>NC_090325.1:16318710-16990232 GCF_035084215.1 Heptranchias perlo | reverse complement strand
GCCAGTACCTCCGCAATTTCCACCCTTACTTCCCTCAGCAACATAGGATGCATCCCATCTGGACCTGGTGACTTATCTATTTTAAGTACAGCCAGCCTTTCTAGTACCTTCTCTTTAGCAATTTTTAGCCCATCCAGTATCTCAACTATCTCATCTTTTACTGTGACTTTGGCAGCATCTTCTTCCTCGGTAAAGACAGATGCCAAGTATTCATTTAATACGTTGGCCATGCCCTCTGCCTCCATGAGTAGGTCTTCATTTTGGTCCCTAATCGGCCCCACCCCTTCTCTTACTACCTGTTTACTATTTATATGCCTATAGAAGACTTTTGTATTCCCTGTTATGTTAGTTGCCAGTTTATTCTCATACTCTCTCTTTGCCCATACACCCCTTTTTCTGCTTCATCTTACTCTCTCTTTCATCATCCAGGGAGCTCAGGCTTTTGTTGTCCTAACTTTCCCCTTTGTGGGAATGTACCTAGACTGTACCCGAACCATCTCCTCTTTAAAGGCCACCCATTGTTCGATTACAGTTTTCCCTGCCAATCTTTGATTCCAATTTACCCGGGCCAGATCCATTCTCAACCCACTGAAATTGACCCTCCTCCAATTGAGTATTTTTACTCTTGATTGCTCCTTGTCCTTTTCCATAGCTAATCTAAACCTTATGATACTATGATCACTGTTCCCTAAATGTTCCCCCACTGACTCTTGATCCACCTGATCCAGAGGAATTCCCCAGAGGAACCATTGCCCTCACTAGAACTGAATACCGGTTAGAGAGCGAGATGCACTCAGCGGACTCCTGCACGACCTGCCTGGTCCTCCTTGTCTGTCTGGCCGTCACCCAGTCCCTCTCTGCCTGCACTCTCTTAAGCTGTGGGGTGACCACCTCCTGAAACGTGCGATCCACGTAGCTCTCGGCCTCGTGGATACACTGCAGTGACACCAGCTGCTGCTCAATCTCTGAACCCTGGAGCTCGAGCTCCTCCAGCTGATGGCACTTCCTGCACCTGTGGTTGTCCAGGACAAGGGAAGCATCCTGGAGTTCCTGGCACAGGATGAGCATTTGATGGGACTGAGGTGCCCTGCCATGCCTCAGTTTGTTAGACTAACGAAACTTACCAGAAATAAACATAGGACTTAAAAAAACACTCACCAGCTACTCACCAATCAGCTCCTTGCCTTGTGCTGATGTCACTTTAGGTATTTTTTCATATCTATTCCCTCTCCGCTCTCTCTCTCTCCGCTCTCTCCTTCTTTTATCGCCAATCCTGTGCTCCGCTCTCTCTCCGCTCTCTCCTTCTTTTATCGCCAATCCTGTGCTCCGCTCTCTCTCCGCTCTCTCCTTCATTTATCGCCAATCCTGCGCTCTGCTCTCTCTCCTCTATCTCACTCCTTTTATCACTAATCCCGCGCTCCGCTCTCTCTCTCCTCTCTCTCACTCCTTTTATCGCTAATCCCGCGCTCCGCTCTCTCTCTCCTCTCTCTCACTCCTTTTATCGCTAATCCCGCGCTCCGCTCTCTCTCACGCCTCCTTTTATCACCGATCCCGCGATCTGCTCTCTCTCTCTCCTCTCTCTCTCCTGCTTTTAGTGCTAATCCCGCGCTCCGCTCTCTCTCTCTCTCTCTCTCACTCCTCCTTTTATCACCAATCCCGTGCTCCGCTCTCTCTCTCTCTCCTCCTTTTATCACCAATCCCGCGCTCCGCTCTCTCTCTCTCTCGCTCCTCCTTTTATCACCAATCCCGCGCTCCGCTCTCTCTCTCTCTCTCTCACTCCTCCTTTTATCACCAATCCCGTGCTCCGCTCTCTCTCTCTCTCACTCCTTTTATCACCAATCCCGTGCTCCGCTCTCTCTCTCTCTCCTCTCTCCTCCTTTTATCACCAATCCCGTGCTCCGCTCTCTCTCTCTCTCTCTCTCTCACTCCTCCTTTTATCACCAATCCCGTGCTCCGCTCTCTCTCTCTCTCTCACTCCTCCTTTTATCACCAATCCCGTGCTCCGCTCTCTCTCTCTCTCTCTCGCTCCTCCTTTTATCACCAATCCCGTGCTCCGCTCTCTCTCTCTCTCTCTCTCTCATTCCTCCTTTTATCACCGATCCCGTGCTCCGCTCTCTCTCTCTCTCTCTCACTCCACCTATTATCACCAATCCCGCGCTCCGCTCTCTCTCTCTCTCTCTCTCGCTCCTCCTTTTATTGCCAATCCCGCGCTCCGCTCTCTCTCTCTCTCTCTCTCGCTCCTCCTTTTATCACCAATCCCGCGCTCCGCTCTCTCTCTCACTCCACCTTTTATCACCGATCCCGCGCTCCGCTCTCTCTCTCTCTCTCTCCTCCTTTTATCGCCAATCCCGTGCTCCGCTCTCTCTCTCTCTCTCTCTCTCACTCCTCCTTTTATCACCAATCCCGCGCTCCGCTCTCGCTCTCTCTCTCACTCCTCCTTTTATCACCAATCCCGCGCTCCGCTCTCTCTCTCTCTCTCTCTCTCACTCCTCCTTTTATCACCGATCCCGCGCTCCGCTCTCTCTCTCTCTCTCTCCTCCTTTTATCGCCAATCCCGTGCTCCGCTCTCTCTCTCTCTCTCTCTCTCACTCCTCCTTTTATCACCAATCCCGCGCTCCGCTCTCTCTCTCTCTCTCACTCCTCCTTTTATCACCAATCCCGCGCTCCGCTCTCGCTCTCTCTCTCACTCCTCCTTTTATCACCAATCCCATGCTCCGCTCTCTCTCTCACTCCTCCTTTTATCACCAATCCCGTGCTCCGCTCTCTCTCTCTCTCACTCCTTTTATCACCAATCCCGCGCTCCGCTCTCTCTCTCTCTCTCTCTCACTCCTCCTTTTATCACCAATCCCGTGCTCCGCTCTCTCTCTCTCTCTCTCACTCCTCCTTTTATCACCGATCCCGCGCTCCGCTCTCTCTCTCTCTCTCTCTCACTCCTCCTTTTATCACCAATCCTGCGCTCCGCTCTCTCTCTCTCTCTCTCGCTCCTCCTTTTATCACCGATCCCGCGCTCCGCTCTCTCTCTCTCTCTCTCTCACTCCTCCTTTTATCGCCAATCCCGCGCTCCGCTCTCTCTCTCTCTCTCTCTCGCTCCTCCTTTTATCACCAATCCCGCGCTCCGCTCTCTCTCTCTCTCTCTCTCGCTCCTCCTTTTATCACCAATCCCGCGCTCCGCTCTCTCTCTCACTCCACCTTTTATCACCGATCCCGCGCTCCGCTCTCTCTCTCTCTCCTCTCTCCTCCTTTTATCACCAATCCCGCGCTCCGCTCTCTCTCTCACTCCACCTTTTATCACCGATCCCGCGCTCCGCTCTCTCTCTCTCTCTCCTCTCTCCTCCTTTTATCACCAATCCCGTGCTCCGCTCTCTCTCTCTCTCTCTCTCTCACTCCTCCTTTTATCACCGATCCCGCGCTCCGCTCTCTCTCTCTCTCTCACTCCTCCTTTTATCGCCAATCCCGTGCTCCGCTCTCTCTCTCTCTCTCTCACTCCTCCTTTTATCACCAATCCCGCGCTCCGCTCTCTCTCTCTCTCACTCCTTTTATCACCAATCCCGTGCTCCGCTCTCTCTCTCTCTCTCTCACTCCTCCTTTTATCACCAATCCCGTGCTCCGCTCTCTCTCTCTCTCTCACTCCTCCTTTTATCACCAATCCCGCGCTCCGCTCTCTCTCTCTCTCTCTCACTCCTCCTTTTATCACCAATCCCATGCTCCGCTCTCTCTCTCTCTCACTCCTTTTATCACCAATCCCGTGCTCCGCTCTCTCTCTCTCTCACTCCTTTTATCACCAATCCCGTGCTCCGCTCTCTCTCTCCTCTCTCGCTCCTCCTTTTATCACCAGTCCCGTGCTCTGCTCTCTCTCTCTCTCTCCTCCTTTTATCACCAATCCCGTGCTCCGCTCTCTCTCTCTCTCTCTCCTCACTCCTCCTTTTATCACCAATCCCACACTCCGCTCTCTCTCTCCTCTCTCGCTCCTCCTTTTATCACCAATCCCGCACTCCGCTCTCTCTCTCCTCTCTCGCTCCTCCTTTTATCACCGATCCCGCGCTCCGCTCTCTCTCTCCTCTCTCACGCCTCCTTTTATCGCCAATCCCACACTCCGCTCTCTCTCTCTCCTCTCTCACTCCTCCTTTTATCACCGATCCCGCGCTCAGCTCTCTCTCTCTCCTCTCTCCTCACTCCTCCTTTTATCACCGATCCCGTGCTCCGCTCTCTCTCCTCTCTCCTCACTCCTCCTTTTATCACCAATCCCACGCTCCGCTCTCTCTCTCTCTCTCTCTCGCTCCTCCTTTTATCACCAATCCCGCACTCCGCTCTCTCTCTCTCTCCTCTCTCTCTCCTCTCTCACGCCTCCTTTTATCACCAATCCCGCACTCCGCTCTCTCTCTCACTCCTTTTATCGCTAATCCCGTGCTCCGCTCTCTATCTCCTCTCTCTCACTCCTTTTATCGCCAATCCCATGCTCCACGCTCTCTCTCTCCTCTCTCACTCCTCCTTTTATCACCAATCCCGCGCTCCGCTCTCTCTCTCCTCTCTCATTCCTCCTTTTATCACCAATCCCGCGCTCCGCTCTCTCTCTCCTCTCTCATTCCTCCTTTTATCACCAATCCCGCGCTCCGCTCTCTCTCTCTCTCGCTCCTCCTTTTATCACCAATCCCGCGCTCCGCTCTCTCTCTCACTCCTTTTATCACCAATCCCGCGCTCCGCTCTCTCTCTCCTCTCTCATTCCTCCTTTTATCGCCAATCCCGCACTCCGCTCTCTCTCTCACTCCTTTTATCACCAATCCCGCGCTCCGCTCTCTCTCTCTCTCTCACTCCACCTTTTATCACCAATCCCGTGCTCCGCTCTCTCTCTCTCTCTCACTCCACCTTTTATCACCAATCCCGTGCTCCGCTCTCTCTCTCTCCTCTCTCATTCCTCCTTTTATCGCCAATCCCGCACTCCGCTCTCTCTCTCACTCCTTTTATCACCAATCCCGCGCTCCGCTCTCTCTCTCACTCCACCTTTTATCACCAATCCCGCGCTCCGCTCTCTCTCTCTCTCTCTCTCTTCTCCTTTTATCACCAATCCCGCGCTCCGCTCTCTCTCTCTCTCTCACTCCACCTTTTATCACCAATCCCGTGCTCCGCTCTCTCTCTCTCTAACTCACTCCACCTTTTATCACCAATCCCGTGCTCCGCTCTCTCTCTCACTCCTTTTATCGCTAATCCCGCGCTCCGCTCTCTTTCTCCTCTCTCTCACTCCTTTTATCGCCAATCCCATGCTCCACGACCTCTCTCTCCTCTCTCATTCCTCCTTTTATCACCAATCCCGCACTCCGCTCTCTCTCTCTCCTCTCTCGCTCCTCCTTTTATCACCAATCCCGCGCTCCGCTCTCTCTCTCTCTCTCTCTCGCTCCTCCTTTTATCACCAATCCCGCGCTCCGCTCTCTCTCTCTCTCTCTCGCTCCTCCTTTTATCACCAATCCCGCGCTCCGCTCTCTCTCTCCTCTCTCACTCCTCCTTTTATCGCCAATCCCGCGCTCCGCTCTCTCTCTCTCTCTCTCTCGCTCCTCCTTTTATCACCAATCCCGCGCTCCGCTCTCTCTCTCTCTCCTCACTCCTCCTTTTATCACCAATCCCGCGCTCCGCTCTCTCTCTCCTCTCTCACTCCTCCTTTTATCACCAATCCCGCACTCCGCTCTCTCTCTCTCCTCTCTCACTCCTCCTTTTATCACCAATCCCGCACTCCGCTCTCTCTCTCACTCCTTTTATCGCCAATCCCGTGCTCCGCTCTCTCTCTCTCTCACTCCACCTTTTATCACCAATCCCGTGCTCCGCTCTCTCTCTCTCTCACTCCACCTTTTATCACCAATCCCGTGCTCCGCTCTCTCTCTCTCTCACTCCACCTTTTATCACCAATCCCGTGCTCCGCTCTCTCTCTCTCTCACTCCACCTTTTATCACCAATCCCGCACTCCGCTCTCTCTCTCTCCTCTCTCACTCCACCTTTTATCACCAATCCCGCGCTCCGCTCTCTCTCTCTCTCTTCTCCTTTTATCACCAATCCCGCGCTCCGCTCTCTCTCTCTCTCTCACTCCACCTTTTATCACCAATCCCGTGCTCCGCTCTCTCTCTCTCTCTCACTCCACCTTTTATCACCAATCCCGTGCTCCGCTCTCTCTCTCTCCTCTCTCTCTCCTCTCTCGCTCCTCCTTTTATCGCCAATCCCGCACTCCGCTCTCTCTCTCACTCCTTTTATCGCTAATCCCGCGCTCCGCTCTCTTTCTCCTCTCTCTCACTCCTTTTATCACCAATCCCATGCTCCACGCTCTCTCTCTCCTCTCTCATTCCTCCTTTTATCACCAATCCCGCGCTCCGCTCTCTCTCTCTCTCTCACTCCTTTTATCGCCAATCCCATGCTCCACGCTCTCTCTCTCCTCTCTCATTCCTCCTTTTATCACCAATCCCGTGCTCCGCTCTCTCTCTCCTCTCTCGCTCCTCCTTTTATCACCAATCCCGCACTCCGCTCTCTCTCTCCTCTCTCACGCCTCCTTTTATCACCAATCCCGCGCTCCGCTCTCTCTCTCTCTCTCTCTCGCTCCTCCTTTTATCACCAATCCCGCGCTCCGCTCTCTCTCTCTCCTCTCTCACTCCTCCTTTTATCGCCAATCCCGCACTCCGCTCTCTCTCTCTCCTCTCTCACTCCACCTTTTATCACCAATCCCGTGCTACGCTCTCTCTCTCTCTCTCTCTCGCTCCTCCTTTTATCACCAATCCCGCGCTCCGCTCTCTCTCTCTCCTCTCTCACTCCTCCTTTTATCGCCAATCCCGCGCTCCGCTCTCTCTCTCTCTCCTCACTCCACCTTTTATCACCAATCCCGCACTCCGCTCTCTCTCTCTCTCCTCACTCCACCTTTTATCACCAATCCCACACTCCGCTCTCTCTCTCTCACGCCTCCTTTTATCACCAATCCCGCACTCCGCTCTCTCTCTCTCCTCTCTCACGCCTCCTTTTATCGCCAATCCCACACTCCGCTCTCTCTCTCACTCCTTTTATCGCTAATCCCGCGCTCCGCTCTCTTTCTCCTCTCTCTCACTCCTTTTATCGCCAATCCCATGCTCCACGCTCTCTCTCTCTCTCATTCCTCCTTTTATCGCCAATCCCGTGCTCCGCTCTCTCTCTCTCTCTCCTCTCTCACTCCACCTTTTATCACCAATCCCACGCTCCGCTCTCTCTCTCTCTCCTCTCTCATTCCTCCTTTTATCGCTGATCCCCACTCCCTCCGCTCTCTCTCCTCTTTCACTCCTTTTATTGCCAATCCCATGCTCCACGCTCTCTCTCTCCTCTCTCATTCCTCCTTTTATCGCCAATCCTGTGCTCCGCTCTCTCTCTCTCTCCTCTCTCACTCCACCTTTTATCACCAATCCCGCGCTCTGCTCTCTCTCTCTCTCCTCTCTCATTCCTCCTTTTAACGCTGATCCCCACTCCCTCCTCTCTCTCTTCCTTTATCGCTGTTCCCGTGCTCCGCTCTCTCTCTCCTCTCTCTCATGCCTCATTTTATCGCTAATCCCGTGCTCCGCGCTCTCTCTTCTTTTATCGCTGTTCCCGCGCTCTGCTCTCTCTCTCCTCTCTCTCTCCTCCTTTTATTGCCAATCCCGTGCTCCGCTCTCTCTCTCTCTCCTCTCTCCTCCTTTTATCGCCAATCCCGTGCTCCGCTCTCTCTCTCTCTCCTCCTTTTATCACCAATCCCGTGCTCCGCTCTCTCCTCTCTCCTCTCTCCTCCTTTTATCACCGATCCCGTGCTCCGCTCTCTCTCTCTCTCCTCTCTCCTCCTTTTATCACCGATCCCGTGCTCCGCTCTCTCCTCTCTCCTCTTTACTCCTTTTATCACTGATCCCGTGCTCCGCTCTCTCTCTCTCCTCTCTGCTCTCTCCTCCTTTTATCACCGATCCCGTGCTCCGCTCTCTCTCTCTCTCCTCCTTTTATCACCAATCCCGTGCTCCGCTCTCTCTCTCTCTCTCTCCTCCTTTTATCACCGATCCCGTGCTCCGCTCTCTCTCTCTCTCCTCTCTCCTCCTTTTATCACCAATCCCGTGCTCCGCTCTCTCTCTCTCTCCTCTCTCCTCCTTTTATCACCGATCCCGTGCTCCGCTCTCTCCTCTCTCCTCTTTACTCCTTTTATCACTGATCCCGTGCTCCGCTCTCTCTCTCTCCTCTCTGCTCTCTCCTCCTTTTATCACCAATCCCGTGCTCCGCTCTCTCTCTCTCCTCTCTGCTCTCTCCTCCTTTTATCACCAATCCCGTGCTCCGCTCTCTCTCTCTCTCTCTCTCTCCTCCTTTTATCACCAATCCCGTGCTCCGCTCTCTCTCTCTCCTCTCTGCTCTCTCCTCCTTTTATCACCGATCCCGTGCTCCGCTCTCTCTCTCTCTCTCTCCTCCTTTTATCACCGATCCCGTGCTCCGCTCTCTCTCTCTCTCCTCTCTCCTCCTTTTATCACCAATCCCGTGCTCCGCTCTCTCTCTCTCTCTCTCCTCCTTTTATCACCGATCCCGTGCTCCGCTCTCTCTCTCTCTCCTCTCTCCTCCTTTTATCACCGATCCCGTGCTCCGCTCTCTCTCTCTCCTCTCTCCTCTCTCCTCCTTTTATCGCCAATCCCGCGCTCCGCTCTCTCTCTCTCTCCTCTCTCTCCTCCTTTTATCACCGATCCCGTGCTCCGCTCTCTCTCTCTCTCCTCTCTCTCCTCCTTTTATCACCGATCCCGTGCTCCGCTCTCTCTCTCTCCTCTCTCCTCTCTCCTCCTTTTATCGCCAATCCCGCGCTCCGCTCTCTCTCTCTCTCCTCTCTCTCCTCCTTTTATCACCAATCCCGCGCTCCGCTCTCTCTCTCTCTCGCTCCTCCTTTTATCACCAATCCCGCGCTCCGCTCTCTCTCTCTCTCTCTCACTCCTTCTTTTATCACCAATCCTGCGCTCCGCTCTCTCTCTCTCTCTCTCACTCCTCCTTTTATCACCAATCCCGTGCTCCGCTCTCTCTCTCTCTCACTCCTTTTATCACCAATCCCGTGCTCCGCTCTCTCTCTCTCTCCTCTCTCCTCCTTTTATCACCAATCCCGTGCTCCGCTCTCTCTCTCTCTCTCTCTCTCACTCCTCCTTTTATCACCAATCCCGTGCTCCGCTCTCTCTCTCTCTCTCACTCCTCCTTTTATCACCAATCCCGTGCTCCGCTCTCTCTCTCTCTCTCTCGCTCCTCCTTTTATCACCAATCCCGTGCTCCGCTCTCTCTCTCTCTCTCTCTCTCATTCCTCCTTTTATCACCGATCCCGTGCTCCGCTCTCTCTCTCTCTCTCTCACTCCACCTATTATCACCAATCCCGCGCTCCGCTCTCTCTCTCTCTCTCTCTCGCTCCTCCTTTTATTGCCAATCCCGCGCTCCGCTCTCTCTCTCTCTCTCTCTCGCTCCTCCTTTTATCACCAATCCCGCGCTCCGCTCTCTCTCTCACTCCACCTTTTATCACCGATCCCGCGCTCCGCTCTCTCTCTCTCTCTCTCCTCCTTTTATCGCCAATCCCGTGCTCCGCTCTCTCTCTCTCTCTCTCTCTCACTCCTCCTTTTATCACCAATCCCGCGCTCCGCTCTCGCTCTCTCTCTCTCACTCCTCCTTTTATCACCAATCCCGCGCTCCGCTCTCGCTCTCTCTCTCACTCCTCCTTTTATCACCAATCCCATGCTCCGCTCTCTCTCTCACTCCTCCTTTTATCACCAATCCCGTGCTCCGCTCTCTCTCTCTCTCACTCCTTTTATCACCAATCCCGCGCTCCGCTCTCTCTCTCTCTCTCTCTCACTCCTCCTTTTATCACCAATCCCGTGCTCCGCTCTCTCTCTCTCTCTCTCACTCCTCCTTTTATCACCGATCCCGCGCTCCGCTCTCTCTCTCTCTCTCTCTCACTCCTCCTTTTATCACCAATCCTGCGCTCCGCTCTCTCTCTCTCTCTCTCGCTCCTCCTTTTATCACCGATCCCGCGCTCCGCTCTCTCTCTCTCTCTCTCTCACTCCTCCTTTTATCGCCAATCCCGCGCTCCGCTCTCTCTCTCTCTCTCTCTCGCTCCTCCTTTTATCACCAATCCCGCGCTCCGCTCTCTCTCTCTCTCTCTCTCTCGCTCCTCCTTTTATCACCAATCCCGCGCTCCGCTCTCTCTCTCACTCCACCTTTTATCACCGATCCCGCGCTCCGCTCTCTCTCTCTCTCCTCTCTCCTCCTTTTATCACCAATCCCGCGCTCCGCTCTCTCTCTCACTCCACCTTTTATCACCGATCCCGCGCTCCGCTCTCTCTCTCTCTCTCCTCTCTCCTCCTTTTATCACCAATCCCGTGCTCCGCTCTCTCTCTCTCTCTCTCTCTCACTCCTCCTTTTATCACCGATCCCGCGCTCCGCTCTCTCTCTCTCTCTCACTCCTCCTTTTATCGCCAATCCCGTGCTCCGCTCTCTCTCTCTCTCTCTCACTCCTCCTTTTATCACCAATCCCGCGCTCCGCTCTCTCTCTCTCTCACTCCTTTTATCACCAATCCCGTGCTCCGCTCTCTCTCTCTCTCTCTCACTCCTCCTTTTATCACCAATCCCGTGCTCCGCTCTCTCTCTCTCTCTCACTCCTCCTTTTATCACCAATCCCGCGCTCCGCTCTCTCTCTCTCTCTCTCACTCCTCCTTTTATCACCAATCCCATGCTCCGCTCTCTCTCTCTCTCACTCCTTTTATCACCAATCCCGTGCTCCGCTCTCTCTCTCTCTCACTCCTTTTATCACCAATCCCGTGCTCCGCTCTCTCTCTCCTCTCTCGCTCCTCCTTTTATCACCAGTCCCGTGCTCTGCTCTCTCTCTCTCTCTCCTCCTTTTATCACCAATCCCGTGCTCCGCTCTCTCTCTCTCTCTCTCCTCACTCCTCCTTTTATCACCAATCCCACACTCCGCTCTCTCTCTCCTCTCTCGCTCCTCCTTTTATCACCAATCCCGCACTCCGCTCTCTCTCTCCTCTCTCGCTCCTCCTTTTATCACCGATCCCGCGCTCCGCTCTCTCTCTCCTCTCTCACGCCTCCTTTTATCGCCAATCCCACACTCCGCTCTCTCTCTCTCCTCTCTCACTCCTCCTTTTATCACCGATCCCGCGCTCAGCTCTCTCTCTCTCCTCTCTCCTCACTCCTCCTTTTATCACCGATCCCGTGCTCCGCTCTCTCTCCTCTCTCCTCACTCCTCCTTTTATCACCAATCCCACGCTCCGCTCTCTCTCTCTCTCTCTCTCGCTCCTCCTTTTATCACCAATCCCGCACTCCGCTCTCTCTCTCTCTCCTCTCTCTCTCCTCTCTCACGCCTCCTTTTATCACCAATCCCGCACTCCGCTCTCTCTCTCACTCCTTTTATCGCTAATCCCGTGCTCCGCTCTCTATCTCCTCTCTCTCACTCCTTTTATCGCCAATCCCATGCTCCACGCTCTCTCTCTCCTCTCTCACTCCTCCTTTTATCACCAATCCCGCGCTCCGCTCTCTCTCTCCTCTCTCATTCCTCCTTTTATCACCAATCCCGCGCTCCGCTCTCTCTCTCCTCTCTCATTCCTCCTTTTATCACCAATCCCGCGCTCCGCTCTCTCTCTCTCTCGCTCCTCCTTTTATCACCAATCCCGCGCTCCGCTCTCTCTCTCACTCCTTTTATCACCAATCCCGCGCTCCGCTCTCTCTCTCCTCTCTCATTCCTCCTTTTATCGCCAATCCCGCACTCCGCTCTCTCTCTCACTCCTTTTATCACCAATCCCGCGCTCCGCTCTCTCTCTCTCTCTCACTCCACCTTTTATCACCAATCCCGTGCTCCGCTCTCTCTCTCTCTCTCACTCCACCTTTTATCACCAATCCCGTGCTCCGCTCTCTCTCTCTCCTCTCTCATTCCTCCTTTTATCGCCAATCCCGCACTCCGCTCTCTCTCTCACTCCTTTTATCACCAATCCCGCGCTCCGCTCTCTCTCTCACTCCACCTTTTATCACCAATCCCGCGCTCCGCTCTCTCTCTCTCTCTCTCTCTTCTCCTTTTATCACCAATCCCGCGCTCCGCTCTCTCTCTCTCTCTCACTCCACCTTTTATCACCAATCCCGTGCTCCGCTCTCTCTCTCTCTAACTCACTCCACCTTTTATCACCAATCCCGTGCTCCGCTCTCTCTCTCACTCCTTTTATCGCTAATCCCGCGCTCCGCTCTCTTTCTCCTCTCTCTCACTCCTTTTATCGCCAATCCCATGCTCCACGACCTCTCTCTCCTCTCTCATTCCTCCTTTTATCACCAATCCCGCACTCCGCTCTCTCTCTCTCCTCTCTCGCTCCTCCTTTTATCACCAATCCCGCGCTCCGCTCTCTCTCTCTCTCTCTCTCGCTCCTCCTTTTATCACCAATCCCGCGCTCCGCTCTCTCTCTCTCTCTCTCGCTCCTCCTTTTATCACCAATCCCGCGCTCCGCTCTCTCTCTCCTCTCTCACTCCTCCTTTTATCGCCAATCCCGCGCTCCGCTCTCTCTCTCTCTCTCTCTCGCTCCTCCTTTTATCACCAATCCCGCGCTCCGCTCTCTCTCTCTCTCCTCACTCCTCCTTTTATCACCAATCCCGCGCTCCGCTCTCTCTCTCCTCTCTCACTCCTCCTTTTATCACCAATCCCGCACTCCGCTCTCTCTCTCTCCTCTCTCACTCCTCCTTTTATCACCAATCCCGCACTCCGCTCTCTCTCTCACTCCTTTTATCGCCAATCCCGTGCTCCGCTCTCTCTCTCTCTCACTCCACCTTTTATCACCAATCCCGTGCTCCGCTCTCTCTCTCTCTCACTCCACCTTTTATCACCAATCCCGTGCTCCGCTCTCTCTCTCTCTCACTCCACCTTTTATCACCAATCCCGTGCTCCGCTCTCTCTCTCTCTCACTCCACCTTTTATCACCAATCCCGCACTCCGCTCTCTCTCTCTCCTCTCTCACTCCACCTTTTATCACCAATCCCGCGCTCCGCTCTCTCTCTCTCTCTTCTCCTTTTATCACCAATCCCGCGCTCCGCTCTCTCTCTCTCTCTCACTCCACCTTTTATCACCAATCCCGTGCTCCGCTCTCTCTCTCTCTCTCACTCCACCTTTTATCACCAATCCCGTGCTCCGCTCTCTCTCTCTCCTCTCTCTCTCCTCTCTCGCTCCTCCTTTTATCGCCAATCCCGCACTCCGCTCTCTCTCTCACTCCTTTTATCGCTAATCCCGCGCTCCGCTCTCTTTCTCCTCTCTCTCACTCCTTTTATCACCAATCCCATGCTCCACGCTCTCTCTCTCCTCTCTCATTCCTCCTTTTATCACCAATCCCGCGCTCCGCTCTCTCTCTCTCTCTCACTCCTTTTATCGCCAATCCCATGCTCCACGCTCTCTCTCTCCTCTCTCATTCCTCCTTTTATCACCAATCCCGTGCTCCGCTCTCTCTCTCCTCTCTCGCTCCTCCTTTTATCACCAATCCCGCACTCCGCTCTCTCTCTCCTCTCTCACGCCTCCTTTTATCACCAATCCCGCGCTCCGCTCTCTCTCTCTCTCTCTCTCGCTCCTCCTTTTATCACCAATCCCGCGCTCCGCTCTCTCTCTCTCCTCTCTCACTCCTCCTTTTATCGCCAATCCCGCGCTCCGCTCTCTCTCTCTCTCCTCACTCCACCTTTTATCACCAATCCCGCACTCCGCTCTCTCTCTCTCTCCTCACTCCACCTTTTATCACCAATCCCACACTCCGCTCTCTCTCTCTCACGCCTCCTTTTATCACCAATCCCGCACTCCGCTCTCTCTCTCTCCTCTCTCACGCCTCCTTTTATCGCCAATCCCACACTCCGCTCTCTCTCTCACTCCTTTTATCGCTAATCCCGCGCTCCGCTCTCTTTCTCCTCTCTCTCACTCCTTTTATCGCCAATCCCATGCTCCACGCTCTCTCTCTCTCTCATTCCTCCTTTTATCGCCAATCCCGTGCTCCGCTCTCTCTCTCTCTCTCCTCTCTCACTCCACCTTTTATCACCAATCCCACGCTCCGCTCTCTCTCTCTCTCCTCTCTCATTCCTCCTTTTATCGCTGATCCCCACTCCCTCCGCTCTCTCTCCTCTTTCACTCCTTTTATTGCCAATCCCATGCTCCACGCTCTCTCTCTCCTCTCTCATTCCTCCTTTTATCGCCAATCCTGTGCTCCGCTCTCTCTCTCTCTCCTCTCTCACTCCACCTTTTATCACCAATCCCGCGCTCTGCTCTCTCTCTCTCTCCTCTCTCATTCCTCCTTTTAACGCTGATCCCCACTCCCTCCTCTCTCTCTTCCTTTATCGCTGTTCCCGTGCTCCGCTCTCTCTCTCCTCTCTCTCATGCCTCATTTTATCGCTAATCCCGTGCTCCGCGCTCTCTCTTCTTTTATCGCTGTTCCCGCGCTCTGCTCTCTCTCTCCTCTCTCTCTCCTCCTTTTATTGCCAATCCCGTGCTCCGCTCTCTCTCTCTCTCCTCTCTCCTCCTTTTATCGCCAATCCCGTGCTCCGCTCTCTCTCTCTCTCCTCCTTTTATCACCAATCCCGTGCTCCGCTCTCTCCTCTCTCCTCTCTCCTCCTTTTATCACCGATCCCGTGCTCCGCTCTCTCTCTCTCTCCTCTCTCCTCCTTTTATCACCGATCCCGTGCTCCGCTCTCTCCTCTCTCCTCTTTACTCCTTTTATCACTGATCCCGTGCTCCGCTCTCTCTCTCTCCTCTCTGCTCTCTCCTCCTTTTATCACCGATCCCGTGCTCCGCTCTCTCTCTCTCTCCTCCTTTTATCACCAATCCCGTGCTCCGCTCTCTCTCTCTCTCTCTCCTCCTTTTATCACCGATCCCGTGCTCCGCTCTCTCTCTCTCTCCTCTCTCCTCCTTTTATCACCAATCCCGTGCTCCGCTCTCTCTCTCTCTCTCTCCTCCTTTTATCACCGATCCCGTGCTCCGCTCTCTCTCTCTCTCCTCTCTCCTCCTTTTATCACCAATCCCGTGCTCCGCTCTCTCTCTCTCTCTCTCCTCCTTTTATCACCGATCCCGTGCTCCGCTCTCTCTCTCTCTCCTCTCTCCTCCTTTTATCACCGATCCCGTGCTCCGCTCTCTCTCTCTCCTCTCTCCTCTCTCCTCCTTTTATCGCCAATCCCGCGCTCCGCTCTCTCTCTCTCTCCTCTCTCTCCTCCTTTTATCACCGATCCCGTGCTCCGCTCTCTCTCTCTCTCCTCTCTCTCCTCCTTTTATCACCGATCCCGTGCTCCGCTCTCTCTCTCTCCTCTCTCCTCTCTCCTCCTTTTATCGCCAATCCCGCGCTCCGCTCTCTCTCTCTCTCCTCTCTCTCCTCCTTTTATCACCGATCCCGTGCTCCGCTCTCTCTCTCTCTCCTCTCTCTCCTCCTTTTATCACCAATCCCGTGCTCCGCTCTCTCTCTCTCCTCTCTCCTCTCTCCTCCTTTTATCACCAATCCCGTGCTCCGCTCTCTCTCTCTCTCCTCTCTCTCCTCCTTTTATCACCAATCCCGTGCTCCGCTCTCTCTCTCTCCTCTCTCCTCTCTCCTCCTTTTATCGCCAATCCCGTGCTCCGCTCTCTCTCTCTCTCTCTTTCCTCCTTTTATCACCGATCCCGCGCTCCGCTCTCTCTCTCTCTCCTCCTTTTATCACCGATCCCGTGCTCCGCTCTCTCTCTCTCTCTCTCTCCTCCTTTTATCACCGATCCCGCGCTCCGCTCTCTCTCTCTCTCCTCCTTTTATCACCGATCCCGCGCTCCGCTCTCTCTCTCTCTCCTCCTTTTATCACCGATCCCGTGCTCCGCTCTCTCCTCTCTCCTCTTTACTCAGTTTATCACCGATCCCGTGCTCCGCTCTCTCTCTCTCCTCTCTCCTCCTTTTATCACCGATCCCGTGCTCCGCTCTCTCCTCTCTCCTCTTTACTCCTTTTATCACCGATCCCGTGCTCCGCTCTCTCTCTCTCCTCTCTCCTCCTTTTATCACCGATCCCGTGCTCCGCTCTCTCTCTCTCTCTCTCTTCTTTACTCCTTTTATCACCGATCCCGTGCTCCGCTCTCTCTCTCTCCTCTCTCCTCCTTTTATCACCGATCCCGTGCACCGCTCTCTCCTCTCTCCTCTCTCCTCTCTCCTCTCTCCTCCTTTTATCACCAATCCCGTGCACCGCTCTCTCCTCTCTCCTCTCTCCTCTCTCCTCCTTTTATCGCCAATCCCGTGCTCCGCTCTCTCTCTCTCGCTCTCTCCTCCTTTTATCACCGATCCTGTGCTCCGCTCTCTCTCTCTCTCCTCTCTCCTCCTTTTATCACCGATCCCGTGCTCCGCTCTCTCTCTCTCTCCTCTCTCCTCCTTTTATCACCGATCCCGAGCTCCGCTCTCTCTCTCTCTCCTCTCTCCTCCTTTTATCACCGATCCCGCGCTCCGCTCTCTCTCTCTCTCCTCTCTCCTCCTTTTATCACCGATCCTGTGCTCCGCTCTCTCTCTCTCTCCTCTCTCCTCCTTTTATCACAGATCCCGTGCTCCGCTCTCTCTCTCTCTCTCCTCTCTCCTCCTTTTATCACCGATCCTGTGCTCCGCTCTCTCTCTCTCTCCTCTCTCCTCCTTTTATCACCGATCCCGTGCTCCGCTCTCTCTCTCTCTCCTCTCTCCTCCTTTTATCACCGATCCTGTGCTCCGCTCTCTCTCTCTCTCCTCTCTCCTCCTTTTATCACCGATCCCGTGCTCCGCTCTCTCTCTCTCTCTCTCCTCCTTTTATCACCGATCCCGTGCACCGCTCTCTCCTCTCTCCTCTCTCCTCCTTTTATCGCCGATCCTGTGCTCCGCTCTCTCTCTCTCTCTCTCTCCTCCTTTTATCACCGATCCCGTGCTCCGCTCTCTCCTCTCTCCTCTCTCCTCTCTCCTCTCTCCTCCTTTTATCACCAATCCCGTGCTCCGCTCTCTCTCTCTCGCTCTCTCTCCTCTCTCCTCTCTCCTCCTTTTATCGCCGATCCTGTGCTCCGCTCTCTCTCTCTCTCTCTCTCCTCATTTTATCACTGATCCCGTGCACCGCTCTCTCCTCTCTCCTCTCTCCTCTCTCCTCCTTTTATCACCGATCCCGTGCTCCGCTCTCTCTCTCTCTCTCTCCTCCTTTTATCACCGATCCCGTGCTCCGCTCTCTCTCTCTCCTCTCTCCTCCTTTTATCACCGATCCCGTGCTCCGCTCTCTCTCTCTCTCCTCTCTCCTCCTTTTATCACCGATCCTGTGCTCCGCTCTCTCTCTCTCCTCTCTCCTCCTTTTATCACCGATCCTGTGCTCCGCTCTCTCTCCTCTCTCCTCTCTCCTCCTTTTATCGCCAATCCCGTGCTCCGCTCTCTCTCTCTCTCCTCTCTCCTCCTTTTATCACCGATCCTGTGCTCCGCTCTCTCTCCTCTCTCCTCTCTCCTCCTTTTATCGCCAATCCCGTGCTCCGCTCTCTCTCTCTCTCTCTCTCTCCTCTTTTTATCGCCGATCCTGTGCTCCGCTCTCTCTCTCTCTCCTCCTTTTATCACCGATCCTGTGCTCCGCTCTCTCTCTCTCTCCTCTCTCACTCCTTTTATCACCGATCCCACTGGTGCTCTTTCTCTCCTCTTTCACTCCTCCTTTTATCGCTGAGCCCGCTCTGCTCTTTCTCTCCTCTCTCACTCCTCCTTTTATTACTGATCCTGCGCTCCACTCTCTCTCTCTCTCCTCTCTCACTCCTTTTATCGCCAATCCTGCGCTCCACTCTCTCTCTCCTCTCTTTCTCACTCCTTTTATCGCCAATCCTGCGCTCCACTCTCTCTCTCCTCTCTCTCTCACTCCATTTATCGCCGATCCTGCGCTCCACTCTCTCTCTCCTCTCTCTCTCACTCCTTTTATCACCGATCCTGCGCTCCACTCTCTCTCTCCTCTCTCTCTCACTCCTTTTATCGCCGATCCTGCGCTCCACTCTCTCTCCTCTCTCTCTCACTCCTTTTATGACCGATCCTGCGCTCTCTCTCTCTCCTCTCTCCTCTCACTCCTTTTATCACCGATCCTGCGCTCCACTCTCTCTCCTCTCTCCTCTCTCACTCCTTTTATCGCCGATCCTGCGCTCCACTCTCTCTCCTCTCTCTCTCACTCCTTTTATGACCGATCCTGCGCTCTCTCTCTCTCCTCTCTCCTCTCACTCCTTTTATCACCGATCCTGCGCTCCACTCTCTCTCCTCTCTCCTCTCTCACTCCTTTTATCGCCGATCCTGCGCTCCACTCTCTCTCTCTCTCTCTCTCACTCCTTTTATCACCGATCCTGCGCTCCACTCTCTCTCTCTCTCACTCCTTTTATCACCGATCCTGCGCTCCACTCTCTCTCCTCTCTCCTCTCTCCTCCTTTTATCACCGATCCCGCGTTCCGCTCTCTCTCTCTCCTCTCTCATCCTTTTATCACCGATCCGGCGCTCCGCTCTCTCTCTCTCTCCTCCTTTTATCACCGATCCCGCGCTCCGCTCTCTCTCTCTCTCTCTCCTCCTTTTATCACCGATCCCGCGCTCCGCTCTCTCTCTCTCTCCTCTCTCCTCCTTTTATCACCGATCCCGCGCTCCGCTCTCTCTCTCTCTCCTCCTTTTATCACCGATCCCGCGCTCCGCTCTCTCTCTCTCTCCTCCTTTTATCACCGATCCCGTGCTCCGCTCTCTCTCTCTCTCTCTCCTCCTTTTATCACCGATCCTGCGCTCCGCTCTCTCTCTCTCTCTCTCCTCTCTCCTCCTTTTATCACCGATCCCGTGCTCCGCTCTCTCTCTCTCCTCTCTCTCTCACTCCTTTTATCGCCGATCCTGCGCTCCACTCTCTCTCTCCTCTCTCTCTCACTCCTTTTATCGCCGATCCTGCGCTCCACTCTCTCTCCTCTCTCTCTCACTCCTTTTATCGCCGATCCTGCGCTCCACTCTCTCTCTCCTCTCTCTCTCACTCCTTTTATCGCCGATCCTGCGCTCCACTCTCTCTCCTCTCTCTCTCACTCCTTTTATCGCCGATCCTGCGCTCCACTCTCTCTCTCCTCTCTCTCTCACTCCTTTTATCACCGATCCCGTGCTCCGCTCTCTCTCTCTCTCCTCCTTTTATCACCGATCCCGTGCTCCGGTCTCTCTCTCTCTCCTCTCTCCTCCTTTTATCACCGATCCCGCGCTCCGCTCTCTCTCTCTCCTCTCTCCTCCTTTTATCACCGATCCCGCGCTCCGCTCTCTCTCTCTCCTCTCTCCTCCTTTTATCACCGATCCCGCGCTCCGCTCTCTCTCTCTCTCCTCCTTTTATCACCGATCCCGTGCTCCGCTCTCTCTCTCTCTCTCTCTCTCCTCCTTTTATCACCGATCCCGTGCTCCGCTCTCTCTCTCTCTCTCTCTGTCTCCTCCTTTTATCACCGATCCCGTGCTCCGCTCTCTCTCTCTCTCTCTCTCTCCTCCTTTTATCACCGATCCCGTGCTCCGCTCTCTCTCTCTCTCTCTCTCTGTCTCCTCCTTTTATCACCGATCCCAAACTCCGCTCTCTCTCTCTCTCCTCACTCCTCCTTTTATCACCAATCCCGCGCTCCGCTCTCTCTCTCTCTCTCTCTCTCCTCCTTTTATCACCGATCCCGCGCTCCGCTCTCTCTCTCCTCTCTCCTCCTTTTATCACCGATCCCGTGCACCGCTCTCTCTCTCTCCTCTCTGCTCTCTCCTCCTTTTATCACCGATCCCGTGCTCCGCTCTCTCTCTCTCCTCTCTCCTCACTCCTCCTTTTATCACCGATCCCGTGCTCCGCTCTCTCTCTCTCCTCTCTCCTCTCTCCTCCTTTTATCTCCGATCCCGCGCTCAGCTCTCTCTCTCTCCTCTCTCCTCTCTCCTCCTTTTATCACCGATCCCGTGCTCCGCTCTCTCTCTCTCCTCTCTCCTCTCTCCTCCTTTTATCACCGATCCCGCGCTCCGCTCTCTCTCTCTCCTCTCTCCTCCTTTTATCACCGATCCCGCGCTCCGCTCTCTCTCTCTCTCCTCCTTTTATCACCGATCCCGTGCTCCGCTCTCTCTCTCTCTCTCTCTCCTCCTTTTATCACCGATCCCGCGCTCCGCTCTCTCTCTCTCTCTCCTCTCTCCTCCTTTTATCACCGATCCCGTGCACCGCTCTCTCTCTCTCCTCTCTGCTCTCTCCTCCTTTTATCACCGATCCCGTGCTCCGCTCTCTCTCTCTCCTCTCTCCTCTCTCCTCCTTTTATCACCGATCCCGTGCTCCGCTCTCTCTCTCTCTCTCTCTCCTCACTCCTCCTTTTATCACCGATCCCGTGCTCCGCTCTCTCCTCTCTCCTCTCTCCTCCTTTTATCACCAATCCCGTGCTCCGCTCTCTCTCTCGCTCTCTCTCCTCCTTTTATCACCAATCCCGTGCTCCGCTCTCTCTCTCTCACTCCTTTTATCACCGATCCCGTGCTCCGCTCTCTCTCTCTCTCTCTCTCTCCTCCTTTTATCACCAATCCCGTGCTCCGCTCTCTCTCTCTCACTCCTTTTATCACCAATCCCGTGCTCCGCTCTCTCTCTCTCTCCTCTCTCCTCTTTTTATCGCCAATCCCGTGCTCCGCTCTCTCTCTCTCTCTCTCTCACTCCTCCTTTTATCACCGATCCCGTGCTCCGCTCTCTCTCTCTCTCCTCTCTCCTCTTTTTATCACCAATCCCGTGCTCCGCTCTCTCTCTCTCACTCCTTTTATCACCGATCCCGTGCTCCGCTCTCTCTCTCGCTCTCTCTCCTCCTTTTATCACCAATCCCGTGCTCCGCTCTCTCTCTCTCACTCCTTTTATCACCAATCCCGTGCTCCGCTCTCTCTCTCTCTCCTCTCTCATCCTTTTATCACCGATCCGGCGCTCCGCTCTCTCTCTCTCTCCTCCTTTTATCACCGATCCCGCGCTCCGCTCTCTCTCTCTCTCTCTCCTCCTTTTATCACCGATCCCGCGCTCCGCTCTCTCTCTCTCTCCTCTCTCCTCCTTTTATCACCGATCCCGCGCTCCGCTCTCTCTCTCTCTCCTCCTTTTATCACCGATCCCGCGCTCCGCTCTCTCTCTCTCTCCTCCTTTTATCACCGATCCCGTGCTCCGCTCTCTCTCTCTCTCTCTCCTCCTTTTATCACCGATCCTGCGCTCCGCTCTCTCTCTCTCTCTCTCCTCTCTCCTCCTTTTATCACCGATCCCGTGCTCCGCTCTCTCTCTCTCCTCTCTCTCTCACTCCTTTTATCGCCGATCCTGCGCTCCACTCTCTCTCTCCTCTCTCTCTCACTCCTTTTATCGCCGATCCTGCGCTCCACTCTCTCTCCTCTCTCTCTCACTCCTTTTATCGCCGATCCTGCGCTCCACTCTCTCTCTCCTCTCTCTCTCACTCCTTTTATCGCCGATCCTGCGCTCCACTCTCTCTCCTCTCTCTCTCACTCCTTTTATCGCCGATCCTGCGCTCCACTCTCTCTCTCCTCTCTCTCTCACTCCTTTTATCACCGATCCCGTGCTCCGCTCTCTCTCTCTCTCCTCCTTTTATCACCGATCCCGTGCTCCGGTCTCTCTCTCTCTCCTCTCTCCTCCTTTTATCACCGATCCCGCGCTCCGCTCTCTCTCTCTCCTCTCTCCTCCTTTTATCACCGATCCCGCGCTCCGCTCTCTCTCTCTCCTCTCTCCTCCTTTTATCACCGATCCCGCGCTCCGCTCTCTCTCTCTCTCCTCCTTTTATCACCGATCCCGTGCTCCGCTCTCTCTCTCTCTCTCTCTCTCCTCCTTTTATCACCGATCCCGTGCTCCGCTCTCTCTCTCTCTCTCTCTGTCTCCTCCTTTTATCACCGATCCCGTGCTCCGCTCTCTCTCTCTCTCTCTCTCTCCTCCTTTTATCACCGATCCCGTGCTCCGCTCTCTCTCTCTCTCTCTCTCTGTCTCCTCCTTTTATCACCGATCCCACACTCCGCTCTCTCTCTCTCTCCTCACTCCTCCTTTTATCACCAATCCCGCGCTCCGCTCTCTCTCTCTCTCTCTCTCTCCTCCTTTTATCACCGATCCCGCGCTCCGCTCTCTCTCTCCTCTCTCCTCCTTTTATCACCGATCCCGTGCACCGCTCTCTCTCTCTCCTCTCTGCTCTCTCCTCCTTTTATCACCGATCCCGTGCTCCGCTCTCTCTCTCTCCTCTCTCCTCACTCCTCCTTTTATCACCGATCCCGTGCTCCGCTCTCTCTCTCTCCTCTCTCCTCTCTCCTCCTTTTATCTCCGATCCCGCGCTCAGCTCTCTCTCTCTCCTCTCTCCTCTCTCCTCCTTTTATCACCGATCCCGTGCTCCGCTCTCTCTCTCTCCTCTCTCCTCTCTCCTCCTTTTATCACCGATCCCGCGCTCCGCTCTCTCTCTCTCCTCTCTCCTCCTTTTATCACCGATCCCGCGCTCCGCTCTCTCTCTCTCTCCTCCTTTTATCACCGATCCCGTGCTCCGCTCTCTCTCTCTCTCTCTCTCTCCTCCTTTTATCACCGATCCCGCGCTCCGCTCTCTCTCTCTCTCCTCTCTCCTCCTTTTATCACCGATCCCGTGCACCGCTCTCTCTCTCTCCTCTCTGCTCTCTCCTCCTTTTATCACCGATCCCGTGCTCCGCTCTCTCTCTCTCCTCTCTCCTCACTCCTCCTTTTATCACCGATCCCGTGCTCCGCTCTCTCTCTCTCCTCTCTCCTCTCTCCTCCTTTTATCTCCGATCCCGCGCTCAGCTCTCTCTCTCTCCTCTCTCCTCTCTCCTCCTTTTATCACCGATCCCGTGCTCCGCTCTCTCTCTCTCCTCTCTCCTCTCTCCTCCTTTTATCACCGATCCCGCGCTCCGCTCTCTCTCTCTCCTCTCTCCTCCTTTTATCACCGATCCCGCGCTCCGCTCTCTCTCTCTCTCCTCCTTTTATCACCGATCCCGTGCTCCGCTCTCTCTCTCTCTCTCTCTCCTCCTTTTATCACCGATCCCGCGCTCCGCTCTCTCTCTCTCTCTCCTCTCTCCTCCTTTTATCACCGATCCCGTGCACCGCTCTCTCTCTCTCCTCTCTGCTCTCTCCTCCTTTTATCACCGATCCCGTGCTCCGCTCTCTCTCTCTCCTCTCTCCTCTCTCCTCCTTTTATCACCGATCCCGTGCTCCGCTCTCTCTCTCTCTCTCTCTCCTCACTCCTCCTTTTATCACCGATCCCGTGCTCCGCTCTCTCCTCTCTCCTCTCTCCTCCTTTTATCACCAATCCCGTGCTCCGCTCTCTCTCTCGCTCTCTCTCCTCCTTTTATCACCAATCCCGTGCTCCGCTCTCTCTCTCTCACTCCTTTTATCACCGATCCCGTGCTCCGCTCTCTCTCTCTCTCTCTCTCTCCTCCTTTTATCACCAATCCCGTGCTCCGCTCTCTCTCTCTCACTCCTTTTATCACCAATCCCGTGCTCCGCTCTCTCTCTCTCTCCTCTCTCCTCTTTTTATCGCCAATCCCGTGCTCCGCTCTCTCTCTCTCTCTCTCTCACTCCTCCTTTTATCACCGATCCCGTGCTCCGCTCTCTCTCTCTCTCCTCTCTCCTCTTTTTATCACCAATCCCGTGCTCCGCTCTCTCTCTCTCACTCCTTTTATCACCGATCCCGTGCTCCGCTCTCTCTCTCGCTCTCTCTCCTCCTTTTATCACCAATCCCGTGCTCCGCTCTCTCTCTCTCACTCCTTTTATCACCAATCCCGTGCTCCGCTCTCTCTCTCTCTCCTCTCTCATCCTTTTATCACCGATCCGGCGCTCCGCTCTCTCTCTCTCTCCTCCTTTTATCACCGATCCCGCGCTCCGCTCTCTCTCTCTCTCTCTCCTCCTTTTATCACCGATCCCGCGCTCCGCTCTCTCTCTCTCTCCTCTCTCCTCCTTTTATCACCGATCCCGCGCTCCGCTCTCTCTCTCTCTCCTCCTTTTATCACCGATCCCGCGCTCCGCTCTCTCTCTCTCTCCTCCTTTTATCACCGATCCCGTGCTCCGCTCTCTCTCTCTCTCTCTCCTCCTTTTATCACCGATCCTGCGCTCCGCTCTCTCTCTCTCTCTCTCCTCTCTCCTCCTTTTATCACCGATCCCGTGCTCCGCTCTCTCTCTCTCCTCTCTCTCTCACTCCTTTTATCGCCGATCCTGCGCTCCACTCTCTCTCTCCTCTCTCTCTCACTCCTTTTATCGCCGATCCTGCGCTCCACTCTCTCTCCTCTCTCTCTCACTCCTTTTATCGCCGATCCTGCGCTCCACTCTCTCTCTCCTCTCTCTCTCACTCCTTTTATCGCCGATCCTGCGCTCCACTCTCTCTCCTCTCTCTCTCACTCCTTTTATCGCCGATCCTGCGCTCCACTCTCTCTCTCCTCTCTCTCTCACTCCTTTTATCACCGATCCCGTGCTCCGCTCTCTCTCTCTCTCCTCCTTTTATCACCGATCCCGTGCTCCGGTCTCTCTCTCTCTCCTCTCTCCTCCTTTTATCACCGATCCCGCGCTCCGCTCTCTCTCTCTCCTCTCTCCTCCTTTTATCACCGATCCCGCGCTCCGCTCTCTCTCTCTCCTCTCTCCTCCTTTTATCACCGATCCCGCGCTCCGCTCTCTCTCTCTCTCCTCCTTTTATCACCGATCCCGTGCTCCGCTCTCTCTCTCTCTCTCTCTCTCCTCCTTTTATCACCGATCCCGTGCTCCGCTCTCTCTCTCTCTCTCTCTGTCTCCTCCTTTTATCACCGATCCCGTGCTCCGCTCTCTCTCTCTCTCTCTCTCTCCTCCTTTTATCACCGATCCCGTGCTCCGCTCTCTCTCTCTCTCTCTCTCTGTCTCCTCCTTTTATCACCGATCCCACACTCCGCTCTCTCTCTCTCTCCTCACTCCTCCTTTTATCACCAATCCCGCGCTCCGCTCTCTCTCTCTCTCTCTCTCTCCTCCTTTTATCACCGATCCCGCGCTCCGCTCTCTCTCTCCTCTCTCCTCCTTTTATCACCGATCCCGTGCACCGCTCTCTCTCTCTCCTCTCTGCTCTCTCCTCCTTTTATCACCGATCCCGTGCTCCGCTCTCTCTCTCTCCTCTCTCCTCACTCCTCCTTTTATCACCGATCCCGTGCTCCGCTCTCTCTCTCTCCTCTCTCCTCTCTCCTCCTTTTATCTCCGATCCCGCGCTCAGCTCTCTCTCTCTCCTCTCTCCTCTCTCCTCCTTTTATCACCGATCCCGTGCTCCGCTCTCTCTCTCTCCTCTCTCCTCTCTCCTCCTTTTATCACCGATCCCGCGCTCCGCTCTCTCTCTCTCCTCTCTCCTCCTTTTATCACCGATCCCGCGCTCCGCTCTCTCTCTCTCTCCTCCTTTTATCACCGATCCCGTGCTCCGCTCTCTCTCTCTCTCTCTCTCTCCTCCTTTTATCACCGATCCCGCGCTCCGCTCTCTCTCTCTCTCCTCTCTCCTCCTTTTATCACCGATCCCGTGCACCGCTCTCTCTCTCTCCTCTCTGCTCTCTCCTCCTTTTATCACCGATCCCGTGCTCCGCTCTCTCTCTCTCCTCTCTCCTCTCTCCTCCTTTTATCACCGATCCCGTGCTCCGCTCTCTCTCTCTCTCTCTCTCCTCACTCCTCCTTTTATCACCGATCCCGTGCTCCGCTCTCTCCTCTCTCCTCTCTCCTCCTTTTATCACCAATCCCGTGCTCCGCTCTCTCTCTCGCTCTCTCTCCTCCTTTTATCACCAATCCCGTGCTCCGCTCTCTCTCTCTCACTCCTTTTATCACCGATCCCGTGCTCCGCTCTCTCTCTCTCTCTCTCTCTCCTCCTTTTATCACCAATCCCGTGCTCCGCTCTCTCTCTCTCACTCCTTTTATCACCAATCCCGTGCTCCGCTCTCTCTCTCTCTCCTCTCTCCTCTTTTTATCGCCAATCCCGTGCTCCGCTCTCTCTCTCTCTCTCTCTCACTCCTCCTTTTATCACCGATCCCGTGCTCCGCTCTCTCTCTCTCTCCTCTCTCCTCTTTTTATCACCAATCCCGTGCTCCGCTCTCTCTCTCTCACTCCTTTTATCACCGATCCCGTGCTCCGCTCTCTCTCTCGCTCTCTCTCCTCCTTTTATCACCAATCCCGTGCTCCGCTCTCTCTCTCTCACTCCTTTTATCACCAATCCCGTGCTCCGCTCTCTCTCTCTCTCCTCTCTCCTCCTTTTATCACCAATCCCGTGCTCCGCTCTCTCTCTCTCTCTCTCTCCTCCTTTTATCACCGATCCCGTGCTCCGCTCTCTCTCTCTCTCTCTCTCCTCCTTTTATCACCGATCCCGTGCTCCGCTCTCTCTCTCCCTCCTCTCTCCTCCTTTTATCGCCAATCCCATGCTCCGCTCTCTCTCTCTCTCCTCTCTCCTCCTTTTATCACCGATCCCGTGCTCCGCTCTCTCTCTCTCTCTCTCTCCTCCTTTTATCACCAATCCCGTGCTCCGCTCTCTCTCTCTCTCCTCTCTCCTCCTTTTATCACCGATCCAGTGCTCCGCTCTCTCTCTCTCTCTCTCACTCCTCCTTTTATCACCAATCCTGTGCTCCGCTCTCTCTCTCTCTCTCTCACTCCTCCTTTTATCGCCAATCCCGTGCTCCGCTCTCTCTCTCTCTCTCTCTCACTCCTTTTATCGCCGATCCTGCGCTCCACTCTCTCTCCTCTCTCTGTCACTCCTTTTATCGCCGATCCTGCGCTCCACTCTCTCTCTCCTCTCTCTCTCACTCCTTTTATCACCGATCCCGTGCTCCGCTCTCTCTCCTCTCTCCTCCTTTTATCACCGATCCCGCGCTCCGCTCTCTCTCTCTCCTCTCTCCTCCTTTTATCACCGATCCCGCGCTCCGCTCTCTCTCTCTCCTCTCTCCTCCTTTTATCACCGATCCCGCGCTCCGCTCTCTCTCTCTCTCCTCCTTTTATCACCGATCCCGTGCTCCGCTCTCTCTCTCTCTCTCTCTCTCCTCCTTTTATCACCGATCCCGTGCTCCGCTCTCTCTCTCTCTCTCTCTCTGTCTCCTCCTTTTATCACCGATCCCGTGCTCCGCTCTCTCTCTCTCTCTCTCTCTCCTCCTTTTATCACCGATCCCGTGCTCCGCTCTCTCTCTCTCTCTCTCTGTCTCCTCCTTTTATCACCGATCCCACACTCCGCTCTCTCTCTCTCTCCTCACTCCTCCTTTTATCACCAATCCCGCGCTCCGCTCTCTCTCTCTCTCTCTCTCTCCTCCTTTTATCACCGATCCCGCGCTCCGCTCTCTCTCTCTCTCCTCTCTCCTCCTTTTATCACCGATCCCGTGCACCGCTCTCTCTCTCTCCTCTCTGCTCTCTCCTCCTTTTATCACCGATCCCGTGCTCCGCTCTCTCTCTCTCCTCTCTCCTCACTCCTCCTTTTATCACCGATCCCGTGCTCCGCTCTCTCTCTCTCCTCTCTCCTCTCTCCTCCTTTTATCTCGGATCCCGCGCTCAGCTCTCTCTCTCTCCTCTCTCCTCTCTCCTCCTTTTATCACCGATCCCGTGCTCCGCTCTCTCTCTCTCCTCTCTCCTCTCTCCTCCTTTTATCACCGATCCCGCGCTCCGCTCTCTCTCTCTCCTCTCTCCTCCTTTTATCACCGATCCCGCGCTCCGCTCTCTCTCTCTCTCCTCCTTTTATCACCGATCCCGTGCTCCGCTCTCTCTCTCTCTCTCTCTCCTCCTTTTATCACCGATCCCGCGCTCCGCTCTCTCTCTCTCTCCTCTCTCCTCCTTTTATCACCGATCCCGTGCACCGCTCTCTCTCTCTCCTCTCTGCTCTCTCCTCCTTTTATCACCGATCCCGTGCTCCGCTCTCTCTCTCTCCTCTCTCCTCTCTCCTCCTTTTATCACCGATCCCGTGCTCCGCTCTCTCTCTCTCTCTCTCTCCTCACTCCTCCTTTTATCACCGATCCCGTGCTCCGCTCTCTCCTCTCTCCTCTCTCCTCCTTTTATCACCAATCCCGTGCTCCGCTCTCTCTCTCGCTCTCTCTCCTCCTTTTATCACCAATCCCGTGCTCCGCTCTCTCTCTCTCACTCCTTTTATCACCGATCCCGTGCTCCGCTCTCTCTCTCTCTCTCCTCCTTTTATCACCAATCCCGTGCTCCGCTCTCTCTCTCTCACTCCTTTTATCACCAATCCCGTGCTCCGCTCTCTCTCTCTCTCCTCTCTCCTCTTTTTATCGCCAATCCCGTGCTCCGCTCTCTCTCTCTCTCTCTCTCACTCCTCCTTTTATCACCGATCCCGTGCTCCGCTCTCTCTCTCTCTCCTCTCTCCTCTTTTTATCACCAATCCCGTGCTCCGCTCTCTCTCTCTCACTCCTTTTATCACCGATCCCGTGCTCCGCTCTCTCTCTCGCTCTCTCTCCTCCTTTTATCACCAATCCCGTGCTCCGCTCTCTCTCTCTCACTCCTTTTATCACCAATCCCGTGCTCCGCTCTCTCTCTCTCTCTCCTCTCTCCTCCTTTTATCACCAATCCCGTGCTCCGCTCTCTCTCTCTCTCACTCTCCTCCTTTTATCACCGATCCCGTGCTCCGCTCTCTCTCTCTCTCTCTCTCCTCCTTTTATCACCGATCCCGTGCTCCGCTCTCTCTCTCCCTCCTCTCTCCTCCTTTTATCGCCAATCCCATGCTCCGCTCTCTCTCTCTCTCCTCTCTCCTCCTTTTATCACCGATCCCGTGCTCCGCTCTCTCTCTCTCTCTCTCTCCTCCTTTTATCACCAATCCCGTGCTCCGCTCTCTCTCTCTCTCCTCTCTCCTCCTTTTATCACCGATCCAGTGCTCCGCTCTCTCTCTCTCTCTCTCACTCCTCCTTTTATCACCAATCCTGTGCTCCGCTCTCTCTCTCTCTCTCTCACTCCTCCTTTTATCGCCAATCCCGTGCTCCGCTCTCTCTCTCTCTCTCACTCCTTTTATCGCCGATCCTGCGCTCCACTCTCTCTCCTCTCTCTCTCACTCCTTTTATCGCCGATCCTGCGCTCCACTCTCTCTCTCCTCTCTCTCTCACTCCTTTTATCACCGATCCCGTGCTCCGCTCTCTCTCTCTCTCCTCCTTTTATCACCGATCCCGTGCTCCGGTCTCTCTCTCTCTCCTCTCTCCTCCTTTTATCACCGATCCCGCGCTCCGCTCTCTCTCTCTCCTCTCTCCTCCTTTTATCACCGATCCCGCGCTCCGCTCTCTCTCTCTCCTCTCTCCTCCTTTTATCACCGATCCCGCGCTCCGCTCTCTCTCTCTCTCCTCCTTTTATCACCGATCCCGTGCTCCGCTCTCTCTCTCTCTCTCTCTCCTCCTTTTATCACCGATCCCGTGCTCCGCTCTCTCTCTCTCTCTCTCTCTGTCTCCTCCTTTTATCACCGATCCCGTGCTCCGCTCTCTCTCTCTCTCTCTCTCTGTCTCCTCCTTTTATCACCGATCCCACACTCCGCTCTCTCTCTCTCTCCTCACTCCTCCTTTTATCACCAATCCCGCGCTCCGCTCTCTCTCTCTCTCTCTCTCTCCTCCTTTTATCACCGATCCCGCGCTCCGCTCTCTCTCTCTCTCCTCTCTCCTCCTTTTATCACCGATCCCGTGCACCGCTCTCTCTCTCTCCTCTCTGCTCTCTCCTCCTTTTATCACCGATCCCGTGCTCCGCTCTCTCTCTCTCCTCTCTCCTCACTCCTCCTTTTATCACCGATCCCGTGCTCCGCTCTCTCTCTCTCCTCTCTCCTCTCTCCTCCTTTTATCTCCGATCCCGCGCTCCGCTCTCTCTCTCTCCTCTCTCCTCTCTCGTCCTTTTATCACCGATCCCTCGCTCCGCTCTCTCTCTCTCCTCTCTCCTCCTTTTATCACCGATCCCGCGCTCCGCTCTCTCTCTCTCTCCTCCTTTTATCACCGATCCCGTGCTCCGCTCTCTCTCTCTCTCTCTCTCTCCTCCTTTTATCACCGATCCCGCGCTCCGCTCTCTCTCTCTCTCCTCTCTCCTCCTTTTATCACCGATCCCGTGCACCGCTCTCTCTCTCTCCTCTCTGCTCTCTCCTCCTTTTATCACCGATCCCGTGCTCCGCTCTCTCTCTCTCCTCTCTCCTCTCTCCTCCTTTTATCACCGATCCCGTGCTCCGCTCTCTCTCTCTCTCTCTCTCCTCACTCCTCCTTTTATCACCGATCCCGTGCTCCGCTCTCTCCTCTCTCCTCTCTCCTCCTTTTATCACCAATCCCGTGCTCCGCTCTCTCTCTCGCTCTCTCTCCTCCTTTTATCACCAATCCCGTGCTCCGCTCTCTCTCTCTCACTCCTTTTATCACCGATCCCGTGCTCCGCTCTCTCTCTCTCTCTCTCTCTCCTCCTTTTATCACCAATCCCGTGCTCCGCTCTCTCTCTCTCACTCCTTTTATCACCAATCCCGTGCTCCGCTCTCTCTCTCTCTCCTCTCTCCTCTTTTTATCGCCAATCCCGTGCTCCGCTCTCTCTCTCTCTCTCTCTCACTCCTCCTTTTATCACCGATCCCGTGCTCCGCTCTCTCTCTCTCTCCTCTCTCCTCTTTTTATCACCAATCCCGTGCTCCGCTCTCTCTCTCTCACTCCTTTTATCACCGATCCCGTGCTCCGCTCTCTCTCTCGCTCTCTCTCCTCCTTTTATCACCAATCCCGTGCTCCGCTCTCTCTCTCCCTCCTCTCTCCTCCTTTTATCGCCAATCCCATGCTCCGCTCTCTCTCTCTCTCCTCTCTCCTCCTTTTATCACCGATCCCGTGCTCCGCTCTCTCTCTCTCTCTCTCTCCTCCTTTTATCACCAATCCCGTGCTCCGCTCTCTCTCTCTCTCCTCTCTCCTCCTTTTATCACCGATCCAGTGCTCCGCTCTCTCTCTCTCTCTCTCACTCCTCCTTTTATCACCAATCCTGTGCTCCGCTCTCTCTCTCTCTCTCTCACTCCTCCTTTTATCGCCAATCCCGTGCTCCGCTCTCTCTCTCTCTCACTCCTCCTTTTATCATCGATCCCGTGCTCCGCTCTCTCTCTCTCTCTCTCACTCCTTTTATCCCCAATCCCGCGCTCCGCTCTCTCTCTCTCTCTCTCTCTCACTCCTCCTTTTATCACCAATCCTGTGCTCCGCTCTCTCTCTCTCTCTCTCACTCCTCCTTTTATCGCCAATCCCGTGCTCCGCTCTCTCTCTCTCTCTCTCACTCCTCCTTTTATCGCCAATCCCGCGCTCCGCTCTCTCTCTCTCTCTCTCTCTCCTCACTCCTCCTTTTATCACCAATCCCGTGCTCCGCTCTGTCTCTCTCTCCTCACTCCTCCTTTTATCACCAATCCCGCACTCCGCTCTCTCTCTCTCTCCTCACTCCTCCTTTTATCACCGATCCCGTGCTCCGCTCTCTCTCTCTCTCCTCACTCCTCCTTTTATCACCAATCCCGCACTCCGCTCTCTCTCTCTCTCCTCACTCCTCCTTTTATCACCAATCCCGTGCTCCGCTCTCTCTCTCTCTCTCTCTCTCCTCACTCCTCCTTTTATCACCAATCCCGTGCTCCGCTCTCTCTCTCTCTCTCTCAATCCTCCTTTTATCATCGATCCCGTGCTCCGCTCTCTCTCTCTCTCTCTCTCCTCACTCCTCCTTTTATCACCAATCCCGTGCTCCGCTCTGTCTCTCTCTCCTCACTCCTCCTTTTATCACCAATCCCGCGCTCCGCTCTCTCTCTCTCTCACTCCTTTTATCACCAATCCCGCGCTCCGCTCTCTCTCTCTCTCTCCTCTCTCCTCCTTTTATCGCCAATCCCGCGCTCCGCTCTCTCTCTCTCTCTCCTCTCTCCTCCTTTTATCACCAATCCCGCGCTCCGCTCTCTCTCTCTCTCTCCTCTCTCCTCCTTTTATCACCGATCCCGTGCTCCGCTCTCTCTCTCTCTCCTCTCTCCTCCTTTTATCGCCAATCCCGTGCTCCGCTCTCTCTCTCTCTCACTCCTTTTATCACCAATCCCGCGCTCCGCTCTCTCTCTCTCTCTCCTCTCTCCTCCTTTTATCGCCAATCCCGTGCTCCGCTCTCTCTCTCTCTCACTCCTTTTATCACCAATCCCGCGCTCCGCTCTCTCTCTCTCTCTCCTCACTCCTCCTTTTATCACCGATCCCGTGCTCCGCTCTCTCTCCTCTCTCCTCTCTCCTCCTTTTATCACCGATCCCACGCTCCGCTCTCTCTCTCTCTCCTCCTTTTATCACCGATCCCGTGCTCCGCTCTCTCTCTCTCTCCTCCTTTTATCACCGATCCCGTGCTCCGCTCTCTCTCTCTCTCTCTCCTCCTTTTATCACCGATCCCGTGCTCCGCTCTCTCTCTCTCTCTCTCTCTCCTCCTTTTATCACCGATCCCACACTCCGCTCTCTCTCTCTCTCCTCCTTTTATCACCGATCCTGTGCTCCGCTCTCTCTCTCTCTCTCTCCTCCTTTTATCACCGATCCCGCGCTCCGCTCTCTCTCTCTCTCTCTCTCTCCTCCTTTTATCACCGATCCCACACTCCGCTCTCTCTCTCTCTCCTCACTCCTCCTTTTATCACCGATCCCACACTCCGCTCTCTCTCTCTCTCCTCACTCCTCCTTTTATCGCCAATCCCGTGCTCCGCTCTCTCCTCTCTCTCTCTCTCCTCTCTCCTCCTTTTATCACCGATCCCGTGCTCCGCTCTCTCTCTCTCTCCTCTCTCCTCCTTTTATCGCCAATCCCGTGCTCCGCTCTCTCTTTCTCTCCTCTCTCCTCCTTTTATCACCGATCCTGTGCTCCGCTCTCTCTCTCTCTCTCTCTCCTCCTTTTATCGCCAATCCCGTGCTCCGCTCTCTCTCTCTCTCCTCACTCCTCCTTTTATCGCCAATCCCGTGCTCCGCTCTCTCTCTCTCTCCTCTCTCCTCCTTTTATCACCGATCCCGTGCTCCGCTCTCTCTCTCCTCTCTCCTCCTTTTATCGCCAATCCCGTGCTCCGCTCTCTCTCTCTCTCTCTCTCTCCTCCTTTTATCACCGATCCTGTGCTCCGCTCTCTCTCTCTCTCCTCTCTCTCCTGCTTTTATCACCGATCCCGTGCTCCGCTCTCTCTCTCTCTCTCTCCTCCTTTTATCACCGATCCCGTGCTCCGCTCTCTCTCTCTCTCTCTCTCCTCCTTTTATCACCGATCCTGTGCTCCGCTCTCTCTCTCTCTCCTCTCTCACTCCTTTTATCGCCGATCCCACTGGTGCTCTTTCTCTCCTCTTTCACTCCTCCTTTTATCGCTGAGCCCGCTCTGCTCTTTCTCTCCTCTCTCACTCCTCCTTTTATTACTGATCCTGCGCTCCGTTCTCTCTCTCCTCTCTCACTCCTTTTATCGCCAATCCTGCGCTCCACTCTCTCTCTCCTCTCTTTCTCACTCCTTTTATCACCGATCCTGCGCTCCACTCTCTCTCTCTCTCCTCTCTCACTCCTTTTATCGCCAATCCTGCGCTCCACTCTCTCTCTCCTCTCTCTCTCACTCCTTTTATCGCCGATCCTGCGCTCCACTCTCTCTCTCCTCTCTCTCTCACTCCTTTTATCGCCGATCCTGCGCTCCACTCTCTCTCTCCTCTCTCTCTCACTCCTTTTATCGCAGATCCTGCGCTCCACTCTCTCTCCTCTCTCTCTCACTCCTTTTATCGCCGATCCTGCGCTCCACTCTCTCTCTCTCTCTCTCACTCCTTTTATCACCGATCCTGCGCTCCGGTCTCTCTCCTCTCTCCTCTCACTCCTTTTATCACCGATCCTGCGCTCCACTCTCTCCCCTCTCTCCTCTCACTCCTTTTATCACCGATCCTGCGCTCCACTCTCTCTCCTCTCTCTCTCTCACTCCTTTTATCGCCGATCCTGCGCTCCACTCTCTCTCCTCTCTCCTCTCTCCTCCTTTTATCACCGATCCTGCGCTCCACTCTCTCTCCTCTCTCTCTCACTCCTTTTATCACCCATCCTGCGCTCCTCTCTCTCTCTCCTCTCTCTCTCACTCCTTTTATCACCGATCCTGCGCTCCACTCTCTCTCTCCTCTCTCTCTCACTCCTTTTATCACCGATCCTGCGCTCCACTCTCACTCCTCTCTCTCTCACTCCTTTTATCGCCGATCCTGCGCTCCACTCTCTCTCCTCTCTCTCTCACTCCTTTTATCACCGATCCTGCGCTCCACTCTCTCTCTCCTCTCTCTCTCACTCCTTTTATCACCGATCCTGCGCTCCACTCTCTCTCCTCTCTCACTCCTTTTATCACCGATCCTGCGCGACACTCTCTCTCCTCTCTCTCTCCTTTTATCACCGATCCTGCGCTCCACTCTCTCTCCTCTCTCTCTCACTCCTTTTATCACCGATCCTGCGCTCCGGTCTCTCTCCTCTCTCCTCTCACTCCTTTTATCACCGATCCTGCGCTCCACTCTCTCTCTCCTCTCTCCTCTCACTCCTTTTATCACCGATCCTGCGCTCTCTCTCTCTCTCCTCTCTCCTCTCACTCCTTTTATCACCGATCCTGCGCTCCACTCTCTCTCTCCTCTCTCTCTCACTCCTTTTATCGCCGATCCTGCGCTCCACTCTCTCTCCTCTCTCCTCTCACTCCTTTTATCACCGATCCTGCGCTCCACTCTCTCTCCTCTCTCTCTCTCACTCCTTTTATCGCCGATCCTGCGCTCCACTCTCTCTCCTCTCTCCTCTCTCCTCCTTTTATCACCGATCCTGCGCTCCACTCTCTCTCTCTCTCTCCTCTCACTCCTTTTATCACCGATCCTGCGCTCCACTCTCTCTCCTCTCTCTCTCACTCCTTTTATCACCGATCCTGCGCTCCACTCTCTCTCCTCTCTCTCTCACTCCTTTTATCGCCGATCCTGCGCTCCTCTCTCTCTCTCCTCTCTCTCTCACTCCTTTTATCACCGATCCTGCGCTCCACTCTCTCTCTCCTCTCTCTCTCACTCCTTTTATCACCGATCCTGCGCTCCACTCTCTCTCCTCTCTCTCTCACTCCTTTTATCACCGATCCTGCGCTCCACTCTCTCTCTCCTCTCTCCTCTCTCCTCCTTTTATCACCGATCCTGCGCTCCACTCTCTCTCCTCTCTCTCTCACTCCTTTTATCACCGATCCTGCGCTCCACTCTCTCTCCTCTCTCCTCTCACTCCTTTTATCACCGATCCTGCGCTCCACTCTCTCTCCTCTCTCTCTCACTCCTTTTATCGCCGATCCTGCGCTCCACTCTCTCTCTCCTCTCTCTCTCACTCCTTTTATCGCCGATCCTGCGCTCCACTCTCTCTCCTCTCTCACTCCTTTTATCGCCGATCCTGCGCTCCACTCTCTCTCCTCTCTCTCTCACTCCTTTTATCGCCGATCCTGCGCGACACTCTCTCTCCTCTCTCTCTCACTCCTTTTATCACCGATCCTGCGCTCCACTCTCTCTCTCCTCTCTCTCTCACTCCTTTTATCACCGATCCTGCGCTCCACTCTCTCTCCTCTCTCTCTCTCACTCCTTTTATCACCGATCCTGCGCTCCACTCTCTCTCTCCTCTCTCTCTCACTCCTTTTATCACCGATCCTGCGCTCCACTCTCTCTCTCCTCTCTCTCTCCTTTTATCACCGATCCTGCGCTCCACTCTCTCTCTCCTCTCTCTCTCACTCCTTTTATCACCGATCCTGCGCTCCACTCTCTCTCTCCTCTCTCTCTCACTCCTTTTATCACCGATCCTGCGCTCCACTCTCTCTCTCCTCTCTCTCTCCTTTTATCACCGATCCTGCGCTCCACTCTCTCTCTCCTCTCTCTCTCACTCCTTTTATCACCGATCCTGCGCTCCACTCTCTCTCTCCTCTCTCTCTCACTCCTTTTATCACCGATCCTGCGTTCCACTCTCTCTCTCCTCTCTCTCTCACTCCTTTTATCACCGATCCTGCGCTCCACTCTCTCTCTCTCCTCTCTCACTCCTTTTATCACCGATCCTGCGCTCCACTCTCTCTCTCCTCTCTCTCTCACTCCTTTTATCACCGATCCCGCGCTCCACTCTCTCTCCTCTCTCTCTCACTCCTTTTATCACCGATCCTGCGCTCCACTCTCTCTCTCCTCTCTCTCTCACTCCTTTTATCACCGATCCTGCGCTCCACTCTCTCTCTCTCTCCTCTCACTCCTTTTATCACCGATCCTGCGCTCCACTCTCTCTCCTCTCTCCTCTCACTCCTTTTATCACCGATCCTGCGCTCCACTCTCTCTCTCCTCTCTCCTCTCACTCCTTTTATCACCGATCCTGCGCTCCACTCTCTCTCTCCTCTCTCTCTCACTCCTTTTATCACCGATCCTGCGCTCCACTCTCTCTCTCCTCTCTCTCTCACTCCTTTTATCACCGATCCTGCGCTCCACTCTCTCTCCTCTCTCTCTCTCACTCCTTTTATCACCGATCCTGCGCTCCACTCTCTCTCTCTCTCTCTCACTCCTTTTATCACCGATCCTGCGCTCCACTCTCTCTCTCTCTCTCTCCTCCTTTTATCACCGATCCTGCGCTCCACTCTCTCTCTCCTCTCTCTCTCACTCCTTTTATCACCGATCCTGCGCTCCACTCTCTCTCTCCTCTCTCTCTCACTCCTTTTATCGCCGATCCTGCGCTCCACTCTCTCTCCTCTCTCTCTCACTCCTTTTATCACCGATCCTGCGCTCCACTCTCTCTCTCCTCTCTCTCTCACTCCTTTTATCGCCGATCCTGCGCTCCACTCTCTCTCTCCTCTCTCTCACTCCTTTTATCACCGATCCTGCGCTCCACTCTCTCTCTCCTCTCTCTCTCACTCCTTTTATCACCCATCCTGCGCTCCACTCTCTCTCCTCTCTCCTCTCACTCCTTTTATCACCGATCCTGCGCTCCACTCTCTCTCTCCTCTCTCTCTCACTCCTTTTATCACCGATCCTGCGCTCCACTCTCTCTCTCCTCTCTCTCTCACTCCTTTTATCGCCGATCCTGCGCTCCACTCTCTCTCTCCTCTCTCCTCTCACTCCTTTTATCACCGATCCTGCGCTCCACTCTCTCTCCTCTCTCTCTCTCACTCCTTTTATCACCGATCCTGCGCTCCACTCTCTCTCTCCTCTCTCTCTCACTCCTTTTATCACCGATCCTGCGCTCCACTCTCTCTCTCTCTCTCTCTCACTCCTTTTATCACCGATCCTGCGCTCCACTCTCTCTCCTCTCTCCTCTCTCCTCCTTTTATCACCGATCCTGCGCTCCACTCTCTCTCTCCTCTCTCTCTCACTCCTTTTATCGCCGATCCTGCGCTCCACTCTCTCTCTCCTCTCTCCTCTCTCCTCCTTTTATCACCGATCCTGCGCTCCACTCTCTCTCTCTCTCTCTCACTCCTTTTATCACCGATCCTGCGCTCCACTCTCTCTCTCCTCTCTCTCTCACTCCTTTTATCGCCGATCCTGCGCTCCACTCTCTCTCTCCTCTCTCCTCTCTCCTCCTTTTATCGCCGATCCTGCGCTCCACTCTCTCTCTCCTCTCTCTCTCACTCCTTTTATCACCGATCCTGCGCTCCACTCTCTCTCCTCTCTCTCTCACTCCTTTTATCGCCGATCCTGCGCGACACTCTCTCTCCTCTCTCTCTCACTCCTTTTATCACCGATCCTGCGCTCCGCTCTCTCTCTCTCCTCTCTCTCTCACTCCTTTTATCACCGATCCCGCGCTCCACTCTCTCTCTCTCCTCTCTCACTCCTTTTATCACCGATCCTGCGCTCCGCTCTCTCTCTCTCCTCTCTCTCTCACTCCTTTTATCACCGATCCCGCGCTCCACTCTCTCTCTCCTCTCTCTCTCACTCCTTTTATCACCGATCCCGCGCTCCACTCTCTCTCTCTCCTCTCTCACTCCTTTTATCGCCGATCCTGCGCTCCACTCTCTCTCTCCTCTCTCCTCTCTCCTCCTTTTATCACCGATCCTGCGCTCCACTCTCTCTCCTCTCTCTCACTCCTTTTATCACCGATCCCGCGCTCCACTCTCTCTCTCCTCTCTCTCTCACTCCTTTTATCACCGATCCTGCGCTCCACTCTCTCTCTCCTCTCTCTCTCACTCCTTTTATCACCGATCCTGCGCTCCACTCTCTCTCCTCTCTCTCTCACTCCTTTTATCACCGATCCTGCGCTCCACTCTCTCTCTCTCTCTCACTCCTTTTATCACCGATCCCGCGCTCCACTCTCTCTCCTCTCTCACTCCTTTTATCACCGATCCTGCGCTCCACTCTCTCTCCTCTCTCTCTCTCACTCCTTTTATCACCGATCCTGCGCTCCACTCTCTCTCTCCTCTCTCTCTCACTCCTTTTATCACCCATCCTGCGCTCCACTCTCTCTCCTCTCTCTCTCTCACTCCTTTTATGACCGATCCTGCGCTCTCTCTCTCTCCTCTCTCTCTCACTCCTTTTATCACCGATCCTGCGCTCCACTCTCTCTCCTCTCTCCTCTCACTCCTTTTATCACCGATCCTGCGCTCCACTCTCTCTCTCCTCTCTCTCTCACTCCTTTTATCGCCAATCCCGCGCTCCACTCTCTCTCTCTCTCTCTCACTCCTTTTATCACCGATCCTGCGCTCCACTCTCTCTCTCCTCTCTCCTCTCACTCCTTTTATCACCGATCCTGCGCTCCACTCTCTCTCTCTCCTCTCACTCCTTTTATCACCGATCCTGCGCTCCACTCTCTCTCTCCTCTCTCTCTCCTCCTTTTATCGCCGATCCTGCGCTCCACTCTCTCTCTCCTCTCTCTCTCACTCCTTTTATCACCGATCCTGCGCTCCACTCTCTCTCTCCTCTCTCTCTCACTCCTTTTATCACCGATCCTGCGCTCCACTCTCTCTCTCCTCTCTCTCTCACTCCTTTTATCACCGATCCTGCGCTCCACTCTCTCTCTCCTCTCTCTCTCACTCCTTTTATCACCGATCCTGCGCTCCACTCTCTCTCTCCTCTCTCCTCTCACTCCATTTATCGCCGATCCTGCGCTCCACTCTCTCTCTCCTCTCTCCTCTCACTCCTTTTATCACCGATCCTGCGCACCACTCTCTCTCCTCTCTCTCTCACTCCTTTTATCGCCGATCCCGCGCTCCACTCTCTCTCTCCTCTCTCCTCTCACTCCATTTATCGCCGATCCTGCGCTCCACTCTCTCTCTCCTCTCTCCTCTCACTCCTTTTATCACCGATCCTGCGCACCACTCTCTCTCCTCTCTCTCTCACTCCTTTTATCGCCGATCCTGCGCTCCACTCTCTCTCCTCTCTCCTCTCACTCCTTTTATCACCGATCCTGCGCTCCACTCTCTCTCCTCTCTCCTCTCACTCCTTTTATCACCGATCCTGCGCTCCACTCTCTCTCTCCTCTCTCTCTCACTCCTTTTATCACCGATCCTGCGCTCCACTCTCTCTCTCTCTCTCTCTCTCACTCCTTTTATCACCGATCCTGCGCTCCACTCTCTCTCTCTCCTCTCTCCTCTCACTCCTTTTATCACCGATCCTGCGCTCCACTCTCTCTCTCTCCTCTCACTCCTTTTATCACCGATCCTGCGCTCCACTCTCTCTCTCCTCTCTCTCTCACTCCTTTTATCACCGATCCTGCGCTCCACTCTCTCTCTCCTCTCTCCTCTCACTCCTTTTATCACCGATCCTGCGCTCCACTCTCTCTCTCCTCTCTCTCTCACTCCTTTTATCACCGATCCCGCGCTCCACTCTCTCTCTCCTCTCTCTCTCACTCCTTTTATCACCGATCCTGCGCTCCACTCTCTCTCTCCTCTCTCCTCTCACTCCTTTTATCACCGATCCTGCGCTCCACTCTCTCTCCTCTCTCACTCCTTTTATCACCGATCCTGCGCTCCACTCTCTCTCTCTCTCCTCTCACTCCTTTTATCACCGATCCTGCGCTCCACTCTCTCTCTCTCTCCTCTCACTCCTTTTATCACCGATCCCGCGCTCCACTCTCTCTCTCCTCTCTCTCTCACTCCTTTTATCACCGATCCTGCGCTCCACTCTCTCTCTCCTCTCTCTCTCACTCCTTTTATCACCGATCCCGTGCTCCACTCTCTCTCTCCTCTCTCTCTCACTCCTTTTATCACCGATCCCGCGCTCCACTCTCTCTCTCCTCTCTCTCTCACTCCTGTTATCACCGATCCTGCGCTCCACTCTCTCTCTCCTCTCTCTCTCACTCCTTTTATCACCGATCCTGCGCTCCACTCTCTCTCTCTCCTCTCTCCTCTCACTCCTTTTATCACCGATCCTGCGCTCCACTCTCTCTCTCTCCTCTCACTCCTTTTATCACCGATCCTGCGCTCCACTCTCTCTCTCCTCTCTCTCTCACTCCTTTTATCACCGATCCTGCGCTCCACTCTCTCTCTCCTCTCTCCTCTCACTCCTTTTATCACCGATCCTGCGCTCCACTCTCTCTCTCCTCTCTCTCTCACTCCTTTTATCACCGATCCCGCGCTCCACTCTCTCTCTCCTCTCTCTCTCACTCCTTTTATCACCGATCCTGCGCTCCACTCTCTCTCTCCTCTCTCCTCTCACTCCTTTTATCACCGATCCTGCGCTCCACTCTCTCTCCTCTCTCACTCCTTTTATCACCGATCCTGCGCTCCACTCTCTCTCTCTCTCCTCTCACTCCTTTTATCACCGATCCTGCGCTCCACTCTCTCTCTCTCTCCTCTCACTCCTTTTATCACCGATCCCGCGCTCCACTCTCTCTCTCCTCTCTCTCTCACTCCTTTTATCACCGATCCTGCGCTCCACTCTCTCTCTCCTCTCTCTCTCACTCCTTTTATCACCGATCCCGTGCTCCACTCTCTCTCTCCTCTCTCTCTCACTCCTTTTATCACCGATCCCGCGCTCCACTCTCTCTCTCCTCTCTCTCTCACTCCTGTTATCACCGATCCTGCGCTCCACTCTCTCTCTCCTCTCTCTCTCACTCCTTTTATCACCGATCCTGCGCTCCACTCTCTCTCTCTCTCACTCCTTTTATCACCGATCCCGCGCTCCACTCTCTCTCTCCTCTCTCTCTCACTCCTTTTATCACCGATCCTGCGCTCCACTCTCTCTCTCTCTCCTCTCACTCCTTTTATCACCGATCCCGCGCTCCACTCTCTCTCTCCTCTCTCCTCTCACTCCTTTTATCACCGATCCTGCGCTCCACTCTCTCTCCTCTCTCCTCTCACTCCTTTTATCACCGATCCCGCGCTCCACTCTCTCTCTCCTCTCTCCTCTCACTCCTTTTATTGCCGATCCCGCGCTCCACTCTCTCTCTCACTCCTTTTATTGCCGATCCTGCGCTTTGCTCCCTCTCTGGCAAAAGAACCAGATGGGAGATAAGGAGAAATGTTTTTATGCAGCGAGTTGTTATGATCTGGAATGCACGACCTGAAAGGGTGCATTGATTGATTTGATTGATTGATGTAAATTTCATTAACAAATTCAATTTAAATAAAATGAAATTAAAAACAATTTAAGAATGCATAAGTTTGAAGAGCGGCGAGAGAGTTTGCAATCTGAGCAGTGTTGGAAATCAATTTGAAAAACTACATTCATCTGATCGAACAATTTAAATCAATGTTTGATTGATAATTTAAAAATGCAGAGATTGAAGAGCAGCGAGAGAGTTTGCCACCTGAGCAGCGTGCTAAGCAGCCTGACAGTATGGTGTAATTTATCCCTCCCAGCAGATGACTGATCGGTAAAGGGTTTACAACTTTACTCACGGTGACCTGCAGGCCCACCTCGATGAGATCGAGGCACGGTGAGGGAGGTGCCTCGTCTGGGGCCCAGCATTCACAGGCAGTGAGGAGACAATGCCTGGAGGGAAGTGACAGTGTCACTGATTGGGTCGACCCTCAAGCCCAGGATGGCGGACCAGTGCCGCAAGGAGTTTAATGACCTGACAAGATCAGGAAAGGTGAGAGATTAATTTCCATTCCTACTGTCACGTTTAATCTGTACTACTCAGGCGAAGCAATTGGGCAATCTGTTGGAGGGGACGAAACCCTTCTCTCCTGATATATGCACAGGTGTAGCTCGCTGGAATTGCTTTTCTTGCATTTTGACCTTTTCCTTTTGCCTTTGAAGGCCTAGCTAGTGCACAATGTCCAGGAGAGGGTGACGAGTGGGGAGGGGGGCAGCCCAAGCCTCAGACACTTGACCCCCCTCCCCATGATGAAAAAGGCAGGGGAGCTGCAGGGGAGATGCACCAGCATGGCTGTGGCACAGGCCGAGGCAGATACGGAGAGTCCAACAACCAGTGAGTATCTACCCTATGGCCATTCAACGTGTCCGTACAAGACAATGGCAGAGGGTTGCCTCCCATAACCACGCTCAAACCCACGCCCACTCCCCTCCCTCCCGGCAATGTAAACAATCTAATCATCTGGTTTTCTCCCTGCAGCCAGGAAGAGAAGAACAAAGGCACTTCCACTGGAGGAGTCAGAGGGGGACGACTCGGAAGAGGAGGTCGAGGGGTGGGGGGGACGAGTGCGTGGGGAAGTGAGGTGGAGCAGCCCCAGCGGCAGATGGAGGGAGAGGGCCCTGAGTTTCAGAAGGCAGCTCGTGCCCTGTGCTGAGGGGCTGACAGAAATGCCAGGGCTCCTCACCAACGTTCCTTCCTGTGAGTGAACCCTCGAGCTCCACCCTCAGGCCACCCCACCCAAACAGAGACAGAGTCCTCCTCAGCCTGGCACCAACGTGGAAACACACGACCTGTGCTTGGGTGGCGATTCTGTCCAGCGATGGCTCCTGGGCATCTGACTCCACTGTGGCGGTGGAAATTATGGAGGGGGTGGAGGATGTATCGCCCTCTCCAGTGAGACTGGCCAAAAGGCAGACACGGAGCAGTGGCTCAGCGCTGCCTGACATGTCGACTGCTGAAAGGAGGAGGCACCTGGTGCTGGAGCACCTGAGGGGGGCGGTGGGTGGAGATGTGTTCTGTGTCTTCCATCAAGGACAAATTGGACAACCTCGTTGGCCTGGTCTCAGAATCTGCTGCGACAACATTGGACAGACTGCGGCCGTAGTCCAGGAACTTATCCAACAGTTGAATCACCAGTTGACTGCTGCCTTGGGCCGTCCGGTGGGTCCCCTTGGCAAGGGGACGTTGAAGTAGAAGTAAGAGCCCCCAACACGATGGTGGTTCATGCTACTCTGGTTCAGGCCTTAGGAAACAGACTGCAAGTCGTCATAAGAGACAGTTTGTCACTGAGACCTCGCGGGGTCACCGCAGCTGCCATGGTTCCACCTATCACGTGAACTTGTCGGTGAACTCCGCACTGGTGGGTTGGTCCGGAGTGTCCATGTGGCTGATGCTTCCACCTTCATGAGAGGCAGCGCCACCCTGGACTCCAGCCTTACAGCAGCAGACACGCTGCCAGCTGCACACGGCAGGCCGCACAAAGCAGCTCAGGGTCTCCATCCTGGGGTGCAGGCGGCAGCATCCCTGCTCCAGGAACAGGCGGCCGTACGAGGCAGTGTGTCGCAGGCCCACGGCTCATCAGACCTGCATTCCTTCACCACGCTGCAGGTAGACGGGCCATCCACAGTGGCTGGTATGCAACACGGGGGGAGCAACAGGTAGAAGAGCTCGTCTGGGCACAGGGGCCAGGCGAGGAACCTTGAGAGAGAGTCAGGGGAGTTTAATTCTGCTATCCCCACTTTCTCCTCCTTGTCGTCCAAGGGGGGAGTTGAATAGTTATTTTTTTGCACTTTTATAAAATTCTTGAATCTAATTGTTTGTTTGCACTGTTGTAAAATATCTGAATAGGTCTTTGTTTGCACTTTTATAAAAAATGCTGAATCAATGTTGAATTGTTGAAGATTCATTTTTGCACTTTCTTACCACAAATGGCATAAATGCATTTAAGGGGAAGCTAGATAAGTACAGAAGAGAGAAAAGAATAGAAGGGTATTAGGATAGGGGTGAAGAAGAGGGGTGGGAGGAGACTCGTGTGGAGCATAAAAACCAACATAGACCAGTTGGGCTGAATGGCCTGTTTCTGTGCTCCAGACTCGATGTCCTTCTCCATGTCTACATTTCTGAATAAATATTCCCACTTGCGTTGTTTGCAAAATGTTAATTTTTTTTAATACGCATGTGCTGTAACAAATGTGAACATTTAAACAATGAACAAATTTAAACAGGAAGAGGAGAAGAAGAGAAGGATAAAAAGGAAGAGATTAGCGGAAGTAAACGTGGGTCCCTTAGAGGCAGAGACAGGAGAAATTATAATGGGGAACAAGGAAATATTTCTGTCTTCACAGTAGATGACACAAAGAACATAACGGAAATAGTGGGGAACCAAGGGTCTAATGAGAGTGAGGAACTTAAAGTAATTAAGATTAGTAAAGAAAAAGCCTTAGAAAAATTAATGGGACTAAAAGCCGACAAATCCCCTGGACCTGATGGCCTACATCCTAGGGCTTTAAAAGAGGTGGCTGCAGAGATAGTGGATGTATTGGTTTTGATCTTCCAGATTTCCCTTGATTCTAGAACTGTGCCTGTGGATTGGATGGCAGCAAATGTAACCCTGCTATTCAAGAAAGAAGGGAGGGAGAAAATAGGGAACGACAGGCCAGTTAGCCTGACATCAGTAGTAGGGAAAATGCTGGAATCTATTATTAAGGACGTAGTAACAGGGCACTTAGAAAATCATAATATGATTAGGCAGAGTCAACACGATTTTATGAAAGGGAAATTGTGTTTGACAAATTTATTAGAGTTTTTTGAGGGTGTAAATAGCAGGGTAGACAAGAGAGAACCAGTGGATGTAGTATATGTGGATTTTCAAAAGGCATTCGATAAGGTGCCACACAAATAGTTGTTACAGAAGATAAGGACTCATGGGATTGGGGCAATATATTAGCATGGATTGAGGATTGGTTAATGGACAGGAAAGAGAGTAGGAATAAACAGGTCATTTTCGGGATTCCAGGCTGTAACTAGTGGGGTGCCGCAAGGATCGGTGCTTGGGCCTCAGCTATTTACAATATATATCAATGACTTAGATGAAGGGACTGAATGTAATGTATCCAAGTTTGCTGACGATACAAAGCTAGGTGGGAAAGTAAGCTGTGAGGAGGACACAAAGAGGCTGCAAAGGGATATAGACAGGTTAAGTGAATGGGCAAGAAGGTGGCAGATGTGGGGAAATGTGAGGTCATTCAGTTTGGTAGGAAAAATAGAAAAACTGAATATTTTTGAAATGGTGAGAAACTATTAAATGTTGGTGTGCAGAGGGATTTGGGTGTCCTTTCACACAAAACACAGAAAGTTAACATGCAAGTACAGCAAGCAAATAGGAAGGCAAATGATATGTTGGCCTTTATTGCAAGTAGATTGGGGAAGTCTTTCTACAATTGTATAGGGCTTTGGTGAGACCACACCTGGAGTACTGTGTACAGTTTTGGTCTCCTTACCTAAGGAAGGATATACTTGCCTTAGAGGGGGTGCAACAAAGGTTCACTAGATTGATTCCCAGGATGAGAGGGTTGTCCTATGAGGAAAGATTGAATAAAGTGGGCCTATACTCTCTGGAGTTTAGAAGAATGAGAGGTGATCTCATTGAAACATTTAAGATTCTGAGAGGGCTTGACAGGATAGACGCTGAGAGGCTGTTTTCCCTGGCTGGAGAGTCCAGTACTAGGGGACATAGTCTCAGGATAAGGGGTCAGACATTTAGGACTGAGATGAGGAGGAATTTCTTCACTCAGAGGGTTGTGAATATTTGGAATTCTCTACCCCAGAGGGCTGTGGATGCTCAGTCATTGAGTATATTCAAGATTGAGATCGATAGATTTTTGGACTCTAAGGGAATCAAGGGATATGGGGATTGGATGGGAAAGTGGAGTTGAGGTCGAAAGTTGGCCATGATCTTATTGAATGGCGGAGCAGGCTCGAGGAACTGCATGGCCTACTCCTGCTCCTAGTTCCATTAGAATGGGCAACTGGTTGTTCTTTGAGCCGGCATGGACATGATGGGCCGAATGGCCCCCTTCTGTGCTGTATCTTTTCTATGGTTCTATGGTTCTTATATTCTTAAGGAACAAATTTAGCTATATTTTTGAACAGCACAATTCTATTCATTTAATATTAATAGTTAATTGGAGATTGTAATAAATCTCTTTTGATGTTTAAAATAACTGTGTCTTGGTCTCCTTCTGCTCTCAGTACGGAGGAGAGGGTGGCATGAGGTGGGGCTCATCATGAGAATATATGCCGTACGAGCCGAGCTCTAACAGCTCTGCCCTGTCGAGCGGTTGCCTCCTGTGCAGGCTCTGCACCCCTCGGCTCCGTTTTCCGGGGCACGGCGTTTAGCTCGACCGGCTCCTCTCCCGGGACGTCCAGATCCAGACCTTGCTGGAGAGCGAAGATGCGGAGGGCGCAGCACACCAAGACGATCGTGGCCGCTCTCTCTGGGCAGTACTCCAATCCGCCCCCAGATCTGTCCAGGCACCAGAAGAAACACTTGAGCACCCTTAGAACGCTCTCCACGACCTGCCTGGTGGAGACCTCCTTATAGTTCATCTCCAACCACCGTGTTTGTTGCCCGAAATGTTGTCATCAGCGGGGCGGGGAGGGGGCGGGGGGGGTTAGGCCTTGTCCCCCATCAACCAACCATCAGGCCGATCACCTCCCTCCAATATGCGGGCTGTGTCTGAGTTCCGCATGATAAACGCGTCATGCGTCACACCCGCGTGCGTTGCATTGATGCGCAGGATCCTCAAACGGACATCGCACACCACCTGGACGTTGAGGGAGTGAAACCCCTTCCTGTTGAGGAAGCTCTGTGAACCTCTGTAGGCGACCTCGAGTGCACGTGGGTGCCATCGATCGCTCCAAGCGCCTCGGGGAGGCCACCTACTTAGTAGGAGTCCAGTGCCCTCTGCCATTGCTCCGCCAGTGTTGCATCAAATGTGATGGGGCGGAGATCACCTCTTACAAAAGGTAGGTAATATAATGCATAGAATTATCAGGGCCAGAGTGATCTCCTGGACTAGTTTAGATCGCCAAAGGGGTCGGAGAGGAATTTCCGAGATTTTTCCCCCCCGCATTGGCCTGCGTTTACAATCTGTTTTTTCGCCTCTCCCAGGAGATCACATGGTTTCAGGTGGGGTGGGGTGGGGAGTGTATATATTATGCTACACAAGGTATCACGATTGTGTGGGACAGGCTGGGTGGACCAGAGGGTCTTTTCCTGTCCATCATTTTTGGTATGTTCGTATGATGAAGTCTTTCACCCTGCGCAACAGGGCGCCTGTCACCTGAAGAACAGGGCGCCTGTCACCTGCGGAACAGGGCGTCTGTGAACTGCGGAACAGGGCGTCTGTCACCTGCGGAACAGGGCGTCTGTCACCTGAGGAACAGGGCGTCTGTCACCTGAAGAACAGGGCGCCTGTCACCTGCGCAACGGGGCGCCTGTCACCTGAAGAACAGGGCGCCTGTCACCTGCGCAACGGGGCGCCTGTCACCTGCGCAACGGGGCGCCTGTCACCTGAAGAACAGGGCGCCTGTCACCTGCGCAACGGGGCGCCTGTCACCTGCGCAACGGGGCGCCTGTCACCTGAGGAACAGGGCGCCTGTCACCTGAAGAACAGGGCGTCTGTCACCTGAAGAACAGGGCGCCTGTCACCTGAAGAACAGGGCGTCTGTCACCTGAAGAACAGGGCGCCTGTCACCTGAGGAACAGGGCGTCTGTCACCTGAAGAACAGGGCGCCTGTCACCTGTGGAACAGGACGCCTGTCACCTGTGGAACAGGACGCCTGTGAACTGCGGAACAGGGCGTCTGTGAACTGCGGAACAGGGCGTCTGTCACCTGCGGAGCAGGGCGTCTGTCACCTGCGGAGCAGGGCGTCTGTCACCTGCGGAACAGGGCGTCTGTGAACTGCGGAACAGGGCGTCTGTCACCTGCGGAACAGGGCGTCTGTCACCTGAGGAACAGGGCGTCTGTCACCTGAGGAACAGGGCGTCTGTCACCTGCGGAACAGGGCGTCTGTCACCTGCGGAACAGGGCGCCTGTCACCTGCGGAACAGGGCGCCTGTCACCTGCGGAACAGGGCGTCTGTGAACTGCGGAACAGGGCGTCTGTCACCTGCCGAACAGGGCGTCTGTCACCTGCCGAACAGGGCGTCTGTCACCTGCCGAACAGGGCGTCTGTCACCTGCCGAACAGGGCGTCTGTCACCTGTCGAACAGGGCGTCTGTCACCTACGGAATAGGGCGTCTGTCACCTACGGAACAGGGCGTCTGTCAACTGTGGAGCAGGGCGTCTTTCACCTGCGGAGCAGGGCGTCTGTCAACTGTCGAACAGGGCGTCTGTCAACTGTCGAACAGGGCGTCTGTCAACTGTCGAACAGGGCGTCTGTCAACTGTCGAACAGGGTGTCTGTCACCTAAGGTACAGGGCGTCTGTCAACTGTCGAACAGGGTGTCTGTCACCTGAGGTACAGGGCGTCTGTCAACTGAGGAACAGGGCATCTGTCACCTGCGGAGCAGGGCGTCTGTCACCTGCTGCATGGGGGCCTTCACTGCCCTTTTGGCTGATCCGGCACAGGTCCCCCATTGAAGCCTGGAGGAGCCATTCCCATAGAAGTTCAACACCGTCTTTATCTTCAGCTCCTCCATGATGGCCATGCTGGTTGACGATCGGGGCCTCAGGCCCTCCCTCGAGTAACTCAGAGCTGGCCGATTGCCATCTTGGGTGGCATCAAGTGTCGGCATTCATGGTGAACCTCATGAAAGGGCCTTATGACAGAAGCCAGTCAAAAATGGCCAAGACGTGGCAGTAGTGGTGAAAATAATATTTAATATGAGTTTAACAAAAAGAAAACATAAATAAAAAACATGACCAACTGTCAAACACCCTTGTGCATATCCTTCGAGCTTACAAAACCTTCGCCTTTCACTTCCAGCTACTTCTACGTGGTGCATCCCCCGTGGCTGCAGCAGAGGTAGTGGCAGGGTGCTCTCGTTCATGCCCTGACTGCTTAGATGCTTTGGGCCTATGCCCTCTGGGTTTTGGTGCCCGTGAGGGCCCCTCCAAAGACTGCTCCACCTGCACCTGTGCAGGGGCAGACTCGACCACCTGGAGAGGAGGCAGCATTGTGGGTACTGGTTGAGAGGGGGCAACGGGTGAGGCGGGGGAGCGCTTTGAGTGGCGTCTACACTTCCATGTCCCCTTTCGCTATCATCCCTCCCCTGGGCCAGGCCCACACCACTCCTACCACTCTGCTGGAAAACAGTTTGGAGGACATGTGTGAAGCCTTGTATGGCCAGTGCTAGTGTATCTGCCTGCCTGTTTAAGGCAGCAGAATGTTGTTCACTACGAGTCCAAACGGCCGTTGTCAGAGCCCGAATGGACTCATTTGTGAACCGTGCTTGAAGCTCAATGGAGGCTAGCCTTCTCTCCATCGCAGACATTCCCGCACATACCTGCGACACAATGAGGTCCCAACCTGGTGAAGCTACAATACAGGACTACATGCATGTTAAACAGCGGAAGCAACATGCTATAGACAGTGCTAAGCGATTCCACAACCAACGGATCAGATCAAAGCTCTGCGGTCCTGCCACATCCAGTCGTGAATGGTGGTGGACAATTAAACAACTAACGGGAGGAGGAGGCTCTGTAAACATCCCCATCCTCAATGATGGCGGAGTCCAGCACGTGAGTGCAAAAGACAAGGCTTACGCGTTTGCAAACATTTTCAGCCAAAAGTGCCGAGTGGATGATCAATCTCGGCCTCCTACCGATATCCCCACCATCACAGAAGCCAGTCTTCAACCAATTCGATTCACTCCACGTGATATCAAGAAACGGCTGAGTGCACTGGATACAACAAAGTCTATGGGCTCCGACAACATCCCAGCTGTAGTGCTGAAGACTTGTGCTCCAGATGAAAGGTGTCATCGATAGTGCTATCAAGCGGCACTCACTCACCAATAACCTGCTCACCGATGCTCAGTTTGGGTTCCGCCAGGACCACTTGGCTCCAGACCTCATTACAGCCTTGGCCCAAGCATGGAAAAAAGAGCTGAATTCCAGAGGTAAGGTGAGAGTGACTGCCCTTGACATCAAGGCAGCATTTGACCGAGTGTGGCACCAAGGAGCCCTAGTAAAATTGAAGTCAATGGGAATCAGGGGGAAAACTCTCCAGTGGCTGGAGTCGTACCTAGCACAAAGGAAGATGGTAGTGGTTGTTGGAGGCCAATCATCTCAGCCCCAGGACATTGCTGCAGGAGTTCCTCAGGGCAGTGTCCTAGGCCCAACCATCTTCAGCTGCTTCATCAATGATCTTCCCTCCATCATAAGGTCAGAAATGGGGATGTTCGCTGATAATTGCACAGTGTTCAGTTCCATTCTCAACCCCTCGGATAATCAAGCAGTCCGTGTCCGCATGCAGCAAGACTTGGACAACGTCCAGGCTTGGGCTGATAAGTGGCAAGTAACATTTGCACCAGACAAGTGCCAGGCAATGATCATCTCCAACAAGAGAGAATCTAACCACCTCCCCTTGACATTCAACAGCATTACTATCGCCAAATCCCCTACCATCAACATCCTGGGGGTCACCATTGACCAGAAACTTAACTGGACCAGCCACATAAATACTATGGCTACAAGAGCAGGTCAGAGGCTGGGTATTCTGCGATGAGTGACTCACCTCCTGACTCCCCAAAGCCTTTCCACCATCTACAAGGCACAAGTCAGGAGTGTGATGGAATACTCTCCACTTGCCTGGATGAGTGCAGCTCCAACAACACTCAAGAAGCTAGACAACATCCAGGACAAAGCAGCCCGCTTGATTGGCACCCCATCCACCACCCTAAACATTCACTCCCTCCACCACCTGCGCACAGTGGCTGCAGTGTGTACCATCCACAGGATGCACTGCAGCAACTCGCCAAGGCTTCTTCCACAGCACCTCCCAAACCCACGACCTCTACCACCTAGAAGGACAAGGGCAGCAGGCACATGGGAACAACACCACCTGCACGTTCTCCTCCAAGTCACACACCATCCCGACTTGGAAATATATCGCCGTTCCTTCATCGTCGCTGGGTCAAGATCCTGGAATTCCCTTCCTAACAGCACTGTGGGAGAACCTTCACCACACGGACTGCGACGGTTCAAGAAGGCGGCTCACCACCACCTTCTCAAGGGCAATTAGGGATGGGCAATAAATGCTGGCCTTGCCAGCGACGCCCACGTCCCATGAACAAATAAAATAAAATGTCAGAAATGCCCTCACCTCCCTCTGACACTATCTCAGAGATTCCCTCCCGTACCTGTGCCACCATTCCACTCATGCAGGAGTTGGACTCCTCCACCCTCTGCGCGATTGTGAAGAGTCCTTGTGGCATCTGTTCCAGCACCTCACAAATGCGCTGCTGCTTCTCGATCATTCTCCTTTTAAAGGATGGCCCCCAGGGTTCAGCTTCTGTGTTCAGCTGAGCAGAGCCTGGACAGGAGTGCTCCCACCGACACGGACTCTCCACAGCTGCCCCTGCCACCAGTGTCTGCTCGTGCTCACATGTGTGTGGTAACTCACCATGTGCAACCACAACTAACTGAGGACCAGGACCCAACGAGTTGTGAGTATCTGCGCTGGTGGATGGCTCGCTCAGATGTGACGGCACCCCCTCAGAGACTGGCAGCTCCTCTGAGGAATCGCCCTCTGCCGTCACAGCGGTCGCTGAAGACCCTGTAAGAGAACAGAAGGCAATATTAAGCATGATCACAGATGTGTCATGTTGCGATGAGCATACTGAGGTGCTGAAGATGGCAAGGCAAGTTAACATCAATTCATATCGTGTGTGCTAAATGTTAAAGTTCTGTCACCAGACGTTTATCGGATGCCAGTCTCGGTGTCCCCGACAGACAGGCACTCGAGGGTTCAGATCAGCTCCAGCGCCTCCTGCTCGGCCTCTGTGAGGACTTGTTGAGGCCCCACTCCGGTCCTCGCCCTCTCCTGTGTATTCTGGACTCTCTTCTCCTATAAGAGGAGAAAGTACAGACCTGTGAGTGAGTGATGATGACGTGGCCAACCGATGATTACATTGGTTTGGGTGAGGCTGACCGTGAAATAGATGCATCAGAGGGTGAGTATGAGACAGAGCCATCACATTGGATGAGGATTGGGTTGAGTGGTAGTGGTGGGATGAGTACTGGGGAGGTGAGGAAGTGGGGAGGAAGTGCAGTTAAGTTGAGGATGAGCCTTAATTGGCTGTGGGGAGTGATATGATAGAGTAGTGTTGGCAGTGCAGAATGAGTTGTGGGGTGGGGGCGGTGATGTGAAGACGGAATGTAGGAGAATGAGTAAGTGTACTCTCTTTTGCTGACCTAGTTAGGTCATTGAAACGCTTCCTACACTGGATCCAGGCGTGGGAGATGTTGCTGCTGCTGGTGACCTCCTCTGCCACCTCTAGCCAGGCCTTCTGGGTGGCAGAGGCAGGCCACTTCCTCCTGTCTGCCGGGTAGAAGACATCCCTCCTCCTCCTCACCCCATCCACTCGCACCTGGAGTGAGGCATCACTATATCTAGCAGCAGCCTTTCCCCTGTGCTGCTCCATTGTGCTGTGTGAGTCTTTGCTCCAGGAGCAACCATTGGAGGACTGCCCCTTCAAATAGAGCTCCTCCAGCTGACAGCCTGTGACGCGGGTGCGCAGGCCGCCCACCACGCAGCTTTCGGACGGCAAACCCAGAAGCCACGTTAAGTAGCTCCAATTGACCCGCGGTCGCATGGGAAAGGGACATTTTTTATTGGGCGGGTTACCCTCGTGCCCAATCACCCCCCCCTGCCCCCCCCCCCCCACTGCCTTCCTGCCTCCCCGCTAATATCGGGGCCTCTGTATCCCCAGGTGGTGTGGCCTGGTATACCCTAAAAAGCACCTTGCTTCGGCAGGGGAAACCAAAGCTGCAACTAGCAGGCCAAATCTTTCAGATCCTGGCCAGTACGGACTCTAAGGTGACCGCAGTGATCTTAACTTTGATGATGAAACCTCGGACTCTGTCCCATCTTTGAAAATCCTTCAGCTAAACATTAAGGATCTCTCAGCTGCTACATGCTCTGTGCTCCAATCTATTTCATAAGATTACTGTTATTAAATGTTTTTTACATGAACATTTTACTCTCTTTTTTTCTGTCCCCGATGATGGATGCATCAGCTGACCAACTTTGGCATTGACTTCATTTGTTGCTAGGCAACTGCCGAACAGCACAGCAACTTCATCACAGAACACATCCAAAGGGTATGTCCTCACACATTAAAACCATTACTATATTTGCCTTTTAAAAATATTATTTAAATACACTTGCAAAAATCAAGTAAGCAACATGCCTGATAGAACTTGATGGAAGGTCGAAGATGAGCCATTATCTTATTGAATGGCGGATCAGGCTTGAGGGGCCGAATGGCCTACTCCTGCTCCTATTTCTTATGTTCTTATATCTTATGTTCTAACTTAAAGGTTTACAGGAATAGAGGCAACAAGAGAATTGGGCTTGGATAACTCACGACCCCTTTAAACTCACGAGGAACCAACAACTCTTGATGGTTTATATTTCAGTGATCCCACTAGGTCCATCAGTTCACTCAAATTTGCTTCAATTCAGCTTGTGTTAGGCTCAGATGTACCTATAGAAAGTAAAAATGAATGAACTTGTATTCATACAGCGCATTTCACAACCTCAGGACATCCCAAAGCGCCTTACAATCAATGAAAATAAAAAAAGTAAGAAAGAACTTGCATTTATATTGACTTTAATGAATTTGCATTTATATAGCCTTTCATGAACTTGCATTTATATAGCCTTTCACCAACAGAGCGACCAGTGGAATACTTCCCGTCAATGTGCAGTCATGTGATCATCTTCAAAAATTTCCTATGTCTGAAAAAATATTGTGAGTTCTTTACTTTATCCAGAGCCTAGAGCCATTTTTGTACACAACATGTTTTTCTTTTAACATTTGAGACCATTCAGTTTTAGTATTTTTAAGACCATTGTTTCATTTTGTAAAACCTTAGTTCCAAAAGGGTATTTTTTAAGATTTTATTTTAACAAAACACTTCAATGTGACATTAAAAGGAGAGGTTATCAAAATGTTACATGAGGGGCGAGAGGGAGAAGATGAGAAATGTTTTTATAGTCATATGGCCTCCTTGTGATGAATTGGGTACAGATTGGGATTTGGGTTCATTACATCCAGGGTTTAGCTGTGGCATTGCATCACTGGCTGTATTAATCAGAGTTTGCTTATTCTGCAGTTTTTGAAACCCAAAGGGCTGTTGCAAAAACTCCACCAAATTGGTGTAAACCTCGTAACCTTGTACCCAAACAGAATTAGCATTGTTAGGAGTAAGAGACTCCTTCAAAACTGCAGGTGAAGTATTCTGTACTCCAACGCAGAAATCGAAGGTGTTTTACGGAAATCATGCTATAATGATTCCGACTGTAATCCCATCCACAAATGCCATTCATTTGGCTATTCTGCACCAAAACCGCTGCACATGTTCTGTAAGAATTTGTAACATGGAATGGAGGCTGACTGCAATGCCTGAATGGTCATTGATCTGGAAATGGGAGCCCAAATTTATTTTAATTGGAATGAATTATGCGATCCTGAGCATTTATTAAATGGAAACATAAACATTGCATGAAAAACAGCAGGATACACCAAACTTTTAATTTTTAATCAATCATCGTATTAAGTACTGCATGTAATGTTTCACAGCAAAATATTTGGATGGTGGCTTATGGAAGTTTGATTTTTGTTAATTGCTGATGGTTGTTTAGTACTTAAATGACAGCGATTGTAGGAGAAGCTTGTTTCTTTTAGTGGCTTATTAGATTGACTTTCAGATAAAGACAAGGGTTGGAAAAATGTTTCACAACACTGGGACAGATATTAAAAAGTTTAAAAGTTTCATTTGACAGGTCAGTTGCGAACAGTTAACCCAGCAGTTGCAGAAACCTTCTTAATTTGCAAACTCAAATGTTTTAACAAATCCTGTAGCCAGCACATATCAAATTATCCAGGCAGAATATAATACCAGAATCGTCAACATTTTGGCAGTATCTAAGGTGAGCCAACATAAGATACTACAAAATTAAAATTAGATTGTTCTTAAAATAAATAACACAATCTTGTTCAAAGCTTTGTTTGACCTTAATGTAATCTGGATTTGTGATGAGCATTCGATTTCTTTGCAATAACTGAGGTTTTCAAAAATCTGTACAGCTACTTATGAAATCTTAAGCAATAAAACTGTGGAAAAGAAGAGATCTGCAGCTAAACCGTGAATATTTCCTCTTTTATCACTGTTGTTCTAAATTGCTTAAGTAATTTGGAGGTCAAAGAAATCATGTTAATTCTATTTTAAGGGCTAACAGGTTTGAAGTACTGTAGCTGTAGATTGTGGTGTATGAGGAAAAAAAGTAAGACCTGGTCACACTAATATTTGGACACTAAGGGAATGAAGGGATATGGGGATCGGGCAGGAAAGTGGAGTTGAGGTAGAAGATCAACCGTGATCTTATTGAATGACAGAGCAGGCTCGAGAGGCTGTATAAGAACATAAGAACATAAGAAATAGGAGCAGGAGTAGGCCATATGGCCCCTCGAGCTAGCTCCGCCATTCAATCAGTGCATGGCTGATCTTCAACCTCAGCTCCACTTTCCTGCCCGATCTCCATATCCCCTAGGGTCTGAAAATCTATCCATCTCTGCTTGGAATATACTCAATGACTCAGCATCCACAGCCCCTCTGGGATAGAGAATTCCAAAGACTCACAAACCTCTGCATGAAGAAATTCCTCCTCATCTCAGTCTTGAAATGCCAACCCCCGTATCCTGCGATTATGCCCCCTAGTTCTAGACTCTCTACCCAGGGGAAACAATCTTTCAGCATCTACCCTGTCAAGCCCCCTCATAATCTTATATGTCTCAGTAAGATCACCTCTCATTCTTCTAAACTCCAGAGAGTAAAGGCTAATTCTACTCAGCCTCTCTTCATTGGACAACCCTCTCATCCCAGGAATTAATCTAGTGAATCTTTGTTGCACCACCTCGAAGGCAGTGCAATCCTTCCTTAGATAAGGAGACCAAAACTGTACACAGTACTCCAGGTGAGGTCTCACTAATGCCCTGTACAACTGTAGTAAGACTTCCTTGCTCTTGTACTCCAACCCCTTGCAATAAAGGCCAACATGCTATTTGTTTTCCTAATTGCCTGCTGTACCTGCATACTAGCTTTTTGTGTTTCTTGAATGAGGACACCCAAGTCTCTCTGAACACCAATATTTAATAGTTTCTCACCATTTAAAAAATATTCTGTTTTTCTATTCTTCCTACCAAAGTGAATAACCTCACATTTCCCCACATTATAATCCATCTGCCACCTTCTTGCCCACTCACTTAACCTGTCTATATCCCTTTGCAGATTCTTTGTGTCCTCTTCATAGCTTACTTTCCCATCTAGCTTTGTATCATCAGCAAACTTGGATACATTACATTCAGTCCCTTCATCTAAGTCATTAATATAGATTGTAAATAGCTGAGGCCCGAGCACTGATCCTTACGGCACCCCACTAGTTACAGCCTGCCAACCTGAGAATGACATGTTTATCCCTACTCTCTGTTTTCTGCCCTTTAACCAATCCTCTATCCATGCTAATATATTACCCCAAACCCATAAGCCCTTATCTTGTGTAACAATCTTTTATGTGGCAACTTATCGAATGCACATGACAGACTGGTCAAAAATGTAAAAGCCTGTGGGATCCTAGGAAAAGTGGCTAGTTGGATCCAAAATTGGCTCAGTGGCAGGAAGCAAAGGGTAATGGTTGACGGGTGTTTTCGCGACTGGAAGGCTGTTTCCAGTGGGGTGCCGCAGGGCTCTTTTTTGAAATAGTGCTACGGGAGCTTTCCCATCCGCCTGAGAGGGCCGACGGGACCTCGGTTTAATGTCTCATCCTTTTGAAGTGTAGTCTGTGTTGTAATGAAGGGGAACACAGCAGTCAATTTGCGTTCAGCTAGGTCCCATAAACAGCAATGAGACAAATAACCAAATAATCGTTTTTTGGTGGTGTTGGTTGAGGGATAAATATTGGCCAGGACATTGAGAGAATTCCCTTGCGCTTCTTCAAATAGTGCCATGGGATCTGTTACACCGACCTGAGGGAGCACACATATTAACGTCTCCTCTGAAAGATGGTACCTCCCACAGTGCTCTATCAATGGGTACGGTAGCATAGTGGTTATGTTACTGGACTAGTAATCCAGAGGCCTGGACGAAAATCCAGAGTCATGACTTCAAATCCCGCCACGGCAGCTGGTGAATTTTAATTCAATTAATTAAATTAAAAATCTGGAATTAAAATACTAGTATCAGTAATGATGGCCATGAAACGACCGGATTGTCGTAAAAACCCATCTGGTGCACTAATGTCCTTCAGGCGAAGGAAACCTGCCGTCCTTACCCGGTCTGGCCGATATGTGACTCCAGACCCACAGCAATGTGGTTGATTCTTAATTGCCCTCTGAAATGGCCCAGCAAGCCACTCAGTTGTAAAATCTCGCTACGAAAAGTCATAATAAGAATAAAACCAGACGGACCACTAGGCACCGGACACGACAACGGCAAACCAAGCCCAGTCGACCCTGCAAGGTCCTCCTTACTAACATCTGGGGACTTGTGCCAAAATTGGGAGAGCTGTCCCACAGACGAGTCAAGCAACAGCCTGACATAGCCATACTCACAGAATCATACCTTTCAGCCAACATCCCAGACTCTTCCATCACCATCCCTGGGTATGTCCTGACCCACCAGAGGTGGCGGTACAGTCAGGAGGGTGTGGCCCTGGGAGTCCTCAACATTGACTCTGGACCCCATGAAATCTCATGGCATCAGGTCAAACATGGGCAAGGAAACCTCCTGTTGATTATCACCTACCGTCCTCCCTCAGCTGATGAATCAGTCCTCCTCCATGTTGAGCACCACATGGAGGAAGCACTGAGGGTAGCAAGGGCACAAAATGTACTCTGGGTGGGGGGCTTCAATGTCCATCACCAAGAGTGGCTCGGTCGTACCACGACTGACCGAGCTGGCCGAGTCCTGAAGGACATAGCTGCTAGACTGGGCCTGCGGCAGGTGGTGAGTGAACCAACACGAGGGAAAAACTGACTTGACCTCCTCCTCACCAATCTAACTGTCGCAAATGCATCTGTCCATGACAGTATTGGTAGGAGTGACCACCGCACAGTCCTCATGGAGATGAAGTCCCATCTTCGCACTGAGGACACCATCCAACGTGTTGTGTGGCACTACCACCGTGATAAATGGGATAGATTCAGAACAGATCTAGCAGCTCAAAACTGGGCATCCATGAGGCGCTGTGGGCCATCAGCAGCAGCAGAATTGTATTCCAGCACAATCTGTAACCTCATGGCCCGGCATATTCCTCACTCTACCATTACCAAGAAGCCAGGGGATCAACCCTGGTTCAATGAGGAGTGTAAAAGAGCATGCCAGGAGCAGCACCAGGCGTACCTAAAAATGAGGTGCCAACCTGGTGAAGCTACAACTCAGGACTACATGCATGCTAAACAGCGGAAGCAACATGCTATAGACAGAGCTAAGCGATTCCACAACCAACGGATCAGATCAAAGCTCTGCAGTCCTGCCACATCCAGTCGTGAATGGTGGTGGACAATTAAACAACTCTGCAAACATCCCCATCCTCAATGATGGCGGAGTCCAGCATGTGAGTGCAAAAGACAAGGCTGAAGCGTTTGCAACCATCTTCAGCCAGAAGTGCCGAGTGGATGATCCATCTCGGCCTCCTCCCGATATCCCCACCGTCACGGAAGCCAGTCTTCAGCCAATTCGATTCACTCCACGTGATATCAAGAAACGGCTGAGTGCACTGGATACAGCAAAGGCTATGGGCCCCGACAACATCCCAGCTGTAGTGCTGAAGACTTGTGCTCAAGAACTAGCTGCACCTCTAGCCAAGCTGTTCCAGTACGGCTACAAAACTGGCATCTACCCGACAATGTGGAAAATTGCCCAGGTATGTCCTGTCCACAAAATGCAGGACAAATCCAATCCGGCCAATTACCGCCCCATCAGTCTACTCTCAATCATCAGCAAAGTGATGGAAGGTGTTGTCGACAGTGCTATCAAGTGGCACTTACTCACCAATAACCTGCTCACCGATGCTCAGTTTGGATTCCGCCAGGACCACTCGGCTCCAGACCTCATTACAGCCTCGGTCCAAACATGGACAAAAGAGCTGAATTCCAGAGGTGAGGTGAGAGTGACTGCCCTTGACATCAAGGCAGCATTTGACCGAGTGTGGCACCAAGGAGCCCTAGTAAAATTGAAGTCAATGGGAATCAGGGGGAAAACTCTCCAGTGGCTGGAGTCATACCTAGCACAAAGGAAGATGGTAGTGGTTGTTGGAGGCCAATCATCTCAGCCCCAGAACATTGCTGCAGGAGTTCCAGGGCAGTGTCCTAGGCCCAACCATCTTCAGCTGCTTCATCAATGACCTTCCCTCCATCATAAGGTCAGAAATGGGGATGTTCACTGATGATTGCACAGTGTTCAATTCCATTCCCAACCCCTCAGATAATGAAGCAGTCTGAGCCCGCATGCAGCAAGACCTGGACAACATCCAGGCTTGGGCTGATAAGTGGCAAGTAACATTCGCGCCAGATAAATGCCAGGCAATGACCATCTCCAACAAGAGAGAGTCTAACCACCTCCCCTTGACATTCAACGAAATTACCATCGCCGAATCCCCCACCATCAACATCCTGGGGGTCACCATTGACCAGAAACTTAACTGGACCAGTCATATAAATACTGTGGCTACTAGAGCAGGTCAGAGGCTGGGTATTCTGCGATGAGTGACTCACCTCCTGACTCCCCAAAGCCTTTCCACCATCTACAAGGCACAAGTTAGGAGTGTGATGGAATACTCTCCACTTGCTTGGATGAGTGCAGCTCCAACAACACTCAAGAAGCTCGACACCATCCAAGATAAAGCAACCCACTTGATTGGCACCCCATCCACCACCCTAAACATTCACTCCCTTCACCACCGGCGCACTGTGGCTGCAGTGTGTACCATCCACAGGATGCACTGCAGCAACTCGCCAAGGCTTCTTCGACAGCACCTCCCAAACCCGCGACCTCTACCACCTAGAAGGACAAGAGCAGCAGGCACATGGGAACAACACCACCTGCACGTTCCCCTCCAAGTCACACACCATCCCGACTTGGAAATATATCGCCGTTCCTTCATCGTCGCTGGGTCAAAATCCTGGAACTCCCTTCCTAACAGCACTGTGGGAGAACCGTCACCACACGGACTGCAGCGGTTCAAGAAGGCGGCTCACCACCACCTTCTCGAGGGCAATTAGGGATGGGCAATAAATGCTGGCCTCGCCAGCGACGCCCACATCCCGTGAACGATTAAAAAAAATACTACACTGAAGTGTTAAAACACCTAAAAAATAGGCCTCATGAATTTGGCAGTGAGATCAATGCCTGCTCAGATTGGGCACAGGATATCCCACTACTACATTGGCGTGCTTTACGCCTATTTTACACCCGAAAAACAGGTGCAACGCATGCCAATCTCTTCCCCGGAATCTTCAACAGGTATTTGTTTATTCTGAACAAGCTTCATTTGAAATAAACGCTAGTCGACATGGCACCTTTGTATTTCAATAACCAATAACCAGGGGTTGGTCCCATTGCATGGGGCCCATTTTTTGGGCGTTCTAACACTTTGGTGTGGTACTGAGGGAGAGCTGCACTGTGGAAGGTACCAAATATCAACATGTACAAAAATGAATCAAAATGCATCGGAGATAAAACTGAACACATTATGATTTTTTTTGTTAAATAAACTGCTCTGAAATCTAATACATAACTGCTATCTACTAAATTTCGGAAAATGACTTGGACTGAGTTCTAAGTTTTCCAAAAGAAAAAGCCCCAAAAATCTAGGCGCACCTTACAAATCCCAGCTTTACAATCGATGGTTACAACAAAATAGAACAGAATACAACATTGTTTACAGCCTATTTTTACATAAAATTGAGTATCTTTTAACTACTCTTGCATTTTGTTTTTCTAAAAGCGTGAGTAAAGATACACATCTGCAGGGGTCCCAACTTTTATAAGGTAAATGCAATAATATTTGCGAAGTCCGGGGAAATGTCATGTGAGCGAACGTCACGTGATGAAACCTCCAGGGATACGTCCAACCAGAGTTGGCAACCCTAGGCGAAAGTGCGATTACTGAGCTACGGATGACATCGATTGAAACTGCCAGTCTATCTCTATAACAGACGTCTGGTCCCCGGTGGCTTAAAGGCATCCTGTACATCTAATGTCCCCCCACATCATTCCCAAGATGGCACTGGCGGTCATTTTAACTTTGGGCAATGGTGTAAAATGGCCGATATTGAATTGGCCGTTCATTATACAACCTGCTCAATTTTCCCTTCCCAGCGACTTCAACGGAGAGGAAACTCGGGCATGGTGTATGATTGGCGGATAATTCAATATCGGCCATTTCAAATGGCCCCACTGAATCATGGGTGCCACCAACCCTATGGTAGCTCAACCAATTGGCCAATCTCCGTGTGTAAGCCTAGGTAATGAATACGAGTGAGCTATTCAACTTAGGTGGGCAGCACCGCTGAGCCTGATCCTGCACTCAATTGATTTCCACACATGTGGACTTTCCATCAAGATTCAATAAGTAGCAATCAAGAACAGGAACTCTGGCGTTTTCTGTTTCTTACTCCCCAGCTGAGGAGTGCTAGAACCAAAGCACAGACCAGGGATTGTATTTGGGACCCTCCTGGTCTGTACAGCTCAGTAATGCTCAAGCAGTGTATCTACCCACAACCCAGGGAAGCTAGTTAATTCCATTTGGTCCTGTACGACTGGGTGGCTTGGATTGGATCTATGTTTGCCAGTAGACAATGCAGTTCATGCCAACACTCTCTGTTATTGGGTTTAGACTTGGCATTCAGATTCTAATTCACTTTTATAAATACCCGAGGTCATGACCTCAGAAAAGCCAAGCAGTCGTGCCATGGTTACAAGCCCTGAATCACTAAAGATGAGAAACTAAGTAGGGAGTTAAACCACTCACCATCCTGACAGTTAAATGGAAGGATCAATTGATCGATCCAGTTGCAGTTATTATCTACCACAAGCTACGTCTCGAGTTCTTTTCACTATGTGGCAGGTAGGTCATTTTTATTCCAGTGCATGTTATTGAGAGTATACAAACCATTCCATTTTCTCAAAAGACAGCAGACTGCAGCTGAGGGGGAGAACATCTGCCAGTGTTGCTATCAACTTGGTTGCTAGGCAGTACATGAGGCCATTCTGGGGGAAACTCTCACTCATTTTGTTCTTTCACAGTGGGGGGAGGTGGGAGGTGGTTGGAGCTTTATCCTCGGGTGGAATGTGCTTGTGTGTGTCTATCAAGTGACAATAAGGCCAGGATTGACTGTGATATCTTCCATAGTCGAATAGTGTGATGTCATTTGCTTTCTAAGATTGACACCGAGCCACATAAGGAGATAGTAGGACAGGTGACCAAAAGCTTGGACAAAGAGGTAGGTTTTAAGGAGCATCTTAAAGGCAGAGAGAGAGGTAGAGAGGTGGAGAGGTTTAGGGAGGGAATTCCAGAGCTTAGGGCTTAGGCAGCTGAAGGCATGGCCGCCATTGGTGGAGCAATTAAAATCGCAGATGCGCAAGAGGCCAGAATTGGAGGAACGCAGAGATCTTGGAGGGTTATAGGGCTGGAGGAGGGTACAGAGATAGGGAGGGGCAAGGCCATGGAGGGCTTTGAAAACAAGGATGAGAATTTTAAAATCAAGGCGTTGCTGACCGAGAGCCGATGTAGGTCAGCGAGCACAGGGGTGATGGGTGAACGGGACTTAGTGCGAGTTAGGATACGGGCAATAGAGTTTTGGATGAGCTCAAGTTCACGGATGGTGGAAGATGGTAGGCCGGCCAGGAGAGCATTGAAATAGTCAAGTCTAGAAGTAACAATAGCATGGATGAGGGTTTCAGCAGCAGATGAGCTGAGCCAGGTGCAGAGATGGATGATGTTACGGAGGTGGAAGTAGACGGTCTTGGTGATGGATCAAGTAAGGACACCAAGTTTGCGAATGGTCTGGTTCAGCTTCAGACAATAGCCAGGGAGAGGGATGGAGTTGGTGGCTCGGGAACGGAGTTTGTCATGGGGACCGAAGACAATGGCTTCGGTCTTCCCAATGTTTATTTGGAGGAAATTTCTGCTCATCCAGTACTGGATGTCGTACAAGCAGTATGGGAAATGAGAGGCAGTGGAGGGGTCGAGGGAGGTGGTGGTGAGGTAGAGCTGGGTGTCGTCAGCGTACATGTGGAAACTAATGTTGTGTTTTCCAATGATGTCATCGAGGGACTGCATGTAAATGAGAAATAGGAGGGGGTCAAGGATAGATCCTTGGGGGACTGCAGAGGTAACGGAACGGCAGTGGGAAGAGAAACCATTACAGGTGAGTTTCTGGCCATGACTGGATAGATAAGAATGGAACCAGGTGAGCATAGTCCCACCCAGCTGGACGACAGAGGAGAGACGTTGGAGGAGGATGGTGTGGTCAACTGTATCAAAGGCTGCAGACAGGTCGAGAAGGATGAGGAGGGATAGTTTACCATGGTCACAGTCACATAGGATGTCATTTGTGACTTTGATAAGGGCCGTTTCAGTATTGTGACAGGGGCGGAAACCTGATTGGAGGGGGTTCAAATATGAAGCTGCGGGAAAGATGGGCACGGATTTGGGAGTTGACAACATGTTCAAGGACTTTGGAGAGGAAAGGGAGGTTGGAGATGGGGCAGTAGATTGCAAGGAAAGAGGGGTCAAGGATGGGTTTTTTGAGGAGGGAGGTGATGACGGCAGATTTAAAGGGGAGGGGTCAGTACCTGAGGAGAGGGAACCTTTAATAATATCAGCTGACACGAGGGCCAGGAAGGGAAGTTGGGTGGTCAGCAGTTTGATGGGAATAGGGTCAAGGGAGCAGGAGGTGGGTCTCATGGAGAAGATGAGCTCGGAGAGGGCAAGAGAGGAGAGAAACTAGAGAAAGATGCAAGTTCAGGGCTTGGGCAGGGGGGAACTGTGGGGGAAGTTTGGCTTGGTGGGCTCAGGAAAGGGAGGGAAGTGGCAGAGGCAGCTTTTTTTTTATTCGTTCATGGGATGTGGGCGTCGCTGGCGAGGCCGGCATTTATTGCCCATCGCTAAGAGGATCCCTGAACAGATGGTCTCAATCTTAGTGACAAAGAATTCAATGAGTTCCTCACATTTTTCATTGGAGGTGAGGGCGGAGGGACAGGGGAGAGGGGTTTAAGAAGAGGGCTTGTAGGGGAGGAGAGAAACCTGGTTTATCTTTGCATTCCAGGATGATCCTGGAATAGTGAGCAGTTTTGGCAGAGGAGAGCAGGACCCGATGTACTTTATGTGATCCGATGGTTAAACCAGTTGCCATCATAAACGTTCAAGTCTGCATCCCTTGGACTTGCATTTATATAGCACCTTTAACAAAGCAAAATTTCCAAGGCACTTCACATACGGTCAGTATCTTTAGGAAAGGAGAGGAGAAAATTAGAGAAAAAATTCACCTTTTTTTTGGTTATTTTCCCCACTTTTCCTCCCTGAAATCCCCTCATATCGTGCACTCTCCTTAGGGTGTGCAGGTGGGCTCCAGAGTCTCAACCAATGCACCAATGCATCCTCTAAATTAACTGCTCCAAGGCTCACTGGGAGACTGGAGCCCTGATATCTCTTTTGGGAAAGATCTCTACCCAGCAGCTCACCAGAATGGGACAACTTAGACTGGGAAAGCACAACAATGCAGAGAATGTGGCTGAGATTGGGGAAACCCACGGCATAAGGAATGTGGCTGGGATTGGAGAAACACACAATGCAGGGAATGTGGTCGGGATTGGGGAAATGCACAGCACAAGGAATGTGGCCGGGATTCGGGAAACACACACTTGGGGGAATACAACTGAGACATGTACATGGAAAACGTACATGACAGGGTACACAGGTCAGAGCGAAGATAACTGATTATATTGATAAACAGTAGTTAAAAATAGGCAATATAATAAGATGAAAAAAACAATTTAAATATCCAGCAAGACATGCTAATTTCTTCTTACTTCTTCTTACAGTACACTGAGAAAGAATGAAACTACAATCTGTACAATTGGCTACAGATCAGCCATCATCTAATTAAATGGCGGAACAGGCTCGAGGGGCTCAATGTCTTATTCCTGTTCCTATGTTCCTACATTCCCATTTAATTGGCCTCAAACAACTTCAGACTTCAATCTGAATACTTCAATCGCTCGGAGTGCTGTATAAGCATCTAAACTGTACGCAGTTACTTAGCAATATACTAAAATACCCTTTGCCAACTGATTGAAATCCAAATCTATTGTTGACCTTCCAAAATTGGTTCCAATGGCTGGAATATATAGGTTTGCCAACTTGTGCAATGACATCACTCATAAACCTCTTAGCAAATAGTGAATTAGTACCTTTGAAGCCCAATATTTAAGGTGGGAATTAGATAGCCTTGAAGAACAGATGTAACACGATAGGGGGAGAGAGCAGCAAAATAGGATTAGAACGGATAACTCCGGTGCGGAAAGTAACAATCGGCACAGGCACGATGGGCCAAATTGCCTCCTTCCTGCCCAAATTTTGATTGTGCGATCCCCGCTGCTCTTCAGATACCTAGTACTGTCATTTAATTGATAGAACTCTCGCCAATGTGATGTGTAACTTTGACAGCTTCTATTAAAAAAGCATGTCATGGCAAAATTAGTGTTTGACTCTTATGCTTTATTGACTGGCATCACAATTGTTGATTAACTTGTACAAATTAAATTAAAATGAATAAGTGAAAGCCGCTTCCCCATCCTCCATGAGTACATGTGAAGTCATTGTACTCGAGAATAGCTGGCCTGAAGACCTGGAAGTCGTTCTGGCTTAGATTAAATAGGGTCACCCTTTGTACCCAGTTGAAAGGAATTTAGTTTCAAATTTGTACTCCCACTATGCACATCTGGTGCTGAATGAAGTGCAGAGGGGACTGCTCTCCAATTGTTGATGCTGCAAATGGAAGGAAAGAAGCTATCACAGATTCAATGGTCCTGACCCTAGATTGTTTTTGTTAAAGGAGTCTTCTTTTCTATAGAATATCACCAATGTTCAAATTGAACCATTTTCTAATTGTTTTTAGCCACAGCCTCTGACACCTGTAACGAATATTGATCAATGACTTCCTACAAATCTGGTACCATCCATAAATGGCAATCTATTTTTTTCACGCTCATCTGCATTTCTCACCTCAGCGCTTTTCTTAATGGTGAACACTTTCTTGCAAACATTCCCTGGATTCTTTAGGTATGTGACCACCACATGCACGGCAATGACCCCCCCAAGCTTGCTTGGCCCTGGTAGGTTGGCCCCCTGCACCATACTGAGCACTTTTCTTATGCCATCCATTATGGCCTGCTGATCTAGATCTGTCAGTTGAGGGTTTGCATTGCTTCTCCATTTCAGCTTGACTCAGCGACATTACTCTTGTCTCTTAGTCAGAAGGGTGTGGGGTTCGAGCCCCCCTGCAGGACTTGAGCACATGATCTAGCCTAACACTCCACAGCAGTACTGAGAAAGAGCTACACTGTTGGAAGTAACACCTTCCAGATGTGTTTTTAAACTGAGGCCTTGTCTGCCTGTTCAGGTAGACATATAAGATCCCATGGTACTTTTTGAAGAGAACAGGGAGTTGCCAAGTGTCCTGACCAACATTCATTCCTCAACCAACATCTCCAACAGAATGGATCAACTGGTCGTTTATCTCATTGGCCTTAATCTCCTCCATCAAAACACTAGGATCATCCTGAAGAGCAAATATAACCCAGTCTTCCTAGCTCCATTCCCAACCATCTCCTTAAACCCCTTTCCCCTGCCCCTTGCACCCTTACCTCTAACAACAAGTGCTAGAGCTCTTGGACATCTTTGTCACCATTCAGCTGCCTCTGCTGCTTTCCTCCCTTCCCCTTGCCCACCAAACTAGGCCTCCACCTGCCCCAGCCCTAAACCTTGGTCTGTCTTTAGTTTGTCTTCCATCTCGCCCCATGCCATCTCCAAGCTCACCTTGTCCATGAGACCCAACTGCTTCTCCCTTGACCCCCATTCCAACTAAACAGCTGACCACCCAGATTTCATTGCTGGCCCCCATGCTAGCTAACATTGTAAATGGTTCCCTCTCCTCAGGCACTGTCTTCCTCCCTTTCAAAATCAACTTCATCACTCCCCTCTTCAAAAAACCCACCAGCACCCACTATGTCTTTGCAAACTACCAACTGCATCTCCAACCTCCTTTTCCTCTCCAAACTCCTGGGACATGTTGTTATCTCCCAAATCTGTGCTCAACTTTCTCGCAATTTCATGTTTGAACCTCTCCAATCAGGTTTCTGTCCTTCCCACAGCACCAAAACAGCCCCACCAAAAGTCACAAACATTCTCTGTGACTGTGGTCCACTGTCCCTCCTCATCTTCTTCGACCTGGGGAATTAGCTCAAATGGTGGAGCGCTCACTTAGCATGCGAGAGGTTGCGAGATCGATGCCCGCATTCACCACTCATTTACACGATGGGCCGAAGGGCCTCTATCCGTGCTGTATAACTCTATGACCCCTCTGCAGCCTTTGACATGGTCAACTGCACCGTCCTCCTCCCATGCCTCTCTTCCATTGTCCAGCTCAGAGGGGCTACCCTTACATGATTCTACTCTAACCTATCTGATCATAACCCGAGCATCTCCACAATGGTTTCACCTCCAGCCTTTACTCCATCACCTCCAGAGACACCCCAAGAATCTATCCTTGATCTTCTCCTCCTCCTCATCCACCTGCTGCCGCTTGGCAACATCATCCATAGACTTTGGCGGAAGTTGCCCCTAAGTTCTAACTTTCACCCTGAAATTTGCAGTTTGACTCAGTTGTTTCTCAAACTGGAAACAGAAGTTTGTGGGTTCAAGACCCACAGGCAGCGGGACCAGCGACCAAGAGCAGAGCGGGGATAAAAGAAGGAGAGGAGGCCCAAGAGGACAAGGAGCGGGACCAGTGACCGAGAGCAGAGCGGGGATACAAAGGAGCAGGGCCGGTGACCGAGAGCAGGACGGGGATATAAAGGAGCAGGGCCGGTGACCGAGAGCAGGACGGGGATATAAAGGAGCAGGGCCGGTGACCGAGAGCAGGACGGGGATATAAAGGAGCAGGGCCGGTGACCGAGAGCAGAACGGGGATACAAAAGGAGCAAGGCTGGTGACTGAGAGCAGGATGTGGATATAAAGGAGCAGGGCCGGTGACCGAGAGCAGAGCGGGGATATAAAGGAGCAGGGCCGGTGACCGAGAGCAGGACGGGGATATAAAGGAGCAGGGCCGGTGACCGAGAGCAGGACGGGGATATAAAGGAGCAGGGCCGGTGACCGAGAGCAGGACGGGGATATAAAGGAGCAGGGCCGGTGACCGAGAGCAGAGCGGGGATATAAAGGAGCAGGGCCGGTGACCGAGAGCAGGACGGGGATATAAAGGAGCAGGGCCGGTGACCGAGAGCAGGAGGTGGATATAAAGGAGCAGGGCCAGTGACCGAGAGCAGGACGGGGATATAAAGGAGCAGGGCCGGTGACTGAGAGCAGGACGTGGATATAAAGGAGCAGGGCCGGTGACCGAGAGCAGGACGGGGATATAAAGGAGCAGGGCCGGTGACCGAGAGCAGGACGGGGATATAAAGGAGCAGGGCCGGTGACCGAGAGCAGGACGGAGATAGAAAGGAGCAGGGCCGGTGACCGAGAGCAGGACGGGGATATAAAGGAGCAGGGCCGGTGACCGAGAGCAGGACGGGGATATAAAGGAGCAGGGCCGGTGACCGAGAGCAGGACGTGGATATAAAGGAGCAGGGCCGGTGACCGAGAGCAGGACGTGGATATAAAGGAGCAGGGCCGGTGACCGAGAGCAGGACGGGGATATAAAGGAGCAGGGCCGGTGACCGAGAGCAGGACGGGGATATAAAGGAGCAGGGCCGGTGACCGAGAGCAGGACGGGGATATAAAGGAGCAGGGCCGGTGACCGAGAGCAGGACGGGGATATATAGGAGCAGGGCCGGTGACCGAGAGCAGGACGGGGATATAAAGGAGCAGGGCCGGTGACCGAGAGCAGGACGGAGATATAAAGGAGCAGGGCCGGTGACCGAGAGCAGGACGGAGATATAAAGGAGCAGGGCCGGTGACCGATAGCAGGACGGGGATATATAGGAGCAGGGCCGGTGACCGAGAGCAGGATGTCGATATAAAGGAGCAGGGCCAGTGACCGAGAGCAGGACGGGGATATATAGGAGCAGGGCCGGTGACCGAGAGCAGGATGTCGATATAAAGGAGCAGGGCCAGTGACCGAGAGCAGGACGGGGATATATAGGAGCAGGGCCGGTGACCGAGAGCAGGACGGGGATATAAAGGAGCAGGGCCGGTGACCGAGAGCAGGACGGGGATATAAAGGAGCAGGGCCGGTGACCGAGAGCAGGACGGGGATATAAAGGAGCAGGGCCGGTGACCGAGAGCAGGACGGGGATATAAAGGAGCAGGGCCGGTGACCGAGAGCAGGACGGGGATATAAAGGAGCAGGGCCGGTGACCGAGAGCAGGACGGGGATATAAAGGAGCAGGGCCGGTGACCGAGAGCAGGACGGGGATATATAGGAGCAGGGCCGGTGACCGAGAGCAGGACGGGGATATATAGGAGCAGGGCCGGTGACTGAGAGCAGGACGGGGATTTAAAGGAGCAGGGCTGGTGACCGAGAGCAGGACGGGGATGTAAAGGAGCAGGGCCGGTGACCGAGAGCAGGACGGAGATATAAAGGAGCAGGGCCGGTGACCGAGAGCAGGACGGGGATATAAAGGAGCAGGGCCGGTGACCGAGAGCAGGACGGGGATATATAGGAGCAGGGCCGGTGACCGAGAGCAGGACGGGGATATAAAGGAGCAGGGCCGGTGACCGAGAGCAGGACGGGGATATATAGGAGCAGGGCCGGTGACCGAGAGCAGGACGGGGATATAAAGGAGCAGGGCCGGTGACCGAGAGCAGGAGGGGGATATAAAGGAGCAGGGCCGGTGACCGAGAGCAGGACGGGGATATAAAGGAGCAGGGCCGGTGACCGAGAGCAGGACGGGGATATATAGGAGCAGGGCCGGTGACCGAGAGCAGGACGGGGATATATAGGAGCAGGGCCGGTGACCGAGAGCAGGACGGGGATACAAAGGAGCAGGGCTGGTGACCGAGAGCAGGACGGGGATGTAAAGGAGCAGGGCCGGTGACCGAGAGCAGGACGGAGATATAAAGGAGCAGGGCCGGTGACCGAGAGCAGGACGGGGATGTAAAGGAGCAGGGCCGGTGACCGAGAGCAGGACGGAGATATAAAGGAGCAGGGCCGGTGACCGAGAGCAGGACGGGGATATAAAGGAGCAGGGCCGGTGACCGAGAGCAGGACGGGGATATATAGGAGCAGGGCCGGTGACCGAGAGCAGGACGGGGATATAAAGGAGCAGGGCCGGTGACCGAGAGCAGGACGGGGATATGAAGCTGAGACCAACTAAAACACAGGCAGAAATTTGAAAGAGTGACATCAGAGGACAGCAGGTTGGTGAGTGGTCGGTGAGTAATACATTCGTTTGCTCTCTCAGCTGGGGGAGTGGTTTAAACTCAGAACTCGGAACCTATAACTTGCTGATGTTTTATTAAATTAATAACTTAAACTAGATAAATCAATTAGTTTAACAAAAACTAAAAATTAACCAAATGAATTAATTAAAAAGAAACTTTAATTAAGTAAATGTATAAAACAAGGTTAGATTAGAGATGGCAGTGTGGGTGATGTGCTGTAACTGCAGCTTGTGGGAGTTTGTGGAGAGCAGCGTGATCCCAGATAACCACATCTGCAGTAAGTGTCTGCAACTCGAGGAACTTCAGCTCAGAGTTGTTGAACTGGAGTCTGAGCTGCAGATATTGTGATACATCAGGGAGGGGGAGAGTTACCTGGACACTTTGACCCAGGAGGCAGTCACACCCCTTAGGTTAGGTAGTGGTTTAGATTTGGTTAGTGGTCAGGGACGGGAGGACGTGACTGTGAGTCAGGCAGGTAAGGGGACCCCAGATGCAGTGCTGGAGGAGCCTCAGCCTTTGCCCTTGTCCAACAGGTACGAGGTACTTGCTACCTGTGTGGATGAGAGCAAAGACTGAGGGAGGATGGGCAAACTGACCACGGCACAGTGGTACAAGAGGCCATTCAAGTGGGGGGAACAAAAAGCAATGCGGTAGTGTTAGGGGACAGTATAGTCATTGGCCGGGCCATCGCTGCAGCTGTGACCTCATGCCATGCTGGAGGACCCGATGAAGGGGGTCTCTGCATATCTAATGCTCCTTCTCCTTTCCTACTTCTCCCTTCTTGCACAATCTTTTCTGACTCACGCTGCAGATGCTGCACAGAGAAAGAGGAAGTCGGAAACGGGGCGTGCTCAGCGCACATCATCAGCAGCCTGCACCTCTTAAAGGTGCAGGTGCACATTTTAAATGGGACATGTACAGTCCACTAGGAGGAGGGAAAGATGGCCGCGAGGATGCCAGGACTGGCGTGGGAGAGGGCCCCACACTTCTCAGATGATGCACAGGAGGCCCTGGTGGAGGGGGTGGATGAAAGGAGGGTCAACATGTACCCGTAGGGAGGCAGAAGACCCTCCAGACTACAACTCCGCAGGCACTGGCAGGCTGTGGTCCAGGAAGTGAACGCCAGGAGCATGGCACCACGCACGAGGGCACATTGCTGAAAGAAGTTCAATGATTTGACACGAGTGGTCAAGGTGAGTGAATGCAAGTATCAAGTGGCACATCCGACCAATTGCACCACTGCTCCACGCATCACACCCCCTGTCACCCACCCACCAACAAACACTGCCCATCCATATGCAATGTTGCACTTGGCATGCTGCATCTCACCCGCATATAGTACCACACTTGCAGGACACACAACCGCCACTCACAGGTCACACACATTGGCAGCTATTCGACCACGACAGGCACATCACCCACACACCCTGCAGGATACTCACTGATACTCTGACCACCTGTGGTATCTGTAATAGAGGCTAATTTAGAGGAGGGATCTGCACGTGGTGAGGCACCGGGCACAAGTGCACAGGAGCCGTGACAGGGGGAACGGATACCACAGGTGCCAGCTCGCCGGAGGGCGAGGTCGCTCACTAGTTCTGCTGCAGAGGAGTCAGATGAGGACTTCGATGGGCGAGGTTACAGAAGGAGGCTGATGGGCATACACCACCAAATGCTTGGGGCACTGGAAAGCCTGCCAGAAAGCCTGCGCTCAATGTCAAGGGGCATGGAGGAGTCCAGCTCCAACTTGGCGCAGGGCTTTGCGAAGAGCTTGGAGCCCATCCTTTCCAACATGGAACAGGTGGTCACCTCCATCAGCGCACCTGTGAAGCTCACCATGATGCAGCGTCTGATGGCCGATGTTGCGGCTTCCATTGCCGCACAAACTGATGTCACCAAAGGTCTGCAAGCTACGGTTGCTGCTCAGACTTCTGCAATGGAAGCTCAGACTGCTGCTTTCATGGTTCCGGGGACCACTGTGGAACGGGGCTTCCAGGGCTTCACAGCACTCCAACAATCCGTTCTCCAGCTGATCACCAGGATTGCTGAGGCGCCGCCCCGGGCTGGTGGCAGTGGCGCCATGGCAGTCAGACATGCTGTCCTCTCTCAGGATGACAGCATTCCTGCTCCCACCCCTGCACCCCGCCAGTGCCCCTGTTATTGCCTATCAGCCAGCCAGGCCCGACTGCTGCAGCCCATGGTGAGATGGTGCAGTCTGAAGCCGGGCCCTCCCGGCCCAGAGCTGCTGGAGGTCGTCCTCCAAGGCCATCTGCACGGTCCTCAATTGAAGGCCAGCAGCCTCCCACCACCCATGCTGCAGCCACTGGGGAAGCACCTCATAGGAGCACTAGGATAGGTAAAGGCACACAAACAACAGGCACTAAGGGAATACACAAGGGTAAATAGTTCTGTTATGTTTGCATAATTTCATTTATTCATTGATAAATGTTGACTTTGAATTTGCATTTGGTGATGGTTTTTATTTATGCAATGAGCTGAGAGGGAAACCAATGTGCAATCAGATGGAAGGCGATTTGATTGTCTTGTGGGAGCGGAAAGGTGGGGAGTGTAGGACTGTTGGTGAGTTGGGGGATGTAGTTGACATTATTGATAGCGGGCACGGATCAGGCGAGCACGCAGAGCCCTTGCAGACAAGGCGTGTGGTCCCTGTTACACCCTTGCGTCTTCCTCCACTTCCTCTTCCGGCTCCTTCCCCTCCTCCTCCTCCTCAGCCTCGTCCTCCTCCACCTCTGGCTTAGGGCCTTCTCAGATCATTGGTGGCAAAGGCTGGTCCCTCATGATGGCGAGGATGTGCAGCATGCAGCGGACCACCACGAATTTTCCCGCCCACTCAGGGCAGTACTGCAGGGCTCCTCCAGACCGGGCCAGGCAGCGGAAACTTTGTTTGAGGAGGCCTATGGTGCGCTCCACGACATTGCGTGTGGCAGCATGGCTCTCATTATCGGCCTTCTGTGAACGTGTGCGTGGATTCCTGACCGGAGTCATGAGCCACTGCGTGAGGGAATAGCCCTTGTCGCCCAGTAGCCAGCCTTTGACTTTCCGAGCCAGATGAAAGATAGCTGGCACGTTGGACTGCCGCATGACAAAGGCGTCGTGACTGTTCCCAGGGTAGCGGGCATCGACCTTCACGACTCAAAGCATGTGGTCGCACACCAGCTGCACGTTGAGGGAGTGGAAGCTCTTTCGGTTGACGAAGACGGTCGAGTTGATATGCGGGACACGCAGGGCAATGTGTGTACAGTCAATGGCTACACCATGAGGAAGCCAGCAATACGAGTGAACCCCCATGCTCGCTCGTTCTGCTTGTCTCTGTCAAGAGGGAAGGTGATGAACCTGTTCCTCATCTGGTACAGTGCGTCTGTGACCTCCTTTATGCAGCAGTGCACTGCATACTGCGAGATGTTGCACATGTCGCCAGCAGAGGCCTGAAATGCTCCTGAGCCGTGGAAATTCAGCACCACGTTGACCTTCACAGCCACAGGCAATGCTGTCCTCGCCCTGCTCTGAGGCTGCAGTTGTGGCCGCACCAGTTGACAGATCTCGGTCACGGCTTCCTTGGTAAACCTCAGGCATCGGATGCAATCCTCCTCGGTCATTTTGAGGTAAGAGAATTGGTCTTAGAAGGCCCTCATTGGACACGGCCTCTCACTCAGTGCCCTGCACCTCCTCCTCCTCCCTCTCCTCGCAGCATGACCTGCTCTGCGTGGCCTCTCTGCACACTCCCAGTCGTGCTCAATGCCCAGAGGGAGCCCTAGCAGACCACCCATGGTTGCCAGGAATGTTGTTCAACTGCAGTTGTAACTTTCTCAACTGTAAGGCAGTACCTGCCAAACCACTCTCAAATATGCTCTAGCAACTCTCAGTAAGAATAGGGAGCTTCAAAAAACACTTCCTATTCCACCAGCAGCCAGAAGCAATAATCCAGCAACTAACCTGCAACACCTGCATGGTCCCTTTAAATAGCACTGATGGGTGGTCCTCCAGGCACTCTTAAGTCACGTTCAGATGGTTGGGGTTAAGACTATCCATTGAGTTGAACGTTAAGTGCCAAAATGGTGTCTATCACTTTAAATCACCGTTGCACATTGATTTTCTCCCTACTTTACATGCTTCCCTTGAGGAATAAAAACTCCACAGGAAAAGTGATCCAACCGTGGCTAACTAGAGAAGTTAAGGATAGTATTAGATTAGGTGTTCAGAGAGACTTGGGTGTCCTCGTACAAGAAACACAAAAAGTTAGCATGCAGCAAGCAATGAGGAAAGCAAATGGCATGTTCACCTTTATTGCAAGGGGGTTGGAATACAAGAATAAGGAAGTCTTACTACAGTTGTACAGGGCTTTGGTGAGAACTCACCTGGAGTACTGCGTACAGTTTTGGTCTTGTTATCTAAGGAAGGATATACTTGCCTGAGAAGCTTTGCAACGAAGATTTACTGGATTAATTCCTGGGATGAGAGGGTTGTCCTATGAGGAGAGGTTGAGTAGAATGTGCCTATACTCTCTGAAGTTTAGAAGAATGAGAGGTGATCTCATTGAAACATATAAGATTAGAACCATAGAACCATAGAAAAGATACAGCACAGAAGGGGGCCATTCGGCCCATCATGTCCGCGCCGGCTCAAAGAACAACCAGGTGCCCATTCTAATCCCACCTTCCAGCACCCGGTCCGTAGCCGTGCAGCTTTGTATCATCAGCAAACTTGAATACATTACACTCAGTCCCTTCATCTAAGTCATTAATATAGATTGTAAATAGCTGGGGCCCAAGCACTGATCCTTACGGCACCCCACTAGTTACAGCCTGCCAACCTGAGAATTACCCGGTTATCCCTACTCTCTGTTTACTGTCCATTAACCAATTCTCTATCCATGCTAATATGTTACTCCCAACCCTATGAGCCCTTGTTTTGCATAACAATCTTTTATGTGGCACCTTATCGAATGTCTTTTGAAAATCCAAATATACTACATCCATTGGTTCCACTTTATCTACATTCCTAGTTACATCCTCAAAAAACTCGAATAAATTTGTCAAACACGATTTCCCTTTCATAAAACCATGTTGACTCTGCCTAATCATATTATGATGTTCTAAGTGCCCTGTTACCCCTTCCTTAATAATGGATTCCAGCAATTTCCTGACAACTGATGTCAGGCTAACTAGCCTGTAGTCAGAAGTGTGATGGAATACTCTCCACTTGCCTGGATGAGTGCAGCTCCAACAACACTCAAGAAGCACAACACCATCCAGGACAAAGCAGCCCGCTTGATTGGCACCCCATCCACCACCCTAAACATTCACTCCCTTCACCACCGGCTCACTGTGGCTGCAGTGTGTACCATCCACAGGATGCACTGCAGCAACTCGCCAAGGCTTCTTCGACAGCACCTCCCAAACCCACGACCTCTACCACCTAGAAGGCACATGGGAACAACACCACCTGCACATTCCCCTCCAAGTCACACACCATCCCGAATTGGAAATATATCATCGTTCCTTCATCGTCGCTGGGTCAAAATCCTGGAACTCCCTACCTAACAGCACTGTGGGAGAACCTTTGCCACACGGACGGCAGCGGTTCAAGAAGGCGGCTCACCACCACCTTCTCAAGGGCAATTAGGGATGGGCAATAAATGCTGGCCTCGCCAGCGACGCCATCATCGCATGGACGAATTTTTTAAAAGTTCCCTGTTTTCTCTCTCTCTCCTTTCTTGAATCGCGGAATTACATTTGCTACCTTCCAATCCGCTGGGACCATTCTAGAATCTAGGGTATTTTGGAAGATCATAACCAATGCATTCACTATATCTGCAGCCACCTCTTTTAGAACCCTCGGATGTAGGCCATCAGGTCCAGGGGATTTATTGGCTTTTAGTCCTATTAGTTTCTCAAGTAAGTATCTAATACACTTGTTAAACAGCATTGCTGCAGTCACTTTGGGATTGGCCACTCAGTTGCACATTGCTTTTTGTGCACCCGAACACACCCGCTCTCCTAGAAAACCACAAGAAATAAAGTTTTGCCCGTTGCAAACAAAGGGCAAATAATTTAATTCCATCACACATTGACTACACTGCAAAAGTACTTCATTAGTAGTAAAACGCTTTGGGATGCCCTGAGGTCGTGAAAAGCACTTATATAAGTGCAAATTCTTTCTTTCTTTTGTTCTTTCTCTCTTTCTTTTGTTCTTCTTTCTTTCCATTTATCTCAGTGAATAGGCACTAAGGGAACTTTTACACACACTTCAAAACTAGAAGTCTGTTGACAGCCTCTGGTCTATTTTAGGATCTCAATGGATTTGCTCAGCATACTAAAGGAATAAAAATCAAAAGTATATGTCATTGCTTTTGTGAGAGCAACTTAATTTACTCTCATCGCTGTGTACCTTATCCCTTTGTGAAACTATCAAACAGCAGGTGCCTATCCGATTGCTTGTCTGATTTCAGATTTCGCTGTACTTCTGCCTCCTACTTCATTCTGAGAGAGATTTCTTATTCATATTCAATTGAAAATCTCTTTTTTCCCTCTATCCTTTTATGCCTCCTTTGATATGAGTGGCACTTGATGTTTATGGTAATGAAGATATTTCATTCTTGCGTAGGACACTCCAGGAATCTTTCAACAACTGGTTATTTTTGAAAAGAAGGTTTGTATGCTCCTGCTTGTACTTTATTTCTTCTTCTTACCTTCCAATCTTAATGATTTCTCCTCACTTCCTTTTTTTAAGCCCCACTTTGCCAAATAGCATGTCCTTTTTTTAATTCCCTTTTTTCTCCTCAGTATTTTTCTCCCTTCTCCTCCTAAAGGCGCTGAATCCTGCCGCACTGCTGCTTCACGGACTCTAGTTGCTATTGTTCACATGTGAGTGAGTGAGTATTGTCAAGCTGTTAAGACTGCAGAAGCCATCACACCGAGCCTAATACTATCTCAACCTAGGATCCATACGTGATCAGTAGCAAGAAAATCCTGGCCCAGGGAAAGATATACACCGCCACTCCATTTGAAAAGAACTGAGACCTTCATGATCTATATGGCTCAGTTCCACACTGGGCAGTTTACCAACTGAGCACTGGGAGACCTCCAAAAATCATTTATTGTCCAAGAGGGTTAGTAGGTGAACCTGCCAAGTTTGTTTGTGTGTCACTTTTATGGCAAGATGCTAGGAGATGCATGACTGAGTATTTAGAAGGACATCATATTCAGTGCCACATTGAGCTGGTAGATTAAGATGCTATGTCACCAATCCAATGTGATTTCTGTATAAAAAAAAACTTTTTTGCAAAGCTGTGAATTGTCAAAAGAATTGATGGCAAATCAAGCACGGCTCATGACGATTATAATTAGATTTAATAAAATGGCCTGGAATTAATTCCCTCGGAGCTACTCCCACTACCCCGTTTACGAGCAGGATGGCTCGAAGGAAATTCCAGAGCAACGTATATTATTTCTTTCCTTTCCTTGGGTCTGCTCAGGAAAAAAGAGTCAGGGGTGCCTCGTACCTGTACTTAGCACCAGATGTGTGCAATCACAGAATCATAGAATGATACAGCACAGAAGGAGGCCATTCGGCCCATCGTGCCTGTGCTGGCTCAATGAAAGAGCGATCCAATTAGACCCACTACCCTGCCCTTTCCCCATAGTCCTGCACATTTCTCCCCTTCAAGTATTTATCCAATTCCATTTCAAGGATTTATTATTGAATCTGTTTCCACCACTCTTTCAGGCAGGCCATTCCAGATCATAACAACTTGCTGCCGAAGAATTTTTTTTCTTCATGTCACCTCTGGTTCTTTTGCCAAGAGGGTTGGTAGGTGAACCTGTGTAATCTACATAATTTAAACTAAATTCCCTTCCATAGGTTGGAGATGGAGACCTAATCCTGATTAGCCCTAATTAGCCTCCAGATCTGGCTTCTAGGTATTGTTTAGTACAGCTACTGTAGGAGTTGTGAGTGTGAGGATGTAACTTACTCCCAGACGTTTTATGCCGCTCTTAAACCAGTCAGCAGGAGGTATGTGAGAACAGCCTTAGTGTATCTCACTTCAGTGGAGAAGAGTTTACCAAGCACTAGCTGTCAGCTACAACCACTGAGACGAGATATCTCATCTGTCAAGTGTAGAAAATCCAGATACGAATCCGTGATGTTGCAGATGAAAACTCCCAGCAAAATGGAGCTGTGAGCATCCTGCCCATTGTAAAACCTTTCTGCTGTGATCCCGATTCTGACAATTTCATGAATTCTGCGTTCACCTTCTGGCAAGAAAGATTCACAAGAATGATACCAGAACTGAGAGGATATACTTATCAGGAAAGACCGAACAGGCTGGGGCTCTTTTCTCTAGGAAAGAGAAGGCTGAGGGATGACCTGATAGAGGTCTTCAAAATTATGAAAGGGTTTGATAGGGTAGGCGTAGAGAAGATGTTTCCACTTGTGGGGGAGACCAAAACTAGAGATTATAAATATAAGATAGTCACTAATAAATCCAATTGAGAATTCAGGAGAAACTTCTTTACCTAAAGATTGGTAAGAATGTGGAGTGTGCCACCACAAGGAGCAATTGAGGCAAATAGCATAGATGCATTAAGGGGAAGCTAGATAAGCACATGAGGGAGAAAGGAATAGAAGGTTATGCTGATAGGGTTAGATGAAGAGGGGTGGGAGGAGGCGCATGTAGAGCATTTTTAAAAATTTGTTCCTGGGATGTGGGCGTCGCTGGCAAGGGCGGCATTTATTGCCCATCCCTAATTGCCCTTGAGAAGGTGGTGGTGAGCCGCCTTCTTGAACCGCTGCAGTCCGTGTGGTGAAGGTTCTCCCACAGTGCTGTTAGGTAGGGAGTTCCAGGATTTTGACCCAACGGCGATATATTTCCAAGTCAAGATGGTGTGTGACTTGGAGGGGAACGTGCAGGTGATGGTGTTCCCATGTGCCTGCTGCCTGTGTCCTTCTAGGTGGTAGAGGTCGCGGGTTTGGGAGGTGCTGTCGAAGAAGCCTTGGCGAGTTGCTACCATCCATCCTGTGGATGGTATACACTGCAGCCACAGTGCGCCGGTGGTGAAGGGAGTGAATGTTTAGGGTGATGGATGGGGTGCCAATCAAGCGGGCTGCTTTGTCCTGGATGGTGTCGAGCTTCTTGAGTGTTATTGGAGCTGCACTCATCCAGGCAAGTGGAGAGTATTCCATCACACTCCTGACTTGTGCCTTGTAGATGGTGGAAAGGCTTTGGGGAGTCAGGAGGTGAGTCACTCACCACAGAAAACCCAGCTTCTGACCTGCTCTTGTAGCCACAGTATTTATGAGGCTGGTCCAGTTAAGTTTCTGGTCAATGGTGAACCCAGGATGTTGATTGAGGAGGATTTGGTGATGGTAATGCCCTTGAATGTCAAGGGGAGGTGGTTAGACTCTCTCTTGTTGGAGATGGTCATTGCCTGGCACTTGTCTGGCGCGAATGTTACTTGCCACTTATCAGCCCAAGCCTGGATGTTGTCCAGGTCTTGCTGCATGCGGGCTCAGACTGCTTCATTATCTGAGGGATTGTGAATGGAACTGAACACTGTTCAATCATCAACGAACATCCCCATTTCTGACGTTATGATGGAGGGAAGGTCATTGATGAAGCAGTTGAAGATGGTTTGGCCTAGGACACTGCCCTGAGGAACTCCTGCAGCAATGTCCTGGGGCTGAAATGATTGGCCTCCAACAACCACTACCATCTTCCTTTGCGCTTGGTATGACTCCAGCCACTAGAGAGTTTTCCCCCTGATTCCCATTGACTTCAGTTTTACTAGGGCTCCTTGGTGCCACATTTGGTCAAATGCTGCCTTGATGTCAAGTGCAGTTGCATAAACACCCGCACAGGCCAGTTGGGTAAAATGGCCTGTTTCTGTGCTGTAGACTCGATGTTAAGACAATGTTAGCAAAGTTTTTTTTTCAACTCATGCTTATTTGTTGGAGAATTAACATATTTCAGTGGTTAATCAACTTAGATCTTCAATCCTAGGGCTGTGCATTAATTATTTGCTCATACTTTGATGGTCTCCGTTAATACTTTCGCAAAAGATAAACTTTGAAAGAAGCAGGCATTTTTACACAGGGCCATCCTTCCCCGATCAGGGTTTGTATTGCACAGCATTAATGATGTATACTAAAGTAACATTTTAGAGCCAGAACAGATAATGTGCTAAGGCATTGCCACACTTCAATGAAAGCCTACCCACTTTCCATATTAATGTGAGGATTGGTGATAATTGTTGACAGAATGCATGGAAATTCCCCAACAAACAGTGGGAAAAACAAACTGAATGTTTTATAATGCTTAGACACTCAGAGGGAAAAAAATTGGATAAGGGCCGTTTTTAGGCACAGGTAGCGTGATGTGCCATCACCCCGCGCCCAATGACCCCTGCGCAGGCGGGACGTGATTTTTGGCCGGCCTGAGGACTCATCTGCAATCTACGTTCCATTCTGGGCCTCGCACGTGGAATCAATGCAATTTGCACTTTCCACCACCAGGGGGAGGTCAATCTCTTAAAGGGAGGATGTTTCTTCGAAATTTCTTAAAGGTAGCTGGTACCTGTTTTTTGCTGAAAATAACAGTCTACTGTCTGCACAGAGTCTGAACAGAGATCAGACATCACACACGTAAAACACAGATGCAGGTCACATCCCTATGTTTACACACTGATGAGTTATGTTAAAACATTGAATAAAGGTTGTGCACTACTAAATCCCACATCCTCCAATCTGAGCACCAGACCTCACCAATCTGCCGATCTGAGCTTGTACCAGGCCTGCGAGAGTGCGTGCACCAAGGTTCTCTGCTGATGCACTAGAGGCCTTGGTGCAAGAGGTGGACAGAAGGAGGGACATCCTATATCCGCAGAGGGGAGGGGGGAACAAGAGGCCCTCCAGACATATATCCAAAAGGCAGTGGGAGGCAGCAGGGGACGAAGTCAATGCCAGGCGCGCAGTATCATGAACATGGATGCAGTGCAGGAAGAAGTTCAATGCTTTGACATGAGTGGTCAAGGTGAGTGAGGTCAACTGTCAAGTGGTGTCTCCTACCAACTGCACCACACACTACACTCCCATCACCCACACACCAACAAACTCACTCTTTCCATCAGTGCTCAACTCTTCCAATCAGATGCTTCCTCTCACCCTTACACATTACCACTGTTTCAAGCCGCCCACCCACAACTCACAGGCCACACACACTGGCAGCTATTCAACCATGACAGGTACATCACCCAAACACACGTCTCGCTTTCTTGCAGGAGAAGGTGGCGCATATCAGGAGGCAGCAAGTGGCAGTGGCATTCAGCCCATCGAGCCTGTTCCACCATTCGATGAGATCATGGTGGACCTGTGGCCTAACTCCATATATCCACCTTAGCCCCATATCCCTTAATACCCTTGGTTCACAGAAATCTATCAATCTCAGATTTAACATTCACAATTGAGCTAACATCAACTGCCGTCTGTAGAAGAGCGTTCCAAATGTCTCCCACCCTTTGCGTGTAGAAGCATTTCCTAACTTCATTCCTGCACGTCCTGGCTCTAAATGTTAGGCTATGTCCCTGCATCCTAGTATTGAAGTCTAGGAGACCTCCAAAAACAGTTACAAATTTCTCATCAGCCAGAAGCAATAATCCAGCCACTAACCTGTAAATCCTGCATGGTCCCTTTGAATAGCGAGGTTGGGGGGGACCTCCAGGCATTCTAAGGCACGTTCAGATGGTCGAGGTTAAGACTGTGCGTTGAGTTGAGCGTCAAGTCCCAAAATGGTGTTTATCATTATAATTCAGCATTGTACACTGATTGAAGCCGTTTTCTCCCTACTCTACATGATTCCAGCGTGCGTTATCTGCGCCTGCGCTAACTCCTATACCACGATAGCGCCCGGCACACATCACACTGGAAACCAGCATGTGCATCCGAGACATCATCTTGGATGTCGGCGAGGCCGTGTAATGCCGAAACAACGGGCGCTACACGGCCCAATTTAGCGCCCCCAATCTTCAAATGTCCATAACATTCTCTGAGGCAGGCTAAAAAATGGACGTCTTATTCTGTCTCTCTCTCTCTCTCTCCGCCTCTCTGCAACATAACTCTGTGCTGCCAATCATGGTCGTGATACGGTGTGTTCTGAACAGTTCGTAGCCACTTTGCTGGTTCTGGGATTCTTCAGTTCCGCGCTACTCAACAGTCCTCAATGGTACCAATTTGGCCAGGCGTAGAGACAGAAGCTGTGAGAAAGACAGGACACCATTCCTGGTCGATGGCTAGATCCCTTTATCAACAGGTCATATGGGGGGCGATTTAAACTTAGTCAAATCGGCATTAAGGAGGCAGTAGCTCTGTAACCTCCTCCAGCACTACTACCCTCCGAGATTTCTGCGCTCCTCCAATTCTGGTTTCTTGCGCAACCCCGATTTTCATCGCTCCACCATTGGCGGCCGTGTCTTCAGCTGCCCAGGTTCAAAGGTCTGGAATTCCCTCCCTAAACCTCTCCGCCTCTCTACCTCTCTCCCTTTAAGTCGCTCCTTAAAACCTACCTCTTTGACCAAGCTTTTGGTCACCTGTCCTAATGTGGCTCGGTGTCAGATTTTGTTTGATAATGCTCCTGTGAAGCGTCTTGGGCCATTTACTACATAAAAGGTGCTATATAAATGCAAGTTGTTGTTGTAGTGACCTTAAGCTGGGGTCAGTAGGCTTACCGCCCCATTGACACTGACGTACCGGCTGCCGCCATTTTTAATAGTGCCTAAACACTGTTTCAGGGGTTAGGCCCTTTCAATATGCAATTCGGGGTCCTGTGACTTACATAGCACCCCGATTGACATTTTAGGACAGGACAGAGCGGAGCCCACATTCCCACCAGTTTGACTGGCAGTAGAGCAGAAGAGACATCCAAAAGGTCGGTTTTAAATTATGTTTGTTGGGCCAAGAGTAGCAGGAGTGCTTCTCCAGGCCCCATAAAAATAATCTGGGCTTCTGCCCCCCACCCCAATACCCCCCTTCGCCTTCGCAAACAACCACCCCACCCCACCCCAGGACTTACCTTGCTGCTGGCTGAGTAGCCTCTGGGCCACCCGATGTTGTGCTAGCCCGAATCCGGCGAGCTGCATCGGGATGCCCGTTTGCGCCCGCAGCTAGCCGGTTCTATTTAAATCAGACCCAGGCCTCAAATTGACTCCCTGGCCCATTCACTCCTGGCACAGGTGGATGACTGGCATGCTCTGCCGATCAGCCGACCAAAATATAAACGGGGTGAAATTAAAACTTTGGCCGCCCGTTATATACCCGTCCAAATTTCCTAGGGGGTGGCCAATCCAATAACACCTTGTGCCCTGAAGTTGGATATCAGCCCTAAAATGTCCCCATGGTCCCAAATTTTTTCTACATCAAACTTAGTCCCTCATTTTATCAGTTACCTTCCCTCCTACCTCCTATCCTTTCTTCCTTTCCTTTCCACCCTTCCTTCCTTCTATACTCTCTCTCTCTCCCTCCTCTGTCAATATTTTATTTTTTAACTGTGGGGGTAAAATTCAACTTCAGTGGGGGCAAAGCGGGTGGTAACAGATCAGTCCCCTGTTAAGTGTCAGCCTTGGCTCAGTGGGTAGCGCTCTTGTCTCTAAGCCAGAAGGTCATGGGTTCAAGCCCCAAACCAGAGACATAATCTAGGTTGAAGTTGAACTCTACTCCCTATGTCTCTCTGCATCCTTCCATGGCAGTAGTCTTTACCCATGCTCCAAAGTCTAAGTGAGACTGCTGTGTACCGAGCAGTTCATCTACGTTAAGAAGTGTGGGTGACATCTGCCACTTATGTACCACAATTCCAATAACATTTACAGAATAAACTGCTTCTTCTAACCTGTAAAATTAAAACTCTCATCCTCATGTTCAAACCCCTCCATGGCTTCCCCTTCCCTATTCCTGCAACCCTCCAAAAACTCTGCGTTCCTCCAATTCTGGCCTCTTGTGCATCCCTGACTTCCTTTGCCCCTCCATTGGCAGCCATGCCTTCAGCTGTCTAGGCCACTAAGCTATGGAATTCCCTCCCTAAACCTCTCTCTCCTCTTTTAAGACATTCCTTAAAACCCACCTCTTTGACCAAGCTTTTGGTCACCTGTCCTATACGTATCCTAAACACATTTGGATGAAACCCATTTGTCCACTACGTAACAGAGGCATCGACCCATTTATTTAGAATGGGGTTACGTCCTATGTTAAGATAATAGAGAGAGGAATTTCACTGAACATGTTAATGTGTTCATTACTAACACTGCGCAGTGCAATTTCAACCCACAGGTTTACTGTGCATTTGCTACTGCAGCATCTTAAAGGAACTTGTTAAAAGGTACAGAATGTAATACTGTGGTTCACTCAGAAATGTTCTATACCCCGCACTACCGTTTTATGGAAAAATTCAACGTGTGGAATTGCTTTGAGTTGTCGGAGGAACCCTTACTATTTTTTGCAACATATTGCGGATGCTGTGATAGTTCACTGGAGGAGCTGGCATTATACTGTTGTTGTTTTATTTTTTGCTGAGTACTCCAAAGTTCTGAATTTGCATAATTTTGAAAAGTTGGTTCCTCCCTGCCTCAGCCCATTTGCTGCTGAAACCCTCATCCATGCTTTTGTTACCTCCAGACTCGACTATTCCAATGCTGTCCTGGCTGGCCTCCCATCTTCCACTCTCCATAATCTTAAGCTCATCCAAAACTCTGCTGCCCTTATCCTACTTGGCGCTAAGTCCCATTCACCCATCACCCCTGTGCTGACTGACCTCCATTATCCACCAACACCTCGATTTTAAAATTCTCATCCTCGTGTTGAAAACCCACCATGGCCTCTGTAACATCCTCCAGCCCTACAACCCTCCGAGATCTCTATGTTCCTCCAATTCTGGCCTCTTGTACATCCCCTGCTTTCCGCACGCTACCATTGGTGGCCATGCCTTCAGTTTTCTACGCCCTAAGCTCTGAAATTCCCTGCTTAAACCTTTCCATCTTTCTCTCCCCCTTTAAAGTGCTCCTTAAAATCTATCTCTCACCTGTCCTAATGTCTCCTCAGTGTCAATGTTTGTCTGTTTCGCGGGTTTTGCAGGTTCTGCCATTTGGAGGTTCTGTCAAAGAAGCCTCGTTGACTTGCTGCAGTGCGCCCTGTAGATAGTACACACTGCAGACACGGTACACCGGTAGTGGAGGGAATGGATGTTTAAGCTTAAAACTTACCCTTTTACTTTCCAAACAGTGTTCCAATAGTGCAATTGATGTGTGATTCTTATTTGGCCCTCTTCAGTTTGTGGATTCGATGGCACGTTACATCCTGAATTGCAAGCATGCTAGCTGCAGCTTTATACACATTATATCACCTTCAATCCAGTCACTAGGCTTTTTACATCATCAGTTAGCGTTTGTTTCTAATACTGAAACTCAATAATCAATCCTGTTTTCTAACATAGAAATTACAACATGGAAACAGGCCCAGCCAGTCCACGTTGGTGTTCTTCCTTCACACGAGAAGATCAAAGTTTAATTTGAACACGAATCAGACTGTAAGCCCTGTTTAATATGCAAATTTGCATTTTATGATGCACCTAGGACCCCGCGTGTCATTTTGGGACTCAACTGAGCCGAGCACGCACCATGCACGCACCGCCCAGTTTCAGCTGACAGTCCAGCTGAAGAGGAGCCAAGAAGGTGAGTTTTAATTTATTTCCGGGTTTTTTCAATTTTTGGTGAGCCGGGAGGAGCAGGAGTGTTCCCAGGGCCAGGGCCAGGGTCCCCACCTCTCCCCACCCCCCCACACTGATATTGCAGCAGCCCGAAGACAGCGGGAAGCCCCCGGGGCACTTGTTTTCCACTGGCCGTATGTTAATAAAGCCCGCAGTCCACTGGCCCGAAATCCGGACACCGTTCTGGAGGGAAAATCTACCCCTACGATTTAAAAGGAAACCCTAAAGCAAGTTTTTTTGATGGTATAGGTTGAGGAAGAGAACGTTGGTCAGGACACTGGGAGAAATCCTGCTTTTTCTACTAATAGTGCAACTGGACCTTTTACAGCACCTGGTCATACAGACTAGGACTCACTTTAATGTCTCATCTGAAGGACAGTGTCACTGACTTCTTCACTCAGAGAGCAGGAAGAATGTGGAACTTGCTACCACCAGGAGTACTTGAGGCGACGAGCAAAGATGCATTTAAAGGGAAGCTCGATAAACACATGAGGGAGAAAGGAATAGAAGGTTATGCTGATAGGGTTAGATGGAGTAGGGAGGGAGGAGGCTCGTGTGGAGCATAAACATCGGCATGGACCCATTGGGCCGAATGGCCTGTTTCTGTGTTGTAAATTCTATGTAATTCTATACATCAATGCAATACCGCACTGCAGTGCCAGCCCAGATTAAGACCTGGAGTATGATTTGAATGCACCTTATTCCAGGATTTGAGCACATAATGTAGGCTCAGAAGCAAGATGCTATCAACCGAGCTAGCATTCAGTGTTTATTTTAAAAAGAATAACTTACAGTTTGCAGTCATTATATAAGTCACTGTTCATTTGACAGAAGAAACTCTCATGCATGGCTGGTGGGTGTATGTGGAGCTAATACTGGTTATGGTGATGCAGTTGAATGGTGGAAGAATATTTTAGCATAAGAAGGTTTGCAAAGGAAACACTATTCGACATGTCGAGCTCATTCCCTCCAATGCGCCTTGCACAATTTGCATTGTTACAGGCTCTCCTCAACTTATTTAAATTTTCTCAGGGATCTAGGAACACAGGGGGTGAATTTCCTCAAGGCTTCTCTCGCTTCCACCGAAGGCGGAGTGGGAGACCCCAGGAAATCAGCCCCCGTAAGAAAGAACAGGGGGAGAAAAAAGACCATTTCAATCCATCAGAGTTGAAAAACAGAAAACACAGTTGACAACCTATATCTCTCAAGTGACTTTCTTGCTTGAGGGGAGAGGATAAAAGCTTCCAAGAAAAACTGTCTCCTGCTGGTATTGCCATGTTCTGAATAACATCCCTCTTGGAGCTGGGTCAAAATCCTGGAACTCACCATGGGAGTACCTTCACCACACGGACTGCAGTGGTTCAAGAAGAAGGCTCACCACCCATCACCTTCTCAAGGGCAACTTGAGATGGACAACAAATGTCAGCCTTGCCAGCGATGCCCTTATCCTGAGAATGAATATTAAAAAAACTGTGCCTACATTTATCCTTACAACCTTCAGTCCTATTTCTAGCCAATTAATCGTCATACTCCTTTTTAAAGTTAATTGATTTAGCCCTAACTTTGATGGAAGTCTATTGCATGCACCAACACGAGGATTATTATCTTATCCCTTCCACGAAGTGTCTCCAATACAGAGGGAAGAAAGAGCAAGTGCTAAGGTGGGAGAAATGGGTTATGGGTGAAGAGGGAGAAAAGAACAGGGATATGGCAGGAATAAGGGGAACGGGGAAAGAGTAAGGAAAATTGCTTGGGTCATGAGGTGGATGAGGTCTGAAGAAAAGGCCTACAGACAAGAGCAAGTGAAAGAACAATGGGAGAGGAGGATAATAAGAATTGATGCAGCAGGAATGCTGCAGAGCTGAAACGCTGAAATCCATTCAGAACTCAAACGAAAAACTCGGTCAGCACCTGTGGAGTCTGCCTCAGTCCGAACAAAAAAGCTCCTTCCAATTTTGTTCTGTTCAACAATCAGTGTTCGCCTTGCAAGCTCTGCAGCGCAGGTTCATTCGGAACCGATAGAGACTGTGGGAATGGAAGCCCCGCCCACAGAATCTGTCAAGAAGAGAAGACACGCCCACAAGCAGGCAAGTAGAAATCATTCATTTAAAGTAAACTTCTGTATGTTAGTTTAAATAAAAATTTAACATATCTTATAAAACGCCAAGCAAATTATTTAATTTAATGAAACTTAAAAGTAAAAAAAACATTTTTTAATTTTTAAATTTTTTTTCTAAATGATCAAAAAATATTAAAATAAAAAATAATATGATATTCCACATTTTTTAAATTTAATTTGTTGTTGTTTCGCAGTCATTAACAGTCATCGTGCTTTTAAAAAGTAGTGTAGAGCTGGTATTTTCCAGCGTATCTTTTGGTGGCGTAAGTATCTTCGTTCCAGCCTGGCAGATGGGAAAGTTTCCGAATGTTTAATGATTTTATCGATTGTGGGGTAGGTGGCCCTTTAATTCGGTCCTGTCAAACCGCCAGCAAACCAATGGGAGCAAGTTCACAATTTCCTGGTTTGAGTGCGCGTTCATGACCTTACTCCGACTATTCGCTGGCGGAGAGAGAGGACGCCACTGATGAACGGCACCCTCGGGTGAGTAATTTATGCCCCATGACAAATGTAGGGTGTTGTTTAGCACCACTGATGTAGTGAAAGATTCTGAGGCGCTCACAAGATGAATCATAGCAGAGGTTTGGGGTAGAATTTCTGGATGTGACCATAGATTTTGAAAAGGAAGAACTTGCATTTACAAAGCGCCAGTTAATTACTTTTGAAATGTTACATAGGCAAATACGATAGCCATTTAGCAAAGCGCAAAGCCCTACAAACAACAAATGGGATAATTGACTAGTTGATCTCTTTTGGTGGAGAGAGGAATTAAGACCAGGAGAACTCCCTGTTCTACTTCAAATAGTGCCATTGGATCTATTTACTTCCACCCCAACAGGCAGGCAAAGCTTTGATGTAACATTTCATCTGAAAGACGGCACCTCTGACAATGCAGCACTCCCTCGGTACTGCACTAACGCATCAGCCTGGATGACGTGCTCAATTCCAAGAATAGGACTTGAATCTACAAGAGTGCGACCACTGAGTCAAGCTGACACCTTGAGGAGGTAGAAACCGATATACCAAGACACAGGAGAATTTCCAATGCAGAGGAATGATGGCTGAGGGTTTTGCTAGTGATGGTAGAATGAAGGGATGGGGGATGTAAAGTAGAGCAGAGCGGAGTGAAAAGAAAAGAGGGTGTTGAGCTGGGATGTAGGGCTGGAGGAGGTTGCAGGGATAGGGCGGAATGAACAGACAAATACAAGGACATGTCTTTTGAAGTCAATGCGTTTCTTTCCAAACCCGCGACCTCTACCACCTAGAAGGACAAGGGCAGCAGGCACATGGGAACACCACCACCGGCATGTTCCCTTCCAAGTCACATACCATCCTGACTTGGAAATATATCGCCGTTCCTTCATCGTCACTGGGTCAAAATTCTGGAACTCCCTACCAAACAGCACTGTGGGAGAACCTTCACTACAAGGACTGCAGCACTTCAAGAAGGCGGCTCACCACCACCTTCTCAAGGGCAATTAGGGATGGGCAATAAATGCTGGCCTTGCCAGCGATGCCCAAAACCCATGAATGAAAAAAAAGAACCATTCTATGATTCTATGATTCTATACAATTGGCCAAGGGCAAAGGTGTCAGGTAAGTGAGACTTGGTACAGATGAGTTCCTCGTTCATGACATCCTTGAAGCACTTTCTGACATGGTGCCAAGTTCTATGTGTGTCAAGAAACTACATTCAGCTACTCATCCATCTCATTCCAAGCTGTTCTTCAGATGCTGGGCATTTGATATATTTACAAGGTCCCAGTGATGAAGACCCACCTGACTGCGGCCTTCTCCACTGTCAGTTCAAACTCCAGACCACTAAATTTGTTTTCCAGTTCTCTCAGGCAGAGACGCTACTTGAGCAATAACCTTGAAGCATCAAGCGTCTAGTTTTCAACTGGTGGAGCCTGCCAGCCCTGAATTTGCGAGCATTAGCACTGAGCAAAAGCAAAAGCCACTTTGGAAGAGATTGTAGAATCAAGGTTTGATTACAAAATGCTTACTATATCTGACACTCCATTTACTGAACACATGAGAAATTTATAACAGAGTTTTACTTTGTTACAAGAATGTACGATTTTGCACTCAAAGTGGATCCCATTAGCCGCAGCTGTAAATATTTAATAAATATAATTCAGTATATGAAGTAAAATATTTATGTAAGATAGGGTGTACACTTTCATGCATTATTAAAAATACAAAAAAAACTTACCCATGAAATTGAGCTTTCATTGCAAGTCATTGTACAAATATAAACTCAGATATTATCCAGCATTCCTAGGACACTTGTTACCTATTTGGGAAGTTTATGGCAGGACTCACTTCCAGGATGAAAGATTTTGTACTTTTCGATACCAATTTTAAGGATGAATTACGTGCTAAAGGAACTGAGTTTGGTTAAAAGTATTAATTCAATAAAGGAACTGTTAAACTGACTGTTCAACTGCTTGCTGGGGAGGTGGCCACACTTGAAAAGTCTTGTTCGTCAGACTGTCTAGAAGGTTAAAGATAAGATAGCTGAGAGGCCTCGAAAGTCAGTGCGAAGCTGTTGTAAACATCAGATGTTGTAGTATCAACATGTTTTAAACCATGGGAAAGAGAGAGAGAGTGGAAAAGTACCAACATTGGGCTTTTGCCATCAAGAAGGGTATAAAACCAACCATTTTAGTAAGATCGAAGAGATAGTCCACAAAGACAGACCGAAGATAGACAAGAACAACACCGCACAGGACGTCGATGGAGAATTGATCTCTCAGTCTCTCGAATCAGAAGAATTGGTCACTCTGAGTTTCGAGTTGCACTTCTAATTAAGGTTGTATAAATATCTATCTGTGAAACTTGTTGTATTTTAATGTTACTAACATTATGTCATGAAGGGTCTAGACACGGTAGATAGAGAGAAACTGTTCCCATTGATGAAAGGGTCAAGAACCAGAGGACAGATTTAAGGTAATCGGCAAAAGAACCAAAGGTGACATGAGGAAAATCTTTTTTACACAGTGAGTGGTTAGGATCTGGAATGCACTGCCTGAGGGGGTGGTGGAGGCAGATTCAATCATGGCCTTCAAAAGGGAACTGGATAAGTACTTGAAAGGAAAAAAATTGGCAGGGCTACAGGGATAGGGCGGGGGAGTGGGACTAGCTGGATTGCTCTTGCATAGAGCCGGCGCAGACTCGATGGGCCGAATGGCCTCCTTCCGTGCTGTAACCTTTCTATGATTCTATGATACTAAAAAACAATTCGTTAGAAAAGTTTAAAGCCTCGGTTAATCTTACCTCTGATTACCCCAAAGGGTAAAGAGAGAAACAAAAACCCAACAAGGGATAGCCCTACTCTGAAAAACTCACTCAAATGTCACCCTGATTTGGACAGGGCAAAGGGTTTGAGCTGCAGGACAAACATTAAAACGCACTTTAGGAATTTTATCTTTGCTTTCATTGAAACTGTAATAAAAATAAACTGTAACGGGGAAGTATTAATAAAAATTAATAAGCCTGCAATACTTAAGAACTCATGCCGCATCTGGGTTGCCATTGGTTAGGAATATGAATTTTGTAGTATTATGGACAAAGGCTGCAGTCCTTTAAACGCCAAGGGTGAATTCAACACGCAGTCAAACACTTGAAGGTTTATTAAAGGTTAAATGAACCAATATGGTCAGTCAACATCGAATGATGCTTTGCCGCAGAAGATACACACATTACAGTCAGGTGAGCTCAGCCCTCCCGATCTCTCCCTTCTTCATCTCCCAACCTCACATTATAATGTAATCATAGAAAGGTTACAGCACGGAAGGAGGCCATTCGGTCCATTGAATCTGTGCCGGCTCTATGCAAGAGCAATCCAGCTGGTCCCACTCCCCCACCCTATCCCCGTAGCCCTGCTTATTTTTTCTTTCAAGTACTTATCCAGTTCCCTTTTGAAGGCCATGATTGAATCTGCCTCCACCACCCTCTCAGGCAGTGCATTCCAGATCCTAACCACGCACTGTGTAAAAAAGATTTTCCTCATGTCACCTTTGTCTCTTCTGTCAATCACCTTAAATCTATGTGGCTCAGTGTCAAATTTTTGTCTGATTAGGTCCCTGTGAAGCGCCTTGGGATGTTTTACTACATTAAAGGCACTATATAAATGCACGTTGCTGATATTGTTATTGTTGTTGCTGTTGTTGTTTCATTGATACTCGTGTAGTCTTTGTGTCCCCATCAGGACTGTTTGTGCTGCTTTATATTTAACAATATAACAATATCTAACCTGCAGAATCTAACAAACTTCTTTTTTCTACACTTTCAAAGGAACAGCGTTCGAATTTGTTCTTATAAATTAGATTCCTTAGGTGAGTGTAAAATAAGACCATAAGAGATAGGAGCAGGAGTAGGCCATTCGGCCCCTCGAGCCTGCTCCGCCATTCAATGAGATCATGGCTGATCTGATTTTTACCTCAACTCCACTTTCCCGCCCTTTCCCCATATCCTTTGACTCCCTTGCTGATCAAAAATTTGTCTAACTCAGCCTTGAATGTATTCAATGACTCAGCTTCCACAGCTTTTTGGGGTAAAGAATTCCAAAGATTCACAACCCTCTGGGAGAAAAAATTCCTCCTCATTTCCTTCTTAAACGGGTGACCCCTTATTCTGAGACTATGCCCCCTAGTTTTAGATTCCCCCATGACAGGTAACATCATCTCAGCATCTACCCTATCGAGTCCCCTCAGAATCCTGTATGTTTCAATAAGATCTCCTCTCATTCTTCTAAACTCCAATGAGTATAGACCCAACCTTTCAATCTTTCCTCATATGACAACCCTTCCATACCTGGAATCAACCTAGTGAACCTTCTCTGAACTGCCTCCAATACAAGTATGTCCTTCCTAAAATAAGGGCACCAGAACTGTATTCAGTACTCCAGGTGAGGTCTCACCAGCACCCTGTACAGCTGTAGCATGACTTCCCTGCTTTTATACTCCATTCCCCTAGAAATAAAGGCCAATATTCCGTTTGCCTTCCGGATTACCTGCTGCACCTGTATGTTGACTTTTGTGTTTCGTGTACAAGGACAACCAGATCCCTCTGTACCGCAACATTTTGTAGTATTTCTCCCTTCAAATAATATTTTGCTTTTTTTTTCCTCCCAAAGTGGATGACTTTATATTTTCCCACATTATATTCCATCTGTCAAATTTTTGCCCATCCGTTTAACCTGTCAATATCCCTTTGCAGACACTTTGTGTCCTCCTCGCAATTTGCTTTTCCACCTATCTTTTTATCATCAGCAAACTTGGCCACAAGACACTCTGTTCCTTCATCCAAGTCATTGATATATATTGTAAATAGTTGAGGCCCCAGCACTGAGCCCTGCGGCACCCCACTAGTTACAGAGTGCCATTTTGAAAATGACCCTTTTATCCCGACTCTTTGTTTTCTGTTAGTTAGCCAATCCTCGATCCATGCCAGTATATTACCCCCAACACCATGAGCTCTTATCTTGTGCAGTAATCTTTTATGTGGCACCTTATCAAATGCCTTTTGGAAATCCAAATATACTGCATCCATTGGTTCCCCTTTATCCACCCTGCCCGTTACTTCCTCGAAGAACTCTAATAAATTTGTCAGACACGATTTCCCCTTCATAAAACCATGTTGACTCTCCTTGATTGTATTATGAGTCTCCAAATGTCCTGCTACTACTTCCTTAATAATGGATTCTAGCACTTTCCCAGTGACAGATGTTAGGCTAACTGATCTATAGTTAACTACTTTCTGTCTCACTCCCTTCTTGAATAGGGGTGTTACGTTTGCGGTTTTCCAATCCGCTGGGACCTTTCCAGAATCTAGTGAATTCTGGAAGATTTCTTCGACAGCACCTCCCAAACCCGCGACCTCTACCACCTAGAAGGACAAGGGCAGCAGGCGCATGGGAACAACACCACCTGCACGTTCCCCTCCAAGTCACACACCATCCTGACTTGGAAATATATCGCCGTTCCTTCATTGTCGCTGGGTCAAAATCCTGGAACTCCCTTCCTAACAGCACTGTGGGAGAACCGTCACCACACGGACTGCAGCGGTTCAAGAAGGCGGCTCACCACCACCTTCTCAAGGGCAATTAGGGATGGGCAATAAATGCCAACGACGCCCACATCCCGTGAACGAATAATTAAAAAAAAAGATTACAACCAATGCATCCACTATCTCTGTAGCCACTTCCTTTAAGACCCTTGGATGCAAGCCATCAGGTTCAGCGGACTTGTCAGCCTTTAGACCCATTAGTTTACCTATTACTTTTTCTCTAGTGATAGTGATTGTTTTTAGTTCCCCCCTCCCCTTTGCCCCTTGATTTTCTACTATTATTGGTATGTTATTAGTGTCTTCCACTGTGAAGACAGATACAAAATATCTGTTCAATTCCTCGGCCATATCCTTGTTTTCCATTATTATTTCCCCAGTCTCATCCTCTAAGGGACCAATGTTTAGCTACCCTTTTCCGTTTTATATACTTGTAGAAGCTTTTACTGTCAGCTTTTATATTTCTTGCTAGTTTACTCTCAATTTATTTTCTCCCTCTTTATTATTCTTTTAGTCATCCTTTGCTGGTTTTTAAAGTTTTCCCAATCTTTGGGCTTACCAGTTGTATGCTTTTTCTTTTAACCTGATACCATCTTTGACTTCCTTAGTTAGCCATGTTTGGTTCACACTTTTTGTGGAGTCTTTCCTCCTCACAGGGATATATTTTTGTTGCGAGTCATAAAATATCTTTTTAAATGTTTGCCATTGCTTATCCACCATCATACCATCTAATCTGTTTACCCAGTCCACTTTAGCCAATTCCACCCTCATTCCATTATAATTGCCCTTATTTAAGTTTAACACAGTAGTTTCAGACCCAAGATCCTCACTCTCAAACTGGATGTGAAATTCTATCATGTTATGATCACTGCTTCCCAAGGGATCCTTTACTTTGAGATCATTAATTAATCCTGTTTCATTACCAGATCCAAAATGGCCTGTTCCCTGGTTGGTTCCCCAACATATTGGTCTAAGAAACAGTCCCTAATACACTCTATGAACTCCTCCTCAGGGCTATTTTTGCCAATATGATTTGTCCAATCTCTGTGAAAGTTAAAATCACCCACGATTATTGCATTACCTTTTTTACAAGCCCCCCTTATTTCCTGATTAATATTTTGCCGACAGTGTAGCTACTGTTGGGGGGCCTATATACTACTCCCACCAGTGATTTCTTTCTGTTGCTATTTCATAGAATCATAGGATCATAGAAAATAGGAGCAAGAGTAGGCCAATCGGCCCTTCGTGCCTGCTCCGCCATTCAAAATGATCATGGCTGATCGTCTAACTCAGTACCCTGTTCCCGCTTTTCCCCCATATCCCTTGATCCCTTTGGCATTAAGAAATATATCTATCTCTTTCTTGAAAATATTTAATGACTTGGCCTCCACTGCCTTCTGTGGTAGAAAATTCCACAGGTTCACCACCCTCTGAGTGAAGAAATTTCTCCTCATCTCGGTTCTAAATGGCATATCCCATATCCTGAGACTGTGACCCTGTTTCTGGATTCCCCATCCATCGGGAACATCCTCCCTGCATCTAGTCTGTCGAGTCCTGTTAGAATTTTATATGTTTCGATGAAACTCTAGTGAATATAGGCCTAGTCGACCCAATCTCTCCTCATACATCAGTCCTGCCATCCCAGGAATCAGTCTGGTAAACCTTTGTTGCACTCCCTCCATGGCAAGGACATCCTTCCTCAGATAAGGAGACCAAAACTGCACACAATACTCCAGATGTGGTCTCACCAAGGCCCTGTACACCTGCAGTAAGACATCCCTGCTCCTGTACTCAAACCCTCTTGTAATGAAGGCCAACATACCATTCGCCTTCCTAACTGCTTGCTGCACCTGAATGCTCGCTTTCAGCGACTGGTGTACAAGGACACCCAGGTCTCGTTGCACCTCCCCTTTTCCCAATCTATCACCATTCAGATAATAATCTGTCTTTCTGTTTTTACAACCAAAGTGGATAACCTCACATTTATCCACATTATACTGCATCTGCCATGTTCTTGCCCACTCACCCAACTTGTCTAATCACATTGGAGCCTCTTTGCATCCTCTTCACAGCTCACATTCCACCCCAGCTTTGTGTCATCTGCAAACTTGGAAATGTTACATTCAGTTCCCTCATCCAAATCATTGATATATATTGTGAATAGCTGGGGCCCAAGCACTGATCCCTGCGGTACCCCACTAATCACTGCCTGCCACCTGGAAAAAGACCCGTTTATTCCTCCTCTTGTTTCCTGTCTGTCAACCAATTCTCAAGCCATGCCAGTATATTCCCCCCAATCTCATGTGCTTTAATTTTGCACACTAACCTCTTGTGTGAGACCTTATCAAAAGCCTTCTGAAAATCCAAATGCACCACATCCACTGGTTCTCCCCTATCTATTCTACTAGTTACATCCTCAAAAAACTCCAGTAGATTTGTTAAGCATGATTTCCCTTTCATAAACCCATGCTGACTTTCTTCAATCCCGTTAATGCCTTCCAAGTGTTCTGTTATCACATCTTTTATCATAGACTCTAGCATTTTCCCCACTACTGATGTTAGGCCAACCGGCCTGTAATTCCCTATTTTTTCTCTCCCTCCTTTTTTAAATAGTGGGGTTACATTTGCCACCCTCCAATCTGTAGGAACTGTTCCAGAATCTATAGAATTTTAGAAGATGATCACCAATGCATCCACTATTTCCAGGGCCACTTCCTTTAATACTCTGGGATGTAGATTATCAGGCCCTGGAGATTTGTCAGCCTTTAGCCCCATTAATTTCCCCAGCAGTATTTTTTTACTAATACTGATTTCTTTCAGTTCCTCCCTTTCACTAGACCCTTGGTTCCCTAACATTTCCAGGAGGTTATTTGTGTCCTCCTTTATGAAGACAGAACCAAAGTATGTGTTTAATTGTTCTGCCATTTCTTTGTTCCCCATTATAATTTCCCCCATTTCTGACTGTAAGGGACCTACATTTGTCTTCACTAATCTTTTTCTCTTGACATATTTATTGAAGCTTTTACAGTCAGTTTTTATGTTCCCTGCTAGTTTACTCTCATAATCTATTTTTCCCCTCTTAATCAATCTCTTTGTTCTCCTTTGCTGAATTCTGAACTGCTCCCGATCCTCAGGCTTGCCGCTTTTTCCGACAATTTTATATGTCTCCTCTTTGGATCTAATGCTATCCCTAATTTTGTTTGTAAGCCACGGTTGAGCCACTTTTCCTGTTTTATTTTTGCGCCAGACAGGAATGAATAATTGTTTTAATTCCTGCACACGTTCTTTAAATATTAGCCATTGCCTATCCACCGTCATCCCTTTTAGTAAAGTTCCCCAATCCCCTAGCCAACTCACACCTCATAATTTCGTAATTTTCTTTATTTAGATTCAGGACCCTAGTTTCGGATTCAACTACTTCACTCTCCATCTTAATGAGGAATTCTATCATGTTATGCTCGCTCTTCCCTAAGGGACCCCGCACAACAAGATTGTTAATTATTCCTTTCTCTTTGCACAATACCCAGTCTAGGATCGCCTGTTCTCTAGTTGGATCCTCAACATATTGGTCTAGAAATCCATTACGTACTCACTCCAGGAATTCCTCCCCCACAGTATTATTGTTAATTTGGTTTGACCAATCTATATGTAAATAAAAGTCACCCATGATCGTAGTTGTACCCTTCTTGCATGCGTCTCTAATTTCCTGTTTAATGCGCTCCCCTACAACTCCACTACTGTTTGGGGGCCTATAGACAACCCCCAACAACGTTTTCTGCCCCTTGGTGTTTCTTAGCTCCACCCATACAGATTCCACATTGTGATTTTCCGAGCCAATATCCTTCCTCACTATTGCATTGATTTCCTCCTTTACTAGTAACACTACCCCACCTCCTTTCCCTTTTTGCTTGTCCTTCTTAAATACTGAATACCCCTGGATGTTCAGTTCCCATCCTTGGTCACCCTGCAGCCATGTCTCCGTAATCGCAACTGGATCATACTCGTTAATATCCATCTGTGCTGTTAATTCATCAACCTTATTGCGAATGCTCCGCGCATTAAGACACAATGCCTTTAGACTTCTCTTTTTAAGACTGCTAGTCGTCTTAGTATTATTTTGCACTATGGCCCTATTTGTTTTTTGCCCTTGTTTTCCCTGCCTTCCACTATTGCTTCTTCCCTTTCTGTCTTTTATTTCTATCCTTGTTTCCCCCTCCTCTGTCTCTCTGCTCAGGGCCCCATCCCCTGCCATTCTAGTTTAAACCTTCCCCAACAGCACTAGCAAACACCCCCGTGAGGACATTGGTCCCAGTCCTGCTCGGGTGTAACCCGTCACGCTTGTACAGGTCCCACCTTCCCCAGAACCGGTCCCAATGCCCCAGGAATCTAAATCCCTCCCTCCTACACCATCCCTGCAGCCACGCATTCATCCTGTCTATTCTCCTGTTCCTGTACTCACTAGCACGTGGCACCGGTAGTAATCCTGATATCACTACCTTTGAAGTCCTGCTTTTTAATTTATCTCCTAACTCCTTAAATTCACCTTGCAGGACCTCATCCCTTTTTTTACCTATGTCGTTGGTACCAATATGGACCACGACTACTGGCTGTTCACCCTCCCCCTCCAGAATGCCCAGCAGCCGCTCCGTGACATCCTTGACCCTAGCACCAGGGAGGCAACATACCATCCTGGAGTCATATTTCCGGCCGCAGAAACGCCTATCTGTTCCCCTTACAATTGAATCCCCTATCACTATAGCCCTGCCACTCTTCTTCCTCCCCTCCTGTGCTGTGGAGAAATGTAAAGAATCTTACAACACCAGGTTATAGTCCAACAGTTTTATTTGAAAATCACAAGCTTTCGGAGGCTTCCTCCTGTGCAGCAGAGCCACCCGTGGTGCCCCGAACTTGGCTCTTGCTGCTTTCCCCTGATAAGCCATCTCCCCCAACAGTATTCAAAGCGGTATATCTGTTTGAGACGGAGATGGCCCCAGGGGACTCCTGCTCTACCTGCCTAGACCTTTTACTCTGCCTGGCGGTCACCCATTTCCTTTCTGCCTGCGTATTCTTTACCTGCGGTGTGACCACCTCACTGAACGTGCTATCCACGATAGTCTCAGCATCGCAGATGCTCCATAGTGAATCCACCCGCAGCTCCAGCTCCGAAATACGGTTAGCCAGTAGCTGCAGCTGGACACACTTCCTGCACACATGGTTGCCAGGGACACTGGTAGTGTCCATGACTTCCCACATAGTACAGATGGAAGGAATCTTACAACACCAGGTTATAGTCCAAAAGTTTTATTTGAAAATCACAAGCTTTCAGAGGCTTTCTCCTTCGTCAGGTGAGTGTGGAATTCCATGGAAGGTACCGCATATATAGTCAACCTTCCATGGAATCCCACACTCACCAGACGAAGGAGAAAGTCTCCGAAAGCTTGTGATTTTCAAATAAAACTGTTGGACTATAACCTGGTGTTGTTAGATTCCTTACATTTGTCCACCCCAGTCCATCACCAGCATCTCCACATCATCACATAGTACAGGAGGAACATATCACGGGTGTGAGCTGTGCTGCCATGACTTGCCTTAGATTTACACTGTGCTCACCTCTCGGACTGTCCTCCCGTTCTCAGACTCTCCTGCCTCACCTGTGACGTCGCACAGTAGTTTTCTCTTGTTGCAGGTCTGCTGCTGCTTTTATCCCCGCTCTCAGTCTTCTGCTGCTCAGGTCCGCCGTCGCTCTGGGGAAAAAGTTTGGAAAAGCAAGGCAAAGCAGCACCTCCCTCCCCCACTTCACCAAACTCTCAGCTGTTCACTCTGTGCTCCGTTGCTTGCCTCCACCCAAATTGATTCGACATCTTGATCTTCTGAGCCAAGATCATTTCTCACTATGTTTCCAATTTCATCCTTTATTAACAGAGCTACCCCACCACCTTTACCTTTTTTCCTATCCTTACGAAATGTTAATTAACCCTGAATATTTAGCTCCCAACCTTGGTCACTTTGCAACCACGTCTCTGTCTTGGCCACGAGATCATACCCATTTGTTTCTAGTTGTGCCGTCAATTCATTTATCTTATGAATGCTGTGCACATTCAGATAAAGAACCTTTAATTTTGTCTTTTTACCATTCTTTCCTACCCCGGATACATTTGCTAGTGCACTCTTATGTTTGTACGCTCTGTCCCTTCCTGAAACACTCTGTTTATCATTACCCCCATCACTTTCCTGTACTACTTCCTTGTCTTTTCTCTTTATCAACCGAAACTTCGCCCCACCTGAGCCCTTCCCCCCCCTCTATTTAGTTTAAAGCCTTCTCTACCGCCCTAGTTATTTGGTTTGCCAGAACACTGGTCCCAGCATGGTTCAGGTGAAGCCCGTCCCAACGGAACAGCTCCCTCTTTCCCCAGTACTGGTGCCAGTGCCCCATGAATCGAAACCCACTTCTCCCACACCAATCTTTGAGCCACGCATTCCTCTCTCTGATCTGATTTACCCTGTGTCAATTTGTTCGTGGCTCAGGTAATAATCCGGAGATTATCACCTTTGTGGTTCTGCTTTTTAATTTAGTCCCTAGCTGCTCAAACTCCCTCAGCAGAACCTCTTTCTTAGTCCTACCTATGTCGTTGGTACCTACGTGGACCACGACAACTGGATCCTCCCCCTCCGACTCCAAGTACCCCTCCAGCCCTGAGGAGATGTCCTTAACCCTGGCACTGGGTAGGCAACACAGCCTTCGGGATTCTCGCTCTTGGCTGCAGAGAACAGTATCTATCCCTCTAACTATACTGTTGCCTACTGCAACCACATTCCTTTTTACTCCCCCCACTTGAACGGCTTCCTGAACCACGGTGCTGTGGCCAGTTTGCTCATCCTCCCTGCAGTTCCTGCACTCGTCCACAAGGGCTGCAAGAACCTCATATCTATTGGACAAGTGCAGAGGCTGAGGCTCCTGCAATGCTACCTCCTGGATCCCCGTACCTGCCTCACTCGCAGTCACACCCTCCTGTCCCTGACCATGTGCCAATTCCACAGTATTTAGTCTAAGGGGCGTGACTGCCTCCTGGATCAAAGTGTCCAGGTAACTTTCTCCCTCCCTGATGCCTCGCAATGTCTGCAGCTCAGACTCCAGCTCCTCAACTCGGAGCTGAAGTTCCTCGAGCTGCGGACACTTAATGCAGATGTAGTCGCCCTGGACAAGACTGTCCAGTAGCTCCCTCATATTGCAGCTGCAACACATCTCCTGCCCTGTCATAACTATTTTATTTATTTAATTGATTACTACAATGCCCTGGCCAATATTTATCCCTCAACCAACATCACTAAAATTAGATTATCTGGTCATTAGCACACTGCTGTTTGTAGGACCTTGCTGTATGCAAATTGACTGCTGCGTTTCCCACATTACAACAGTTTTGGTCTCCTTATTTAAGAAAGGACATAATTGCTTTGGAAGCGATTCAGAGAAGGTTCACTCGACTGATTCCTGGGATGAGGGGGTTATCTTATGAGGAAAGGTTGGACAAGTTGGGCCTGTATACAGTAGAGTTTAGAAGAATGAGAGGTGATCTTATTGAAACATATAAGATCCTGAGGGGACGAGAAGGGGTAGATGCTGAGAGGATATTTCTCCTTGTGGGAAAGATTAGAACTAGGGGCCACAGTTTAAAAATAAGGGGTCTCCCATTTAAGACGGAGATGAGGAGAATTTTTTTCTCTCAGAGAGCGGTGGAGGCAGGGTCATTGAATATTTTTAAGGCTGAGTTAGATAGATTGCTGATTAACAAGGGAGTCAAAAGTTATAGTAGGTAGACGGGAAAGTAGGGTTGAGGTCACAATCAGGTCAACCATGATCTTATCAAATGGCAGTGCAGGCTCGAGGGGCCGAATGGCCTACTCCTGCTCTTAGTTCGTATGTTCGTAGTGACCACACTACAGAACATTGGCTGTAAAGCACTTTGGGACATCCTGAGGTCGTGACGAGTTCTATGTAAATGCAAGTCTTTTTCTCTTCCTTAAGCTCAGGTAAAAGGCCATTACATAAATACTTGAAGGGAAAAAAATTGTAGGGCTATGGGGAAAGAGATGGGGAATGGGACTAAATGGATAGCTCTTTCAAAGAGCCAGCACAGGCATGGTGGGCCAAATGGCCTCCTCCTGTGCTGTACCTACTATGATACTATGATAACCTCCTGCACAACCTTCACTCTTGGTTTTACATTAGCTCAACATACCAAAGACACAGAAAGATTCCATAGCACGAGTCCCAGGACATGACATAAACAACCTTACCTATTTGCTTGTTCAGAAAAGAATAATTGTAAACAATTTTACAACACCAAGTTATAGTCCAACAATTTTATTTTAAAATCCACAAGCTTTCGGAGGCTTCCTCCTTCCTCAGGTGAATGTGGAAATTTCCACATTTCATTTCCACATTCACCTGACGAAGGAGGAAGCCTCCGAAAGCTTGTGCATTTTAAAATAAAATTGCTGGACTATAACTTGGTGTTGTAAAATTGTTTACAATTGTCAACCCCAGTCCATCACCGGCATTTCCACATCAGAAAAGAATAAGCATATAGATGTATCCATGAGAAGATTAGAACTATCCAAGGCTATTTTATATGATGACAAGTACAGCCTTACAGATTTGTTGACAGGAAGCATCTGGAGAATGTCAGCTACATTTGTAGGTGTTTTTAATTCTAAGATTTTAACTATAGCACGAAAATAAAAGCAACATAAGAGATGATCCTTTCGCGTAAAATGGATTTCTTAACTGTTTCTCAATCTTAATCTCTAACAGTATTTACTGTATTTATCATACTCACTAGAAGTAAAGGGAATTAGGGGTTACGGGGAGCGGGCAGGAAATTGGACATGAATTTAGATTTGAGGTTAGGATCAGATCAGCCATGATCTTATTGAATGGCGGAGCAGGCTCGAGGGGCCGATTGGCCTACTCCTGCTCCTATTTCTTATGTTCTTATGTTTACTATGCTGATAATGCTGCTTTCGTATTGAATGAAGTGAATCAATTCCATTTATGAACCATTTACGGTGCCTTTGTTGAAAATGGATCCAAATAAATGTTAATACTAGGAAATCCAAGGGGCAGGATTTTAACTGTGAAGAACAGGTAGGTTGGGAGCGGGGGGGCAGGGGGAATTGAAAATTGCAACAATTTGGGACCCGCCCCCAACCCGTCCATTTCCGGTTTTCACTGGGGCGGGACGAGGGGCGGGTGACCAACCCACTCCCAGGAGATGGGATGGTCACTAAAACCTTTCAAGGAGGCTGCGGGCCTCCATTTTGAAAGGTTTTGCAATTTTAGCCTCTGGGGGCTGTGATTCCCGGGCCTTCTCCTTTACGTTGCATGAGAGGAGGTGAGAATGCCCGAAACTGCAGGTAAGTGCCTTTTTGGCACAGCTTTTGGCCCAGAAGTGCAGGAGTGCTTCCCCTAGGCCCAACAAGCCTACCTGCAGTGAACCCCCTCCAACGATCGCAGAACCACCCCCCCCAACTATCACGGACCACCCCCCAATGATCACGGACACCCCAATGATCACGACACCCCCCCACCCCGGCAACGATTGCGCCCCCCGATCCCGACCACACCCCCCCCCCCCTCAGTGCCTGACCTCCCAGTGACTGACTCCCGCTCGCCACCCCACTCCATGACCCCTGATCCCCCCCCACACCTCAGTGACTGACACTCCCGGTGACTGACCTCTGCTGACTGACATCCCCCCACAATGACTGACTCCCACCCCCCCCCATGACCCCCATGCCCCCCCCAGGTGTCCCCATGCCCTCCCATGCCCCTGTGCCCATCCGTGGCCCGATGCCCCCCTGGTCTCCCCGGTGCTCCCATTCCCACCAATGCCCCATGCCTCCCATTGCCCGCATGCCCACCAATGCCCCCATGCCCATCAATGCCCCCCGCATGCCCCAATGCTCCCCCCACCCCCATTCAAACAAACTAAGACTTACCTGAAGACTAACCTTTTCACGTCCTCTTCCTTGCTCTGCCCCCGCCCAACCGAGACCAGCCTGTCAATCAGGCCAGCCTATCGGACGGCAAACCGACAAAAATAAAAGTCATCCTTACATCAAAATCGTAAGGACATCCGGGAAACCCGTACTTCCAGGTTTCAACTCCTCCCCCCCGCCCCGCCTCCTTCCCGGCTCTGAGTCAAAATCCTGCCCAAGGTGTTCGAGAGATCTTCCTCGGGAGCAATGAATCTAGCACTGGGAAACAAAATCGAGATTTATTCCCATAGGTTCTGGCATCAGGGATGACCGAATTATTCACCTGGAGTGTCCAGAAAACACTTCATAATTTTAGAAAATCTCTATTAAATCTCTTCACCTTCTTTGTTCCAATGGAAATGCTCCCAGCATCTCAAGTCTCTCCTCATAACTATAGATTCCCATCCCTGGCATCACCCTGGTGAATCTATGCTGTACGCTGCCTAGAACTTAGAAGTAAGTTCCCTCGTGTTTCCCCATCGATGAGACGTTAAACCGAGGTGCCCCATCGGCCCTCTCAGTTGGACGTAAAAGATCCCATGGCACTATTTCGAAGAATAGAAGGGAAATTTTCCTCAGTGCTCTGACCAACGTTTATTTCTTATCCAACATCACTAAAACAGATTATCTGGTCATTATCACATTGCTGTTTGTGGGTTTTTGTTGTGCACAAATTTGCTGCAGTATTTGCCAATATTACAATAGTGACAAGACTTCAAAAGTACTTCATTGGCTGTAATGTCCTTTGGGACGTCCTGAGGTCGTGAAATGTCCTATATAACTGCAAGTTCTTTCTTTAAGTCTTATCTGAACCAAATGACTATAGCAAGTAATCAGCTCTTAAAGCAGTAATCCACATGTGCATTAGAGCAGTCTGAAGTATCTAACTGATAGGCAATCTGCATCTTTCAAGGACTTTATTCATAAATTATGCTCCCTTAAGTGACACTTAGCCACCTCTGTATTGGTTCAATATCAAGTGAGTAGTTCAGCCATACAAACCAGGTAGGCCTCAGTCCTGGTTATAGTCTGTGCTAGGATAGCCAATATCAGCTGGAGCGGCAGTAAGAGGTGTATTATTTGGCCTCAGCACCCATGGGAGAGGAAAATCAGCCAGTGTATCAGTTTGAGATCCAGTGAGCTCTGCTAGAGATATGCATGGCTAGACATCAAGTGAGCGTGGCATCAAGCTTAATGGTGATTCCCTAGATCCTGAATAGCCTGCCAAAGTTTAACAGAGAGGTCCCAACTGGCTAATAGCCTGCCAAAGTGTATATCAATGCTCAGACATAAATAATAGCTGTTTGAGTAATCAGTGGCCCAATAAGGAGTCAATACTTTTAGTGTAGACGGCAAAGAGAGAAATTGTTGAGCTTTTGTTTTAAAAGTTTACTTTTTTTGTCTGTAATTTCCTTAGTTTACAATGACAGCCTTTTCTCAATAGCCCAGAATTTGCCATCAAAGTAACGGTGAGCTTAGTGGCATTCACTATTATTTATGTGCAAATTGCACAGCAACTTCAGGCGAGGGCAGATTTGTAGTTAAACACGCGAAATCCGGAAGTTGCTGTCCGAGATGTGGTGCTCCGCTGTTAGCTTCAGGAAAATGGCATTTTGCCGTCTGACTCATCATTGAAATGCATTGAACGGCGTGAAGTTCCTATACTCGCGCGGTAGATTTCCTGATTGTTCCCCTGGCTGGAGAGTCTAGAACTAGGGGGCATGGTCGCAGGATAAGGGGCCGGACATTTAGGACTGAGATGAGGAGGAATTTCTTCACTCAGAGGGTTGTGAATCTTTGGAATTCTCTACCCCAAAGGGCTGTGGATGCTGAGTGATTGATTATATTCAAGGCTGAGATGGATAGAATTTTGGACTCTAAGGGAATCAATGGGGATCGGGCGGGAAAGTGGAGTAGAGGTCAAAGATCAGCCATGATCTTATTGAATGGCGGAGCAGGCTCGAGGGGCCGTATGGCCTACTCCTGCTCCTATTTCTTATGTTCTTATCCGAACTAAACTCATCACAGAAAGTTAGGGCTTGTCCATTTCAGTCTAAGTACCCTTTTTAATGGCATGATAAGTGTTAATTACTGCCTAACAACCTCTCTGGCACTGAAAATTAACTATTACAAGTGTGGAGTCTCATTGTTCAGCTTAAATTGTTGTTGCAGATTTAAAAACAAAATTAAATTAACATTTTGTTTTTACTTTTTCTGCCTGTCTCTTTTTTCTCTCTCTCTTAATCCAGTCTTTCTTTCCCTCTTTTTATTTCGCTTTCTGTATCTGCTTTGACATCGAATTCACCCATTCTTACATACAGTTCTTGGTTCAGACCCTGCGCTGTTCATTTCACAATCCTTCAATCTGATTGGTTAAGGAGATACACAGTTGCTGGCCCTGTTCACACGGAACCCAGATGCCCTGCAGGGGGCGTCGCGCCGTTTCCACCTCCCACTTCCAGCAACTTGCGGAAGCAAAATATCATGGAGGTTAAACAGGCAAAGGCAAGTCTAACTAACAGCGGGCGCCATTCATTGACCGGCTACAGCAAATTCTGGGCCAATATTTCTGCTAAAGCCAGCCGCCAACTCCCTTCCCGATTTTAAAAATAAAGTGATCAGGATTTTAGGGTATTTCAACAATAATTGACTGTTGGGCAAATCTTTTGGAAAGCTGATAAGGCTGAGGCCCGTTTGGCATCGACTGGAGCTGAGTGTTAGAAGTGAACAGCTGTAAAAGCACTAGGCTGATTTGTGATAATCACTGTGCATTTTGGGAAGGAGGCAATTTACTCCGGAGGCAGCCTTATCTCCCAAATGACAAAAAGAATGTAATAACCAATTAGTGTTCATAAGATGTTTGCAGGACATCGCGCCAGCCAGAATCTAGAAACGCATTGTGTGCCGACTTTAAAAGGCTGTATTTTCTCAGTGAGATCCAAATTGGAAATGAGGCCTGAAATAATGCTTCTTTCCCTGGCATTGTGCCTCGGCTATTTTCTCCTTGGCTGTTGACATCTTTGTATTTACCATTATGCAGAAGTTTGTATGAGCCTACCAGATTTTCTACGGCATCCTATTTTTTTTTTTTGGTTTATATGTAGATCTCCCGTGGCATTGCTCACAGTAAGCCACAAGATCACAGATCAGGAGGGCTATTCAGCCCATCTGAATCCATCCATCCAGAAAGATCCTCAAGTCCCCTCATTGTAGCATCCAATTGATTTTTAAAGGATTTTAGGATTTCTGCCTGCATTACTCTATCTTCATGTGAGGATGAACAACCTAAATTTACCTTTTACAAGTATGAACCCGTGTCCTTTTGTTTTACGCCCCGGATTTAATTTAATGTTCCTGGTTTTCCTTTTCCAATCCCTTAACCACCTTATATATCTCCATAAGATCACCTCTCAGATACCTCCTTTCTAAACTGAAAAGCCCAAGTCTCTCTAGTCTTCCCTCATAACTCAGAACACTGATACTAAAGATCACAGTCTTGGTGACCAGGACTCAACACAATCCTCAAGGTACAGTCTGACCAGAGCACTGTAAGTTTACTCACAACCTCCACTAACTTGTATTCCATTGCTCTGACTGTGTAGTTCAACATTTTTTAAGCTTTGATGAGTGTTAGTTGGCCATATTTAGCATTGAGTCTAATAAGACTCCTGGGTCTCTGCCATCTTCATCCTTAGTCATATGATAAGTTGTTTTATGGTGATGGGAGAGTTCTACCATATAACATGCAGTGTATTATTCCACTGCTGACAAGAGGCTGTGTCATTTTAAGGCCATGAATCCATGTTTCCTGATTGCTTCTGTACCTAATGACACCAATGCATTAGTTACATTGGAACATAGGAACACAGGAACAGGGGTAAGCCATTCAGCACCACGAGCCTGCTCTACCATTCAGTTAGATCATGGCTGATACGTACCATGAGTTACTAAGGTTATTGTAGGTAAGGCAAACTTCAGATCTTAAGCCTGATTCCTCCTGCATCTACCCTACCCTCCATCCCTCGTCCAGTATTGCTCTTGGGCAAAGATGGCAACTTTACAGCTAACTGACCCAAAAAAATAGGCTGGAACATCTTTAAATTTTCAGCTGTAACTAAGTAACTTCCCGGGTTTCCGTGCAAGTTTGAAGTTGTGCGCTTTGCACAATCTGATGTCTAGGAAGGAGACAGGTTGCTAGAGGGCAGACATGAATACACAGTGGGATCCCTCCCAACTCTACTTCACAGGTTAAATGACTTTATATTGCACAAGTTATCCAGCTCTTTTCTGTAAGTGGAATAGAAGTAGGATTTCCCTGACTGGCCGTGGATATTTTGTTTGTTTTCAGGTATGAGCAACACATCAACACAAAAACAAAATGTTGTTGTTTTTTTAATTTGTTCATGGGATGTGGGCATCGCTGGCGAGGCCAGCATTTATTGCCCATCCCTAATTGCCCTTGAGAAGGTGATGGTGAGCCACTGCCTTGAACCGCTGCAGTCCGTGTGGTGACGGTTCTCCCACAGTGCTGTTAGGAAGGGAGTTCCAGGATTTTGATCCAGCGACGATGAAGGAACGGCGATATATTTCCAAGTCGGGATGGTGTGTGACTTGGAGGGGAACGTGCAGGTGTTGTTGTTCCCTTGTGCCTGCTGCCCTTGTCCTTCTAGGTGGTAGAGGTCGCGGGTTTGGGAGGTGCTGTTGAAGAAGCCTTGGCGAGTTGCTGCAGTGCATCCTGTGGATGGTGCACACTGCAGCCACTGTATGACGGTGGTGAAGGGAGTGAATGTTTAGGGTGGTGGAGGGAGTGCCAATCTAATGGGCTGCTTTGTCCTGGATGGTGTCGAGCTTCTTGAGTGTTGTTGGAGCTGCACTCATCCAGGCAAGTGGAGAGTATTCCATCACTCTCCTGACTTGTGCCTTGTAGATGGTGGAAAGGATTTGGGGAATCAGGAGGTGAGTCACTCGCCGCAGAATACCCAGCCTCTGATCTGCTCTTGTAGCCAGGCCGGATTTAGACTTATTGGGGTCGATTTTAACTCCCCCCTCACCCAGCAAGAATGGTGTGTGGGGGGGAGATTAAGATTAGGTCGAGTCCACTTACCGGCCGCTCCGTTCCCGCCCGGCGACATCTTATCTCCACCGGCTTTGAAGTCGGCCGAGGCCCCTGCTGCAGACAGGCCAGGGCCCAATTTAAATTTAAATGTCATGATCCTGATGATTTTCACGACGGCTCAAGGGGTGGCCTGTCCAGTGTCAAACCCGCTGGGAATCGCCAACTGGCTGGAAGAGGCCAAGACATACGATGTTTTATTCTTCAGAGGAGCAGGAAGAAATCCTTGAGCCTCTCTTACCCCCAACCCCTACTCTCCCTCCCCAAACTGGCATCTGTTTAGGATCTCTGCCACCACCCCCCTCCCCCAACCATTTACCTTATGCCGGGACCCGTTCCCTTATGACCCCGGCAGTGGCAGGCTCCTGCCTCAATTCCCACTCTCGCCCGTTGGCCTTGACATCGTTCCCACCGGCTTTGAGAGGTACAATGACCTCAATTATTTAAATGTGGCTCTTAAGTTAAAATCAGCCTGGGCCTCGTTTCCTACATAACTGCCGGGTGCATCGCCCACCTCGGGCCTCCCACGCACTGTACCCACCCCTCCACCTCCCCCTTTAAGAGGGGGGGCAATTTTCTCTGCAAATTGCTTACTCTCTTTTCCAACTGAGGACACAGGACAGTGGGCCCAGGCTCCTCATATCTACCACCTGCGCGACACTAAAAGGCATTGGTCTCAGCCAGTAGCATGAAACGGGCTCGTAGCGAACTGGCTGCCCACTTTATACCATGCCCGAATTACGTTTCCATTGAAGTCAGCTACAAGCCCTTTTCGCACTACTGGCATAGACCAGTTTGACTCCCATTGTCTTTAGGTGAGATGAGCAGGCGATGGCAGTTTTGCTCCCACACCCACCTCAACAAGTTGTCTTGCTATAATCGAGCTCCCACATGGAGACCCAGTGGCTTCACTGACTACTGATAATTCAAGCGAATTCAACGGTAGTCGAACTTTCTGCTTCTGCTTCCATAAGAACATAAGAACATAAGAAATAGGAGCAGGAGTAGGCCAATCGGCCCCTCGAGCCTGCTCCGCCATTCAATAAGATCATGGCTGATCTGATCCTAAACTCAAATCTAAATTCATGTCCAATTTCCTGCCCGCTCCCCGTAACCCCTAATTCCCTTTACTTCGAGGAAACTGTCAATTTCCGTTTTAAATTTATTTAACGATGTAGCTTCCACAGCTTCCTGGGGCAACAAATTCCACAGACCTACCACCCTCTGAGTGAAGAAGTTTCTCTTCATCTCAGTTTTGAAAGAGCAGCCCCTTATTCTAAGATTATGCCCCCTAGTTCTAGTTTCACCCATCCTTGGGAACATCCTTACCGCATCCACCCGATCAAGCCCCTTCACAATCTTATATGTTTCAATAAGATTGCCTCTCATTCTTCTGAACTCCAATGAGTAGAGTCCCAATCTACTCAACCTCTCCTCATATGTCCGCCCCCTCATCCCCAGGATTAACCGAGTGAACCTTCTTTGTACTGCCTCGAGAGCAAATATGTATTTTCTTAAGTATGGAGACCAAAACTGTATGCAGTATTCCAGGTGCGGTCTCACCAATACCTTATATAACTGCAGCAATACCTCCCTGTTTTTATATTCTATCCCCCGAGCAATAAAAGCCAACATTCCATTGGCCTTCTTGATTACCTGCTGCACCTGCATACTAACCTTTTGATTTTCTTGCACTAGGACCCCCAGATCCCTTTGTACTGCAGTACTTTTCAGTTTCTCGCCTTTAAGATAATAACTTGCTCTCTGATTTTTCCTGACAAAGTGCATAACCTCACATTTTCCAATATTGTATTGCATCTGCCAAATCTCCGCCCACTCACCCAGCCTGTCTATATCCCCTTGTAGGTTTTTTATGTCCTCCTCACTCTCTACTTTCCCTCCCAGCTTTGTATCATCTGCAAACTTTGATACGTTACACTTGGTCCCCTCCTCCAAAGCGTTAATATAGATTGTAAAGAGTTGGGGACCCAGCACCGACCCCTGCGGAACACCACTGGCTACTGGTTGCCAGTCCGAGAATGAACCGTTTATCCCAACTCTCTGCTTCCTGTTAGATAACCAATCCTCCACCCATGCCAGAATATTACCCCCAATCCAGTGATTCTTTATCTTGAGCAATAATCTTTTATGTGGCACCTTGTCGAATGCCTTCTGGAAGTCTAAATACACTACGTCCACTGGTTCCCCTTTATCCACCCTGCACGTTATGTCCTCAAAGAACTCAAGCAAATTTGTCAGACATGACTTCCCCTTCGTAAAGCCATGCTGACTTTGTCCTATTAAATTATGTTTATCCAAATGTTCCGCTACTGTCTCCTTGATAATAGATTCCAAAATTTTACCCACCACAGATGTTAGGCTAACTGGTCTATAATTTCCAGCCTTCTGCCTACTATCCTTTTTAAATAAGGCTGTTACATTAGCAGTTTTCCAATCTGCCGGGACCTTTGCCGAGTCCAGAGAATTTTGGAAAATTATTACCAAAGCATCCACAATCCCTACTGCCACTTCCCTCAAGACGCTAAGATGTAAGCCATCAGGTCCAGGGGATTTATCCGCCTTGAGTCCCATTATTTTACTGAGTACCAATTCCTTAGTGATTTTAATCGTATTTAGCTCCTCCCCCCCTCGAGCCCCCTGTTTGTCCAGTGTTGGGATAGTCTTAGTGTCCTCTACCGTAAAGACTGAAACAAAATATTTGTTCAGCATTTTTGCCATCTCCATGTTTCCCACCATTAATTTCCCGGTCTCATCCTCTAAGGGGCCTACGTTTGCCTTAGCCACCCTTTTTCTTTTTATATAACTGTAGAAACTCTTGCTATCTGTTTTTATATTTTTTGCTAATTTATTTTCATAATCTATCTTCCCTTTCTTAATCAATCCTTTAGTTACTTTTTGCTGTCTTTTGAAGACTTCCCAATCTTCTATCCTCCCACTAAGTTTGGCTACCTTATATGTCCTTGTTTTTAGTCAGATACTGTCCTTAATTTCTTTACTTAGCCACGGATGGCTGTCATTTCTTTTACACCAACATGGTCTACTCCTGCTCTTAATTCATATGTTCTTTTCCAGTTGGAGTCACAGAGTTCTCCTAGCTACTTCTTAGGGAGGTTGCAGCCACAGTTTAAAAATAAGGGGTCTCCCATTTAAGACGGAGATGAGGAGAAATTTTTTCTTTCAGAGGGTCGTGGGTCTGTGGAACTCCCTTCCCCAGAGAGCGGTGGAGGCAGGGTCATTGAATATTTTTAAGGCTGAGTTCGATAGATTCCTGATTAACAAGGGAGTCAAAGGTTAGAGTAGGTAGACGGGAAAGTAGGGTTGAGGTCACAATCAGATCAGCCATGATGTTATCAAATGGCAGAGCAGGCTCGAGGGGCCGAATGGTCTACTCCTGCTCTTAGTTCATATGTTTGTATAAGGTAGATAGAGAGAAACTATTTCCTATAGTGGGAAGTCCAAGACAAGAGGGGCTTAATCTTAAAATTAGATCAGGGGTGATGTCAGGAAGCACTTCGTCACACAAAGGGTAGCGGAAATCTGGAACTCTCTCCCCCAAAAAGCTGTTGAGGCTGGGGGCCATTTCAAAATGTTAAATCTGTGATCGATAGATTTTTGTTAGGTAAGAGTTTTAAGGGTTATGGAACCAAGGTGGTTAGATGAAGTTGAGATACAGATCAGCCATGATTTAATTGAATGGCGGAACTGGCTCAAGGGGCAGAACAGCCTACTCCTGTTCCTATATACCTATAAAAATCAGGGCACTGAATTTCTGTGGGGCTGTCACTGGCCTCCTGTAACCTCAGTGGAAGACTGGCAGAAACTTCAAAGATATGGCCATTTACGCCATCATCGCTCTGGGATATTCGCCAGTATCCCACCAAAGTTACATAGAATGTACAGCACAGAAACAGGCCATTCAGCCCAACAGGTCCATGCTGGTGTTTAAGCTCCATACAAGCCTCCTCCTGCCCTTCTTCATCCAACCCCGTTCTATCCTTCTATTCCTTTCTCCCTCATAGTGGGAGATTGGTGCTAGCCCAGTGGAAATTCAGGGCCCAGACCTCCAGCCACTTTCCAGATGACACCAAACCAGGGAGACTGTGCACACAGCGGAGCAGCCAAGATCGTACAAAGGGAGCTCGATAATGATACATTTCGGTAGGAAGAACGAGGAGAGGCAGTATAAACTAAAGGGCACAACTCTAAAAGGGGTACAGGAACAGAGAGATCTGGGGGTATATGTGCACAAATCGTTGAAGGTGGGAAAGTGGTTAAAAAAGCATACGGGATCCTGGGCTTTATAAACAGAAGCATAGAGTGCAGAAGTGTGGAAGTCATGATGAACCTTTAAAAAACACTGGTTCGGCCACAACTGGAGTATTGTGTCCAGTTCTGGGCACCGCACTTTAGGAAAGATGTGAAGGCCTTAGAGAGGGTGCAGAAGAGATTTACTAGAATGATTCCAGGGATGAGGGACTTTAGTTATGTGGATAGACTGGAGAAGCTGGGGTTGTTCTCCTTGGAACAGAGAAGATTGCGATGAGATTCAAAATCATGAAGGGTCTAGACAGAGTAGATATAGAGAAACTGTTCCCATTGGCAGAAGGGTCTGGAACCAGAGGACATAGATTTAAGGTGATTGGCAAAAGAACAAAAGGTGACATGAGGGAAAAGCTTTTTTACACAGCGAGTGGTTAGGATCTGGAATGTGCTGCCCGAGGGGGTGGTAGAGGCAGATTCAATCATGGCCTTCAAAAGGGAACTGGATAAGTACTTGAAAGGAAAACATTTGCAGGGCTACAGAGATAGGGCGGGGAAGTGGGACTGGCTGGATTGCTCTTGCATGGAGTCAGAGGGGACTCGACGGGCCGAATGGCCTCCTTCCATCATGTAACCTTTCCATGATTCTATGATAGGGTTTGTGCCTGGACTAGTCAGTGGCAAAACTGACAATCATAAGAGGCTGAAGATATTGCACAGTGCTCGTAAAAATAGCAAGTATGTGTACTCCATGGGTGGGATACGGCTTGCCAAGGTTGGGGGGGGGGGGGCATTGAAAGAGACGAAGGGATATTAGATGAGTCATTGATTACAAATAATCACAGTATGAGGTGACAATAAATTAACAGAGTAGGATACTGGGTTACACTGTCAAATCAGTTGAGTTTAAATCTCCAGAATTCATGCTGAAGCTGTCTAGTGCCCTCATCAGGTTGCACCTGGAGTCCTGTGTTCAGTTCTGTGACATAAGAGGGGTTAACCAGACCTTAAGGCAGTGCAGAGGAAAATTAGATTAATCCTCGGTGTCAGAGAGAAGGGCGATCAAGAACCACTTGATAAGCTAGGACTCTTCAGTCTTGATAAGAGACATGTCAGAAGGGATCCAATAGTGTAAAAAAGATATTTAATGGGACAGAGAAAGTAAACAACCAACAGTACTTTCAGACATGCCTGGAGAGCAGGACAAGAGGGAGCAAGCAATGTTAGAATGAACACCCAGAAATATTTCTTTACACAAAGGCTGCTCAACTGCTTGAACAGTTACCAGGAAGTTTGGTTGAGACCAGGATATTGGAACCATTCAAGGAATGGATAGATAGAATCATAGAATCATAGAATGGTTACAGCACAGAAGGAGGCCATTCAGCCCCTCGAGCCAGTGCTGGCTCTTTGTAAGAGCAATCCCAGTTCGTCCCATTCACCCACTTTTTCCCCATAGCCCTGCAAAGTATTTCCCTTCAAGTATTTATCCAATTCCTTTGTGAAAGACAATATTGAATCTGCTTCCACCACCCTTTCAGGCAGTACATTCCAGATCATAACTACTTGCTGCGTAAAAAAGTTTTTCCTCATGTCGCCTTTGGTTCTTTTGCCAATCACCTTAAATCTGTGTCCTCTGCTTCTCGACCCTTCCGCCAATGGGAACTGTTTCTCTTTATTTACTTTATCTAAACCCTTCATGATTTTGAACACTTCTATCAAATCCCCTCTTAACCTTCTCTGCTCTAAGGAGAAAAACCTCAGCTTCTCCAGTCTATCCACAATACTGAAGTCCCTCATCCATGGAACTATTCTAGTAAATCTTTTTTGCACTCTCTCTAAGGCCTTCACATCCTTCCTAAAGTGCGGTGCCCAGAATTGGACACAATACTCCAGTTGTGGCCAAACCAGTGTTTTATAAAGGTTCATCATGAATTCCTTGCTTTTGTACCCTATACCTCTATTTATAAAGCCCAGGATCCCGTATGCTTTTTTAAACTGCTTTCTCAACCTGTCTTGCCACCTTCAAAGATTTGTGCACATATTCCCCTAGGTGTCTCTGTTCTTGCACCCCCTTCAGAATTGTACCATTTAGTCTATATTGCCTCTCCTCATTCTCCTGTCAAAATGTATCACTTCGTACTTCTCTGTGTTAAATTTCATCTGTCATATGTCCGCCCATTCCACCAGCCTGTCTATGTCCTCTTGAAGTCTATAACTATCCTCACTGTTTATTACTCTTCCAAGTTTTGTGTCATCTACAAATTTTGAAATTGTGCCATGCACACCCAAGTCCAAGTTATTAATATATATCATAAAAAGCAGTGGTCCTAGTACCGACTCCTGGGGAACACCACAGTATACCTTCCTCCAGTCTGAAAAACAACCATTCACCACTACTCTCTGCTTCCTGTCATTTAGCCAATTTTGTATCCACGCTGCCACTGCCCCTTTTATTCCATGGGCTTCAATTTTGCTGACAAGCCTATTTTGTGGCACTTTATCAAACGCCTTTTGAAAGTCCATCTATACATCAACTCCATTGCCCTCATCAACCCTCTCTGTTACCTTATCAAAAAACTCAATCAAGTTAGTTAAACGTGATTTGCTTTGGTAGGCTAGTATTCTAGGAGGAAAAGATTAAAATGGGCAGAAGGGTCTTCTTCACCCAAATGTAATCTGTGATCCTGTGATTTGAGTTAGGGGTACCACTTCATTGTTGAGTGTTTTCGTAGATATGAGCTGCATATTGTCTCCATGGTTCTGCCTCCCCTTGACATTCAACGGCATTACCATCGCCGAATCCCCCACCATCAACAACCTGGGGGTCACCATTGACCAGAAACTTAACTGGACCAGCCATATAAATACTGTGGCTACGAGAACAGATCAGAGGCTGGGTATTCTGCGGCAAGTGACTCACCTCCTAACTCCCCAAAGCCTTTCCACCATCTACAAGACACAAGTCAGGAGTGTGATGGAATACTCTCCACTTGCCTGGATGAGTGCAGCTCCAACAACACTCAAGGAGCTCAACACCATCCAGGACAAAGCAGCCCATTAGATTGGCATCCCATCTACCATCCTAAACATTCTCTCCCTTCACCACCGGTGCACTGTGGCTGCAGTGTGTACCATCCACAGGATGCACTGCAGCAACTTGCCAAGGCTTCTTCGACAGCACCTCTACCACCTAGAAGGACAAGAGCAGCAGGCACATGGGAACAACACCACCTGCACGTTCCCCTCCAAGTCACACACCATCCCGACTTGGAAATATATCGCCGTTCCTTCATCGTCGCTGGGTCAAAATCCTGGAACTCCCTTCCTAACAGCACTGTGGGAGAACCTTCACCACACGGACTGCAGCGGTTCAAGAAGGCGGCTCACCACCACCTTCTCGAGGGCAATTAGGGATGGGCAATAAATGCCGATCTCGCCAGCGACGCCCACATCCCATGAACGAATAAATAAATCATTTCCATTCCCATGGCAACTTCGAAAAAAATGTTTTACTGGGTTTAGAAAAACAACAAGTGCTAGTATTTTCATGTACTGTTACCAGTTGACTTATATAGTAAAAAGGATTGAAAAGAAACTATATCCTTACTGAAAGACCATCAGCACAAACATAATTAATTATAAGACTTCCCAATTACTTTATTTATCAAAAACAGAAAATGGTGGAAATATGCGGTAGGTTTCTTGTTTTGTGTTACGATTCATTTTGTCTCCTCCCCTTCCCCTTTCTTTGTCTCATCCCATCTTGCACCATCTGTAGCCAAGAGCATGTGCAGGCCTTCTACTCCTAGGCCTCGATGAATGCTGGTTTGAAGCCAGGGACTGGGAAGTGTATCAGAGTGCCTCAGGCCACTATTTCATAATATAAGAACATAAGAAATAGGAGCAGGAGTAGGGCATACGGCCCCTCGAGCCTGCTCCGCCATTCAATAAGATCATGGCTGATATTCAACCTCAACTCCACTTACCTGGCCGTTCTCCATTTCCCTTGATTTCCTTCCCTATGGAAAAATTCTTGACTTCTCCTCCATACTGGTGCACCACAGCACAGCTGTGAGCAATAACTCACTGTTTGCTTTTTGGTTGGTACTTTAACATGCTGTATCAGTGGGTTTGGTCAATCAGCAGCCCGTTTTACATCTCTCCCATTTTGACATCAATGGAAATAAAAATCGGGAGAGATGTAAGACGGGCTGCCGACCGACTATCAGCCCTGACTATCATTATCACACAAAGTCATGATCTACCCCCAGCGTGTGAGTAAAGTCTTTTATTTTGGACTGGTTTGGAAATCCTTTTAATGAAATTGAATGAAAAAGAGAATGACTTTATTAAGCTTTAAAAATAATACTAAATACAGCAGCTCAGCCCTTGCTAACACAACTCCACCTACAGTGCTCTGGCCTGAACAGTCTGCCTGGAGCCAGGAGGCTAATTGATTTATTATCAGATACCAATTGCTAAGGGAACGTCTCCAAATCCCATACTCATATGAAGCATTAACATTTACTGAAGTAAAGGACCATCTACAAATACTTCTACTATGTCACCTCCAGGAGGTCTCACAGTGCTCCCTCTCCAGAGTTAGGCCAGGACCTGACCCCCTCCGCCTCCCCCACCCCGCCCCCCAGTTATATTGTCACTTTTTTCGTTACTGTGAAATGATTTCTCGCTTCACAGCGACGGAAAAGTGGCAGTATAATTATACCCTTAGTGGTTCAGTGAATATGCACTGGAGCAAACATTCATAATGCATTCATCATTATGACTGTGCTCCTAATGTCTTCGGTGTGATTGCAGATGTTCTCTGACAGGAAGCTGAAGATAAATTTACCTGAGAAATCATCTAATTTTGTTTCCTTCTTTCCAAATCATTTGGCATGCAACACCTCTGGTCATAGATCTGCCACTATTAACATAATGATGCAGCATTGTACAAGCTAAAAAATCAGGCACTACACAATGAAGTGGAAAATAATTGTAATCGCAATCTGTTCATAAGTGAACATACTAACAAAACTGTGTTTTCTTACACATCAATTTTACAAAGTGTGTTTTCTTAAGCCTGCAAAAATGCGAAACCGTTCTCTTGCTGAAGAATACATCGTCAGACTGGAGAAACCTCCCTCTGTGCTGCAATAACATTACAGCATTCAAACTGCCAAGAGGCATCTTTATCATCAGTGCAATGCTAGTCCTCTTCTTTCTCTGTTCCCCTCTGTTCCCGACGCTACAGGCTCTTGCTGAGAAACAGTTCCGTTGGTGTCAGCAGCATGTTGGTATCATAGACTCACAAGGGCCGATTTTAACCCAGCCCTATCAGTGGTAACGGATGGGAAGGTTAAAATCGTGTCTGGGAGGGCTCCATGCACTCTTCCTGCAGCATCGCCGCACCCACTACCATTTTAACTCACCAGTTTCTGGCTCCATGTCAGGCGCCCCCCTCAGACAAGCAGGGTCCTAATTAAAAGGTCAAAGTTGCCCTCCGATGATGTCATTCGCACCCCTCCACAAGATTTTAACTCTAAATCGCGGATTCTTTGCCCAAGTCTCGGACCTGCCGGAAAAACCTAACGGGATTGGTGCCTGAGACCTCTTGCAGCCGTATAAAAAGGGCCTATCAGCTGCAGCTCACTGGATCTTTTGCACTCCGGTGTGCCAAGATAGTTTCCAGCTTCCAGATCGCTGCTTCTACACTTTTGTTGCTCGATTTTAAAATTTTCATCCTTGTGTTCAGATCCCTCCATGGCCTCGCCCCCTCCCTATCTCTGTAACCTCCTCCAGCCCTACAACCCTCCAAGATCTCTGCGCTCCTCCAATTCTGGCCTCTTGCTCATCCCCGATTTTAATCGGTCCACCATTGGCAGCCATGCCTTCAGCTGCCCAGGCCCTAAGCTCTGGAATTTCCTCCCTAAACCACTCTGCCTCTTTACCTCTCTCACCTCCTTTGAATCGCTCCTTAGAACCTATCTTTATGCCCAAGCTTTGACCTGTCCTAATGTTTCCTCATGTGGCTTGGTGTCAAATTTTGTTTGATTACGTTCCTGTGAAGTGCCTTGGGACGTTTATACTACATTAAAGGCGCTATATAAATGCAAGTTGTTGTTACGATGCTTTAGTCAGCTTTCTCCACTTACTATGGGGTGCCATTCTTGCTCTTTTGTTGTGGCTGGAGAAAGACTTGGAGGTGAAGGAGAAGCAGCAGCCTTAGCCACCAGCACCTGGGTCTCTCACAAGACAACAGGTGGGGGTGTAGGGTGGGGGTGTAGGGGTTGCCAACTCTGGTTCAATGTATTCCTGGAGGTTTCATCACATGACCCGCCCCCACCCTCCCACCATTGGCCGCCCGACACGTCCATCCTTGCGGCACACCGTCTTCCCACAGCCAATCAGGAAACAAAAGGACTCTTCGTTACCCGATTGGATGAACGGCCTTTTTGTCCCCATCTCCAATATTCTTATGTAAGGAGTCTTACAACACCAGGTTATAGTCCAACAGCTTTATTTAAAATCACAAGCTTTCGGAGGCTTCCTCCTTCGTCAGGTACCTGGAGCAGGAGTCCATACCCAGTACACAGGGTCTACAGGTCAAGAATCACCTTCTTGGACCTATCTGAGGAGCAGTGCAGGAGGAGGTTGCGTTTCTCCAGGCAAGCTGTCGCAGGCCCCCGCAGCCCCCTTGCATCAGGACCTGCGGCCTGCTGGACGAGTTGTATCAGCAGCCTGTTGTGCAGTTCCAGTACAGATGGCCTCAGTCTAAAGCAGGGCTATGAGATCATTCACTTTACGGAGAAAACAAAAGAATCCGAGATTATCAGTAGTTCTAATCAGCAATGTCACCGAGATACTAAGGCTTCAGTGCCTCAGTGTGCTGCAGCATTTCCTAATTAAATTAAGCACAGCTTTAACCAGCAGGGACCCAAGCAGAAAATGATTACACTCATGAATACTTCACGAGGCTGCATCCACATGAGGTGCTCAGATGAGCTATTACTTCCTTAATAAGTAGTTTGGGTCTACATTAAGTACACTATCAGCACTGTTAGCATTGGTCAAATAATCACTCACTCACTCCCTGTTTCTGTGCAAAGTCATCTGGCGTCTGATTCTGAGACAGCAGAGTTGAATTGAGTGAAGTTGATCACTAGCAATCAAGAAATATATTTAGACTTAAAATAGATTTTCTATCGAATACTCAGGTAAAGATAACACCTGGTCCACGTGATCTCTTGGACTGGTTTCAGAGGAGGCTGGAGAGGAATTTTCCAGAGTATTTTTCCTTATTGGCCCTGGGTTTGTTTCTCTATTTTTTTTTGCCTCTCCCAGGACATTACATGGCGACATGGTGTGTGTGTGTGTGTGTGTGTGTGTGTATGTATGTGGGGGGGGGTGGGAGTACGGTTTCGGAGGGGTGGTAGGAAGTGGCTAGCCATGATGCTCCAGCCACCATGAGGTGTGGGGCAGGCTTGATGGAACAGCTGGTCTTTTCCTGCCCGTCAATTTCGTATGTTGTAGAAGGTCGATCAGTCGTGTTTCAGTGGGAAGGTCTACTCCTCAGTCTGGAACTGAGCCAGCTGGGTTGGGAGCGAGAGTGAAAAATATTGCCTGCAGCGTCCCATGGCCAGAGTTCCTGGTCCTGATTGCTACTCAATGGTCCTTGCTGGGTACTGCATGAGTGGACAGGAGCTGAGGGAAGAATTGGGTTTGGCCGATATATCCCCCAGTCATGAATGGCTGCCTATACTCACTGCTCACACAAGAAGGAGGGCGAGAGACTGGAGGGCTGTCAGTGTCCAAAGAACAGTGCCCCAGAATCTAACAGAAACAAATAATATATGAATGCGGCACGTTAAATTTTGGAGGCTATGGAAGAAGAAACTAGGTAAGAATAGAATGAGATGCAATGACTACAGTTTAAAAATCCCTCAATTAACACGACCAAAAAAAGTGACTTGGTCAATCAATCATTTGCTGTTTCTGTACTAATTCTGTGGTTGCCTACAAAAGAGTAATCCATTGGTTGTAAAGCACTTTAGGATGTCCTGATGACATGATAAGACACTGTATAAATACAATCTTGTTTTCTTTAGACCTTTGTGGGCTGAGCACTGGGACTTGATATAGTCTAGAGAAGGGACATTGCGGTAGCATGTATCAATTAGTAGATCACGTGTGACAATCGCAAGCCACGTGGACCAACGGAACTCAGTACTGTAACTGGCATTTCCCCTTGCTTTGCTCTTTCACTTACACACTCATGCATAGACACACATACGGCATGGCACCCTTGGATTTCAATGCACTGCCACTCATCCTCTGCTGCTTAACCTCTGCCTCTTTTTCAAGATCGTTCTGATGACTTGGACCCTACAGTTGCTCAGATGAAGAGACGGGGGGAAGCCACCCTCCCAAAGGTGCACTGTCATTCAACAAGGCTTCCTCGGCAGCACCTCCCAAACCCACAACCTCCACCACCGAGAAGGACAGGTGTCGGGGTTAATGTTGCAAGCTTTCAAGATGGCCTTTAGTGTGTCTATATAGCGAGGTTGCCAGATCTCGTTGTCAAGCACCTGGCATAAAAAGCGGCCCATCTACCCGCCTCGTCTGGCTTTCAATGTGATATGTGCGGCCGGTATATGTCCGTTCAGGAGCGGGCTCTTCTCCCATCAGCGCACCCACAACAACTGAGACTCATCCATCGATTCAAGGGGGGGACTCCATCATCACAAGCTAATGAGTTTCTCCAGGGGCCCATGGCCATTAGCTTTTAAAGTATTTCTCCCAGGAAAGGCAGTCAGATAACAAGAGTATAAATTGGAATTAACAAGCGAAGTGAATTTATTTAAGCGCAAAAATTGAATTCCCTAATAAAGTGAAGCAGAAGTACAAAAAAAAACCATTAAGCAAAAGAAGGTGAAAGTGTCCTTGTTTAAATGTTCATTAAGGCATTAACAGATATTAAAATATGAATCATTTGGCCTAATAAAGCGTGTAGGTGCTCCACACCACACTGATAATAAATACAGCTGTGACCTATTTTACTAATCAATGTGGATATATTGCCTCCAATTCAATTAAATGCAGGGCCCGTTCTCACACTTGAAGCCAGTAAGGAATGCAAAGACATTCTCCAAAGACTTGTTTCACTCAGATGACTATCCATTTTCTTTTAATGTCCTTTCAGGTCACTGCTGCTCGCGAATGACCCAATCGTTTTACAAGAAGTTTGAGTCATGGGTGAAAGTCACGGTGTGCGGACAACACAGTGTGAACTGCTGAGAGTTTGGTAAGTGTGGGAGTTCGGTGAAGTGGGGGAAGGAGGTGCTGCTTTGCCTTGCTTTTCCTAACTTTTTCCCCAGAGCGGCAGTGGACCTGAGCGTAGAAGACTGAGATTGGGGAATAAAAGCAGCAGCAGACCTGCAACAAGAGACAACTACTGTGCGACGTCACAGGTGAGGCAGGAGCGTCCGAGAGGTGAGCACAGTACAAAAGGAGAGACCTAGAGCGGGAGGAGAGTCTGAGAGTCGAAGGCAAGTCATGGCAGCACAGCTCGCACCCGTGATATGCTTCTCCTGCACTATGTGGGAAGTCATGGAAACTACCAGTGTCCCTGGTGACCATGTGTGCAGGAAGTGTGTCCAGCTGCAGCTACTGGCTAACCGTCTTTCGGAGCTGGAGCTGTGGGTGGATTCACTGTGGAGCATCCGCCATGCTGAGAATATCGTGGATAGCATGTTCAGTGAGGTGGTCACACCGCAGGTAAAGATTACGCAGGCAGAAAGGAAATGGGTGACCGCCAGGCAGAGTAAAAGGAGTAGGCAGGTAGAGCAGGAGTCCCCTGGGGCCATCTCCCTCTCAAACAGATATTCTGCTTTGGATACTGTTGGGGGAGATGGCTTATCAGGGGAAAGCAGCAAGAGCCAGGTTCGGGGCACCACGGGTGGCTCTGCTGCACAGGAGGAAGCCTCCGAAAGCTTATGATTTTCAAATAACACTGTTGGACTATAACCTGGTGTTATAAGATTCCTTACATTTCTCCACAGCACAGGAGGGGAGGAAGAAGAGTGGCAGGGCTATAGTGATAGGGGATTCAATTGTAAGGGGAACAGATAGGCGTTTCTGCGGCCGCAAACGTGACTCCAGGATGGTATGTTGCCCCCTGGTGCTAGGGTCAAGGATGTCATGGAGCGGCTGCAGGGTATTCTGGAGGGGGAGGGTGAACAGCCAGTAGTCGTGGTCCATATTGGTACCAACGACAGAGGTAAAAAAAGGGATGAGGTCCTGCAAGGTGAATTTAAGGAGTTAGGAGATAAATTAAAAAGCAGGACTTCAAAGGTAGTGATATCAGGATTACTACCGGTGCCACGTGCTAGTGAGTACAGGAACAGGAGAATAGACAGGATGAATGCGTGGCTGCAGGGATGGTGTAGGAGGGAGGGATTTAGATTCCTGGGGCATTGGGACCGGTTCTGGGGAAGGTGGGACCTGTACAAGCGAGACGGGTTACACCCGAGCAGGACAGGGACCAATGTCCTCACGGGGGTGTTTGCTAGTGCTGTTGGGGAAGGTTTAAACTAGAGTGGCAGGGGGATGGGAACCTGAGCGGGGAGTCAGAAGGGAATAAAGTTGAGAGCAGCAAGAGAGGGGAAGACCCTGGGGAAATCTACAATACAAATAGTACAAACAGTTGTTCAGGAACAAGTGAAAGGGAAAAGCGTAGAGCAGTGGAAAGAAAGTGTACTTTAGGCACAACAGATAAAATAAAAACTAGAAGGCGTAAGGCGATTAACCCAGCATCAAAGCTGAAGGTCAGGCTAGGGTGTGTGGCCCAACCAAGAGTTCTATATACAAACGCACGGAGTATAAGGAATAAATTGAATGAACTTCAGGTTCAAATTCAAATTGGAGGGTATGACATGATAGCTATTACTGAGACTTGGCTGCAGGATGGTCAGGATTGGGAACTAAATATGCCAGGTTATAAGGTCTACAGGAGAGATAGGGAAAATGGAAGAGGAGGAGGAGTCGTCTTAGTGATCAGAGATGAAATCACTTCAATGATAAAGGAGGATATAACGAGAGGTAAGCAGCCAACAGAGACCTTATGGGTTGAATTGAGAAATAGGAAGGGATCTAAGACTATAGTGGGAGTTGTATATAGGAGCCCTGGCAGCAGCTCTGAAGTGCTAGATTGTATAAATGCAGAGATTAGACAAGCGTGTAACAAAGGCATTGTGGTCTTAATGGGAGACTTTAACCTTCACATAGATTGGGAAAAGCAGACTAGCAACTGTCAGAAAGGTAGTGAATTTCTTGAGTGTGTCCGGGATAGTTTTCTGCAGCAGTATGTCCCAGAGGCAACAAGGGGGCAAGCCATACTAGATTTAGTAATGAGTAATGAATCAGATTTAGTTAACGGCTTAACTGTGCGTGAACATCTATCCAATAGTGATCATAACATGATTGAGTTCAATGTCGTGTTTGAAAGGGTAAAAAGTGAATCAGCTGCTAAGATTCTAGACTTGGGCAAGGCCGACTTCAATGGGATGAGACAGAGACTGTCCACAGTAAACTGGGCAAATCTGTTAATGGGTAAAACGACTGATGATCAGTGGGAAATGTTTAAAGAGACATTTAACGTGATACAGAATCGGTTTATACCCCTGAGGGGCAAGAACTCTACTTGCCAAAAAAAACAGCCATGGACAACGAAAGAGGTAAGGGACAGTATAAGACATAAGGAATGGGCATTTTGTTCTTTGAGGATATAACGTACAGGGTGGATAAAGGGGAACCAGTGGACATAGTGTATTTAGACTTCCAGAAGGCATTCGACAAGGTGCCACATAAAAGATTATTACTTAAGATAAAAAATCACGGGATTGGGGGTAATATTCTGGCATGGGTGGAGGATTGGTTATCGAACAGGAAGCAGAGAGTTGGGATAAATGGTTCATTTTCGGACTGGCAACCAGTAACCAGTGGTGTTCCACAGGGGTCGGTGCTGGGTCCCCAACTCTTTACAATCTATATTAACGATTTGGAGGAGGGGACCGAGTGCAACATATCAAAATTTGCAGATGATACAAAGATGGGAGGGAAAGTAGAGAGTGAGGAGGACATAAAAAACCTGCAAGGGGATATAGACAGGCTGGGTGAGTGGGCGGAGATTTGGCAGATGCAATATAATATTGGAAAATGTGAGGTTATGCACTTTGGCAGGAAAAATCAGAGAGCAAGTTATTTTCTTAATGGCGAGAGACTGGAAAGTACTGCAGTACAAAGGGATCTGGGGGTCCTAGTGCAAGAAAATCAAAAAGTTGGTATGCAGGTGCAGCAGGTGATCAAGAAAGCCAACAGAATGTTGGCTTTTATTGCTAGGGGGATAGAATATAAAAACAGGGAGGTATTGCTGCAGTTATATAGGGTATTGGTGAGACCGCACCTGGAATACTGCATACAGTTTTGGTCTCCATACTTAAGAAAAGACATACTTGCTCTCGAGGCAGTACAAAGAAGGTTCACTCGGTTAATCCCGGGGATGAGGGGACGGACATATGAGGAGAGGTTGAGTAGATTGGGACTCTACTCATTGGAGTTCAGAAGAATGAGAGGCGATCTTATTGAAACATATAAGATTGTGAAGGGGCTTGATCGGGTGGATGCAGTAAGGATGTTCCCAAAGATGGGTGAAACTAGAACTAGGGGGCATAATCTTAGAATAAGGGGCTGCTCTTTCAAAACTGAGATGAGGAGAAACTTCTTCACTCAGAGGGTGGTAGGTCTGTGGAATTTGCTGCCCCAGGAAGCTGTGGAAGCAACATCATTAGCTAAATTTCAAACAGAAATAGACAGTTTTCTAGAAGTAAAGGGAATTAGGGGTTACGGGGAGCGGGCAGGAAATTGGACATGAAGCTGAGTTCGGATCGGTCAATGCCCTGTGGGTGGCGCAGAGGGCCCAGGGGCTGTGTGGCCGGGTCCTGCTCCTACTTCTTGTGTTCTTTAGATTTGTGGTTGGGATCAGATCAGCCATGATCTTATTGAATGGCGGAGCAGGCTCGAGGGGCCGATTGGCCTACTCCTGCTCCAATTTCTTATGTTCTTATGTTCTTATCGCATACAAAAAGGCAAAAAATGGCACAGATCCTGGCGAATGGGAAAGATACAAAGATCAACAAAGGGTCACAAAACAGATAGTAGGGGCTACAAAAAGAGATTATGAAAAGAAACTCGCAAGGGATATCAAAAACAATACGAAGAACTTTTATAGTTATATTAGGAAAAAGAGGGTGGTCAGGAGCACTGTTGGCCCCTTAAAAAAGTGGGGATATTGGGCAGCATTTTAGCACCCGCCAGCGGGTGCGTTCCTGGCGGTGGGGGCCCCGAAAATCGGGAAATCCCGGAGCGGGACCAGAGCCCGCCTCGAACCCGCGCACTTCCGGGCTCCCCGCTGACGCGCCGGCGTGCGCGCGCAGCCCCCGCTGGTGGGAATCCCGCAGGCAATTAAAGCCAGCGGGGTTCCACTTGACGCTATTTATTTTGCTTGTTCAGGTCATTAACTGACCTGATTAAGGGATTATGTGCGGAGGGGTGGGATTTTAGTGCAAACTGGGACTGTTTCCCACACTGGGGGAAACACTCCAAGTTCAAATGGACCTGATGCAGCTGTCATCCTGTGGCAGCTGCAAAGGTCCATTTGACAGGTGGGGTGGGGGAGACCCTCACTCATTGCAGGAGGCCACTCTGTCACTTGGGACAAAGTTTGGCCTCCACCACCCTCTTCCTGACAATCAAAGTCACCAACTTGCACACTTACCCCGGGGTCCAGAGACATGTACCTACCTTGCGGACCCCCTCAGATGTACATCTTCCGGATGGGGGCCACCGTAGCTGCAGCCATGACCTCCTCGGAGGGCGAACAGCATCGCCAGCCTCACCAGCCTCACCATCCATGCCATCCACCTCTGAAACGTGGAGCTCCACAACAGAGTGCTGTGACACATCCACCTGTACATCAGGAGGGAGGGCTACTGCAGAGAGAGATGCGTCGCAGAGGGCACTACCCTCGCCACAGGGTCCACAGACCAAGGCTCAGCTTCCTGGACCTCTCTGAGCAGCAGTGCACACGGAGGCTCAGAGTCACTCGACATGTAGTCGTGGACATCTGCAGCCTCCTTCATGCCGAGCTGCTCCTGGCTGGCCCGAGCACCATCTTCTTACCTGTCGCTGTCAAAGTCACCACTGCCCTCAACAACTTCTCCGCATCCTTCCAGGGTGCAACCGGGGACATCGCCGACGTCTCTCAGTCGTCTGCGCAAAAGAGCCCTGCAAATACACCTACACCCACTCTGCAGTAACACAATGGGTGGCATCAGTTGTGGGTCTTCATAGTGATCCTCAGGAGAGGGCATTATTGCACAAACCAGACAAGATTCGCGAAGACATGGCAGTAGTGGTGCCAATATAATATGTAATGTGAGTTGGTCAGAAATCCAATATAAGTAACAACCATGACAAACCCTCAAACACCCTTGTGCATCCCCTTCATGCTCACGACACGTTTGCCTTACGCTGCCTACTGCACATATGTGATGCATGCCCTGTGGCTGCAGCACAGGTAGTGGCAGGTTGAGTGAGGCTGACCGTGAAAGAGATGCACGAGAGGGTGAGTATGAGATAGAGCCATGAGATTGTATAAGGATTGGGTTGAGTGGTAGTGGCGGGTTGAGTACTGGCGAGGTGAGTAAGTGCAGGTAAGATGAGGATGAGGTTTGAGTGGGTATGAGGGGTGATGTGACAGAGTAGTGTTGGCAGTGCTGAAGGAGATGTGGGGTGGGGGCGGTGATGTGGCAGACGGAGTGTAGGGGAAAGACTAAGTGTACTCACTTTGACTGACCTACCGAGGTCATTGCAGCGCCTCCTGCACTGTATGCAGGTGGGTGATATGTTGGTGGTGCTGGTGACCTCCTCTGCCACCTCGAGCCAGGCCTTCCTGGTGGCAGAGGCAGGCGGCTTCCTCCCGCCCGCCGGGGGGAAGATCTCTGTCCTCCCCCTCCTCCTCACCCCATGTATTGATACCTGGAATGAGGAATCATTAGACTGGGAGCAGCCTTCCCCCTGGGATGCTCCATGCTGTAATTTTTGCTATTTGTTGCAGCATCTGTCAGTGGAGGACTGCCCCTTTAAATAGAGCTCCTCCAGCTGACAAATCTTACTGCGCATGCGCAGCCCGCCCGACGCGCAGATCAGCAGCGTGGAACCCGGAGGAGAAGGTAAGTGGATCCAATTATGCTACGATCGCGCGGGTAGCTGACTCATTTCGCCGGACGCATTACCCGCGCGCCCGATAGCCCCCCCGCCGAGAACCCGCAGCCCTGCTAACATCGGGCCCATTGTCATTGACAATGGGGAAATGGCGGACATGTTGAACAATTACTTTGCATCAGTATTTACAGTCGAAAAAGAGGATAGCATGCCGGAAATCCCAAGAAAACTTATATTGAATTGGGAACAGGGACTCGATAAAATTAACATAAGTAAAGCAACAGTAATGAAGGAAACAATAGCACTAAAGAGTGACAAATCCCCAGGACCAGATGGTTTCCATCCCAGGGTTTTAAAGGAAGTAGGTGAGCACATTGCAGATGCCCTAACTATAATCTTTCAAAGTTCTCTAGATTCAGGAGCTGTCCCTCTAGATTGGAAAATTGCACATGTTACTCTGCTTTTTAAGTAAGGAGAGAGAGGGAAACCTGGGAATTATAGACCAGTTAGCCTAACATCTGTTGTGGGGAAAATGCTGGAGTCTATAATTAAGGATAGGGTGACTGAACACCTCGAGAATTTTCAATTAATCAGAGAGAGCCAGCATGGATTTGTGAAAGGTAGGTCGCGCCTGACAAACCTGATTGAATTTTTTGAAGAGGTGACTAAAGTAGTGGACAGGGGAATGTCAATGGATGTTAATTATATGGACTTCCAGAAGGCATTTGATAAGGTCCCACATAAGAGACTGTTAGTTAAGATAGAAGCCCATGGAATCGAGGGAAAAATGCGGACTTGGTTCGGAAGTTGGCTGAGTGAAAGGCGACAGAGAGTAGGGATAATGGGAAGGTACTCACATTGGCAGGATGTGACTAGTGGAGTCCCGCAGGAATCTGTCTTGGGGACTCAATTATTCACAATATTTATTAATGACTTAGATGAAGGCATAGAAAGTCTCATATCTAAGTTTGCCGATGACACAAAGATTGGTGGCATTGTAAGCAGTGTAGATGAAAACATAAAATTACAAAGCGATATTGATTGATCAGGTGAATGGGCAAAACTGTGGCAAATGGAATTCAATGTAGACAAATGTGAGGTCATCCACTTTGGATCAAAAAAGGATAGAACAGGGTACTTTCTAAATGGTAAAAAGTTAAAAACAGTGGATGTCCAAAGGGACTTCGGGGTTCGGGTACATAGATCATTGAAGTGTCATGAACAGATGCAGAAAATAATCAAGAAGGCTAATGGAATATTGGCCTTTATATCAAGAGGACTAGAGTACAAGGGGGCAGAAGTTATGCTGCAGCTATACAAAACCCTGGTTGGACCGCACCTGGAGTACTGTGAGCAGTTCTGGGCACCGCACCTTCGGAAGGACATATTGGCCTTGGAGGGAGTGCAGCGTAGGTTTACCAGAATGATACCCGGACTTCAAGGGTTAAGTTACGAGGAGAGATTACACAAATTGGGATTGTATTCTCTAGAGTTTCGAAGGTTAAGGGGTGATCTGATCGAAGTTTATAAGATATTAAGGGGAACGGATAGGGTGGATAGAGAGAAACTATTTCCGCTGGTTGGGGATTTTAGGAGTAGGGGGCACAGTCTAAAAATTAGAGCCAGACCTTTCAGGAGCGAGATTAGAAAACATTTCTTCACACAAAGGGTTGTAGAAGTTGGGAACTCTCTTCCGCAAACGGCAATTGATACTAGCTCAATTGCTAAATTTAAATCTGAGATAGATAGCTTTTTGGCAACCAAAGGTATTAAGGGATATGGGCCAAAGGCAGGTATATGGAGTTAGATCACAGATCAGCCATGATCTTATCAAATGGCGGAGCAGGCGCGAGGGGCTGAATGGCCTCCTCCTGTTCCTATGTTCCTATGTTCCTATGAAAAAGTGAAATGGACACCACAAAATGGAGCTCTTTATGAAGAGTCTCTGTAGATCTTTATGCAGCAATAGAAATCACAGCCAGATGAATCTCTGCTGCACTTGCACGTGATAGCATTGTGAAGAAAATGGCTCTTCTCCCTCTGCGAACAAAAGGAAAAGGTTTGCCAAATATTTTCCTTAAAGCCTGTGCTCCATTAATTACCTTTTAATATGCAAATTAATATCTTCACACAGTGTCAGTCTGAGGTTAGTCAAACAGGCTGTAGGGTAAGACAAAAGCCTTCGAGGCAAAGGGAAACAATTTGTTGAAAGACAAGTCAATGTGTACACAACAACTTGCATTTTAATAGCACTTTTAACATAGTAAAACATCCCAAGGCTCTTTCGAGAGCGTTATCAGACAAAAATTGACACCGAGCCAAAGGAGGAGACATGAGGACAGGTGACCAAAAGCTTGGTCAAAGAGGTAAGTTTTAAGGAGCTTCTTAAAGGAGGTTACAGAGGCAGTGAGGTTTAGGGAGAGAATTCCAAGCTTAGGGTCCAGGCAGCCGAAGGCATGGTCGCCAATGGTGGGGTGAAGGAAGTGGGGCCATGCACAAAAAGCCAGAGTTGGAGAAACAAAGAGTTCTCGGAGGGTTGTAGTGCTGGAGGATGAGCAATAGATATCACAAATATTACACACTTATCATAGTATCATAGTAGGTATAGCAGAAGAGGAGGCCATTCGGCCCATTGTGCCTGTGCTGGCTCTTTGAAAGAGCTATCCATTTAGCCTCATTCCCCTGCTCTTTCCCCATAGTCCTGTAAATTTTTTCCCTTCAAGTATTTATCCAATTCCCTTTTGAATGTTGTTATTGAATCTGCTTCCACCGCCCTTTCAGGCAGTGTATTCCAGATCATTACAACTCGCTGTATACAAAAATGTTGCCTCATCTCGCCTCTGGCTCTTTTGCCGATCACCTTAAATCTGTGTCCTCTGGTTACCGACCCTTCTACCACTGGAAACAGTGTCTCCTTATTTACTCTATCAAAACCGTTCATAATCTTGAACACCTCTATCAAATCTCCCCTTAACATTCTCTGTTCTAAGGAGAACAACACCAGCTTCTCCAGTCTCTCCACATAACTGAAGTTCCTCATCCCTGACACCATTCTAGTAACTCTCTTCTGCACCCTCTCTAAGGCTTTGACATCCTTCCTAAAGTGTGGTGCCAAGAATTGAACACAATACTCCAGCTGAGGCCTAACCAGTGCCTTTGAACTCTATGCCTCTATTAATAAATCCCAGGATCCCATATGCTTTTTTAACAACCTTCTCAACTTGTCCTGTCACCTTCAAAGATTTGTGTACATACACCCCCAGGGCTCTTGTTCTTGCACCCCCTTTAAAATTGTACCATCTAGTTTATATTGCCTCACTTCATTCTTCCTCCCAAAATGCATCACTTCACATTTCTCCGTGTTAAATTTCATCTGCCATGTGTCTGCCTATTTCACCAGTCTGTCTATGTCCTCCTGAAGTCTGTTACTATCCTTCATATTGTTTACTCCATTTCCGAGTTTCGTGTCATCTGCAAACTTTGAAAGTATACCCTCTATATCCAAGTTCAGGTTATTAATATCTAACAAAAAGAGCAGTGGTCCTAATACTGACCCCTGGGGAATACCACTGGATACTGCCCTCCAGTCTGAAAAACAACCGTTCACCACTACTCGCTGCTTTCTGTCCCCTAGCCAACTTTTTACTCTGGGCAGCCCCCTAAGCATATTGGCAAACTCCCAAGGAGCCCTCGTCAATATTGGCACATTCCAAGGGAGCTCCTGTCAATACTGACAAGCTGCTGGGGATCCTGAACAGCCTGCAAATATTAACACACTGCTAGTAACCCCAACAAATATTAACACACTGCTAGTAACCCCAACAAATATTAACGTGCTGCTAGTGACCCCAACAAATATTAACACGCTGCTAGTGACCCCAACAATAATTAACACATTGCTAGTGACCCCCTACAAATATTAACACACTGCTAATGACCCCTACAAATATTAACACACTGCTAGTGACCCCTACAATAATTAACACACTGCTAGTAACCCCAACAAATATTAACACGCTGCTAGTGACTCCCACAAATATTAACACACTGCTAGTGACCCTTACAATAATTAACAAATTGCTAGCGACCGCCTACAAATATTAACACACTGCTAGTGACTCCAACAAATATTAACACACTGCTAGTGACTCCAACAAATATTAACACGCTGCTCGTGACCCTTACAATAATTAACACACTGCTAGTAACCCCAACAAATATTAACACGCTGCTAGTAACCCCAACAAATATTAACACACTGCTAGTGACCTCAACAAATATTAACACACTGCTAGTAACCCCAACAAATATTTTATTTCTTTTATTTGTTCATGGGATGTGGGCGTCGCTGGCGAGCCCAGCATTTATTGCCCATCCCTAATTGCCCTTGAGAAGGTGGTGGTGAGCCGCCTTCTTGAACCGCTGCAGTCCGTGTGGTGAAAGTTCTCCCACAGTGCTGTTAGGAAGGGAGTTCCAGGATTTTGACCCTGCGACGTTGAAGGAACGGCGATATATTTCCAAGTCGGGATGGTGTGTGACTTGGAGGGGAATGTGCAGGTGGTGTTGTTCCCAAGTATCTGCTGCTCTTGTTCTTCTAGGTGGTAGAGGTCGCGGGTTTGGGAGGTGCTTTCGAAGAAGCCTTGGCGAGTTGGTGCAGTGCATCCTGTGGATGGTACACACTGCAGCCACTGTGCGCCGGTGGTGAAGGGAGTGAATGTTTATGGTGGTGAATGGGGTGCCAATCAAGCGGGCTGCTTTGTTCTGGATGGTGTTGATTTTCTTGAGCGTTGTTGGAGCTGCACTCATCCAGGCAAGTGGAGAGTATTCCATCACACTCCTGACTTATGATGGAGGGAAGGTCATTGATGAAGCAGCTGAAGATGGTTGGACCTCGGACATTGCCCTGAGGAACTCCTGCAGCAATGCCCTGGGGCTGAGATGATTGGCCTCCAACAACCACTACCATCTTCCTTTGTGCCAGGTATGACTCCAGCCACTGGAGAGTTTTCCCCCTGATTCCCATTGACTTCAATTTTATTAGGGCTCCTTAGTGCCACACTTGGTCAAATGCTGCCTTGATGTCAAGGGCAGTCATTCTCACTTCACCTCTGGAATTCAGCTCTTGTGTCCATGTTTGGACCAAGGCTGTAATGGCGGAACCCAAACTGAGCATCGGTGAGCAGGTTATTGGTGAGTAAGTGTCGCTTGATAGCACTGTCGACGACACCTTCTATCACTTTGCTGATGATTGAGAGTAGACTGATGGGGCGGTAATTGGCCGGATTCGATTTGTCCTGCTTTTTTGGACAGGACATACCTGGGCAATTTTCCACATTGTCGGGTAGATGCCAGTACAGTGTACTGGAACAGCTTGGCTAGAAGCGCAGCCAGTCCTGGAGCACAAGTCTTCAGCGCTATAGCCGGGATGTTGTCGGGGCCCATAGCCTTTGCTGGATCACACTGCTAGGGATCTCAACAAATATTAACACACTGCTAGTGACCCCTTACAAATATTAACACACTGCTAGTAAACCCCAACAAATATTAACACACTGCTTGTGGCCACTATAAATATAACGTTGCTATTGACTCCAACAAATATTAACACACTGCTAGTGACCCCAACAAATATTAACACACTGCTAGTGACCCCTACAATAATTAACAAATTGCTAGTAACCCCAACAAATATTAACACACTGCTAGTAACCCCTACATCAATTAACACATTGCTAGTGACCCCTAAAAATATTAACACACTGCTAGTGACTCCAACAAATATTAACACACTGCTCGTAACCCCAACAAATATTAACACACTGCTAGTGACCCCAACAAATATTAACACACTGCTAGTGACTCCAACAAATATTAATACACTGCTAGTGACCCCAACAAATATTAACACACTGCTAGTAACCCCAACAAATATTAACACACTGCTAGTGACCCCTACAAATATTAACACACTGCTAGTAACCCCAACAAATATTAACACACTGCTAGTGACCCCTACAAATATTAACACACTGCTAGTAACCCCAACAAATATTAACACACTGCTAGTGACCTCAACAAATATTAACACACTGCTAGTGACCTCAACAAATATTAACACACTGCTAGTGACCTTAAAAAATATTAACACACTGCTAGTGACCTCAACAAATATTAACACGCTACTAGTAACCCCAACAAATATTTTATTTCTTTTATTTGTTCATGGGATGTGGGCGTCGCTGGCGAGCCCAACATTTATTGCCCATCCCTAATTGCCCTTGAGAAGGTGGTGGTGAGCCGCCTTCTTGAACCGCTGCAGTCCGTGTGGTGACGGTTCTCCCACAGTGCTGTTAGGAAGGGAGTTCCAGGATTTTGACCCAGCGACGATGAAGGAACGGCGATATATTTCCAAGTCGGGATGGTGTGTGACTTGGAGGGGAATGTACAGGTGGTGTTGTTCCCATGTGCCTGCTGCTCTTGTTCTTCTAGGTGGTAGAGGTCGCGGGTTTGGGAGGTGCTGTCGAAGAAGCCTTGGCGAGTTGGTGCAGTGCATCCTGTGGATGGTACACACTGCAGCCACTGTGCGCCGGTGGTGAAGGGAGTGATGTTTAGGGTGGTGAATGGGGTGCCAATCAAGCGGGCTGCTTTGTTCTGGATGGTGTTGATTTTCTTGAGTGTTGTTGGAGCTGCACTTATCCAGGCAAGTGGAGAGTATTCCATCACACTCCTGACTTGTGCCTTTTAGATGGTGGAAAGGCTTTGGGGAGTCAGGAGGTGAGTCACTCGCTGCAGAATACCCGGCCTCTGGCCTGCTCTCGTAGCCACAGTATTTATATGGCTGGTCCAGTTAAGTTTCTGGTCAATGGTGACCCCCAATATGTTGATGATGGGGGATTTCGGCGATGGTAATGCCGTTGAATGTCAAGGGGAGGTGTTTAGACTCTCTCTTGTTAGAAATGGTCATTGCCTGCCACTTGTCTGGCACGAATGTTACTTGCCACTTATCAGCCCAAGCCTGGATGTTGTCCAGGTCTTGCTGCATGCGGGCTCGGACTGCTTCATTATCTGAGGGGTTGCGAATGGAACTGAACATTGTGCAATCATCAGCGAACATCCCCATTTCTGACCTTATGATGGAGGGAAGGTCATTGATGAAGCAGCTGAAGATGGTTGGACCTCGGACACTGCCCTGAGGAACTCCTGCAGCAATGCCCTGGGGCTGAGATGATTGGCCCCCAACAACCACTACCATCTTCCTTTGTGCTTGGTATGACTCCAGCCACTGGAGAGTTTTCCCCCTGATTCCCATTTACTTCAATTTTACTTGGGCTCCTTGGTGCCACACTTGGTCAAATGCTGCCTTGATGTCAAGGGCAGTCATTCTCACCTCACCTCCGGAATTCAGCTCTTCTGTCCATGTTTGGACCAAGGCTGTAATGGCGGAACCCAAACTGAGCATCGGTGAGCAGGTTATTGGTGAGTAAGTGTCGCTTGATAGCACTGTCGATGACACCTTCCATCACTTTGCTGATGATTGAGAGTAGACTGATGGGGCGGTAATTGGCCGGATTCGATTTGTCCTGCTTTTTTGGACAGGACATACCTGGGCAATTTTCCACATTGTCGGGTAGATGCCAGTACAGTGTACTGGAACAGCTTGGCTAGAGGCGCAGCCAGTTCTGGAGCACAAGTCTTCAGCACTATAGCCGGGATGTTGTCGGGGCCCATAGCCTTTGCTGGATCACACTGCTAGGGATCTCAACAAATATTAACACACTGCTAGTGACCCCTTACAAATATTAACACACTTCTAGTGACCTCAACAAATATTAACACACTGCTAGTAAACCCCAACAAATATTAAAACATGCTAGTGACTCCAACAAATATTAACACCCTGCTAGTGACCGCAACAAATATTAACACACTGCTTGTGACCCCTACAAGTATTAACACACTGCTAGTGACCTCAACAAATATAACATTGCTAGTGACCCCTACAAGTATTAACACACTGCTAGTGACCCCCCTACAAATATAACACACTCCAAGGGACTGCTGCAAATATTGATACACCCCTGGAGACTTCCCAGGAGTATTCAAATATTCCCAGGGACCCTTTGCAAATATTTACATACTCCCAAGGGCCCTATTTTCTAAATTTCGACAGTTCCAGCTACCTAAGGGGAAATAGATCTATCACTGCATAAAAGGTATTTTATTAGCATGGTTGCTGCTTGAGTAACTAAAATAAAAGCATGTATGTTCAGTCATTCACAAAACCCTCCTTACCAAATAATGCCTCTGAGAAGATCTGAAAAGATGGGACCTCACATATTAAATCTCAAGCTGCAAGAGATAGTGGATTGTGAAAGACCAGAAGAGTGTTAAGTTTTGACTCAGAGGGAGTTCATCCTTGAGGTGCTGCTGGATAGGATTTTTTTTCATCTAAAATTAATTGTTGTATGAAACGGGTAAGAGGAGTTTGATTCTTGAGAGAGTATGATGCTACTGGGAGTTCAGACTAACCCGCGCCCGGTCGTTCCGATGCAGGCAGCACGTGAGATTCGTGCTGCCTGGTCATTTACCTAATTCTAGCGCGAGCAGCCAGGCCTAGTTGCGTTATTCAGTGAATTCTCACCAGCAAGGGGGCTCAGATATCACGTGAATGCCCTGCACCTCTTAAAGGCAACCTGCACTTCTTATTTGCAAAAAATAAGATATGGATCCACCCGGAGTCTGAACAGAGGTCAGACATCGCACACGTAAAACACAGATGCAGGTCCCGTCCCTATGTTTACAAACTGTTGAGCTATGTTTAAGCATTAAATAAAGGTTGCGCACTACTAAATCCCACATCCTCCAATCTGCATGCCAGACCTCACCAATCTACCAGTCTGAGTTTGTACCAGACCTGCGAGAGTGTGTGCACCAAGATTCTCTGCTGATGCACTGGAGGCCTTGGTGCAAGAGGTGGACAGAAGGAGGGACATCCTATATCGGCGGAAGGGGGAGCAAGAGGCCCTCCAGATATATGCTCAAAAGGCAGTTGGAGGCAGCAGGGGACAAATTCAATGCCAGGCGCACAGCACCACGAACACGGATGCAGTGCAGGAAGAAGTTCAATGCTTTGACTTGAGTGGTCAAGATGAATGAGGTCAACTGTCAAGTGGCATCTCCTACCAACTGCACCACGCACTACACCCCACCATCACCCACATACCAACAAACTCTTTCAACCAGTACTCAACTCTTCCAATCAGATGCTTCCCCTCACCTTCACACATTACCACTGTTGCAAGCCGCACACCCACAATTCACAGGCCAGACACACTGGCAGCTATTCAAACATGACAGGCGCATCACCCAAAAATCCTGCAGGACACTCTCCGACATACTTTCTTGCAGGAGAATGTGGTGCTTAACAGGAGGCAGCAAGTGGCAGTGGCATTTAATCCCTTAAGCTTATTCCGTCATTCAATGAGATCATGGTTGATATGTGACCTAACTCCATTTACCCACCTTAGCCCCATATCCCTTAATACTCTAGGTTAAAAAAATCTATCAATCTCACATTTAAAATTCACAATTGAGCTAACATCAACTGCTATTTGCGGAAGAACGTTCCAAACTTCTCCCACCCTTTGTGTGTAGAAGCATTTTCTAACTTCACTCCTTCAATTCCTGGCTCTAAATTTTAGGCTATGTCCCCTAGTCCTAGTAGTCAAGTCCTAGCAGAGGTGGCGATCAACATAAAAGGGAATCCAAAAGTCTTCTACAGGCATGTAAACAGTAAATGGGTAGTAAGAGGAGGAATGGGGCCGATTAGGGACCAAAAAGGAGATCTACTCATGGAGGCAGAGGGCATGGCTGAGGCACTAAGTGGGTAATTTGCATCTGTCTTTACCAAGGAAGAAGATGCTGCCAGAATATCAGTAAAGGAAGATGTAGTTGAGATACTGGATGGGCTAAAAATTGATAAAGAGGAGGTACTGGAAAGGCTAGTAGATAAAAGCTTAAAGTAGATAATTCACCCGGTCCGGATGGGATGCATCCTAGGTTGCTGAGGGAAGTAAGGGTGGAAATTGTGAAGGTACTGGCCGTAATCTTCCAAACATCCTTAGATACAGGGGTGGTGCCAGAGGACTGGAGAATTGCAAATGTTACACCCTTGTTCAAAAAAGGGTGTAAGGATAAACCCAGCAACAAGAGGCCAGTCAGTTTAACCTCAGTGGTGGGGAAACTTTTAGAAACGATAATCCAGGACAGAATTAACAGTCACTTAGACAAGTGTGGATTGATTTGGGAAAGCCAGCATGGATTTGTTAAAGGCAAGTTTAACTAACTTGATAGAATTTTTTGATGAGGTAACAGAGAGGGTAGATGAAGGCAGTGCAGTTGATGTGGTGTATATGGACTTTCAAAAGGCATTTGATAAAGTGCCGCATAATAGGCTTGTCATCAAGATTGAAGCCCATGGAATAAAAGGGGCAGTAGCAATGTGGATCCAGAATTGGCTTATTAACAAGAAATGGAGAGGTTTTTTTTATTCGTTCACGGGATGTGGGTGTCGCTGGCGAGGCCAGCATTTAAATGTGATGAACGGTTGTTTTTCGGACTGGAGGGAGGTGTACAGTGGCGTTCTCCAGTGGTTGGTGCTGGGACCGCTGCTTTTCTTGATATATATCAATGACTTGGACTTGGGTGTACAGGGCACAATTTCCAAATTTGCAGATGACACAAAACTTGGAAGGGTAGTGAACAGTGAGGAGGATAGTGATAGAATTCAACAGGATTTGGATAGGCACTGCACTTAAGGAAAGATGTGAAGGCCTTAGAAAGAGTGCAGAAGAGATTTACTAATAATCCAGCAACTATCCTGTAAATCCTGCATGGTCCCTTTAAATTACACTGACAGGGGGTCCTTCAGGCCGTCTATGACATGTTTAGCAGCCCATGGTTAAAATAGTGCATTGGCTGGAGCGTTGAGGGCCAAAGTGGTATCTATCCCTTTAAATCAGAGTGGCACACCGATCTAACACATATTCTTCTTACTTTACATCGTACCAGTGTTCATTATCTGCACGTGCGCAAACACTTTTACCATGCTAGAAGTGTGCACACACGTTCCGGGATTTTGGGACCTTAGGAGGCTGTGTAGTGCCTATAAAACTGGTGGTACTCGGTCCAATTTATAGCCCAACATGTCCGCTCAATCGGTAAATCAGTACTCCTCCACGTTGAACACCATTTGGAACAAGCACTGAGGAAAGCAATGTACTCAGAGTGGCCAAAGCCTGAAGGACATAGCTGCTAAGATAGACTTGCTTCAGGTGGTGAGAGAACAGAAGCGAGGAACCTGCTTCACCTTATTCTCTACCTATCGCAGGCACATCAGACCATGATAGCATTAGTAGAAGTGACCAACACACAATGCTTCAGATGAAAAAGTCTTGTCTCCGCAGCAAAGATACCCTCCACTGTGTAGTGTGGGAATTATCAAAGCCCAAGAACATCACTGCAGGAATTCTTCAGGGCAGGGTCCTCAGCCCAAACTTCCTCAGTTGTTTCCCTTTATCCTAAGGTGAGAGTGGGGCTGTTCAATGACAATTCTACAATGTTCAATTCCATTCACATTCCTCTGATAATGTAGCAGCCCATACAAGCCTACAACAGGATCTTGATAACATCCAGGCCTTGACTGACAAGTGGCAGGTAAGTGCCAAGCAATGACTACCTCTAGCAAGTGAAAGCCCAGCCACCTCCCCCAGCCATCAATACCGAGTCCCCGCCATCAATATCTTAGGATCATCTCTGAATAGACACCTAACTGGATCAGCCAAATCAACTGCGAGGCTCCCAGAGCAGGTCAAAGGCAGGGTACTCTGATAAAAGTGGCTCACCTCCTGACCCCTCAAAGCCTTCCAACCATCTACAAAGCTCAAGTCAGGAGTGTGGTGGAATGCTCACCACTCACCTAGACGGGTGCAGCTGCTACAACGCTCAAGAAGCTCGACAGCATCCTGGGCAGAGCAATTTGCTTGATCGTTAGCAACCTCGCGAAGCTACACCACAGGATAGCTGCATGCTAAACAGTAAAAGCAGTAGGCTGTCGACAGAGCTAAGTGGTTCCACAAACAAAAGATCACAGCAGTAAATGAAATCTTGTACAGCATCGTTCACATTCCAAGATTGGATAGGCTGGGGTTGTTTTCTTTGGAACAAAGAAGGCTGAGGGGGGATTTAATTGAGGTGTATAAAATTATGACGGGACTAGATAGAGTGGATAGGGAGGACCTATTTCCCTTAGCAGAGGGGTCAGCGACCAGGGGGCATAGATTTAAAGTAATTGGTAGGATTAGAGGGGAGCTGAGGAGAAATGTTTTCACCCAGAGGGTGGCGGGGGTCTGGAACTCACTGCCTGAAAGGGTGGTAGAGGCAGAAACCCTCAACTCATTTAAAAAGTACTTGGATGTGCACTTGAAGTGCCGTGACCTACAGGGCTACGGACCAAGTGCTGGTAAGTGGGATTAAGCTGGATAGCTCTTTTTCGGCCGGCGCGGACACGATGGGCCAAATGGCCTCCTTCTGTGCCGTAGCTTTCTATAATTCTACATGCCCTTCGCAAACAAGAGTTGACCAACGTAAAACCAAGGACTTCTATATTCATGAGGTGCAAGTCCTAGAAAAGCTAAAGGGCTCAAAGCGAATAAATCCCTGTGGATAAACTGTATTTGTCCCCAGAGTGCTAGGTTAAAATCATAAAGTCTTACAGCACAAGAAGGAAGCTATTCGGCCCATTGTGCCTGTGCCGCCTCTTTGAAGGAGCTGGCCAATTAGTCCCACTCCCCCGCTCTTTCCCCATAGCCCTGCACACTTTTCCCCTTCAAGTATTTATCTAAGATGCTAGGAAGGAAAAGATTGATGAGGCAATGGTAAACATTATGAGGGAGTCACTGGACACTGTATGCAGGAGGCTGAGGTACCAGTAGATTGGAAGCAAGCTAACATGGTGCTCATGTTCAAAAAAAAGGGTGCAGAAAAGACACAAGTAACTAGAGACCCATTAAACAATATTGATTGCCAGGAGTAGACTTGAGGATTATCTGTACAATAATAACCTAGTAAACAGCAGTCTGGATTCAGAAGGGAATAATTCTGCCTAGACAGGCACAGTAGGTAATGGTGATGGAGAGGCCTGGGCTAATAATCCAGCAGAATGTGAGTTCAAATCCCACCATGGTCATTTATGAATTTTGAATTCAGTTTAAAAGAAAAAGCCTGAGTTAAGGTGACACTCGGCTTTCATCTCTTTTCTCATTCTACCTGAATGTTCTACAACATGCAGGGCTTCTTGATTCAATCAGACTTTCTCAACTTGTTATCCATTATGGTTAGGGGGTCTTTAAAATTTACACACAAAGACAAGGCGGGTGCGGGGGTGGTTATGAACGCTTTTCCAAAAAAGAAAAATATGCCCAACATTTTAAATAGAGCAACTATTAATATTTTTTCCAGGTGCGATAAAGTAGGTCCCATAAGACACAACTAATTACAATGCCATGAAATGCTGCCACAGATGCTTTTAGTGATATGGGGCTCATGTTTTCTATTTGTGTTTGGCTACGGGGAACGGGCAGGAAAGTGGAGTTGAGGTCGAAGATCAGCCACGATCTTATTGAATGGCGGAGCAGGCTCGAGGGGCCGCATGGTCTACTCCTGCTTCTCCTTCTTATGTGCTTATGTTCTTATGTTCTGTTGACATTATCCCACTGCTGTTTCACTTGCATTTGCTCATGTTCCATTATATCCATTATTGTGCCCCAGTTTGATGCCAGTAGCATGAATAATAGAATATGCGTATAACATATTTTACCAGTAGTTTCAGAAATAAATGCCACAATATAAAAAAAAATTACCAATACAGGGCAAGTTCCATTTCTTCTTTCATGAATAAACATAAAGCAAAATAGCAATACTGGCCAAAAGTGACATCTATCCATGCTGGTTAGGCCTCGGGGCAGTGCAGTTGATTAACAATGTAATTGATCTTTTTGTCTGTCAGTAATACAAATTTGTGTCACGGACGTGTATCTCCTGCCGGGCTAATATTAAAATTTAACATCATGCTTCGCATTATAATAATTAAAGCTGAAGTGTTCCTTTTCCAATTGAGCACCTTATCAACTGCACAAGTTTTAGATCAGCAAATCTGGCTAATACTTCGCAATTCAGTTGGGCTAGAAAATTAATTTTCAGTTCTGACGAAGGGTCTTCGACCTGAAACGTTAACTCTGTTTCTTTCTCCACAGATGCTGCCTGACTTGCTGAGTATTTCCAGCATTTTCTGTTTTTATTATAGAAAATTGAGTTGTTGATTTAAAATTTTTGGGAATGAAGGACAAGGTCCCATCTCATACTTCCCTGCACAAGATGGCTGTGAATTGGAGAAATGTAAGGAATCTTACAACACCAGGTTATAGTCCAACTGTTGGACTATAACCTGGTGTTGTAAGATTCCTTACATTTGTCCACCCCAGTCCATCACCGGCATCTCCACATCTGTGAATTGGAGAATCCAATGGTTACATTGAGTTACATCGAAACTACAGCACAGAAACAGGCCATTCGGCCCAAATGGTCTATGCCAGCGTTTATGCTCCACACGAGCCTCCTCCCTCCCTAATTCATCTAACCCTATCAGGTTATCCTTCTATTCCTTTCTCCCCCGTGTGCTTATCTAGCTTCCCCTTAAATGCATTGATGCTATTTGCCTGTGGTAACGCATTCCACATTTTTACCACTCATTGGGTAAAGAAGCTTCTCTTGAATTCCCCGTTGGATTTATTAGCGACTATTTTATATTTATGACCTCTAGTTTTGGACTCCCCACAAGTGGAAATATCTTCTCTATATCTACCCTGTCATTATCATAAAGACCTCTATCAGGTCACCCCTCAGCCTTCTCTTTTCTAAAGAAAAGAGTCCCAGCCTGTTCAGCCTTTCCGGATAAGGATATCCTCTCAGTTCTGGTATCATCCTTGTGAATCTTTTTTGCATCCTCTCCTGCACCCTGGTCTGAATGGGCAGAAGTTCACATTGGGGCTATTGACACTGTACTGAAATCAACCGCTTACTCAGAAAGCAGAGATCTTATGGAAATTCACGCAGAATTATTAAATACTCTAAGAAAGAAAAGAGTTTGCACTTTAAAGAGCTACAATTTAGCTCAGGTGCATTTTCCCAAATGTTATCTATTGTTTTGAAACAGTCTCCTATGTCCAAGCATTATCTCCCTCCCATTACTTAGGCCTAGATTTTCTGATCAGTGGTATTTTGATGCTGCTTTAAAATAAATGGAATAAGACTGAGCAGAAAATCTAGGGTTTAATAGCTAGGGATCCATAGATGCATTTAAGGGGAAGCTAGATAAACACATGAGGGAGAAAGGAATAGAAGGGTATGCTGATAGGGTTAGATGAGGAAGGGAGGAAGGAGGCTCGTGTGGAGCATAAACATTGGCATGGACCTGTTGGGCCGAATGGCCTGTTTCTGTGCTTTAGTTTAAATGTAAGTTGAAAGAAACCTAAACTCAACGCTCAAAGGAGGGTGAAATTCAACTCAGTCATGAGGGCAAAATGTGTGATAGCAAATCGGCAGTCCACTTTGAACGGAAAAGAAAATTAGGCGGGGTGTAAAATGGGGGGGGTGATTCACTATCGCCAATTTTGTGCTGCTGCAGTGGTCGAATTTCATCCCCAATATGTCCAGCCAGTCCAAGGACAGTAGAATGTAGAGCTACTTAGCTACAACAGCAGACTACAAGTCAGACGAGGTTGGGGTCTGAGCAGAATGTACCTTGAGTACTGTGTCCAGTTATGGTCACCAAGAAACAAGTGAGACATTGCAGAGAAGAGCCATTAGGCTGATCTCTAGTGTCAGCATCTGAGCTGTGAGAAAAGTGTGGAGAGACATGGGCTCTTTGGCCTGGAAAGTAGGGATCTGTGAAGTGATTTTATAAAGGTATATCAGATAGCAAATGGTATGGAAAATATTAATCTGGAACACAACTTTAATTAAACAGTGGGAGTGGAACCAGGCGTCACAGATTCAAACCAGTTATAAAGAAACTTCAGGACGTGTTAATGCAGTCGAAACATAGAAACATAGAAAATAGCAGCAAGAGTAGGCCATACGGCCCTTCAGGCCTGCTCTGCCATTCAAAATGATCATGGCTGATCGTCTAACTCAGTACCCTGTTCCCGCTTTTTCCCCATATCCTTTGATCCCTTTAGCATTGATAAATATATCTATCGCCTTCTTGAACACATCTAATGACTTGGCCTTCTGTGGTAGAGAATTCCATAGGTTCACCACCCTCTGAGTGAAGAAATTTCTCCTCATCTCGGTTCTAAATGGCATACCCTGTATCCTGAGACTGTGACCCCGTTTCTGGACTCCCCAGCCATCGGGAACATCCTCCCTGCATCTAGTCTGTCTAGTCCTGTTACAATTTTATATGTTTCGATGAGATCACCTCTCATTCTTCTAAACTCGAGTGAATATAGGCCTAGTCGACCCAATCTCTCCTCATACGTCAGTCCTGCCATCCCAGGAATCAGTCTGGTAAATCTTCGTTGCACTCCCTCCATGGCAAGGACATCCTTCCTCAGATAAGGAGACCAAAACTGCAATACTCCAGATGTGGTCTCACCAAGGTCCTGTATAACTGCAGTAATACATCCCTGCTCCTGTACTCAAATCCTCTTGCAATGAAGGCCAACATACCATTCGCCTTCCTAACCGCTTGCTTCACCTGAATGCTCACTTTCAGCGACTGGTGTACAAGGACACCCAGGTCTCGTTGCACCTCTCCTTTTCCCAATCTGTCACCATTCAGATAATAATCTGCCTTTCTGTTTTTACAACCAAAGTGAATAACCTCACATTTATCCACGTTATACTGCATCTGCCATGTTCTTGCCCACTCACCCAACTTGTCTAAATTACATTGGAGCCTCTTTGCATCCTCCTCACAGCTCACATTCCACCCCAGCTTTGTATCATCTGCAAACCTGGAAATGTTACATTTAGTTTCCTCATCCAAATCATTCATATATATTGTGAATAGCTGGGGCCCAAGCACTGATCCCTGCGGTACCCCACTAGTCACTGCCTGCCACCCGGAAAAAGACTTGTTTATTCCTACACTCTGTTTCCTGTCTGTCAACCAATTCTCAATCCATGCCAGTATATTCCCCCCAATCCCATGTGCTTTAATTTTGCAACTAACCTCTTGTGTGGGACCGTATCAAAAGCCTTCTGAAAATCCAAATACACCACATCCACTGGTTCTCCCCTATCTATTCTACTAGTTACATCCTCACAAAATTCCAGTAGATTTGTTAAGCATGATTTCCCTTTCATAAACCCATGCTGACTTTGTCCAATCCCATTAATGCCTTCCAAGTGTTCTGTTATCACATCTTTTATAATAGACTCTAGCATTTTCCCCACTACTGATGTTAGGCTAACTGGTCTGTAATTCCCTGTGTTTTCTCTCCCTCCTTTTTTTAAATAGTGAGGTTACATTTGCCACCCTCCAATCTGTAGGAACTGTCCCGGAGTCTATAGAATTTTGGAAGATGATCACCAATGCATCCACTATTTCCAGGGCCACTTCCTTTAATACTCTGGGATGTAGATTATCAGGCCCTGGGGATTTGTCAGCCTTTAGCCCCATTAATTTCCCTAGCACTGTTTTTTTACTAATACTGATTTCCTTCAGTTCCTCCCTCTCACTAGACCCTTGGTTCCCTAACATTTCCAGGAGGTTATTTGTGTCCTCCTTTGTGAAGACAGAACCAAAGTATGTGTTTAATTGTTCTGCCATTTCTTTGTTCCCCATTATAATTTCCCCCATTTCTGACTGTAAGGGACCTACATTTGTCTTCACTAATCTTTTTCTCTTGACATATTTATAGAAGCTTTTACAGTCAGTTTTTATGTTCCCTGCTAGTTTACTCTCATACTCTATTTTTCCCCTCTTAATCAATCTCTTTGTCCTCGTTTGCTGAATTCTGAACTGCTCCCAATCCTCAGGCCTGCCGCTTTTTCTGACAATTTTATAATTATAATGATCAATAAATCGAATAGATTTCTGAGCAAAGTCATGAAGGCAAAATAATTAGGTGCTGCAATGGGGAAGTTGTAGGGTTTTTCTGGACGGATGACTTAAATGGGCCTCATGGCCTTCCTCATCCATAAGTATCTTGTGATTTTGTGAACTGAAATACTGCTTGTGAGTCCAAGCCAGCCATTGGCCTGTTGGTGTCTTGTTGACAACCAATTCTGTAATCTAATGTCATCTTCCAAAATTCTATAGATTATGGAACAGTTCCTGCAGATTGGAGGGTGGCAAATGTAACCCCAGTTTTAAAAAAGGAGGGAGAGAAAAAACAGGGAACTACAGACCAGTTAGCATAACATCAGTAGTAGGGAAAATGCTGGAGTCTATTATAAAGGATGTGATAACAGGACATTTAGAAAATATCAATGGGACTAGACAAAGTCAACATGGATTTATGAAATTGAATTCATGTTTGACAAACCTACTGCAGTTTTTTGAGGATGTAACTGATAGAATAGAAAAGGGAGAACCAGTGGATGTGGTTTATTTTGGATTTTCAGAAGGCCTTTGATAAAGTCCCACATAAGAGGTTAGTGTGCAAAATTAAAGCACATGGGATTGGGGGTAATATACAGGCATGGATTGAAAATTGGTTAACAGACAGTTGGAATAAATGGTTCTTTTTTGGGGTGGCAGGCAGTGACTAGTGGGGTTCAGCAGGAATCAGTGCTTGGGCCCCAGTTATTCATAATATATATCAATGATTAAGATGAGGGAACCAAATGTAATATTTCCAAGTTTGCTGATGACACAAAACTAGGTGGGATCGTGAGTTGTGAGGAGGATGCAAAGAGGCTTCAAGGCGATTTAGACAAGTTGAGTGAGTGGGCAAATAAAGGAACATAGGAAGATAGGAACAGGAGTAGGCCATTCAGTCCCTCATGCCTGCTCCGCCATTTGATAAGATCATGGCTGATCTGTGATCTAACTCCATATACCTGCCTTTGGCCCATATCCCTTAATACCTTTGGTTGCCAAAAAGCTATCAATCTCACATTTAAATTCAGCAATTGAGTTAGTATCAATTGCCGTTTGCGGAAGAGAGTTCCCAACTTCTACAACCCATTGTGTGTAGAAATGTTTTCTAATCTCACTCCTGAAAGGTCTGGCTCTAATTTTTAGACTATGCCCCCAACTCCTAGAATCCCCAACCAGCGGAAATAGTTTCTCTCTATCCACCCTATCCGTTCCCCTTAATATCTTATAAACTTCGATCAGATCACCCCTTAACCTTCGAAACTCTAGAGAATACAATCCCAATTTGTGTAATCTCTCCTCGTAACTTAACCCTTGAAGTCCGGGTATCATTCTAGTAAACCTATGCTGCACTCCCTCCAAGGCCAATATGTCCGTCCGATGGTGCGGTGCCCAGAACTGCTCACAGTACTCCAGGTGCGGTCTAACCAGGGTTTTGTATAGCTGCAGCATAACTTCTGCCCCCTTGTACTCTAGTCCTCTAGATATAAAGGCCAGCATTCCATTAGCCTTATTCATTATTTTCTGCATCTGTTCATGACACTTCAATGATCTATTTACCTGAACCCCTAAGTCCCTTTGGACATCCACTGTTTTTAACTTTTTACCATTTAGAAAGTACCCTGTTCTATCCTTTTTTGATCCAAAGTGGATGACCTCACATTTGTCGACATTGAATTCCATTTGCCACAGTTCTGTCCATTCACTTAATCTATCAATATCCCTTTGTAATTTTATGTTTTCATCTACACTGCTTACAGTGCCACCAATCTTTGTGTCATCGGCAAACTTAAATATGAGACTTTCTATGCCTTCATCTAAGTCGTCAATAAATATTGTGAATAATTGAGGCCCCAAGACAGATCCCTGCGGGACTCCACTAGTCACATCCTGCCAATATGAGTACTTACCCATTATCCCTACTCTCTGTCGCCTTTCGCTCAGCCAACTTCCTAACCAAGTCCGTACTTTTCCCTCGATTCCATGGGCTTCTATCTTAACTAACAGTCTCTTATGTGGGACTTTATCAAATGCCTTCTGGAAGTCCATATAAATAACACCCATTGACATTCCCCTGTCCATTACTGTAGTCACCTCTTCAAAAAATTCAATCGGGTTTGTCAGGCACGACCTACCTTTCACAAATCAATGCTGGCTCTCTCTGATTAACTGAAAATTCTTGAAGTGTTCAGTCACCCTATCCTTAATTATAGACTCTAGCATTTTCCCCACAACAGATGTTAGGCTGACTGGTCTATAATTCCCAGGTTTCCCTCTCCTTTCTTAAAAAGCGGAGTGACATGTGCAATTTTCCAATCTAGATGGACAGTTCCTGAATCTGGAGAATTTTGAAAGATTATAGTTAGGGCATCTGCAATGTGCTCACCTACTTCCTTTAAAACCCGAGGATGGAAACCATCTGGTCCTGGGGATTTGTCACGCTTTAGCGCTATTATTTTCTTCATTACTGTTGCTTTACTTATGTTAAATTTATTCAGCCCCGTCCCCAATTCAATATTAGTTTTCTTGGGATTTCCAGCATGCTATCCTCTTTTTCTGCTGTAAATACTGACGCAAAGTAATTATTCAACATGTCCGCCATTTCCCCATTGTCAATGACAATATCCCCACTTTCAGTTTTTAAGGGGCCAACTCTGCTCCTGACCACCCTCTTTTTCCGAATATAACGATAAAAGTTCTTCATATTGGTTTTGATATCCCTTGCAAGTTTCTTTTCCTACTCTTTTTGTAGCTCTTACTATCTGTTTTTTCACTCTTTGTTGATCTTTGTATCTTTCCCATTCGCCAGGATCTGTGCCATTTTTTGCCTTTTTGTATGCCCTTTCCTTATGTCTTATACTGTCCCTTACCTCCTTAGTTGTCCATGGCTGTTTTCTTTGGCAAGTAGAGTTCTTGCCCCTCAGGGGTATAAACCGATTCTGTATCACGTTAAATGTTTCTTTAAACATTTCCCACTGATCATTTGTCGTTTTACCCATTAACAGTTTTGCCCAGTTTACCGTGGACAGTCTCTGTCTCATCCCATTGAAGTCGATCTTACTCAAGTCTAGAATCTTAGCAGCTGATTCACTTTTTTCCCTTTCAAACATTACATTGAACTCGATCATGTTATGATCGCGATTGGACAGATGTTCGCTCAGAGTGAAGCTGTTAACTAAATCTCATTACTCATTACTAAATCTAGTATGGCTTACCCCCTTGTTGCCTCTTGGACATAGTGCTGTAGAAAACTATCCTGGACACACTCAAGAAATTCACTACCTTTCTGACAGTTGCTAGTCTGCTTTTCCCAATCTATGTGAAGGTTAAAGTCCTCCATTAAGACCTATGCCTTTGTTACACGCTTGTCTAATCTCTGCATTTATACAATCTAGCACTTCAGAGCTGCTGCCAGGGCTCCTATACACAACTCCCACTATAGTTTTAGATCCTTTCCTATTTCTCCATTCAACCCATCAGGTCTATGTTGGCTGCTTTTTTTTTATTCGTTCACGGAATGTGGGCGTCGCTGGCAAGGCCGGCATTTATTGCCCATCCCTAATTGCCCTCGAGAAGGTGGTGGTGAGCCGCCTTCTTGAACCGCTGCAGTCCGTGTGGTGACGGTTCTCCCACAGTGCTGTTAGGAAGGGAGTTCCAGGATTTTGACCCAGCGACAATGAAGGAACGGCGATATATTTCCAAGTCAGGATGGTGTGTGACTTGGAGGGGAACGTGCAGGTGGTGTTGTTCCCATGCGCCTGCTGCCCTTTTCCTTCTAGGTGGTAGAGGTCGCGGGTTTGGGAGGTGCTGTCGAAGAAGCCTTGGCGAGTTGATGCAGTGCATCCTGTGGATGGTGCACACTGCAGCCACAGTGCGCCGGTGGTGAAGGGAGTGAATGTTTAGGGTGGTGGATGGGGTGCCAATCAAGCGGGCTGCTTTATCTTGGATGGTGTCGAGCTTCTTGAGTGTTGTTGGAGCTGCACTCATCCAGGCAAGTGGAGAGTATTCCATCACACTCCTGACTTGTGCCTTGTAGATGGTGGAAAGGCTTTGGGGAGTCAGGAGGTGAGTCACTCGCCGCAAAATACACAGCCTCTGACCTGCTCTCGTAGCCACAGTATTTATATGGCTGGTCCAGTTAAGTTTCTGGTCAATGGTGACCCCCAGGATGTTGATGGTGGGGGATTCGGCGATGGTAATGCCGTTGAATGTCAAGGGGAGGTGGTTAGACTCTCTCTTGTTGGAGATGGTCATTGCCTGGCACTTATCTGGCGCGAATGTTACTTGCCACTTATCAGCCCAAGCCTGGATGTTGTCCAGGTCTTGCTGCATGCAGGCTCGGACTGCTTCATTATCTGAGGGGTTGCGAATGGAACTGAACACTGTGCAGTCATCAGCGAACATCCCCATTTCTGACCTTATGATGGAGGGAAGGTCATTGATGAAGCAGCTGAAGATGGTTGGGCTGAGGACACTGCCCTGAGGAACTCCTGCAGCAATGCCCTGGGGCTGAGATGATTGGCCTCCAACAACCACTACCATCTTCCTTTGTGCTAGGTATGACTCCAGCCACTGGAGAGTTTTCCCCCTAATTCCCATTGACTTCAATTTTACTAGGGCTCCTTGGTGCCACACTCGGTCAAATGCTGCCTTGATGTCAAGGGCAGTCACTCTCACCTCACCTCTGGAATTCAGCTCTTTTGTCCATGTTTGGACCAAGGCTGTAATGAGGTCTGGAGCCGAGTGGTCCTGGCGGAACCCAAACTGAGCATCGGTGAGCAGGTTATTGGTGAGTAAGTGCCGCTTGATAGCACTGTCGACGACACCTTCCATCACTTTGCTGATGATTGAGAGTAGACTGATGGGGCGGTAATTGGCCGGATTGGATTTGTCCTGCTTTTTGTGGACAGGACATACCTGGGCAATTTTCCACATTGTCGGGTGGATGCCAGTGTTGTAGCTGTACTGGAACAGCTTGGCTAGAGGCGCAGCTAGTTCTGGAGCACAAGTCTTCAGCACTACAGCTGGGATGTTGTCGGGGCCCATAGCCTTTGCTGTATCCAGTGCACTCAGCCGTTTCTTGATATCACGTGGAGTGAATCGAATTGGCCGAAGACTGGCTTCCGTGATGGTGGGGATATCGGGAGGAGGCTGAGATGGATTATCCACTCGGCACTTCTGGCTGAAGATGGTTGCAAACGCTTCAGCCTTGTCTTTTGCACTCATGTGCTGGACTCCGCCATCATTGAGAATGGGGATGTTTGCAGAGCCTCCTCCTCCCGTTAGTTGTTTAATTGTCCACCACCATTCACGACTGGATGTGGCAGGACTGCAGAGCTTTGATCTGATCCGTTGGTTGTGGAATTGCTTAGCTCTGTCTATAGCATGTTGCTTCCGCTGTTTAGCATGCATGTAGTCCTGAGTTGTAGCTTCACCAGGTTGGCACCTCATTTTTCGGTACGCCTGGTGCTGCTCCTGGCATGCTCTTCTACACTCCTCATTGAACCAGGGTTGATCCCCTGGCTTGTTGGTAATGGTAGAGTGAGGAATATGCCGGGCCATGAGGTTACAGATTGTGCTGGAATACAATACTGCTGCTGCTGATGGCCCACAGCGCCTCATGGATGCCCAGTTTTGAGCTGCCAGATCTGTTCTGAATCTATCCCATTTAGCACGGTGGTAGTGCCACACAACACGTTGGATGGTGTCCTCAGTGCGAAGACGGGATTTCATCTCCACGAGGACTGTGCGGTGGTCACTCCTACCAATACTGTCATGGACAGATGCATTTGCGACAGGTAGATTGGTGAGGACGAGGTCAAGTAAATTTTTCCCTTGTGTTGGTTCGCTCACCACCTGCCGCAGGCCCAGTCTAGCAGCTATGTCCTTCAGGACTCGGCCAGCTCGGTCAGTAGTGGTGCTACCGAGCCACTCTTGGTGATGGACATTGAAGTCCCCCACCCAGAGTACATTTTGTGCCCTTGCTACCCTCTGTGCTTCCTCCAAGTGGTGTTCAACATGGAGGAGGACTGATTCATCAGCTGAGGGAGGACGGTAGGTGGTAATCAGCAGGAGGTTTCCTTGCCCATGTTTGACCTGATGCCATGAGATTTCATGGGGTCCAGAGTCAATGTTGAGGACTCCCAGGGCCACTCCCTCCTGACTGTATATCACTGTACCGCCACCTCTGGTGGGTCTGTCCTGCCGGTGGGACAGGACATACCCAGGGATGGTGATGGAAGAGTCTGGGACGTTGGCTGAAAGATATGATTCTGTAAGTATGGCTATGTCAGGCTGTTGCTTGACTAGTCTGTGGGACAGCTCTCCCAATTTTGGCACAAGTCCCCAGATGTTAGTAAGGAGGACCTTGCAGGGTCGACTGGGCTTGGTGTTTTGCCGTTGTCGTGTCCGGTGCCTCGTGGTCCGATGCCGGGTGGTCCGTCCGGTTTTATTCTTATTATGACTTTTCGTAGCGAGATTTTACAACTGAGTGGCTTGCTGGGCCATTTCAGAGGGCAATTAAGAATCAACCACATTGCTGTGGTTCTGGAGTCACATATAGGCCAGACCGGGTAAGGGCGGCAGGCTTCCTTCCCTAAAGGACATTAGTGAACCAGATGGGTTTTTACGACAATCCGGTGGTTTCATGGCCATCATTACTGATGCTAGTATTTTAATTCCAGATTTTTATTTAATTAATTGAATTTAATTAATTAATTGAATTTAAATTCGCCAGCTGCCGTGGCGGGATTTGAACTTATGACTCTGGATTTTACCTCTCGTTATATCTTCCTTTATCGTTGAAGTGATTTCATCTCTAATCACTAAGGCTACTCCTCCCCCTCTTCCATTTTCCCTATCTCTCCTGTAGACCTTATAACCTGGTATATTTAGTTCCCAATCCTAACCATCCTGCAGCCATGTCTCAGTAATAGCTATCATGTCATTACCTCCAATTTGAATTTGAACCTGTAGTTCATTTAATTTATTCCTTATACTCCATGCATTTGTATATAGAACTCTTAGTTGGGCCACATACCCTCGCCTGACATGGCAGATGCAGTATAATGCGGATAAATGTGAAGTTATCCACTTCGGAAGGAAAAACAGAAAGGCATAGTATTATTTAAATGGTGATAGATTGGGAAATGTTGATGTACAAAGGGACCTGGGTGTCCTTGTACACCAATCACTGAAAGCAAGCATGCAGGTGCAGCAAGCTGTTGGGAAGACAAATGATATGTTGGCCTTCATTGCAAGAGGATTGAGTACAGGAGCAAGGATGTTTTACTGCAGTTATACAGGGTCTTGGTGAGACCACACCTGAGTATTGTGTGCAGTTTTGGTCTCCTTACCGAAGAAAGGATATGCTTGCCATGGAGGGAGTGCAGCGAAGGTTCACCTGACTGATCCCTGGGATGGCGGGACAGTCGTATGAGGAGAGATTGGGTCGACTCGGCCTGTATTCACTCGGGTTTAGAAGAATGAGAGGGGATCTCATTGAAACATATAAAATTCTGACAGGGCTAGACAGACTGGATGCAGGGAGGATGTTTCCCCTGGCTGGGGGGCCCAGAACGAGGGGTCACAGTCTCAGGATACGGGGTAGGACATTTAGTGCTGAGATGAGGAGAAATTTCTTCACTCAGAGGGTGGTGAACTTGTGGAATTCTCTACCACAGAAGGCTGCGGAGGCCATGTCACCGAATATATTTAAGAAGGAGCGAGATAGATTTCTCGACACAAAAGGAATCAAGGGATATGGGGAGAGAGCGGGAATGTAATATTGAGATAGAGGATCAGCCATGATCATATTGAATGGCGGAGCAGGCTCGAAGGGCCAAATGGGCCTACTCCTGCTCCTATTTTCTATGTTTCTATGTCACTAAGTATTTTAGTTTCACCTGCTTAACTGTGCCAGGAATCAGAAACCAATCTTTTTCTGGCAACAGACATCTATCCTCAGCCAGCATCATGCACTGAATGTCCGGCTGAAGTATCACAGTGAAAGGTATCAAGTCTTTGCTTTCCTCCCTTTGTATTTATAAGTGTTAATGTCACTGCTGCGTGGTTTATCCATCCTCTTATTGTGGAGAAATGCTTCAGATGAGTTTGGCCATATTTTGTTGAGCCTGCCAAAGACAGTAGTTCTGCTTTCAGATCCCCAATTGCTAGATATTATTCTGAGATATGAAAGAGAGAAAGACTTGCATTTATATACCGCCTTTCACGACCTCAGGAAGTTCCAAAGCGCTTTACAGCCAATAAAGTACCTTTGAAGTGTAGTCACTGTTATAATGTAGGAAATGCGGCAGCCAATTTGCACACAGCAAGATCCCACAAACAGCAATGTGATAATGACCAGATAATCAGTTTTTAAGTGTTGGTTGAGGGATAAATATTAGCGAGGACACCAGGGAGAACTCCACCTCTCTTCTTCGAAATAGTGCCGTGGGATTTTTTCCGTCCACCTGAGAGGACAGATGGGGCCTCGGTTTAACGCCTCATCCAAAAGACGGCACCCCCGACAGTGCAGCACTGCCTCAGTACTGCACCGGAGTGTCAGCCTAGATTTTGTGCTCAAGTCCCTGGAGTGGGACTTGTGGAACTATTCTTTCCAAGTACTTTTGGCTAACAAGGCGCAGTGTTGAATTCTCTTCAGACCCTCAGGGCTTGAAAGTACAGATAACAATGGGCGATTTTAATGTTGTGCTTGTCAAGTTAAAGTGAAATTTCTGAGTTTAGCGGCAGATGAATGGCCAGGAAAGCAGACCAATTAATCCAGTAACTAGCTTATTTGCAGAAGCTCCAATGTTAAAAAAGCTTTGGGTGGGCAGAAAAGTGGCAAATGGAATTCAATCTGGAGAAGTGTGAGGTAATGCATTTGGGGAGAGCAAACAAGGCAAGGGAATACACAATAAATGGGAGGATACTGAGAGGTGTGGTGGAAGTGAGGGACCTTGGAGTGCATGTCCACAGATCCCTGAAGGTAGCAGGACAGGTAGATAAGGTGGTCAAGAGGCATACGGGGCACTTTCCTTTTTTAACCGAGGCATAGAATATAAAAGCAGGGAGGTTATTCTGGAACTGTATAAAACACTGGTTAGGCCACAGCTTGAGTACTGCGCACAGTTCTGGTCACCACATTACAGGTAGGATGTAATTGCACTAGAGAGGGTACAGAGAAGATTTACGAGGATGTTGCCAGGACTGAAGAATTTTAGCTATGAGGAAAGATTGGATAGGCTGGGGTTGTTCTCTTTGGAACAGAGGAGGCTGAGGGGAGATTTAATTAAGGTGTACAAAATTATGAAGGGCCCAGATAGAGTGGATAGGAAGGACCTATTTCCCTTAGCAGAGAGATCAATAACCAGGGGGCATAGATTTAAAGTGATTGGTAGAAGGATTAGAGGGGAGCTGAGGAAGATTTTTTTCACCCAGAGGGTGGTGGGAGTCTGGAACATACGGCCTGAGAGGGTGGTAGAGGCAGAAACCCTCAACTCATTTAAAAAGTACCTGGATGTGCACCTGAAGTGCCATGACCTACAGGGCCAAGGACCAAGTGCTGGAAAGTGGGATTAGGCTGGGTGGCTCATTTTCGGCCTGCGCGGTCACGATGGGCCGAATGACCTCCTTCTGCGCTGTAAATTTTCGATGATTCCATGTATGAAAGGGTTAATGGTCTTTAACTATGTAAATGGGCTGTCTGACTTAAGAGATTCAAAAATTATTAGAAAACTTGTGATCCATGTCATAAAAATATTAAAGAATATATTTCATTGTCTACTGACTTCAAACTTTTAAATTACATTGCTAATGTAAATGTATGATACATCATTAATCATCATCCCAAGTATTCAAATCCACCAGGTTTGACCAGCGAACTTCCAGAGTATGAATAATGACTGCTCAGGCTCGAGTTACAATTAATATTAGTTCAATTTGAAATGAACCCTAAAAGCTTTCAAAAGATACAATTGAGAAAGAAGAATCTAAATGAACTCTGTGGATATTCAAATATCATTTCCATTTGGCCAAAACATTTAAAGCTAATCAATCCTTTCCAGATCAATATACCATTCACTTCCTCACAAAGGGCTGATGCTAAAACTGAATTAGAGATTAAACTTGGACATGTATAAGGAATTGGTTGAAGGAAAGAAAGTGGGAATTGTTTGGCTGAGGGATGTCAGGGTGGAAGAGGGAGGGGGGGGGTGCACTGAGTAAATGACCCCAGGGATTGGTGCTGGAGCCCCTACTGTTCCTACGTACATTAATCATTTCGATTCAGAATCCTAGTGCAAACTGGTCAAATTTGCAGATGGTGTATGTGCACAATCACCACACGTGTGCACAAATTTACCACCTTTGCACATGCCCATTAGTACTCCAGTTCCATGCATGTGCACAAGTGCTCAAACTCCACACCATGCGTAAAAACTCTGAGCATCTGCACAAGCAAGCTGCAGAGCATTCGGGGGTAACCAGAGGTGCCAGAGGCAGAAGGAAGTAATGATATTTGGCAGCTATGGTCGACATACAGACAAAGCTCAGGAAATGTTGACAGTTGACATGTATGATAGAAGCCAAGTTCTCTTATTCTCTTCCCTGTACTTTGTTGGTAGGGAAAAGAAAGCATTGTTGGAGTGGGTAAATATATTTTCAGTCATTGGGGTCAACTTCTTACTGATGATTCTTTGTCAGAATTTATAAATAATTGGCATCTCCTGAGCTGGTAGGCCATTGAACAATGTAAGAGTTAAATAAGTTGACCCCACTTTGATTTGCTTCACTCAGGGCCAACCCTATGACACCGTTCTAGATCAGAAGTAAGCTCTGGCTTGAAATTAGTATCCAGCATAACTGTACAGTATAAATTACAACGGTGCTGTGATCTTTTTTGTCATTGATACTGAATTCCTATTTACATGTGTATAGTATTATTTAATAGGGACCCAAGTGACTCCAATTCTTCTTTTCTGTGACTTCAGCTCTGGCCTTAATCGGTCAAGAGTTTTGAATCTAGAATTGTCCAATTGGGAGTAATATAAACTTTTGTTGCATAGAATTGGTCAAATGTTGCTTATTTTCTTATAGGGTAATTTTGAGTTTGTGTATTATTTTGACTGGTGTAATAGCTCAGGTAAATAAGGCGCTTTATTTCAAAGTAAACGACCCAATTGGTGTCTTGGGTCTTCTGTAACTGAAACTCCTCTTACAATTGGCTGAACAGTACAGCCAAAGAGCACACAATGACACAAGACACTGGTGTTGTGGTCAGTAACTTTGTAAAACCTGAATGAATGTGTGCAATTTAGTTCATTAAGGTTTAGTTAAACAAACTTGTTTTATTGTTGGTGGGAGTGGATGGACGACTACAAGATCAGTTGAAGAAGACCCTTCAGCTCATTTGATCTCATCCTGCCACACTGTCAATTTTGCTGCCTTCCCATATAGTATCTTGCTATTTCTTAAATGAGTCTAGCTTCCTGGCCTTAACCACCCTCCTTGGTAACCAGTTCCAGCTGTTCACCACCCTATGTGGTTGGATGGGTACGAACAGAGGCAGGAATGGTTGGATGGGTACCAACAGAGGCAGGAATGGTTGGATGGGTACCAACAGAGGCAGGAATGGTTGGATAAGTACCAACAGAGGCAGGAATGGTTGGATGGGTACGAACAGAGGCAGGAATGGTTGGATGAGTACCAACAGAGGCAGGAATGGTTGGATGGGTACGAACAGAGGCAGGAATGGTTGGATGAGTACCAACAGAGGCAGGAATGGTTGGATAAGTACCAACAGAGGCAGGAATGGTTGGATGGGTACGAACAGAGGCAGGAATGGTTGGATGAGTACCAACAGAGGCAGGAATGGTTGGATGAGCACCAACAGAGGCAGGAATGGTTGGATGGGTACGAACAGAGGCAGGAATGGTTGGATGGGTACCAACAGAGGCAGGAATGGTTGGATGGGTACCAACAGAGGCAGGAATGGTTGGATAAGTACCAACAGAGGCAGGAATGGTTGGATGGGTACGAACAGAGGCAGGAATGGTTGGATGAGTACCAACAGAGGCAGGAATGGTTGGATAAGTACCAACAGAGGCAGGAATGGTTGGATGGGTACGAACAGAGGCAGGAATGGTTGGATGAGTACCAACAGAGGCAGGAATGGTTGGATGAGCACCAACAGAGGCAGGAATGGTTGGATGGGTACGAACAGAGGCAGGAATGGTTGGATGGGTACCAACAGAGGCAGGAATGGTTGGATGGGTACCAACAGAGGCAGGAATGGTTGGATAAGTACCAACAGAGGCAGGAATGGTTGGATGGGTACGAACAGAGGCAGGAATGGTTGGATGAGTACCAACAGAGGCAGGAATGGTTGGATGGGTACGAACAGAGGCAGGAATGGTTGGATGGGTACGAACAGAGGCAGGAATGGTTGGATGAGTACCAACAGAGGCAGGAATGGTTGGATGGGTACGAACAGAGGCAGGAATGGTTGGATGGGTACGAACAGAGGCAGGAATGGTTGGATGAGTACCAACAGAGGCAGGAATGGTTGGATGAGTACCAACAGAGGCAGGAATGGTTGGATGAGCACCAACAGAGGCAGGAATGGTTGGATGGGTACCAACAGGGGCAGGAATGTTTGGATGAGTGTGTATGATTTTGTTTAGTACTTTTGTTGTATCTTGATTTTTTTCCCTGTTTATCACAGTTTTTCTTTTTTTAAGTCACTGGTATGTAGATTCCATGTAGGATTTTGTGTTAACTTCTGCAGTTTTTTTTGCTGATATTTTATTAAAATCAACTCGAAGAGACAAGATACATTGTCTGTGGAAAGCACGTTCTGCACAGAAGAACTTTGCATCCTAAGCACTTTTTGCAGTTATGTTCAGAAATGCTAGGATCAGTAAAAAAAATCTGAAGGACAAAATACTCCAGAAGGGAATGATTTGTAATATAAAGTATTCCCCCGTACACTGTGAAGAACAATGCCTTCATAATATCTACTACCTGAGATGAGGAATTCCAATATTAGGAACCATAAAGCATCATGTTGGGTTCTTCAGATGGGGAAGACACCTGTTAATCGATGAAAGGGGGATGTCTTCGGCTAGGTATGGTGGTGGAGTTGATTTTGGCTGTGTATGTGATGGGGCTACCAATCTTCGGTTATGGGGTAGAACTGCTTATATGATGATACTATCTTCAGTTGAGCATGTGGTAAGACTGGCTTTGGCTAGAAGAAGAACTTGCATTTAAATAGCATCTTTCACATCCTCAATACAGCCTAAAGCGCATCACATCCAATCAACTGTTGTTATGTAGGTAAACATGCAGCCAATTCGCCCACAGCAAGGTCCCACAAACAGCAGTGAGATAAATAACCAAATAATCTGTTTTGGTGGTGGAGGAGGGACAAAAGTTTGCCAGGATACTGAGAGAACGCCCTTGCCTCTTATTATAGCACCATGGGTGTCATTTGCATCCACCTGAACAGGCAGATGGGGTTTCGGTTTAACGTTTCATCTGCAAGACGGTACCTCCGACAGTCCACCACTCCCTCAGTATTGCACTCAAGTGTCAGCATAGATTATGTGTTCAAGTCTCTAGAGTGGAACTTGATCCCATAACCTTCTGACTCAGAGGCGAGAGCGGTACTGACTGAGCCAGGGTGACACGAGGTACTTCGATGAGATTATCTGGCTGGGGATGTGGTTGGACTACATCGGCTAGGTATGTGGTGAAGTTATTTTCAACTGGCTATTTGGTGACAGTGTCTTTGACTGGATATACAGTGAGACTTCATCCAATTGGCTGCGTGGTTGGCTGCCTTTGACTAGATATGTGATGGGAATATGTTCTGCTGGATATGTGCTGGGGCTGCCTTTGGCTAGATATGTGATGGGACTATGTTCTGCTGGATATGTGCTGGGGCTGCCTTTGGCTAGATATGTGATGGGACTATGTTCTGCTGGATATGTGCTGGGGCTGTCTTTGGCTAGATATGTGATGGGACTATGTTCTGCTGGATATGTGCTGGGGCTGTCTTTGGCTGGATATGTTTTTTTTTTATTCGTTCACGGGATGTGGGCGTCGCTGGTGAGGCCGGCATTTATTCCCCATCCCTAATTGCCCTCGAGAAGGTGGTGGTGAGCCGCCTTCTTGAACCGCTGCAGTCCGTGTGGTGACGGTTCTCCCACAGTGCTGTTAGGAAGGGAGTTCCAGGATTTTGACCCAGCAACAATGAAGGAACGGCGATATATTTCCAAGTCGGGATGGTGTGTGACTTGGAGGGGAACGTGCAGGTGGTGTTGTTCCCATGCGCCTGCTGCTCTTGTCCTTCTAGGTGGTAGAGGTCGCGGGTTTGGGAGGTGCTGTCGAAGAAGCCTTGGCGAGTTGCTGCAGTGCATCCTGTGGATGGTGCACACTGCAGCCACAGTGCGCCGGTGGTGAAGGGAGTGAATGTTTAGGGTGGTGGATGGGGTGCCAATCAAGCGGGCTGCTTTATCTTGGATGGTGTCGAGCTTCTTGAGTGTTGTTGGAGCTGCACTCATCCAGGCAAGTGGAGAGTATTCCATCACACTCCTGACTTGTGCCTTGTAGATGGTGGAAAGGCTTTGGGGAGTCAGGAGGTGAGTCACTCGCCGCAGTATACCCAGCCTCTGACCTGCTCTTGTAGCCACAGTATTTATATGGCTGGTCCAGTTAAGTTTCTGGTCAATGGTGACCCCCCAGGATGTTGATGGTGGGGGATTCGGCGATGGTAATGCCGTTGAATGTCAAGGGGAGGTGGTTAGACTCTCTCTTGTTGGAGATGGTCATTGCCTGGCACTTATCTGGCGCGAATGTTACTTGCCACTTATGAGCCCAAGCCTGGATGTTGTCCAGGTCTTGCTGCATGCAGGCTCGGACTGCTTCATTATCTGAGGGGTTGCGAATGGAACTGAACACTGTGCAATCATCAGCGAACATCCCCATTTCTGACCTTATGATGGAGGGAAGGTCATTGATGAAGCAGCTGAAGATGGTTGGGCCGAGGACACTGCCCTGAGGAACTCCTGCAGCAATGCCCTGGGGCTGAGATGATTGGCCTCCAACAACCACTACCATCTTCCTTTGTGCTCGGTATGACTCCAGCCACTGGAGAGTTTTCCTCCTGATTCCTATTGACTTCAATTTTACTAGGGCTCCTTGGTGCCACACTCGGTCAAATGCTGCCTTGATGTCAAGGGCAGTCACTCTCACCTCACCTCTGGAATTCAGCTCTTTTGTCCATGTTTGGACCAAGGCTGTAATGAGGCCTGGAGCCGAGTGGTCCTGGCGGAACCCAAACTGAGCATCGGTGAGCAGGTTATTGGTGAGTAAGTGCCGCTTGATAGCACTGTCGACGACACCTTCCATCACTTTGCTGATGATTGAGAGTAGACTGATGGGGCGGTAATTGGCCAGATTGGATTTGTCCTGCTTTTTGTGGACAGGACATACCTGGGCAATTTTCCACATTGTCGGGTAGATGCCAGTGTTGTAGCCGTACTGGAACAGCTTGGCTAGAGGCACAGCTAGTTCTGGAGCACAAGTCTTCAGCACTACAGGGGATGGGACTACGTTCTGCTGGATATGTACTGGGACTGCCTTTGGCTAGATATGTGATGGGACTACGTTCTGGTGGATATGTGCTGGGGCTGTCTTTGGCTAGATATGTGATGGGACTATGTTCTGCTGGATATGTGCTGGGGCTGTCTTTGGCTGCTTATGCGGTGGACTTGTCTTTTGCTGGGTATGCAATGGGACTGCATTTAGCTGGGTATGTGGTGGAGCTGTCTCCAGATGGCTATCCTTATGTTGATCTGTGTTTGGCATCCTTCCTGGTCCTGCATGCTGAACCTGGCCATGAGTCCTGACTAGTGCTGTCATTTTTTAATGCATTGGAATGCTGGGATCCATGTCCAGGACAGGAAGTATCTCAATCCAACCTAATGCAACGAGAGCCAGGTGAAAACATATCTGTGGCATATACCACTCAAGCAGAACTTTTCAACTCGGACTTTCTGACTAGGAGACTCGGCACAACAGGCACCTAAGGATTACTCCATGACTCCGAAAAGGTGGAATTCCTCATTTCGGAACATAGGAACAGGCATAGGCCATTCAGCCCCTCGAGCCTGTTTCAGACAGAAGAAATTAAAATCAGTTTTTTAAAAATGTTTATGGGAAAGGTATTTGAGATGAAAGTGCCTCCCCTCAGAGTACTCTTCCTGTTTAACCATGTTTCTGAGGACTGTTGGTGTTAATGCATTCTTCAAAAGTGAGGAGAGGATTTAAGTATTGTTTCTGATATGAGCCAATCAAATGCACAGACATAACAAAAAACAAACGGGCCCTGATTTAACTTTAAGATAGGATCAGAAAGCTTACCTTGATGGAATTACATAGAATGTAGAGTACAGAAACAGGCCATTTGGCCCATCAGGTCCACACCGGTGTTTATGCTCCACACAAGCCTCCTCCCACCCCTCTTCATCTAACCATATCAGTATAACCTCCTGCTCCTTTCTCCCTCGTGTTTTTATCTAGCTTCTCCTTAAATACATCTACACTATTCACCTCAAATACTCCTTGTGGTAGCGAGTTCCACATTATAACCACTCTGGGTAAAGAATTTCTCCTGAATTCCCTATTGGATTTTGGTAGGAAAAATAGAAAAACAGAATATTTTTTAAATGGTGAGAAACTATTAAATGTTGGTGTTCAGAGGGATTTGGGTGTCCTTGTACACAAAACACAGAATGTTAACATGCAGGTACAGCAAGCAATTAGGAAGGCGAATGGTATGTTGGCCTTTATTGCAAGGGGGTTGGAGTACAAGAGTAAGGACGTCTTGCTGCAATTGTACAGGGCTTTGGTGAGACCACACCTGGAGTACTGTGTACAGTTTTGGTCTCCTTATTTAACATAGGAACATAGAAAATAGGAGCAAAAGTACGCAATTCGGCCCTTCAGGCCTGCTCCGCCATTCATTTGGGATTTTGGCTACAGTCCACGCCATTAAAATGTGGGCATTTAAGGAAGGATATACTTGCCTTAGAGGCAACAAAGGTTCACTAGATTGAAAAGGTTGTCCTATGAGAAGAGATTGAGTAGAATGGGCCTATACTGTCTGGAGTTTAGAAGAATGAGAGGTGATCTCATTGAAACATATAAGATTCTAAAAGGGCTTGACAGGTAGATGCGGGGAGGATGTTTCCCATGGCTGGAGAGTCTAGAACTAGGGGACATAGTCTCAGGATAAGGGGTCGGACATTTAGGACTGAGATGAGGAGGAATTTCGTCACTCAGAGGGTTGTGAATATTTGGAATATATTTCTTCACTCAGAGGGCTGTGGATGCTCAGTCGTTGAGTATATTCAAGACTGAAATCGATAATTTTTTGGACTCTAGGGGAATCAAGGGATATGGGGATAGGGCGAAAAATTGGAGTTGAGGTCGAAGATCAGCCATAATCTTATTGAATGGTGGAACAGGCTCGAGGGGCCGTATGGCCCACTCCTCCTATTTCTTATGTTCTTATTCCTTTTTACATTGAAATCTCCATGGTTAGAATTCAAGTAACAGTTTTTGGCAAATGAAAATGTAATCAAAGCGGGGCTGGCAGTGCGCAATTCCTGCACACAGGGTCCAGTCCTTTATGTAGGTCTCCTGCTCACCGCCAAGAAATGCGGACTGCACGGTGTGCGGATATTACACAGTGTGCTGAGAGTTCGGTACGTGTGGGAGTTGAAGGGTTAATCTCTTTAAATCTAGTGCATATTGCTTCAACTGTTTAAGGTCAATTTAAAAGTTTAAATTTCTAAGTTTCTGTCAGGCTTCAGCAGAGAGCTGCTGTAGCAAGTTAATTGGTTAGCTAGATTCAATTGGTACCTGAAGGTGGGGCAGGCCTGACTCATCTGAGTCTCAACTGTAGAAATACAGGGGCCTGTCAGTGCGGACTGCACGGTGTGCGGATATTACACAGTGTGCTGAGAGTTCGGTACGTGTGGGAGTTAGGTGAAGTGGGGGAAGGAGGTGCTGCTTTGCCTTGCTTTTCCTGCAGAGCGGTAGTGGACCTGAGAGCGGTGAGCGGCGGGAGAGAGCGAGACCAGAGCGGGGATAAAAACAGCGCGGAGAGAGCGAGACCAGAGCTTACTCTGAGAGCGAGACTCTGAGACCAGCGGCAGTTCGGGGTGACGTCACCAGTCAGAAAGTGACGCGGCACAGGGGAGGCAGCTGATTGGTGAGTAGGTTCAGGTGACTATTTCTACCATTTTACTGTAAGTAAAGTAATAAGAAAGGGAAGATCTGCAGGTTTTATAGCAGATAGTGTTTTTTTTTAGTGAACCTAGGTCCCTAGTATAGTTAACATTTTCTAATTTCAACGTAATTTAAAAGGGGTAACTCAGCTAAGGCAAGTCATGGCAGCAGACCTCGCACCCGTGATATGCTCCTCCTGCAAGATGTGGGAAGTCATGGACACTACCAGTGTCCCTGCCGACCATGTGTGCGGGAAGTGTGTCCACCTGCAGCTACTGACCGATCGTATCTCGGAGCTGGAGCTGCGGGTGGACTCACTGTGGAGCATCCGCGATGCAGAGAAACTCGTGGATAGCACGTTTAGCGAGTTGGTCACACCGCAGGTAAAGGGTATACAGGCAGGAAGTGAATGGGTGACCACCAGGAAGAGTAAGAGATGCAGGCAGGTAGTGCAGGGGTCCCCTGTGGCCATCCCCCTCTCAAACAGATATGCCACTTTGGATGCTGTTGGGGGGGATGACTTATCAGGGGAAGGTAGCAGCAGCCAACTTCCTGGCACCACGGGTAGCTCTGCTGCACAGGCTGGGAGGAAAAAGAGTGGCAGAGCTATAGTGATAGGGGACTCAATTGTAAGGGGAATAGACAGGCGTTTCTGCGGCCGCAACCGAGACTCCAGGATGGTGTGTTGCCTCCCTGGTGCAAGGATCAAGGATGTCTCGGAGCGGCTACAGAACATTTTGGAGGGGGAGGGCGAACAGCCAGCTGTCGTGGTGCACATAGGCACCAACGATATAGGTAAAAAAGGGGATGAGGTCCTAAAAGCAGAATATAGGGAGTTAGGAGGTAAATTAAAAAATAGGACCTCAAAGGTAGTAATCTCAGGATTGCTGCCAGTGCCACGTGCTAGTCAGAGTAGAAATAGGAGGATATTTCAAATGAATACGTGGCTAGAGGAATGGTGCAAGGGGGAGGGATTCAAATTCCTGGGACACTGGAAACGGTTCTGGGGGAGGTGGGACCAGTACAAACCGGACGGTCTGCACCTGGGCAGGGCCGGGACCGCTGTCCTAGGAGGAGTGTTTGCTAGTGCTGTTGGGGAGGGTTTAAACTAAAGTGGCAGGGGGTTGGGAACCTGAGCAGGGAGAGAGAGGAAAGCGTAACAGGAAGGGACAGAAGGTATGGAGTAATAGGTAAAGTGTTAAAAAAGGAAAAAGCAGGAACTAAGCGTCACAAAACAGATTTGAAAGTTCTTTATCTGAATGCACGTAGCATTCGTAATAAAATGGACGAGTTAACGGCACAAATAACTACGTATGGGTATGATCTTGTGGCCATTACAGAAACATGGCTGCAGGGTGACAACGACTGGGAATTAAATATGCCAGGGTATTTAACAATCAGGAAGGACAGGCAGGAAGGAAGGGGAGGTGGGGTGGCTATGTTAATAAAGGAAGGAATCACTGTAATACAGAGAAATGATATTGGGACAAAGCATCAAGATAATGAAACAGTTTGGGTGGAGATAAGGAATAATAAGGGAAAAAAAACATTAGTGGGCGTAGTATATAGGCCTCCTAATAGTTGCAACTCTGCTGGAAGAAGTATTAATCAGGAGATAGTCGGGGCATGTAATAAGGGAACAGCCATAATTATGGGGGATTTTAATTATCATATTAACTGGACAAATCAAATTGGGCAGAGCAGCCTTGAGGACGAGTTCATTGAGTGCATCAGGGATGGATTTCTTGAGCAGTATGTAACTGATCCTACAAGGGGGCAGGCAACCTTGGACCTGGTCCTGTGTAATGAGTCAGGATTAATTAATAATGTCCTAGTTAAGGATCCCCTTGGAACGAGCGACCACAACATGGTTGAATTCCATATCCAATTAGAGGGTGAGAAGGTTGATTCTCAAACAAGCGTACTGAGCTTGAATAAAGGAGACTATGATGGTATGAGAGCGGAATTGATTAAAGTGGACTGGGAAAATAGATTAAAGGGTAAGACGGTACATGAGCAGTGGTGTTCATTTAGGGAGTTATTTTACAACTTTCAAAATAAATATATTCCACTGAGGAAAAAAGGGTGTAAAAGAAATGACAGCCACCCGTGGCTAAGTAAAGAAATCAAGGATAGTATCCGACTAAAAACAAGGACATATAAGGTAGCCAAACTTAGTGGGAGGATAGAAGGTTGGGAATTCTTCAAAAGACAGCAAAAAGTAACTAAAGGATTGATTAAGAAAGGGAAGTTAGATTATGAAAAGAAATTAGCAAAAAAAATAAAAACAGATAGCAAGAGTTTCTATAGTTATATAAAAAGAAAAAGGGTGGCTAAGGCAAACATAGGTCCCTTAGAGGATGAGACCGGGAAATTAATGGTGGGAAACATGGAGATGGCAAAAATGCTGAACAAATATTTTGTTTCAGTCTTTACAGTAGAGGACACTAAGAATATCCCAATACTGGACAAACAGGGGACTCTCGGGGGGGAGGAGCTAAATACGATTAAAATCACTCAAGAGATGGTACTCAGTAAAATAATGGGACTCAAGGCGGATAAATCCCCTGGACCTGATGGCTTCCATCCTAGGGTCTTGAGGGAAGTGGCAGTAGGGATTGTGGATGCTTTGGTGATAGTTTTCCAAAATTCCCTGGACTCAGGAGAGGTCCCGGCAGATTGGAAAACTGCTAATGTAACACCGTTATTTAAAAAGGGTAGTAGGCAGAAGGCTGGAAATTATAGGCCAGTTAGCTTAACATCTGTGGTGGGTAAAATTTTGGAGTCTATTATTAAGGAGACAGTAACGGAACATTTAGATAAGCATAATTTAATAGGACAAAGTCAGCATGGCTTTATGAAGGGGAAGTCATGTCTGACAAATTTGCTTGAGTTCTTCGAGGATATAACGTATAGGGTGGATAAAGGGGAACCAGTGGACGTAGTGTATTTAGACTTCCAGAAGGCATTCGACAAGGTGCCACATAAAAGATTATTACTTAAGATAAAAAATCACGGGATTGGGGGTAATATTCTGGCATGGGTGGAGGATTGGTTATCGAACAGGAAGCAGAGAGTTGGGATAAATGGTTCATTTTCGGACTGGCAACCAGTAACCAGTGGTGTTCCACAGGGGTCGGTGCTGGGTCCCCAACTCTTTACAATCTATATTAACGATTTGGAGGAGGGGACCGAGTGCAACATATCAAAATTTGCAGATGATACAAAGATGGGAGGGAAAGTAGAGAGTGAGGAGGACATAAAAAACCTGCAAGGGGATATAGACAGGCTGGGTGAGTGGGCGGAGATTTGGCAGATGCAATATAATATTGGAAAATGTGAGGTTATGCACTTTGGCAGGAAAAATCAGAGAGCAAGTTATTTTCTTAATGGCGAGAGACTGGAAAGTACTGCAGTACAAAGGGATCTGGGGGTCCTAGTGCAAGAAAATCAAAAAGTTGGTATGCAGGTGCAGCAGGTGATCAAGAAAGCCAACGGAATGTTGGCTTTTATTGCTAGGGGGATAGAATATAAAAACAAGGAGGTATTGCTGCAGTTATATAAGGTATTGGTGAGACCGCACCTCGAATACTGCATACAGTTTTGGTCTCCATACTTAAGAAAAGACATACTTGCTCTCGAGGCAGTACAAAGAAGGTTCACTCGGTTAATCCCGGGGATGAGGGGGCGGACATATGAGGAGAGGTTGAGTAGATTGGGACTCTACTCATTGGAGTTCAGAAGAATGAGAGGCGATCTTATTGAAACATATAAGATTGTGAAGGGTCTTGATCGGGTGGATGCAGTAAGGATGTTCCCAAAGATGGGTGAAACTAGAACTAGGGGGCATAATCTTAGAATAAGGGGCTGCTCTTTCAAAACTGAGATGAGGAGAAACTTCTTCACTCAGAGGGTGGTAGGTCTGTGGAATTTGCTGCCCCAGGAAGCTGTGGAAGCTACATCATTAGATAAATTTAAAACAGAAATAGACAGTTTCCTAGAAGTAAAGGGAATTAGGGGTTATGGGGAGCGGGCAGGAAATTGGACATGAAGCTGAGTTCGGATCGGTCAATGCCCTGTGGGTGGCGGAGAGGTCCCAGGGGCTATGTGGCCGGGTCCTGCTCCGACTTCTTGTGTTCTTTAGATTTGTGGTTGGGATCAGATCAGCCATGATCTTATTGAATGGCGGAGCAGGCTCGAGGGGCCGATTGGCCTACTCCTGCTCCAATTTCTTATGTTCTTATGTTCTTAGTTTAGAAGATGTATATATGATATACTGCAGACAATTTCTGGTCTTATTGTTCAAAAGGATTCCTCGTATAAGAGTGTTTGTCATTGGAGGCTTGAATGCTCATTTAAAAAATACTAACACCTAGCCGCTGGACTATGCAAGTCCACTCAGTGTTAATACAGGAGAACAAGTTCACTAATTTAGTTTCTGTTTCAGCATCACTGCAAATCCATGCTTAATGTGTTCATTAATTAAGCCTTAGTTCACTTTTAATGCATACAGAAAATGGATTCACCACTTTCTAATCCAGTCACATCCAGTACCACTATAAATGATTAGACACTTTATGATTATTTGTGTTTAATAGCTTTGATCTTTTGCCCTTCCATTTGGGATGTTGGCTACAGTCCACGCCATTAAAATGTAGGCATTCAGCCCACTCTGTTCAGAACAGTCAAAAAGACATAGTGCAACTTGATCTCAACACTGAAGGGTTGCAGGGAGAAAAGAACAGCCTGTGGAATTATATACTGGGGATGAGAAAGAGCAAGAGACGAAAGTTCAAAGATGCAGTGACCAGTGAAGTGTTAATAAAATAGAAACAGCCAAGAAAGGGTGCAATGAAGAGAGGCTAACAGTGAGAGAGGAATCACTCTTCAGACCACACACTTTTTCCTGTGTCGGAGAGGTGTGAGAAAAGTCTTGCCGAGTTATGGGTGCAGTTTTCAAGTCTTGGACTTTACAGATCGTTCAAGGTTATTGAGGGGAAAGGAAGTATTTGACATGAGAGCAAACCAGATCTCGGTAAGCTGCTTTAGCAAAGGAGGAGATGTGGGCGTTCCACTTGAGGTCAGAGGAGATTGTGGCACCAACAATGTTGATAACTGAGGATAGTCTAAGGTTTGAGCTATCAAACAGGCACAGGCTCGATGGGCTGAATGGCCTCCTTCTGTGCTGTAACGATTCTATGATTCTAAAGGTAAGAGGTAGTTGCTATTGGTTAGACTTGCAGGAGATATGAAGGAACTCTCCAGTATATTTTCCTCTGGTTATTCATGTCAGCAAAATGTTGGTGTGAATATAAAGCTGGTTTTATACCCACACAGGACATTTTCATTTACATTAAAAAGCAAAGGGAAATGTACCTGTATGTCTTTCAACAATCGAAAGAAACAAGATTTTCATGGAGGACATAGAGGAGATAATAATGTAATGATTCAGTCCTTGTAGTATGAGAGGACCAGAGGTTGTGAACACTGAGGATGAAGGAAGTTGATGAATATGGAGTGGAATCATCAGCAAGAGTGATGAGTGGAGGAGGTCATTGATATGCAAAATTAGCAAAGAGAGACAATGGAACCCTGGGGAACCTGTGGGTTAAGGGAAAAAGAGTCAGAGGATCAGCCATTAACACAGATACAGGAATTGAGAGACAACTGGACAGCCATGAAAATACCATTGGCAAGAGGTCATGCGTTGGTAACTTGCTTTGAAGGACATAATGCCAGGGCCGTTAAAAGATTTGCAGATGTCCAAGACAATGACAGATAGTTCACCATGGTGTTCAAGAGTAGTATACCACAGATAATGGGGTAGATCTTCATGTGATCGCTTGGGCATTGGGCAGGAGATGGGTGGAATGAGCTCACCGCCTACCCAATGGAAGCTTTTGAATCCCAACCAATTTTCACGGTCAGGCCTCATTTCCATTCTGTCGATCAGCTGCTTGTACATTTGGAGCAGTGCAACAAACGGTGGGGGCGTCAAAAATGTACCAGCTCCACCATGGACCCCAGCCAGTCCAGGTGAGTTAAGGGAAGAGATGATCCTGGGGGAGGGGCCACAAAAATCACCCTGACCCCTCAAAAATCATTTACAAATCTTTTTTCCCCTTATTCTGAATAACTTGCAGTGGTCCCTTTAAGGGGACGGGTGAAGGCTGCCCATCGCCTGTCTTTAAGGGCCGCCGGTTAGGCCGTTCAACACCAAGTACCAATTGGAAGAGTGTGCGCGATACGCCCCCTGTCCCCTTCAAAATTGCATCAGGGTCCCAGTGACATCACAAGAGCCCGATTTCCGTGGGGTAATAAGGCTTCTGCCTGTTTCCGCTGGGTGCCTGGGTCGCCCATTGCAAGGCCCCCAAACTAAATGGCGGAAACCCAGATGTCTGCGGGAATGACGCAGTAAGAGCTGTGCTGCTATTTTAATTGTACTACGGCCCTGTTCCTGCTCGATGCAGGGGCTGAAAATTGGCCCCAATATCACCAGTGGAGCAGCCATGACAAAGGCCAAAGTAATAGGCCGCACTTTCAAGATGACGGATAGTTTGAGAGTTAGCAGCAGTTGTCATAACTTTAAAAAGTACCAAGAGAGCAGTAGTTTTGAAGGTTGAGAGGGATAACTTGACTAATGGATAGGGTGGACACAAACAAATTACTAAGGAGAAGGAAAAGTGGACTGTAGAAGGAGAGGTCGAAGAGAAAGGATAGGGCAGTGGTAAATTTGGAAGCACACATTTTGAGCATGATAAGGGGTTTCCATCTGAACTAAAGGCCTGACTGGAGTCCAGTGAACAGAGGACCCAACAGACCTAATGGGGATAAAACTTGATGTTGGTCATAATGGTTGAACAGAATGATGCAACGGTGGGATAGTCTTCGTCGGTAACAACAAGAACAACAACAACTTGTATTTATATAGCATTTTTAATCATAGAATCATAGAAAGGTTACAGCACGGAAGGAGGCCATTCAGCCCATCAAGTCCCTGCCGGCTCGATGCAAGAGCAATCCAGCTAGTCCCACTCCCCCGCCCTATCCCCGTAGACCTGCAAATGTTTTACTTTCAAGTACTTATCCAGTTCCCTTTTGAAGGCCATGATTGAATCTGCCTCTACCACCCCCTCGGGCAGCACATTCCAGATCTTAACCACTCACTGTGTAAAAAAGTTTTTCCACATGTCACCTTTGGCTCTTTTGCCAATCAGCTTATGTCCTTTGGTTCTTGACCCTTCCACCAATGGGAACAGTTTCTCTCTATCTACTCTGTCTGGACCCTTCATGATTTTGAATACCTCGATCAAATCTCCTCGCAACCGTCTCTGTTTCAAGAACAACCCCAGCTTCTCCAGTCTATCCACATAACTAAAGTTCCTCATCCCTGGAATCATTCTAGTAAATCTCTTCTGCAACCTCTCTAAGGCCTTCACATCTTTCCTAAAGTGTGGTGCCCAGAACTGGACACAATACTCCAGTTGTGGCCGAACCGGTGTTTTATAAAGGTTCATCATGACTTCCATACTTTTGTACTCTATGCCTCTATTTATAAAGCCAGGATCCCGTATGCTTTTTTAACTGCTTACTCAACCTGCCTTGCCACTTTCAACGATTTGTGAACGTATACCCCCAGATCTCTTTGTTCCTGTACCCCTCTTAGAATTGTGCCCTCCAGTTTATATTGCCTCCCCTTGTTCTTCCTACTGAAATGTATCACTTCACAATTTTCTGCGTTAAATTTCATCTGCTACGTGTCCACCCATGCCACCACCCTGCCTGTATCCTCTTGAAGTCTATCACTATCCTCCTCACTGTTCACGAAACTTCCAAGTTTTGTGTCATTTGCAAATTTTGAAATTGTGCCCTGTACACCCAAGTCCAAGTTATTAATATATATCAAGAAAAGCAGTGGTCTCAGCACTGACCCCTGGGGAACACGACTGTATACCTCCCTCCAGTCCGAAAAATAACCATTCACCACGACTCTCTGTTTCCTGTCCCTTAGCCAATTCTGTATCCATGTTGCTACTGCCCCCTTTAGTTCATCTTGATGATGTGAGGACAACACAGTGTGAACTGAGAGTTTGGTACGTGTGGGAGTTCGGTGAAGTGGGGGAAGGAGGTGCTGCTTTGCCTTGCTTTTCCTAACTTTTTCCCCAGAGCGGCAGTGGACCTGAGATTAGAAGACTGAGATTGGGGAATAAAAGCAGCAGCAGACCTGCAACAAGAGACAACTACTGTGCGACGTCACAGGTGAGGCAGGAGAGTCCGAGAGGTGAGCACAGTATAAAAGGAGAGACCTAGAGCGGGAGGAGAGTCTGAGAGTCGAAGGCAAGTCATGGCAGCACAGCTCGCACCCGTGATATGCTCCTCCTGCACTATGTGGGAAGTCATGGACACTACCAATGTCCCTGGCGACCATGTGTGCAGGAAGTGTGTCCAGCTGCAGCTACTGGCTAACTGTCTTTTGGAGCAGGAGCTGCGGGTGGATTCACTGTGGAGCATCCGCGATGCTGAGACTATCATGGATAGCACGTTCAGTGAGGTGGTCACACCGCAGGTAAAGATTACGCAGGCAGAAAGGAAATGGGTGACTGCCAGGCAAAGTAAAAGGACTAGGCATGTAGAGCAGGAGTCCTTTGGGGCCATCTCCCTCTCAAACAGATATTCTGCTTTAGATACTGTTGGGGGAGATGGCTTATCAGGGGAAAGCAGCAAGAGCCAAGTTCGGGGCACCACGGGTGGCTCTGCTGCACAGGAGGGGAGGAAGAAGAGTGGCAGGGCTACAGTGATAGGGGATTCAATTGCAAGGGGAACAGATAGATGTTTCTGCGGCCGCAAACGTGACTTCAGGATGGTATGTTGCCTCCCTGGTGCTAGGGTCAAGGATGTCACGGAGCGGCTGCAGGGCATTCTGGAGGGGGAGGGTGAACAGCCATTAGTCATGGTCCAAATTGGTACCAACGACATAGGTAAAAAAAGGGATGAGGTCCTGCAAGGTGAATTTAAGGAGTTAGGAGATAAATTAAAAAGCAGAACTTCAAAAGGTAGTGATCTCAGGATTACTACCGGTGTCACGTGCTAGTGAGTATAGGAACAGGAGAATAGACAGGATGAATGCGTGGCTGCAGGGATGGTGTAGGAGGGAGGGATTTAGATTCCTGGGACATTGCGACCGGTTCTGGGGAAGGTGGGACCTGTACAAGCGTGACGGGTTACACCCGAGCAGGACCAGAACCAATGTCCTCGCGGGGGTGTTTGCTAGTGCTGTTTAGGAAGGTTTAAACTAGAGTGGCAGGGGGATGGGAACCTGAGCGGGGAGTCAGAAGAGAATAAAGTTGAGAGCAGCAAGAGAGGGGAAGACCCAGGGGAAATCTACAATACAAATAGTACAAACAGTTGTTCAAGAACAAGTCGAAGGGAAAAGCGTAGAGCAGCGGAAAGAAAGTGTAGAATCATAGAATTATAGAATCATAGAAGTTTACAACATGGAAACAGGCCCTTCGGCCCAACATGTCCATGTCACCCAGTTTATTCCACTAAGCTAGTCCCAATTGCCTGCACTTGGCCCATATCCCTCTATACCCATCTTACCCATGTAACTGTCCAAATGCTTTTTAAAAGACAAAATTGTACCCGCCTCTACTACTGCCTCTGGCAGCTCGTTCCAGACACTCACCACCCTTTGAGTGAAAAAATTGCCCCTCTGGACCCTTTTGTATCTCTCCCCTCTCACCTTAAATCTATGCCCCCTCGTTATAGACTCCCCTACCTTTGGGAAAAGATTTTGACTATCGACCTTATCTATGCCCCTCATTATTTTATAGACTTCTATAAGATCACCCCTAAACCTCCTACTCTCCAGGGAAAAAAGTCTCAGTCTATCCAACCTCTCCCTATAAGTCAAACCATCAAGTCCCAGTAGCATCCTAGTAAATCTTTTCTGCACTCTTTCCAGTTTAATAATATCCTTTCTATAATAGGGTGACCAGAACTGTACACAGTATTCCAAGTGTGGCCTTACTAATGTCTTGTACAACTTCAACAAGACATCCCAACTCCTGTATTCAATGTTCTGACCAATGAAACCAAGCATGCTGAATGCCTTCTTCACCACCCTATCCACCTGTGACTCCACTTTCAAGGAGCTATGAACCTGTACTCCTAGATCTCTTTGTTCTATAACTCTCCCCAACGCCCTACCATTAACGGAGTAGGTCCTGGCCCGATTCGATCTACCAAAATGCATCACCTCACATTTATCTAAATTAAACTCCATCTGCCATTCATCGGCCCACTGCCCAATTTATCAAGATCCCGTTGCAATCCTAGATAACCTTCTTCACTGTCCACAATGCCACCAATCTTGGTGTCATCTGCAAACTTACTAACCATGCCTCCTAAATTCTCATCCAAATCATTAATATAAATAACAAATAACAGCGGACCCAGCACCGATCTCTGAGGCACACCGCTGGTCACAGGCCTCCAGTTTGAAAAACAACCCTCCACAACCACCCTCTGTCTTCTGTCGTCAATCCAATTTTGTATCCAATTGGCTACCTCACCTTGGATCCTGTGAGATTTAACCTTATGTAACAACCTACAATACGGTACCTTGTCAAACCTGCTAAAGTCCATGTAGACCATGTCTACTGCACAGCCCTCATCTATCTTCTTGGTTACCCCTTCAAAAAACTCAATCAAATTTGTGAGACATGATTTTCCTCTCACATAACCATGCTGACTGTTCCTAATCAGTCCCTGCCTCTCCAAATGCCTGTAGATCCTGTCTCTCAGAATACCCTCTAACAACTTACCCACCACAGATGTCAGGCTCACCGGTCTGTAGTTTCCAGGCTTTTCCCTGCCGCCCTTCTTAAACAAAGGCACAACATTTGCTACCCTCCAATCTTCAGGCACCTCACCTGTAGCTGTCGATGATTCAAATATCTCTGCTAGGGGACCCGCAATTTCCTCCCTAACCTCCCATAACGTCCTGGGATACATTTCATCAGGTCCCGGAGATTTATCTACCTTGATGCGCGTTAAGACTTCCAGCACCTCCCTCTCTGTAATATGTACACTCCTCAATCTCATGTCCCCTTTTTGCCCTCCTGATTTCTCTCTTAACTCTACTCCGGCAACCTCTATACTCTTCAAGGAATCCACTTGATCCCAGCTGCCTATGCATGTCATATGCCTCCTTCTTCTTTTTGACTCGGGCCTCAATCTCCCGAGTCATCCAAGGTTCCTTACTTCTACCAGCCTTGCCCTTCACTTTATAAGGAATGTGCTTACCCTGAACCCTGGTTAACACACTTTTGAAAGCCTCCCACTTACCAAACATCCCTTTGCCTGCCAACAGACTCTCCCAATCAACTTCTGAAAGTTCCTGTCTAATACCATCAAAATTGGCCTTTCCCCAATTTAGAATTTTAACTTTTGGGCCAGACCTATCCTTCTCCATAGCTATCTTAAAACTAATGGAATTATGATCACTGGTCCCAAAGTGATCCCTCACGAACACTTCTGTCACCTGCCCTTCCTTATTTCCCAAGAGGAGGTCAAGTTTTGCCCCCTCTCTAAAGGCACGACAGATAAAATAAAAACTAGAAGGCATAAGGCGATTAACCCAGCATCAAAGCTGTGGCAGGGGGTTGGGAACCTGAGCAGGGAGACAGAGGAAAGCGTGTCAGGAAGGGACAGAAGGTATGGAGTAAAAGGTAAAGTGTTAAAAAAGGAAAAAGCAGGAACTAAGTGTCACAAACATATTGTAAAGTTCTTTATCTGAATGCACGTAGCATTCGTAACAAAATGGACGAGTTAACGGCACAAATAACTATGTATAGGTATGATCTTGTGGCCATTACAGAAACATGGCTGCAGGGTGACAACAACTGGAAATTAAATATGCCAGGGTATTTAACAATCAGGAAGGACAGGCAGGAAGGAAGGGGAGGTGGGGTGGCTATGTTAATAAAGGAAGGAATCACTGTAATACAGAGAAATGATATTGGGACAAAGGATCAGGACAATGAAACAGTTTGGGGAGAGATAAGGAATAATAAGGGGAAAAAAACACTCGTGGGCGTAGTATATAGGCCTCCTAATAGTTGCAACTCTGCTGGAAGAAGTATTAATCAGGAATTGGTCGGGGCATGTAATAAGGGAACAGCTATAATTATGGGGGATTTTAACTATCATATTAACTGGACAAATCAAATTGGGCAGGGCAGCCTTGAGGAAGAGTTTATTGAGTGTATTAGGGATGGATTTCTTGATCAGTATATAACTGATCCTACAAGGGGGCAGGCAACCTTGGACCTGGTCCTGTGTAATGAGACAGGATTAATTAATAATGTCCTAGTTAAGGATCCCCTTGGAATGAGTGACCATAACATGGTTACATTTCATATCCAATTAGAGGGTGAGAAGGTTGGTTCTCAAACAAGCGTACTGAGCTTGAATAAAGGAGACTATGATGGTATGAGAGCAGAATTGATTAAAGTGGACTGGGAAAATAGATTAAAGGGTAAGATGGTACATGAGCAGTGGTGTTCATTTAAGGAGTTATTTTACAACTTTCAAAAAATATATATTCCACTGAGGAAAAAAGGGTGTAAAAGAAATGACAGCCATCCATGGCTAAGTAAAGAAATTAAGGATAGTATCCTACTAAAAACAAGGACATATAAGGTAGCCAAACTTAGTGGGAGGATAGAAGATTGGGAATTCTTCAAAAGACAGCAAAAAGTAACCAAAGGATTGATTAAGAAAGGGAAGATAGATTATGAAAATAAATTAGCAAAAAATATAAAAACAGATAGCAAGAGTTTCTACAGTTATATAAAAAGAAAAAGGGTGGCTAAGGCAAACGTAGGCCCCTTAGAGGATGAGACCGGGAAATTAATGGTGGGAAACATGGAGATGGCAAAAATGCTGAACAAATATTTTGTTTCAGTCTTTACGGTAGAGGACAGTAAGAATATCCCAACACTGGACAAACAGTGGGCTCTCGGGGGGGGAGGAGCTAAATACGATTAAAATCACTAAGGAATTGGTACTCAGTAAATTAGTGGGACTCAAGGTGGATAAATCCCCTGGACCTGATGGCTTACATCCCAGGGTCTTGAGGGAAGTGGCAGTAGGGATTGTGGATGCTTTGGTAATAATTTTCCAAAATTCTCTGGATTCGGCAAAGGTCCCGGCAGATTGGAAAACTGCTAATGTAACAGCCTTATTTAAAAAGGGTAGTAGGCAGAAGGCTGGAAATTATAGACCAGTTAGCCTAACATCTGTGGTGGGTAAAATTTTGGAGTCGATTATTAAGAAGACAGTAGCGGAACATTTGGATAAACATAATTTAATAGGATAAAGTCAGCATGGCTTTATGAAGGGGAAGTCATGTCTGACAAATTTGCTTGAGTTCTTTGAGGATATAACGTACAGGGTGGATAAAGGGGAACCAGTGGACGTAGTGTATTTAGACTTCCAGAAGGCATTCGACAAGGTACCACATAAAAGATTATTGCTCAAGATAAAGAATCACTGGATTGGGGGTAATATTCTGGCATGGGTGGAGGATTGGTTATCTAACAGGAAGCAGAGAGTTGGAATAAATGGTTCATTCTCGGACTGGCAACCAGTAGCCAGTGGTGTTCCGCAGGGGTCGGTGCTGGGTCCCCAACTCTTTATGATCTATATTAATGATTTGGAGGAGGGGACCGAGTGTAACATATCAAAGTTTGCAGATGATACAAAGATGGGAGGGAAAGTAGAGAGTGAGGATGACATAAAAAACCTACAAGGGGATATAGACAGGCTGGGTGAGTGGGCGGAGATTTGGCAGATGCAATACAATATTGGAAAATGTGAGGTTATGCACTTTGGCAGGAAAAATCAGAGAGCAAGTTATTATCTTAATGGCGAGAAACTGGAAAGTACTGCAGTACAAAGGGATCTGGGGGTCCTAGTGCAAGAAAATCAAAAAGTTAGTATGCAGGTGCAGCAGGTGATCAAGAAGGCCAACGGAATGTTGGCTTTTATTGCTAGGGGGATAGAATATAAAAACAGGGAGGTATTGCTGCAGTTATATAAGGTATTGGTGAGACCGCACCTGGAATACTGCATACAGTTATGGTGTCCATACTTAAGAAAAGACATACTTGCTCTTGAGGCAGTACAAAGAAGGTTCACTCGGTTAATCCCGGGGATGAGGGGGTGGACATATGAGGAGAGGTTGAGTAGATTGGGACTCTACTCATTGGAGTTCAGAAGAATGAGAGGCGATCTTATTGAAACATGTAAGATTGTGAAGAGGCTTGATCGGGTGGATGCAGTAAGGATGTTCCCAAGGATGGGTGAAACTAGAACTAGGGGGCATAATCTTAGAATAAGGGGCTGCTCTTTCAAAACTGAGATGAGGAGAAACTTCTTCACTCTGAGGGTAGTAGGTCTGTGGAATTTGCTGCCCCAGGAAGCTGTGGAAGCTACATCATTAAATAAATTTAAAACAGAAATAGACAGTTTCCTAGAAGTAAAGGGAATTAGGGGTTACGGGGAGCGGGCAGGAAATTGGACATGAATTTAGATTTGAGGTTAGTGTCAGATCAGCCATGATCTTATTGAATGGCGGTGCAGGCTCGAGGGGCCGATTGGCCTACTACTGCTCCTATTTCTTATGTTCTTATGTTCTTATGAGCCTACCGTGCGGCACTTTATCAAACACCTTTTGAAAGCCCATATACACCATATCAACTGCATTGCCCTCATCTACCGTCTCTGTTACCTCATCAAAAAACTCTATCAGGTTGGTTAAACATGATTTGCCTTTAACAAATCTGTGCTGGCTTTCCCTAATTAATCAACACTCGTCCAAGTGACTGTTAATTCTGTCCCGGATTATCGTTTCCCCACCACCGAGGTTAAACTGACTGGCCTATCATTGCTGGGTTTTCCTTGTACCCTTTTTTGAACAAGGGTGTAACATTTGCAATTTTCCAGTCCTCTGGCACCACCCCCGTATCTACGGATGTTTGGAAGATTATGGCCAGTACCTCTGCAATTTCCACCCTTACTTCCCTTAGCAACCTAGGATGCATCCCATCCGAACCGGGTGACTTATCTACTTTAAGTGCAGCGAGCTTTTCTAATACCTCTTTATTAATTTTTAGCCCATCCAGTATCTCAACTATATCTTCCTTCACTGAGATTGTGGCAGCATCTTCTTCCTTGGTAAAGACCTTTATAAAGCCCAGGATCGCGTTTGCTTTTTTAACAGCTTTCTCAACCTGCCTTGCCACCTTCAACGATTTAAGTACATATATCCCCAGATCTCTCTGTTCCTTTACCCCTTTTAGGATAGTGCCCTCTAGTTTATATTGCCTCTCCTCATTTTTCCTACTGAAATGTATCACTTCACATTTTTCTGTGTTAAATTTCATCTGCCACGTGTCCGCCCATTTCAACAGCCTGTCTATATCCTCTTGAATTCTATCACTATCCTCCTCACTGTTCACTACCCTTCCAAGTTTTGTGCCATCTGCAAATTTGGAAATTGTGCCCTGTACACCCAAGTCCAAGTCATTAATATATATCAAGAAAAGCAGTGGTCCCAACACCAATCCCTGGAGAACAGCACTGTACACCTCCCTCCAGTCCGAAAAACAACCGTTCACCACTACTCTCTGCTTCCTGTCACTTAGCCAATTCTGTATCCATGTTGCTACTGTCCCCTTTATTCCATGGGCCGCAATCTTGATGACAAGCCTATCATGCGGAACTTCATCAAATGACTTTTGAAAGTCCGTATACACCACATCAACCGCATTGCCCTCATCCACCCTCTTTGTCACCTCATCAAAAAACTCTATCAAGTTAGTTAAACACAATTTGCTTTTAACAAATCCGTGCCGGCTTTCCCTAATCAATCCACACTCATCCAAGTGACTATTAATTCTGTCCTAGATTATCGTTTCTAAAAGCTTCCCCACCACCGAGGTTAAACTGACTGGCCTATAGTCAGTAGTAAAATGTCTCAAGATGCTTCACAGGAGCTTAATCGGAAAAAATAAATTTACACCGAGCCAGAGAAGAAGACATTAGGAACCAAATGGTTCTTTTGACTGAACCAAACGTTTGGTCAAAAGAGGCAAGTTTTATGGAACGTCTTAAAGGAGGACAGAGAGGTGGAGAGATTTAGGGCTTAGTCCGCCAATGGTGGAGCGAAGGAAGTCAGGGATGCGCAGGAGGCCAGAATTGGAAGATCACTGAGATTAGAGTTGGAGGAGAAAGATGAGGCAAAAAGATCAGATTTCTTTTAAATTACTGGAGAGTTAGCAATTGAACCACTGTAATGGAAGAGAGGGAGGGGAAGGAGAATTCACAAACTATGAGAGACAGCCTAGGCAAAGAACCATTAGAAGCAGCAACCAGAGGAGCAGAGAGACAGCAGTTGACACTTCTCTTCACTGGAGTTGCATTTAGCAGCATCGGTCGTGGATTTACTGAAATTATAACAGAGATAACTGAGCCCAAGAGTGTAAGAGGACTGAATTAGCATTAGCAGAGATAATTAAGAGCGCATGGTACTTCATCTAACTTGTCATTTGCATTGTGTGCGTTAATTGAGCTCCATCACACTATTGGGCTTAGTAACTCCGCACAACCACTTTTCTTGATAATGTCGTTAGTGTTCGCTGTTTAAATAGAAAATGTTAAAAAGCAATACAAAAAAAATTGTTAAAAATTCAACCCAAATCTTTTCAACTGTTCCATTATTTTGTAGTAATGTATTGAGGAGAAGAATCATTTTGTTGAAATAAATGCCTTTTGGTACTGCAATTCCAAAGCTTCTATTTAAATGTCGCTGCAGTTTTTTTCTCTCGTTTGAGAATTTTTCGATGAATAACGTACAGGGTGGATAAAGGGGAACCAGTGGACGTAGTGTATTTAGACTTCCAGAAGGCATTCGACAAGGTGCCACATAAAAGATTATTGCTCAAGATAAAGAATCACTGGATTGGGGATAATATTCTGGCATGGGTGGAGGATTGGTTATCTAACAGGAAGCAGAGAGTTGGGATAAATGGTTCATTCTCGGACTGGCAACCAGTAGCCAGTGGTGTTCCGCTGGGGTCGGTGCTGGGTCCCCAACTCTTTACAATCTATATTAACGATTTGGAGGAGGGGAACGAGTATAACATATCAAAGTTTGCAGATGATACAAAGATGGGAGGGAAAGTAGAGAGTGAGGAGGATATAAAAAACCTACAAGGGGATATAGACAGGCTGGGTGAGTGGGCGGAGATTTGGCAGATGCAATACAATATTGGAAAATGTGAGGTTATGCACTTTGGCAGGAAAAATCAGAGAGCAAGTTATTATCTTAATGGCGAGAAACTGGAAAGTACTGCAGTACAAAGGGATCTGGGGGTCCTAGTGCAAGAAAATCAAAAAGTTAGTATGCAGGTGCAGCAGGTGATCAAGAAGGCCAACGGAATGTTGGCTTTTATTGCTAGGGGGATAGAATATAAAAACAGGGAGGTATTGCTGCAGTTATATAAGGTATTGGTGAGACCGCACCTGGAATACTGCATACAGTTTTGGTGTTCATACTTAAGAAAAGACATACTTGCTCTCGAGGCAGTACAAAGAAGGTTCACTCGGTTAATCCCGGGGATGAGGGGGTGGACATATGAGGAGAGGTTGAGTAGATTGGGACTCTACTCATTGGAGTTCAGAAGAATGAGAGGCGATCTTATTGAAACATATAAGATTGTGAAGAGGTTTGATTGGGTGGATGCAGTAAGGATGTTCCCAAGGATGGGTGAAACTAGAACTAGGGGGCATAATCTTAGAATAAGGGGCTGCTCTTTCAAAACTGAGATGAGGAAAAACTTCTTCACTCTGAGGATGGTAGGTCTGTGGAATTTGCTGCCCCAGGAAGCTGTGGAAGCTACATCATTAAATAAATTAAAACAGAAATAGACAGTTTCCTAGAAGTCAAGGGAATTAGGGGTTACGGGGAGCGGGCAGGAAATTGGACATGAATTTCGATTTGAGGTTAGGATCAGATCAGCCATGATCTTATTGAATGGCGGAGCAGGCTCGAGGGGCCGATTGGCCTAATCCTGCTCCTATTTCTTATGTTCTTATGTTCTTATGTAATTGCAGTGGGGAAGAAATTTCAGTTTTCACTAAGTTTAGCCAAAGGTAACCCTTAAATTATCAGTGATGGAATTTGTGGAGAAAAGACTAATGGACTGTTTTTTTTCCATGTTTAGTGTTCTTCTTTAGGATGTGTACCATAGAATCATAGAATGATTACAGCACGGATGGAGGCCATTCGGCCCATCCAGCCCGTGCTGGCTCTTTGTAAGAGCAATCAAGTCAGTCCCATTTATGCCGCTCTTTCCCTGTAGCCCTGCAAATTTTTTCCCTTCAAGTATTTATCCAATTCCTTTTTGAAAGCCACAATTGAATCTGCTTCCACCACCCTTTCAGGCAGCGCAGTCCAGATCATAACTACTCGCTGTATAAAAAAGCTTTTCCTCATGTCACCCTTGGTTCTTTTGCCAATCACCTTAAATCTGTGTCCTCTGGTTCTCGACCCTTCCGCCAATGGGAACAGTTTCTCTTTATTTACTTTATCTAAACCATTCATGATTTTGAACACTTCTATCAAATCTCCTCTCCGCCTTCACTGTTCCAAGGACAACAACCCCAGCTTCTCCAGTCTATGCATGTAACTAAGTCCCTCATCCCTGGAACCATTCTAGTAAATCTTTTTTGCACCCTCTCTAAGGCCTTCACATCCTTCCTAAAGTGCGGTACCCAGAATTGGACACAATACTCCAGTTGTGACCGAACCAGAGTTTTATAAAGGTTCAACATAACTTCCTTGCTCTTGTACTTTATGCCTCTATTTATAAAACCAAGGATCCCATATGCTTTTTTAACTGTTTTCGCAACCTGTCCAGCCACCTTCAAAGATTTGTGCACATATATCCCCAGGTCTCTCTGTTCCTGCACCCTTGAAATGTACCATTTAGTTTATATTGCCTCTCCTCGTTCTTCCTACCAAAATGTATCGCTTCGCATTTTTCTGCATTAGATTTCATATGACATGCGACCACCCATTCCACCAATCTGTCTATGTCCTCTTGAAGTCTATCACTGTCCTCCTCACTGTTCACTACACTTCCAAGTTTTGTGTCATTTGCAAATTTTGAAATTGTACCCTGTACGCCCAAGTCCAAGTCATTAATATATATCAAAATTATAGCCTTCCACAAACGGGTTAACAAACCTGATTGAATAACTTAATTAAAAAGTACTTTGTGCTTGTTAAAGGGCAGTTAGTGGGAAACTCATACACCATTATACATCAATGGACACTCTTTGAAAAGTGAGTGTTTAACCCCAGGTTGGAACTGATGTTAGCGTGCAGCAGCACATCATTAATAGAAGTGAATATAGGAACATAGGAACAGGAGTAGGCCATTCAGCCCCTCGTGCCTGCTCCACCATTTGATAAGATCCATATACCTACTTTGGCCCATATCCTTTAATACCTTTGGTTGCCAAAAAGCTATCTATCTCAGATTTAAATTTAGCAATTGAGCTAGTATCAATTGCCGTTTGCGGAAGAGAGTTCCAAACTTCTACCACCCTTTGTGTGTAGAAATGTTTTCTAATCTCGCTCCTGAAAGGTCTGGCTCTAATTTTTAGACTGTGCCCCCTACTCCTAGAATCCCCAACCAGCAGAAATAGTTTCTCTCTATCCACCCTATCCGTTCCCCTTAATATCTTATAAACTTCGATCAGATCACCCCTTAACCTTCGAAACTCCAGAGAATACAACCCCAATTTGTGTAATCTCTCCTCGTAACTTAACCCTTGAAGTCCGGGTATCATTCTAGTAAACCTACGCTGCACTCCCTCCAAGGCCAATATGTCCTTCTGAAGGTGTGGTGCCCAGAACTGCTCACAGTACTCCAGCTGCGGTCTAACCAGGCTTTTGTATAGCTGCAGCATCACTTCTACCCCCTTGTACTCTAGTCCTCTAGATATAAAGGCCAGCATTCCATTTGCCTTCTTGATTATTTTCTGCATCTGTTCATGACACTTCAATGATCTATGTAACTGAACCCCTAAGTCCCTTTGGACATCCACTGTTTTAACTTTTTGATCCAAAGTGGATGATCTCACATTTGTCTACATTGAATTCCATTTGCCACAGTTTTGCCCATTCACCTAATCTATCAATATCGCTTTGTAATTTTATGTTTTCATCTACACTGCTTACAATGCCACCAATCTTTGTGTCATCGGCAAACTTAGATATGAGACTTTCTATGCCTTCATCTAAGTCGTTAATAAATATTGTGAATAATTGAGGCCCCAAGACAGATCCCTGCGGGACTCCACTAGTCACATCCTGAGGGAGGACTTTTCTATCCCACATTATTGGGGCCATTGGGCCAACTCTCCAGGATTGTCCTGGAGTCTCCAGAAATTGAAGATTAATTTCCTGGACATTGCTGCAAGCAATTCAGGAGAAAAATCATAGGGGCATTACAGAAGCCTGTGTGTTTTTTCTTTAATTTTCTTTGAACTTTTGTTTATTAGTTATATAAATATTGAAAATTGGGAAAAAGGTTGTTTTGATTGACAGTCAAGAATCATCCAATCGGCTTTCCAATTCGTATGGGTAGGCAAGGCTCTGTGAGGATGCATGTGTTGGGTCACCAAAGCAAGAGAGTGGGGGCTGGGCCAGTTGAAGGCAGCAGCTGATAGGCTGAAACCTCCAGGAATACATGAAACCAAAGTTGGCAACCCTGGGTGGAGTTGCCGCTGCCAGTTTAAACCATAGTGAAGCAGGAGGGGGATGTGAGTGCGTGCAAAGGGTCTAGAAGATCCATAATTATTCCAAAAGCTGCAACAGTCAGCAACCCAACCACAACAGAGTATGGGCATAACGGAGGAGCTGCGCCTGAGGAGGCTTTAGCTGAGCAGGGAGACTGTGACTGATGTCAGCCATCTAGCCTGAGAATGGGGACACTAGTATGGTGGTTATGGGATTGGATTTGTAACCCCAGAAGTTTATGAATTCACATGCCAGTATGGCAGGTTGTGAAATTCAATGGAACTGCTAATTTGCAGGCTGGCACCAGCAATAAAATGACCGTGAGAGCTGTGGGATTGCGATAAAAACCTAACTGGTTCACTAATGCCACCCCTGCCTTGCACAAGACTCCAGTCCCACACTATGTGGTTAACTCTTTCTACTTTGAAGTGGCCTAGCAAATCACTGAATAGCTAGAGGAACGCCCACCATCGCCTCTTCAGGGCAACTAAGGATTGGCAATAAATGTGGCCAACATTCTGAGGGGCAGTCAAATCATCTTCACAGCGTTACCAATGGCAGTAAATTTCACCATTCCCTTTGTTTTATGCCACAAAGATCTTCCAGGCATCCATAGGGCATAAAAAGAAAAAAAAGAAAGACTTGCATTTTTATAGCGCCTTTCACAACCTCGGGAGTCCCAAAGTGCTTTACAGCCAATTAAATACTTTTGAAGTATACTCACTGTTGTAATGTAGAAAACGGGGCAGCCAATTTGCGCACAGCAAGATCCCACAAACAGCAATGAGATAATGACCAGAAAGTCTGTTTTGGTGATGTTGATTGAGGGATAAATATTGACCAGGACACTAGGGAGAACTACCCTGCTTTTCTTCGAAATAGTGTTGTAGGATCTTTTACATCCACTTGAAGGGGCAGACAAGTTGGACATTTTCCCATCCACCGTTTTGTTCGGATGGTCCTCGATGCCTTGTTTTGCTAAGCACACACCTATACTTCAGCCTCAACCAGCAGCAGCAGAGAGAGCAAAATCTTTTCTAAATTGCTGGCTCTTTCCAATTTTCTGATTGGCACAATTTTAATGGCAGTATCAACATGCTTAAAATAAATGGGATAAAGTAAAACCAGTCGGAAAATTTAGGCTAATGATTCCTCTCCTGCTAGGGCTGCAGGTGGCCTCTTTGGAAGGCAGCAGGCCGGGGTTGAATAGTGGAGTTATAGAGGAGAAGCTTATATGTTTTGGAGCTTTTATTGATTACCTTCAGAGATCTGAAGCATTCATACGACTCTCGCTCAAGTGATTAACTACATGACAGATAGATTGTACACTGCCTATGGAAGGAGAAGGCTTGATGGTCAACTGCCCTTTCCTTGTTCCTTGCTTTCTTACACTCTTAGAAACAACTTACATTTATACAAACACCAAATGGGATAACGACCAGTTAGTCTGGTTTCTTTTTGTGGTTTTGGTTGAGGGATGACTGTTGGCCAGGGCACTGGGAGAACTCCCCTGCTCTTCCTCAAATAGTGACATGGGATTTTTTTTATGTCCACCTGAACAGACAAGGTTCAATCTGTTTGACCTCATCTGAAAGACGGCACCTCTGACAATGCAGCACTTCCTCCGTACTCCACTGAAGGGTCGGCCTAGATTTTGTGCTCAAATCTTAAAATGAGGCTTCAGAACCCATGACTTTTTTGACTCAAGATACAAGAGTGCAACCGCTGAGCTAAGCTAATACTCAAGCTGGCACTTACTAAGCCAAACTGACACTCTTATTATCATAGCAAATGGGATCAGTACAATATCTGAAGCTTATACTGGTTATTTTGTTAAAGAAATCAATTTGTATGTAAAATTCAGTGCTTGAAGGGTTACAGGTACTTACTCTACATTTTCCACCAAACTATGAACGATCCCCTTAAATCTCTATATGTTAAAACGAATATACTGGCAAGCTCAAATCTAGATATAAATGTCAAGTTACTTTATGCTGCCGTTCCATCCTTTCTTCTGAGATTTCAAGATAAAATTCTGGTTCCTGGCATCATTTTGGTTGACATTTAAAAGGCAAGCAGTTAAACTTGTTAGTGAGATCAGAAATAGTTTGTGTGACGAAGAAGCACTAAAGAGAAGAGAAAATGTCCATTAGAGGTTAATGCGGTGATTCTGAAAACCCCCGCTGCCTCATTACAGAGCTGCTACATTAGTCTAGTTGAGGTAAATTCCTATTCCAGTCAGATAGGGTTTTATTTTTCTGCTCTTAGTAAAAAAGGGAAGCTCTGCATAATCGATAAAGTAGGAAGCGTATGTTCAAAATCAATGTTTACTAATCAGAGAGGATGTTGCTGCCCCGTTGAGATAAAGCAGGCGCATTAGGAGATGCACACCAGATGTTTCTCGATCTTCGAGTTGCTGTTCCATTCTCCTGACAGCTTGTAAGCACCTCAAAGGGCAACATTTGCATCTGTCAAGTAAAGTACCATGAGCATTGATCCTCAGCGGAGTAATGCATATTCCCACAGGTCATCCGGGACCTCTGCTTACACATCACTTCAAAGCTCCCAAAGCATTGTGTTGAACTAAATGCTGAGCTCTGATCCGCGCATCTCATTGATCAAACATCTCATTGATCAAACATAAAATAGTTTAATGGGCTTACAAATATACACCTGCATCTATGCACCTTTAACGTGGGGTAGGAAGCTGGTTTATGAATTGGTAGATACAACAACAACAACAACAACAACAACAACAACATGCATTTATATAGCACCTTTAACCTTGTAAAACATCCCGAAGCACTTCACAGGAGCATAATCGGACAAAAAATGACACCGAGTCACATCAGGAGATATTAGGACAGACGAGGTAAGTTTTAAGGAGCGTCTTAAAGAAGGAGAGAGAGAGGTAGTGAGGCGGAGAGGTTTAGGGAGGAAATTCCAGAGCTTTGGGCCTAGGCAGCTGAAGGCACAGCCGCCAATGGTGGAGTGATGAAAATCAGGAATACGCAAGAGGAGCGCGGAGATCTCAGAGGGCTGTAGGGCTGGAGGAGGTTACACCACCTTATTATGTCTCTCAGAACATGCCAAAGTGCTTCATATACATTGGAGTGCTGTTATTGTTACTATGTGCACAACGTCAGCAGTCATGTTACACACAGAAAGGCTCCACAAATACAGTGAGATGAATGACCGATTAACCTGTGTTGGGATGAATGTCGATCAGAACATTGGGAGAACTCGCTGCCCTTCAATTTGTGTCAAGGGAGCCCAGAATTTCCTTGCCGGGTTGTCCTGATTTCCTGCCCTAACTTCACCAGAGGCACAACCCCATGGAGAAATAAGGTACACGACCGTGTATACTGTATCTCCGGGATTCCACCAATCTTGCCCTGAAGTTATGTCAGGACATTGGGAGTACTCCTGTGGAAATTCAGGGCTGGGATATTTTACATTCATTGATTAAACAAAGGATGGCACCAGCAAACAATGCAGCATTCCCTAGGTACTGCACTGGAGTGTCAGTCTGGATTGTAGGGCGACAGCCAGTCTTTCTGTTTCAGCCTGGACAGTGAGTGTCAAAGGCTATTCATTTGTTTGAGGCAGATACAGTTGAGCTTGATCCAATCCTCATTTGACGTCCACACACATGCAGCAAGATTCAATAGATAATGATTAGGTGCAGAAACTATGGTTAATTTTTCCCTATTGGGGAGGTGCTGAGGCTAACTCAGCACAAGCAATGGATCAAATCTTGGATCATCCTAATCTGCATGGCTCAGTTCCACACTGGGGAGTGTATTTGCCAAATGCGCCTAAAAGGGAATCTCAACTTCCATGGATGCAAAAGCTTAGGAACATAGTAACAGAAGTGAGCCTTCCAGCTCCTCGAGCTTCCTCCATTTTTCAATTAGAACATGGCTGATTTGTACCTCAAATCCACATCCATTTGAGAGAGAGAGAGTTCCAGATTCAGAAGCAATGAAAATGCTAAGAGAAAGAATGGGCCGGAGTTTGCTGTGAGCGGCGAAGGCCATTTGTTAAACTTGCACTTGCCCAGGGACTTTCTATGAGCTTTTGCAAGGCAAGTTCCTAAAAATTAGAGATCCAATAAGCATGGTGCCCTCTACGGGGAATTTGGGATCTGTGTGAACGGGGCAAGCAGCCATGTATCTCCTTAACTAATCAGATTGAAGAATCATTAATAACAGCGCAGTCAGAATCAGGAAGGGTAAGTTAGAATAGTGAATTCAATGTCAAACCAGGTACAGAGAGCAACATAAAGAGAGGGTAAGAAAGATTGATTTAAGAGACAGAGATAAAAGAGACAGAAAGAAAAAGTTAAAAAATATATTATTTAATTTTCTTTTAAATTTCCAACAACAATTAAGATCTGAAAGAATGAGACTCCATGCTTGTAAAAGTTAATTTTCCGTGCCAGAGAGGTTGTTTGGCATACCACGCCATTGAAATGATACTTAGACTTGAAATAACTTGACTTAACTTTTGTTGACATGTTTATCTATGACACCAGTACAGGAACTTCACGCCGTTCAGTGAAGCCGAACAGCGAGATGCCTTTCTCGGGGAGCTTTTTGGAGGAGCAGGGTGTCCAGGAGAGCAATTTCCGGATTTCGGCGTTTAACTGCTCATGCCTAGTTGCCGGAAGTTACTCTCCGATTTGCACATAGGTAATGGTGAGTGCTGTTAGCCTCACCGTTACTTTTACAGCCAAACACGGCCCGTAAGGTAATACAAGGTCATTTCGGATCATTCTATATGAGGTGGCACGGTGAATACCAAGGATGTGGATTCAGATGTGTAGTTTCAGTGTAAGAGCAGCTCAACATTGCAGCTGGCCCATGTAGTACTTGAGCTGAGTGTACTTGCTGTCGTTATCTATGGAGCATGGCCGATTTACCAGTTCAGTCACCCCCTCACAAACGGCACAACAACAAAACCAGCTAGTCACAGATGAAAAAAGAATGTCAAGTAGGAAGTATCCTGAAGAACGTGCTTAGATAACATTTAACAGGCTGAATCCACAATAGCTATTATTGCCGTGTCTCTATAATTTAGTTGGACCCAGATACATTTATGGCAGCTGAAATTGCTCTAACTATCATGCTGTCTACTTTTCAATGGCATTGACAATCCAGTTTGTGATTCTCAAATTACCTGAAAATGAAGTTACATATAACATTTTTATTTATCATTGACTTACAAAAAAAATGCTAACATAGAATCATACAGCAAAGAAGGAGGCCATTCGGCCCATTGTGCCTGTGCCGCCTCTTTGAAAGAACTATCCAATTAGTCCCACTCCCCTGTTCTTTCCCCATAGCCCTGTAAATATTTCCTTTTCAAGTATACCCAATTCCCTTTTCAAAGTTACTATTGAATCTGCTTCCACCATCCTATCAGTGTATTCCAGATGGAAACATAGAAACATAGAAAACAGGAGCAGGAGTAGGCTATTCAGCCCTTCAAGCCTGCTCCGCCATTCAATATGATCATGGCGGATCCTCTATCTCAATACCATATTCCCGCTCTTTCCCCATACCCCTTGATGCCTTTTGTGTCTAGAAATCTATCTATCTCCTTCAAAAATATATTCAGTGAATTGGCCTCCTCAGCCTTCTGTGGAAGAGAATTCCACAGGTTCACCACCCTCTGAGTGAAGAAATTTCTCCTCATCTCAGTCCCAAATATCCTACCCCCTATCCTGATAATGTGACCCCTCGTTCTGGACCCCCCCAGTCAAGGGAAACATCCTCCCTGCATCCAGTCTGTCTAGCCCTGTCAGAATTTTATATGTTTCAATGAGATCCCCTCTCGTTCTTCTAAACTCGAGTGAATACAGGCCGAGTCGACCCAATCTCTCCTCATACAACAAACCTGCCATCCCAGGAATCAGTCTGGTGAACCTTCGCTGCACTCCCTCTTTGGCAAGTATATCCTTTCTTAGGTAAGGAGACCAAAACTGCACACAATACTCCAGGTGTGGTCTCACCAAGGCCCTGTATAACTGCAGTAAGACATCCTTGCTCCTACACTCAAATCCTCTTGCAATGAAGGCCAACATACCATTTGCCTTCCTAACTGCTTGCTGCACCTGCATGTTTGCTTTCAGTGACTGGTGTACAAGGACACCCAGGTCCCTTTGTACATCAACATTTCCCAGTCTATCACCATTTAAATAATACTCTGCCTTTCTGTTTTTCCTTCCGAAGGGGATAACTTCACATTTATTCACATTATACTGCATCTGCCATGTATTTGCCCACTCACTCAACTTGTCTAAATCGCCTTGAAGCCTCTTTGCATCCTCCTCACAACTCACGATCCCACCTAGTTTAGTGACTTCAGCAAACTTGGAAATATGACATTTGGTTCCCTCATCCAATTCATTGACATATAGGGCTCGATTTTCGCACCCGCGATGGGGTGCGTTCCTGGCAGGGGGGCTGCGAAAATTGGGGATTCCCGGGGCGGGTCGGGAGCCCGGCTCCAACCCGCCCACTTCCGGGTTTCTCCACTGAAGCGCTGACATGCGCGTGCAGCCCCCGCATATGGGACCCCCGCCGGCAATTAAAGTCGCGGGGTGCCACTTAAAGTACTTGAACAGGTCATTAAGGTTGTTTATAGAACTGATTGACCTGTTATTTTAGCAGGGATCGGATTTTGCAACTGACTGAAACTGTTTCCCGTACTGGGGGAAACACTCCCAGTTCAAATGGACGTGTTGCAGCCATCAGCCTGTGGCAGCTGCAAAGGTCCATTTGACAGGTGGGCGGGGGGAGACCCTCACTCATTGCAGGAGGCCACTCTGTCACCTTGGACAAAGTTTGGCCTCCACCATCCTGCTCCTAACAACAAAATTCACCAACTTGCACACTTACCCGGGGTCCAGGCACATTTACCTACCTTGCGGACCCCCTCAGATGTACTCACCTACTTCCTTTAAAACCCTGGGATGGAAACCATCTGATCCTGAGGATTTGTCACTCTTTAGTGCTATTATGTTCTTCATTACTGTTGTTTTACTTATGGTAGTTTTATTGAGACCCTGTCCCCGATTCAATATTAGTTTCCGTGGGATTTCCGGCAAGCTATGCTCTTTTTCTGCTGTAAATATTGACGCAAAGTAATTGTTCAACATGTCCGCCATTGTCAATGACAATATCCCCACTTTCAGTTTTTAAGGGGCCAACACTGCTCCTGACCACCCTCTTTTTCCTAATATAACTATAAAAGTTCTTCGTATTGGTTTTGATATCCCTTGCAAGTTTCTTTTCCTACTCTCTTTTTGTAGCTCTTACTATCTGTTTTGTCACCCTTTGTTGATCTTTGTATCTTTCTCATTCGCCAGGATCTGTTCCATTTTTTGCCTTTTTGTATGCCCTTTCCTTATGTAAACAATTTTACAACTCCAGCAATTTTATTTTAAATTCACAAGCTTTCGGAGGCTACCTCCTTCCTCAGGTGAACGATGTGGAAATGAAATCCTCGAAATGAAGTCGCATTTATAATTCACAGAACAATGCTTGGTGATAACAGACAGTTTTTTCAACTGCCTGTTGCCAAGGCAATCAGTGTGCAGACAGACAGGTGTTACCTGCCAGGTCTCAGAATATACAAATCACCAAAAAAAACAACAAACAAAAAAAAACAGAGATAGAGAGGTAGAAACATAGAAAAGACAGCAACTGACCCGTTATATTAAAAACAGATAACATTTGTTCGCTGGTGGGGTAACGTGTAGCGTGACATGAACCCAAGATCCCGGTTGAGGCCGTCCTCATGGGTGCGGAACTTAGCTATCAATTTCTGCTCGACGATTTTGCGTTGTCGTGTGTCTCGAAGGCCGCCTTGGAGTACGCTTACCCGAAGGTCGGTGGCTGAATGTCCTTGACTGCTGAAGTGTTCCCCGACTGGGAGGGAACCCTCCTGTTTGGCGATTGTTGCGCGGTGTCCGTTCATCCGTTGTCGCAGTGTCTGCATGGTCTCGCCAATGTACCATGCTCTGGGGCATCCTTTCCAGCAACGTATGAGGTAGACAACGTTGGCCGAGTCACAGGAGTATGAACCATGCACCTGGTGGGTGGTGTCGTCTCGTGTGATGGTGGTATCTGTGTCGATGATCTGGCATGTCTTGCAGAGGTTACCGCGGCAGGGTTGTGTGGTGTCGTGGACGCTGTTCTCTTGAAAGCTAGGTAATTTGCTGCGAACGATGGTCTGTTTGAGGTTGGGTGGCTGTTTAAAGGCGAGTAGTGGAGGTGTGGGGATGGCCATAGCGAGGTGTTCGTCGTCATTGATGACATGTTGAAGGCTGCGGAGAACATGGCGTAGTTTCTCCGCTCCGGGGTCCTTATGTCTTATATTGTCCCTTATCTCCGCTTTCCTTATGTCTTATATTGTCCCTTACCTCTTTAGTTGTCCAAGGCTGTTTTTTTTGGCAAGTAGAGTTCTTGCCCCTCAGGGGTATAAACCGATTCTGTATCACGTTAAATGTTTCTTTAAACATTTCCCACTGATCATCCGTCGTTTTACCCATTAACAGATTTGCCCAGTTTACTGTGGAAAGTCTTTGTCTCATCCCATTGAAGTCGGCCTTACCCAAGTCTAGAATCTTAGCAGCTGATTCACTTATTTCCCTTTCAAATACTACCTTGAACTCGATCATGTTATGATAGCTATTGGATAGATGTTCACGCACAGTTAAGCTGTTAACTAAATCTGGTCCATTACTCATTACTAAATCTAGTATGGCTTGCCCCCTTGTTGCCTCCAGGACATACTGCTGTAGAAAACTATCCCGGACACACTCAAGAAATTCACTACCTTTCTGACAGTTGCTAGTCTGCTTTTCCCAATCTAAGTGAAGGTTAAAGTCCCCCATTAAGACCACTATGCCTTTCTTACACGCTTGTCTAATCTCTGCATTTATACAATCTAGCACTTCAGAGCTGCTGCCAGGGCTCCTATACACAACTCCCACTATAGTCTTAGATCCTTCCTATTTCTCAATTCAACCCATAAGGTCTCTGTTGGCTGCTTACCTCTCGTTATATCCTCCTTTATCATTAAAGTGATTTCATCTCTAATCACTAAGGCTACTCCTCCCCCTCTTCCATTTTCCCTATCTCTCCTGTAGACCTTATAACCTGGTATATTTAGTTCCCAATCCTGACCATCCTGCAGCCATGTCTCAGTAATAGCCATCATGTCATACCCTCCAATTTGAATTTGTGCCTGTAGTTCATTTAATTTATTCCTTATACTCCATGCATTTGTATATAGAACTCTTAGTTGGGCCACACACCCTAGCCTGACCTTCAGCTTTGATGCTGGGTTAATCTCTTTACACCTTCTAGTTTTCACTTTATCTGTAGTGCCTAAAGTACACTTTCTTTCTGCTGCTCTATGCTTTTCCCTTTCACTTGTTCTTGAACAACTGTTTGTACTATTTGTATTGTAAATTTCCCCTGGGTCCTCCCCTCTCTTGCTGCTTTCACCTTTACTCTCTTCTGACTCTCCGCTCAGGTTCCCAACCCCCTGCCACTCTAGTTTAAACCCTCCCCAACAGCAGTAGAAAACACCCCTGCGAGGATATTAGTCCCAGATCTGTTGAGGTGCAACCTGTCTGGCTTGTACCGGTCCCACCTTCCCCAGAATCGGTCCCAATTCCTCAGGAATCTAAATCCCTCCCTCCTGCACCAACCCTCCAGCCAAGCATTCATCCGATCTATTCTCCTGTTCCTATACTCACTAGCACGTGGCACTGGGAGTAATCCTGAGATTACTACCCTTGAGGTCCTGCTTTTTAACTTATTTCCTAACTCCTTATATTCTGCTTGCAGGACCTCATCCCTCTTTTTACCTATGTACCACGACCTCTGGCTGTTCACCCTCTCCCTTCAGAATGTCCTGCAGCCGCTCAGTGACATCCATGACCCTGGCACCAGGGAGGCAACATACCATCCTGGAATCACGTTTACGGCCGCAGAAACGCCTGTCTGCTCCCCTAACTATAGAATCCCCTATCACAATTTCTCGCTCGACCTTTCTCCTCCCCCCCTGTACAGCTGAGCCACCCATGGTTCTCTGGTCTTGGCTCTGGCTGCACTCCCCAGAGGAACCCTCTCCTCCACCAGTACCCAGAACTGAATACTGGTTGGAGAGTGAGATGCCCTCAGGGGACTCCTGCACTACCTGCCTGGTCCTCCTTGTCTGTCTGGCGGTCACCCAGTCCCTCTCTGCCTGCACTCTCTTAATCTGCGGGGTGAACACCTCCTGAAACGTGCTATCCACGAAACTCTCAGCCTCGTTGATGCACTGCAGTGACACCAGCTGCTGCTCAAGGTCCGAAACCCGGAGCTCGAGCTCCACCAGCTGACGACACTTCCTGCACGTGTGGTTGTCCAGGACACGGGAAGCGTCCTGGATTTCCCACATGGCACAGGTCGTGCATTCCACGGGTCTGAGCTGCCCTGCCATGGCCTTAATTTGTTAGATTAACTTAATCCCGCTGATATTTTCTAAGTGCCCTGCTATCACATCTTTTATAATAGACTCTATCATTTTCCCTGCTACTAATGTTAGCCTAACTGGTCTGTAGTTCCCTATTTTCTCTCTCCCTCATTTTTTAAATAGTGGGATTAAATAGTGGGGTTACATTTGCCACCCTCCAATCTGCAGGAACTGTTCCATAATCTATAGAATTTTGGAAGATGACAACTAATGCATCCACTATTTCCATGGCTACCTCTTTTAGTACTCATAACAACTCGCTGTATAAGAATGATTTTCCTCATCTCTCCTCTGGTTCTTTTGCCAGTTATCTTAGATCTGTGTCCTCTGGTTAACGACTCTCCTGACAGTGGAAACAGTTTCTCCCTATTTACTCTGTCAAAACCCCTCATAATTTTGAACATCCTCTATTAAATCTCTCCTTAAACTTCTCTACTCTAAGGAGAACAATCTCAGCTTCTCTGGTCTCTCCATATAATATGGACATTTGTTGATGTTCCTTTACTTCAGTAAATGTCCTCTTTTGTTTGTGCTGATAAAGCACATCTGAATTCTTGATATGTGCTCCCGATGGGTGAGTCTCCCAGCCAGGAGCACTACGTTGTAAAATTAATAGTGCTGTTATTTGAATTTTCCAAAATGAATTATCCAAAAGTTAGAGACTTTTGAGTCTTTGTGATCATTAGTATCTGCAAAGAGTTTGATCACTGGGGAGGCTATATTGAAATGGCAGTGTGTTTTTTGTATCACAGGTTTCAACACATTTATAACTTAGCAGATTACTAATTAGACCCCTTAGGAGAATCTCACAAAATAATGGAATGTATTCTTGACAGTTAAGGGCCAATGCACAAATTATGAGAGCAGAGGCAGTGACAATAAGAAAAATAATCATGGATTATTCAATCTTGAGGAGAAATAATAGGAGAAGAGAAAAAAAATCTTACTTCGCATCAGTAAACTCTCCTAGGTACATGTCTCAGAAAGAAAGAAAGACTTGCATTTCTATAGAGCCTTTCACGACCTCAGGACTTTACAGTCAATTAAATGCTTTTGAAGTGTAGTCACTGTTGTAATATAGAGTCATAGAGTTATACAGCACGGATAGAGGCCCTTCGGCCCATCGTGTCCGCGCCGGCCATCAGCCCTGTCTACTCTAATCCCATATTCCAGCATTTGGTCCGTAGCCTTGTATGCTATGGCATTTCAAGTGCTCATCCAAATGCTTCTTGAATGTTGTGAGGGTTCCTGCCTCCACAACCCTTTCAGGCAGTGAGTTCCAGACTCCAACCACCCTCTGGGTGAAAAAGTTCTTTCTCAAATCCCCTCTAAACCTCCCGCCTTTTACCTTGAATCTATGTCCCCTTGTTATAGTACCCTCAACGAAGGGAAAAAGCTCCTTAGTATCCATCCTATCTGTGCCCCTCATAATTTTGTACACCTCAATCATGTCCCCCCTCAGCCTCCTCTGCTCCAAGGAAAACAAACCCAATCTTCCCAGTCTCTCTTCATAGCTGAAGCGCTCCAGCCCTGGTAACATCCTGGTGAATCTCCTCTGCACCCTCTCCAAAGCGATCACATCCTTCCTGTAGTGTGGCGACCAGAACTGCAGTACTCCAGCTGTGGCCTAACCAGTGTTTTATACAGCTCCATCATAACCTCCTTGCTCTTATATTCTATGCCTCGGCTAATAAAGGCAAGTATCCCATATGCCTTCTTTACCACCTTATCTACCTGTTCCGCCGCCTTCAGGGATCTGTGAACTTGCACACCAAGATCCCTCTGACCCTCTGTCTTGCCTAGGGTCCTCCCATTCATTGTGTATTCCCTTGCCTTGTTAGTCCCTCCAAAGTGCATCACCTCGCACTTTTCCGGGTTAAATTCCATTTGCCACTGTTCCGCCCATCTGACCAACACATCTATATCGTCCTGCAGACTGAGGCTATCCTCCTCGCTATTTACCACCCTACCAATTTTTGTATCATCAGCGAACTTACTGATCATACCTTTTACATTCATATCCAAGTCATTAATGTAGACCACAAACAGCAAGGGACCCAGCACCGATCCCTGTGGTACCCCACTGGCCACAGGCTTCCAGTCACAAAAACAACCTTCGACCATCACCCTCTGCCTTCTGCCACTAAGCCAGTTTTGTATCCAAAGTGCCAAGGCACCCTGGATTCCATGGGCTCGTACCTTCTTGACCAGTCTCCTGTGGGGGACTTTATCGAAGGCCTTACTGAAATCCATGTATACCACATCCACTGCGTTACCCTCATCCACACGCCGAGTCACCCCCTCAAAAAATTCAATCAAATTAGTCAGACATGATCTTCCCTTGACAAAGCCATGTTGACTATCCCTGATTAATCTTTGCTTCTCCAAGTGGAGACTAATTTTGTCCTTCAGAATTTTTTCCAATAATTTTCCTACCACTGATGTTAGGCTCACTGGCCTGTCGTTCCCCGGTTTTTCCCTACTCCCCTTCTTGAATAATGGTATTACATTAGCGGTTCTCCAGTCCTCTGGCACATCCCCTGTGGCCAGAGAGGTTCTGAATATATGTGTCAGAGCCCCCGCAATCTCCTCCTTTGCCTCACACAGTAGCCTGGGATACATTTCGTCCGGGCCTGGGGATTTATCCATTTTTAGGCCTGCTAAAACCGCCAATACCTCCTCCCGCTCGATGTTAATATGTTCGAGTATATCACAGTCCCCCTGCCGTATTTCTATATCTACATCGTCCTTCTCCATCGTGAAAACAGATGCAAAAAATTCATTTAGAACCCCTCCTACATCTGCCGGCTCCACACACAGATTGCCATTTTTGTCCCTAATGGGCCCTATTTTTTCCCTAGTCATCCTCTTACCCTTAATATACTTATAAAACATCTTAGGATTTTCCTTTATTTTGCTCGCCAGTGTTATTTCATGGCCCCTCCTTGATCTCCTAATTTCTTTTTTAAGTATCCCCCTGCACTTTTTGTACTCCTCTAGGACTTCCTCCGTCTTTAGCCTTTTGTATCTGCCAAAAGCCCTCCTTTTTTTCCTAATCCATTCTCGTATATCCCCTGACATCCAAGGTTCCCTGGAGTTCTTGGAACCACCCTTGACCTTTACGGGAACATGTTGCCATTGTATGGTCTCAATCTCCCTTCTGAAAGACTCCCATTGCTCCGATGCGGATTTTCCTACAAGCAGCTGATCCCAGTCCATTTTGGCCAGATCCTGCCTTATCCTATTAAAATCGGCCTTCCCCCAATTTAGAACCTTTATTTCCGGCCCCTCCCTGTCCTTTTCCATGACCACCTTAAATCTCACCAAATTATGGTCACTGTCACCAAAGTGCTCACCTACTAGCACTTCTTCCACTTGGCCGGACTCATTCCCTAGAATTAGGTCCAGTACCGCCCCCTCTCTTGTAGGACTTTCTACATGCTGGCTCAAAAAGCTCTCCTGGATGCACGTTAAGAATTTTGTACCCTCTAAGCCTTTTACACTCTGAGTATCCCAGTTAATATTGGGGAAGTTGAAATCCCCCACTATTATTACCCTATTATTTGCACAATTTTCTGAGATTTGCCTACATATCTGTTCCTCTATCTCCCCCTGACTGTTTGGGGGCCTATAGTACACTCCCATCAAAGTGCTTGCCCCCTTTTTGTTTTTAAGCTCCACCCATATAGGAAACGTAGCAGCCAATTTGCGCACAGCAAGGTCCCACAAACAACAATTAGATAAATGAGCAGATAATCTGTTTTAGTGATGTGGGTTGAGGGATAAACGTTGGCCAGGACAGAGGCGCTGTAATTTTGGGTCAAAAGATGTACCACAGCCCCAAACTCGAACAAGGAACCTCTCATATATCTTTATATTACTGACAAATCTCTACACACATTTCCTAAGCCAATCCCAGCTAATTATTCTGAATTTAAGGCAGCTTTGCCGTGCACCAATAGCTAGTAAACCCAAAGTTTGTAGGATGTATCCGCACCAGGTCTACATGAGGGGATCAAAAATTGGAACATAGAGAGGATACACCAGCTTTACATTGCATTTAAGTTCAACCTTAAATTCTGCTGGAACTTAGTAAAGGAGTAAGATGCGCCCATGATTAAAACACTTTGGAGGTGAATTTCCGCAGTGGTTCTCTCGCTCACCTGCCGTAATTTCAGTGGAAGAATCCCAAAAAATGCTGCCTAAGTGCCAGTTACACCAATTTTTTTCTGGGGTTCTCCCGCCAAAGTTACAACAGACGAGCAGGAGATCACCACGGAAGTTCACCCCCTTCATCACAGCACGCTCTTCTATCAATAGTGTCGTGGGATCTTAATCTTCCTTTTTGCAGACAGCACCTCCAACACTGTAGCACTCCCTCAGTCCTATGTTACATGTTATGTTAGATCATGAGGTTAAGTCCTGGAGTCAGTCTTGAACCCACATCCTGCTGTCTCAGAGATAGGAATACCGCCAACTGAGCCAAGTTATCACTTCATGGCCAAATAATGTACTATCCTAATAGGGACTGTAGGTTGTCAAACTATTCCAAGGTCCCAGCAGGTTATGTATTGACCTGGTCCCTGATAAGGCTGTCTCTGATAAGACTGCACATCCTAACAGTGTTTTGAGCTTTTTGGAAGGCAACGTTTAAATTGGGGGGTTTTGCCCATTATCTCCATTTCTTTCCAGTGCACCAGTTAATACTATGACATTGATGGTGCAACAGGTTGCGAAAAATTTAAAAGGCTACGTTTCAATACGTGATAGAGCATGTTGGCGTTGCAGCGTGATGTGCCGTGGAATTCTGGGATTCAGATTCATGCCAACAACGACAATAGTGAGTTCCTAATCTCAGCCTTGCCTCCACAGACCGACACCGAGCAGAGGTCAGAACTTTAAGTCCTCCTTAGAGCAGAGAAGGTTAAGGGGAGATTTAATAGAGGTTTTCAAAATCATGAAAGGTTTTGATAGAGTAGATAGGGAGAAACTGTTTCCACTGGCAGGAGGGTTGGTAACTGGAGGACACAGGTTTAAGATAATTGGCAAAAGAAACTAGAGGGAAGATGAAAATATTTTTTTACGCAGCGAGTTGTTACGATCTGGAATGCACTGCGTGTAAGGGTGGTGGAAGCAGATTCAATAGCAACTTCCAAAAGGGAATTGGATAAATACATGAATGGGGGAAAATGTGCAGGGTTATGAGGAAAGAGCAGGGGAGTGGGACTAATCGGATAGCTCCTTCAAAGATCTGGCACAGGCACGATGGGCCAAATGGCCTCCTTCTGTGCTGTATCATTCTATCACACTAGCATGTCTTTAAGTCATGGGCTGCAGAGCAGTATTGGCAGAGGGCCAGCAGTCGGCCTCCAGTCCGCCTTCGTTTTCAGGAAACGTATGTTACACAGGGAGAACTGAAGGGAGAAGCATAACCGTGAGAAGTAAAACTGATAGACATGAAAGACTATGGCCTTGAAATTATGCTATACAAATGGGAAATAGCATTCAATATAGAGGGAATTCCTTCATCCGTTATTTTAACAAAGGTAATAACCCATTTATTTCCATTTGTACACTAATATTTATAATAATTTCAAGGTCTGCATGTATATGCAGTGATGGGACCATCCATTTCATGCTACTGTGGAGCTTGTAATTGCCTTGAGCATAGTCTGCAACACAAATTATATGTGAATAAAATTTAGCTTCTGTGATCACAATATCTCCTCGAACCTCACAAGTGAAGGGAACATTCCTGCAGAAGCTCTCCTCACTGAAAGCAAGCTCTGTTCCGGCTGGCTGCTTGTCATGACTTATAGCCAGAAAATATAATAATTAATTTTAATAATAAAGATGAAAATCCTTTTGAAATGTTACTCCTCTCTCCATGCTGTTCTCTGAAGACGTGCCGTTGGTCCTGAGGGTTTCTTCATATCCTAGTTGCAGAGATCTAGCCTGCCGTTCAAGTGCAATCCTAGACTGATGAGCTTAATTTGAGTTTGCTTTCGCCTGATTCTTTGCAAGGGGGCAATTTTAACCTAACCTGCCCATCAGGAAACCAAACAGGATTGGACGCAACGCTGGTTTTACACTCCGCCCGATATTACTGTCCATTGAAGTCAGTGGAGAGTAATACTGGGCGGGGTATAAAACCAGCATTCCACCCGATCCCGTGGGATTCCCGCCCGGTGAGTCAGTTTGTTTCCAGCAGCCCCAAACTTGCTGGTGTTTTTTTTTCTACATTTAGGCAAGTAGACATGTATAACAATCTTTAGTATCTTGAGCTATAAATTCAACTTAACTGTTGTTTACATTTGTGGGGCAGTCCAAATCAAGGGGTCATAACTATAATAGTCACCAATAAATCCAATAGGAAATTCAGGAGAAACTTCTTTACCCAGAGAGTAGAGTAGTTAAAATATGGAACTCACTACTACAAGGAATAGTTGAGGTAAATAGCATAGATGCCTCTAAGGGGGAGCTGGATAAGTACATGAGGTAGAAAGGAATAGAAGAGTAGGGGGAGAAGAGGCTCATGTGGAGCGTAAACATCGGCATAGACCAGTTGGGCCAAATGGCCTGATTCTGTGCTGTACGTTCTATGCAATTCTATTCTCTGTAGTCAAGCATGAAATAGAACAAAAGGAAAAAGTAGTGTTGAAAGGAGGACAGAGATTTCATGGCTATTTTGCTGTTAAAATGTTATTATTTGTTGATTGGTTTGATATTTTTAGATATACTAATTCTCTTGATTATACAGTAACAAAGCAAAGGTAAAATTATCAGTCATATTAATATACGTACTGTTTATACCTTTACAAGTGTCAGTGATACAATCACAAATAATAATGGCTGTGAATTTCCTCGCAGCTGCACCTGCTTCGCTGCCGTAACTTCACCGGAAGCACATCGGAAACGCCCTTTATGTCACACTTCAAGCAAAGTTACGGCGGCAGAGCGGGAGCTGTTCCGAGTAAATTCCCGGCCAATATATTATTGGGAATGAGAACTGTTAACAAAAGCATGGGGAAAGACAGTGGATGCTTGACTCAGTTGGCAGCCCTCCCATCTCTGGGACAGAAGGTTCTGATTTTAGTCCCACGCCTGAGCCTGTAAACAGATGCGATCTAGTTTGACACTCCAGTGCGGTGCTGAAGCTGTGCTGCATTGTTGGAGTGTCGTCCTTCAGATGAGATGTCTGCGTGTACAGGTGGATGTTAAAGGTCCCATGGTACTTTTCAAAGCAGAGCAGTCTGATGTCCTGAAAAACATCCCTCAACCCACCACCAAAGGAAAATAGATTAACAAAGTCATTTGTCGGGTTAATATTTATGGGATCTTGCTCTGTGCATTATGACTGCTGTGTTTCCCTACATCACCACAGATGATAATGAACAGATTTTTATAAAGAGGGTGCTGTATGACATCCTCTCCCCAACTAAATCCTCCTCATCTATTAGTTCTGTCATTGACAGCCTGCATTGGTTGCCCTGCCCTCTTTCTAATGCAATGTTTGCAAACTCAGTGTTCTTATTTACAAATCCCTCTCTGACCTCACTTCACATTTCCTGCAATCTTAGATCCCAGACTGCATCAACCAGTCTTCTGAATCTGGGCCACTCTGTGTGGCCCCCTCCATCTATTCCACCATTGGTGACAGAGTCTTCAGCCACTACAACCTCGATGGCATTGGCCCTCAGGTAAGTTCTGGGATGGGGGGGTTGGAATGGGCAAGGTGGGGGGGGGGGGAATGATCACCAGAACGGTAGAGTCAAGGGGGAGCAAACCTACTCCTCCTGGCTTCATAGCAAGGTGTTTTTTTTTTAACAAAAATTAAATTGCCACTTACCTTTTCTTGGCATCCGCAGGAGCTGCTGAAGAAGCCTGAATCAGGAAGGCTCGATGCCTGCCCCGTTCAATGATAATTAATTTTGTAAAGGGGTCCTTCAACGGGCGTAAGGCCCCTCATTAACATATTCAAGGATCCAATGCATGTTTTAGGCATCAGCCTGAGCAAATTGGGCCCCACAAATTGAGCAGTGTGACCAACACCTGTGCCAATTGGGCGCAGTCCATCCCACTGATAAATCTGTATGTTTTGCGCCCATTTTACACCTGAGAAAAGGGCATACCAATCTCTACTCACATGTCTTTCACACATGCCTTTCCTTGTGCTTCTCCAATCTTTTCGAAAGGTGCACTAAGTTGTCACTAGGTGAGGTGAGGCTTGATACAAATCATTAGGTGCATTGGAGTCTTAAACTTAAACAAAGCGAATAACATAGGTATGAGGGCGCGCTGGCTAAGGTTGATTGGGAAATTAAATTAAAAGATATGACGGAAGATAAGCAATGGCGAACATTTAAAGAAATATTTCATAATTCTCAACAAATATACATCCCCTTGAGGAATACAAACTCCACGGGAAAAGTGATCCATCTGTGGCTAACTAAAGAAGTTAAGGATAGTATTAGATTAAAAGAAGAGGCTTATAATGTTGCCAAGAAGAGTAGTAAGCCTGAGGATTGGGAGAGTTTTAGAAACCAGCAAAGGATGACCAAAAGATTGATAAAGAGGGAGAAAATAGAATGAGAGTAAACTAGCAAGAAATATAAAAAATGTAAGAGCTTCTACAAGTACGTAAAAAGGAAGAGAGCAGCGAAAGTAAATGTGCTAAGACAGGAGAAATTATAATGGGGAATAAGGAAATGGCAGAGATGTTAAACAAATATTTTGTATCTGTCTTCACAGCAGAAGACACAAAAAAACATACCAGAAATAGCGGGGAACCAAGGGTCTGATGAGAGTGAGGAAGTTAAAGTAATTAATATTAGTAAAGAAAAAATACTGGAGAAATTAATGGGATGAAAAGCCGACAAATCCCCTGGCCTACATCCTAGGGTTCTAAAAGAGGTGGCTGCAGAGATAGTGGATGCATTGGTTGTGATCTTCCAGAATTACCTAGATTCTAGAAAGTCCTAGTGGACTGGAAGGTAGCAAATTTAACACCACTATTCAAGAAAGGAGGGAGAGAGAAAATAGGGAATCACAGTCCAGTTAGCCCGACATCAATCATCAGGAAAATGCTGAAATCCATTATTAAGGATGTGATAATGGGGCACTTAGAAAATCATAATATGATTAGACAGAGTCAACATGGTTTTATGAAAGGGAAATCGTGTTTGACAAACCTATTAGAGTTTTTTGAGGATGTAACTAGCAGGGTAGATAAAGGGGAACCAGTGGATATAGTATATTTAGATTTTCAAAAGGCATTCGATAAGGTTCCACACAAAAGGTTATTACACAAGATAAGGACCCATGGGATTGGGGGTAATAAATTAGCATGGATAGAGGATTGATTAACAAACAGAAAACAGAGAGTAGGAATAAACGGGTCATTTTCAGGTTGGCAGGCTGTAACTAGTGGAGTGCCGCAAGGATCAGTGCTTGGACCTCAGCTATTTACAATATATGTTAATGACTTAGATGAAGGGACCGAGTGCAATGTATCCAAGTTTGCTGATGATACAAAGCTAGGTGGGAAAATCAGCTGTGAGGAGGACACAAAGAGTGTGCAAAGTTCTGGTGCCCTTATTTAAGGAAAGGCATACTTGCATTGGAGGCAGCTCAGAGAAGATTCACTAGGTTGATTCCGGGTATGGAAGGGTTGTCTTATGAGGAAAGATTGAACAGGTTGGGTCTATACTCATTGGAGTTTAGAAGAATGAGAGGAGATCTTATTGAAACATACAAGATTCTGAGGGGACTCGATAGGGTAGATGCTGAGAGGATGTTACCCCTCATGGGGGAATCTAAAACTAGGGGACATAGTCTCGGAATAAGGGGTCGCCCGTTTAAGATGGAAATTAGGAGGAATTTCTTCTCCCAGAGGGTTGTGAATCTTTGGTATTCTTTACCCCAAAAAGTTGTGGAGGCTGAGTCATTGAATACATTCAAGGCTGAGTTAGACAAATTTTTGATCAGCAAGGGAGTCAAAGGATATGGGGAAAGAGCGGGAAAGTGGAGTTGAGGTAAAAATCAGATCAGCCATGATCTCGTTGAATGGCGGAGCAGGCTCGAGGGGCCGAATGGCCTACTCCTGCTCCTATCTCTTATGGTCTTATGGTCTTATTAAAGGGATATAGACAGGTTAAGTGAGTGGGCAAGAAGGTGGCAGATGGAGTATAATGTGGGGAAATGTGAGGTTATTCACTTTGGTAGGAAGAATAGAAAAACAGAATATTTTTCAAACTATTAAATGTTGGCGTTCAGAGAGATTTGGGTGTCCTCGTACACGAAACACAGAAAGTTAACATGCAGGTACAGCAGCAATTAGGAAGGCAAATGGTATGTTGGCCTTTATTGCAAGGGGGTTGGAGTACAAGAGTAAGGAAGTCTTGCTGCAATTGTACAGGGCTTTGGTGAGACCACACCTGGAGTACTGTGTACAGATTTAGTCTCTTTACCTAAGAGGCGGTGCAACAAAGGTTCACTAGATTGATTCCTGCGATGAGAGGGTTGTCCTATGAGGAGAGAGTGAGTAGAATGGGCCTATACTCTCTGGAGTTTGGAATAATGAGAGGTGATCTTATTGAAACATATAAGATTCTGAGTGGACTTGACAGGGTAGATGCTGTGAGGCTGTTTCCCCTGGCTGGAGAGTCTAGAACTAAGGGGCATAGTCTCAGGATAGGGGTCATTTAGCCATTTAGGGATCATTTATGACGGAGATGAGGAGAAATTTCTTCACTCAGAGGGTTGTGAATCTTTGTAATTCTCTATCCCAGAGGGCTGTGAATGCTCAGTTGTTGAGTATATTCAAGACTGAGATCGATAGATTTTTGGACTGTAAGGGAATCAATGGGGATCGAGCAGGAAAGTGGACTTGAGTTCGAAGATCAGCCATGATCTTGTTGAATAGCGGAGCAGGTGCGAGGGGCCGTATGGCCTGCTCCTGCTCCTATTTCTTATGTTCTAGTGTTCTTATGTTTATTTCACAGCAAGGTGAACATACAGAACTACAGTTATGATCAGATTCCCTCAGTTCAATCGTATAGCTAATCTTCACATAATGATACAAAATAAAGAAGATGCCCACTTCCCCAAGTCAGTGGGCTTTCTTATTTAATGTAATCAGGAGGTCTTCTAACTTTCTCCAGAATTTCTGACCTCTTCACCTCAAGGAAGGTCCTCACAGCTTTCCATTTAACAAATCTGATTGCTTTCACAGCCTTTGTGTTTCAAAAAGAGGCTTCCAGCCTGTGTCCCAACCTCTACATTATGTTTACTTGTTCACAGGCAAACAAAAGGAATCAAAGATTTTGCAATACAGTGGGTCTGAGGTGCTGTGCAATTACCCAAACAAGCTAACAGATTCCTTATTATTTAGTCTCTGGGGAAAAACTTCTATTTAGAATATTAATCGCCTTTCATCCAGGTATCTTGTTAACAACTTGTAAGAGTACATATTGCAATTAAAACCAAACATTAAAAGTGACTTTTTTTTCCAAAACTTTGCTGTGGAAAAATGGTCAAAAAGTCCTGAAACATGACACGCACTCCATGTAGTTGGTTCTTAATGCCCTTGGGGGCAATTATGGATGGGCATCAAATGCAGCCTTGAATGTTGCCTGCATCATTCTTTTTTAAATGATGCTCGTGTAACTTTAATCCATGAACTATAAATCACAGCACGATATTGAGAGACAGATATTTATTTCTCCCAAATGCCTGGACTAATTTGATTCATACAGAAGTGGGTGTGCCACCTCACCACACCGACCCTTTTGACTAGGTGATGCCCTCTGTCCAGTAGATCAATGCTCACTTATCTGACATCAGGTAGCGTCCATGAAAAGATACTCGGCAAACTCTGTTTCTCCACACAATGAATAAGATCATGAGCAAAACTGCGTAGACGCATAGGCCATTTGATCATTTATAGTACTGCCTGAATGAATTTTATTTTAAATGCAGCTTCAGTGCATAAATGATGCGCAACTATTACAGAAATAGTAATGTGATTGTCTATTAGCTGGTTTTATTTCAAATTGGGTAACCTTGTGACTAAACCCATAAGTCGACCTAGAGTGAAATTAATAGCTTCCATGGGCATTTGCATTGCCAATTTCTCCCTTAGCCATCACATTCATCTTCTTCTCCTCGTTTCATTTCCTGCCTTGCTTTGCCGATTTATATTTCACGCTGTTTCACATCTGACTTCTGTTGACATATGTTTGACATTTTTTCATCTAACCACTTCAACTGTTTTTAATTTCTCCATGTGACCGACTGCGAGATTCTCCTCCTGCATTATTAAAAGAGAAGTGCCTTCACTCAACTTAAACTTTGCATAAGGACGAACATCCAGCGGCAAGGAATTTACATCTCCAAATAACTGAGGGTTTAGTTTCACCTGCCACGTCGCATAAACATCACACTCTGTTCTTACTGTTCAGCGTTTCTTGCAACAGAATTTCTGCCGATTTGCTGGGATAAACTGCTTCATTGTGATATTTTAGAGTCTCATCTGGAACTGCTACTTATCATGTCAAGCAACAAATGAAAGTAATTAAATGCACGCAGTTGAAAGCAGTAAAGTGCACAATGTCTGTGCAAAAAGCAATTTGGTGCTTTTAGCAGTTAAGCCCATCATTATATGTTGTGCAACTCAGTACTGAATTAGATGATTTGGTAAATATAATGAATGGTTAACAGCAATATGACAGCTAAAGGGAGATCAGTGCTGGTCTATAGCTGTGTACGTGGAGGGGGGCAAGTGTTATCATTTTGTTTGGGTCTTTGTAGGTTCTGGAACTGAAATCTGGGAGTTAGTGCTGGGTCGTTGTGCAGAATTAATCCTACAAATGAATGGATGAATAGCTGGTTAAGAGTAGGATTGAGAATTATTAAGATGAGTACTGAGAGAGACAATACACTGATGGCTCCTGAGCTGATGGGACCACCACAATCTTACAGCAAAGGAAGACAACTGGTTTAGGTTGTCTAATGTGGGATGTGAGATACAATAGATAACTGGGGGCACTCCTGATGAACATTGAAAGAACTTGCATTTCACGACCTCAGGATGTCCCAAATCACCTTGCAACCAATTAATTACTTTCAAAGTGTAGTCACCATTATAATGTAGGAAACGCTGCAGCCAATTTGCACACAGCAAGCTCCCACAGACAGCAATGAGATAATGGCGAGATAATCTGTTTTTTTAGTGTTGTTGAGGGATAAATTTTGTCCAGGACACTGGAGAGAACTCCCCTGGTCTTCTTCGAAATATTGTGCTGGGATCTTTTGCCTCCACCTGACAGGGTAGATGAGGCCTCGGTTTAACATCTCAACCAAAAGAAGACACCTCCGACATTGCAGCGCTCCCTCAGTAAAGCACTGAAGTGTCTGCCAAGAATTTGTGCACAAGTCTCTGGCAGGAGACTTAAACCCACAACCTCATGATTCAGAGGCGAGAGCGCTACCACTGAGCCGCAGCTGACACCTTGGGATCATACACTGGGAAATGCAACGCCCCAGGAAAGTTTTGGCAATATTTTCAACCATTAATATTAAATGGAGGTGCAGAATCTCCTGACATCTACTGCTCAAGTGTGCATCAGGAGTACTGAAGCAGTGAATCCTTGCCTTGGAGATTTGTTTGTTTTACCTTGGGTGGGAGCAGGGGAGGGGTGGGGGGGGGGGTGGGAAGGGATGACATTGCAGAAACGTTCTTTAAGAAATGAAATGGGTTGAGTGGAGTCCAAGATCATAGAGAGGAGCATTACACCAGAATGAGCTATCTCACTCAGTGGTGACAGCCGAACGCACCCAGATGTATTTGGGGGTAATTTTAACCTAACGGGCCGGGCGGGATCTCCGCGGGATCGGATGGAGCTTCGATGACTTCAATGGAGATTAAAATCCAGCGCAGTGTAAAACCAGCGTCGCACCCGATCTCGTCAGTTTCCCGACGGGTCGGTTAGGTTAAAATTGCCCCCATTAAATGACCAGCTGGGAGGTTGAAAAGTAATGATTCCAGAGTAAGGGATTTTTACAACTTTCGCTTCAGAATAAAATCGATTCTAGACCCTTTGATGTGGTGGAGGTTCTATCCACCTGTTAAGTCAAATGTAATTAACCACATTTGAGAAATGCGTGCAGTAAAAGTCTAAGGGTGCAGAGACAACTTCACTCTCGGGTATTAATAATAAACGTGCACAAAGAACTGGTTCGTCCTCCAACTGGATTACCGGTCACTGTAAAACAGGAGGAACATTCTGGTACTGGACAGGCTACAGCAAAGGACAACTAAACCGATGCCTGGCATTAGGTACCTGGACAATGAGGGGAGTCAAATTTTCTGAGTATGTACCAGCACATTAGGAATTCCCTCCCTAAACCTCTCCGCCTCTCTACCTCTCTCTCCTCCTTTAAGACACTCCTTAAAACCTACCTACCTGTCCTAATATCTCCTTTTGTGGCTCGGTGTCAATTTTTGTTTGATAACGCTCCTGTGAAGCGCCTTGGGTCGTTTTGCTATGTTAAAGGTGTTTCTGGCAAGAGGAAGCTGCATTACCATAACAACAACACAAGGGCCTTTATTAAAGGCCAATTACCTCCCTTTTCAAACGCATCAGGAGCATCGCGAGAGACCCGAGGAGTGGCCTCATAAGGAGCGGGAGAGAACCAGTAGTGGCAGAGCATCACGAGAGGCCCGAGGAGCGGCCTCATAAGGAGCGGGAGAGAACGTGTCGTGGCAGAGCATCGCGAGAGGCCCGAGGAGCGGCCTCATAAGGAGCGGGAGAGACCTGGCAGTGGCAGAGCATCACGAGAGGCCCGAGGAGAGGCCTCATAAGGAGCGGGAGAGACCTGGCAGTGGCAGAGCATCACGAGAGGCCCGAGGAGAGGCCTCATAAGGAGCGGGAGAGAACCAGCAGTGGCAAAGCATCGCGACAGGCCTGAGGAGTGTCCTTATAAGGAGCGGGAGAGAACCAGCAGTGGCAGAGCATCACGAGAGGCCCGAGGAGCGGCCTCATAAGGAGCGGGAGAGAACCAGTAGTGGCAGAGCATCACGAGAGGCCCGAGGAGCGGCCTCATAAGGAGCGGGAGAGAACCAGTAGTGGCAGAGCATCACGAGAGGCCCGAGGAGCGGCCTCATAAGGAGCGGGAGAGAACCAGTAGTGGCAGAGCATCACGAGAGGCCCGAGGAGCGGCCTCATAAGGAGCGGGAGAGAACCAGTAGTGGCAGAGCATCACGAGAGGCCTGAGGAGCGGCCTCATAAGGAGCGGGAGAGAACCAGTAGTGGCAGAGCATCACGAGAGGCCCGAGGAGCGGCCTCATAAGGAGCGGGAGAGAACCGGCAGTGGCAGAGCATCGCGACAGGCCCGAGGAGCGGCCTCATAAGGAGCGGGAGAGAACCGGCAGTGGCAGAGCATCGCGACAGGCCCGAGGAGCGGCCTCATAAGGAGCGGGAGAGAACCAGTAGTGGCAGAGCATCACGAGAGGCCCGAGGAGCGGCCTCATAACGAACGGCGCGTCTGAAACAGACAGGAAAAAAAGGTCAAAATGTGATGTAACAATACAAAGGGGAGAGCGAGAGTTAATCAGTGTAAGTATTTAGTTTATTGGTTAGCGTTTTTAGTGGTTATTATTTTTAGTGGTTAGTGTCTTTAGTGATTGGTTAGTGTTTTTAGTGGTTAGTGTTTTAGTGTTTGCTAAACAGTTAAATAGCCTTAAAGCTAAACAAACTTTTTTAAATAACCATTATATATGGCACATATATCTATATATATATATATATATGTAGACTCTAAATAGAATGGAGGGACAGCTGAGAGTCATTGCCTGCAATTTCTGCACTATGTGAGAACTCCAGGACATTTCAGGTGTCCTGGATAACCATGTGTGCAGGAAGTGCCTTCAGTTGCTCGAGCTCGAGCTCAGGGTCTGTGAGCTTGAGGAGCGGCTGGAATCACTGCAGGGCATACGGGAGGCTGAGAATTCCCAGGATCGTACGTTCCAGGAGGTGGTCCCCCCACAACAGGAGAGTAAGTGGGTGGCCATCCGGCAGGGTAGGAAGAGGCAGGCAGTGCAGGAATCCTCCAGGTGTGTGACGCTCACTACTCGGCTTTCAGTATTGAATAGCAGTGAGGAGGACGATACCTCGAAGGAGTGCAAGCCGGAGCTTGGCATCGTGTGGCAAAGGACTGCACAGGGGGGCACAGCGCAGTTTAGAAATGCATTGGTTATAGATGATTCAATAGTCAGAGGGACAGACAGGCATTTCTACAACTGCCGATTCCTGAATGATGTGTTGCCTCCCTGGTGCCAGGGTAAAGGACATCACTGAGAGGATGGAGAACATATTGAGGGTGGAAGGGGAGCAGACAGAAGTTGTGGTCCATCTGGAAACCAATGACATAGGAAGGAAGAGGGTTGAGAGTTTCCGGAGCTAGAGAGAAAGTTAAAAAGCAGGACCTCAAAGTTCGTAATCTCTGGATTATTCCCAGTGCCGTGTGCTAGTGAGGAAAGGAATAGTAGGATAAGACAGGTTAATGTATGGTTGGAAAATACAAGAGGAGGGCTTCGGATTCCTGGGGCATTGGGACCAGTTTTGGGGCAGGAGGGATTTGTTCAAGAAGGATGGGTTGCACCTAAACAAAGCTGGGACAAATGTCCTCGCGGGGAGGTTAACTAGTACTGTGGGGAGGGCTTAATCTAATTTGGCAGGGGGATGGGCACCAGGATGAAACAGTAGAGAGGAGAAACAAGGTGCACAGAGGACTGGGAGAGCCAAATAGCACTACAGTAAAGAATAGTTCAGAAATAGGAAGGATCAAACAGGGGCCAAATGCGAGGTAGTCTAAGATGAGTTTGGAGTGCATGTGTGTAAATGCATGTGGTGGTAGATAAGGTTGGTGAGCTGTAGGCACAAGTTGCCAAATGAGACTATGATACAGTGGTAATAACAGAGACTTAGCTCAAAGAAGGGGGGGATTGGGTACTTAATATTCCTGGCTACAAGGTATTCAGGAAAGATAAGGAAGGAAAGAAAGTAGGGATGGGGGTGGCAGTATTGATCAAAGAAACTATTATAGCACTGGAAAGGGATAATGTAGTTGAGGCATCAAAGGCAGAAACTATTTGGTTCGAATTAAGGAACAGTAAAGGAGCTATTACACTATTGGGTATATATTATAGGCCACCAAATAGTGGGAGGGAGATAGAGGAGCAAATTTACAGATAAATTACAGAAAAATGCAAGAATTATAGAGTTGTGATAATATGGGACTTCAATTATCACAACATAGACTGGGATAGTAACAGTGCAAAGGACAAAGAGGGGGAGGAATTCATGAAATGTATACAACAGAACTTTCTTGATCAAAGTGTTTCCAGGCCAATGAGGAAGGAAGCAGTGCTTGATCTCATTCTGGGGAATGAAGTGGGGCAAGTGGAACATTTTTCAGTGGGGGAGCCTTTGGGAAACAGTGATCACAAGTTTTAAAATAGTTATGGAAAAGGACAAGGAACAATCAAACGTAAAAATACTTAACTGGAGGAGGGCTAATTTCAGTGAGTTAAAAAGGGATCTTGCCCAGGTGGATTGGAATCAAAAATTGGTAGGCAAAACAGTAATTGAACAATGGGAGGCCTTCAAGGAGGAGATGGTTCGGGTGTAGAGTAAACACATTCCTATGAGGGGAAAAGGAAGGGCATCCAAAGCTAGAGCTCCCTGGATGACTAAAGATATTGAGATTAAAATGAAACTTAAAGAAGAAGCTTATGACGAATGCAAGGTTCAAAATACTGTAGTGAACCAGGCAGAATACAGAAAGTATAGAGGAGATCTAAAAAAGAGAATAAGAGGGGCAAGAAGAGAGTATGAGAATAGATTAGCAGCTAAAATAAAAGTGAACCCAAAAGTCTTTTATAAACATATAAACAGTAAAAGGGTAGTCAAAGGAAGGGTGGGACTGATTAGGAACAAAAAAGATCTTCTTGTGAGGCAGAAGTTATGGCTTTGGTATTAAATGAATACTTTGCATCTGTCTTCACTAGAGAAGAGGATGCTGCCATTGTAGCAGTAAGGGAGGAGGGAGTAATGATATTGGATAGGATAAAAATAGATAAAGAGGAGGTACTTAAAAGATTGGCAGTACTCAAAGTAGAAAAGTCACCCGGTCCAGATGGGAATGCATCCTAGGTTATTGAGGGAAGTAAGGGTATAAATTACGGAGACTTTGGCCACAATCCTCCAATACTCCATAGATATGAGGGTGGTGCCGGAGGACTGGAGGATTGCAAATGTCACACCCCTGTTCAAAAAAGGGGAGAGGGATAAACCAGGCAATTACAGGCCAGTCAGCCTGATGTCAGTGGTGGGGAAATTTTTAGAGACAATAATCCGGGACAAAATTAATTGGCACTTGGAAAAATATGGGCTAATAAATGAAAGTCAGCACAGATTTGTTAAAGAAAAATCATGTTTGACTAACTTCTTTGAATTATTTGATAAAGTAACAGAGAGGGTTGATGAGCATAGTGCGATTGGTGATGTGCATATGGGCTTTCAAAAGGCATTTGATAAAGTATCACATAATAGACTTGTTAGCAAAATTAAAGCCCATGGGATTAAAGGAACAATGGTAACGTGGATATAAAATTGGCCAAGGGACAGAAAGCCAAGAATTATGGTGAAGGGTTGGTTTTCAGACCGGAGAGAAGTATACAGTGGTGTTCCCCAGGGGTCAGTATTAGGACCACTGCTCTTTTCGATATATATTAATGACCTGGACTTGGGTATACAGATGTAATTTCCGCATAGCCCTGTAAATTTTTTCCCTTCAAGTATTTATCCAGTTCCCTTTTGAAAGTTATTATTGAATCTGCTTCCACCACCCTTTCAGGCAGTGCGTAAAAAAATGTTTCCTCAAGTTGCTTCTGCTTCTTTTCCCTGATCTGAGTGGCTCAGTCCCATATTGGGCAGCAGACGTGCAAACTGGATCTTTGGAAGAACCAAACTATATTTTATACACGACTTATAACTACACTGTCGTCTGTAACATGCATCTTTATTTATTTGTATGTCACAAACTGAAAATATATTATTTGCTTTACCATGCAATAGTGCAGAGAATAAATCATTTCAACATAATGCAACAATAACAGCCTGACAGGGAACCTTATCTCCCAAAGTTAAAATTGCACATGTATCTGTTACACCACTCAGCACTCAGCCAAACTCAATGATTTTATTTCCATAACATAAAAGTTGCCTTTTTTCATTATTATTCTTTATCTCCCGGTGACACCTTGGCGCAGTTGGTAGCACTCTCCGAATCAGAAGGGTGGATGCTCAACTCCGACTCCAGGACTTGAACTCGTAATCTAAGCTGGCACTCCATAGCGGAGCTAAGGTTGTGCCGTATTGACAGAGGTGGCATCCTGCAGATGAGATGTTGGGCCAAGCGCCCGACTGCCTGTTCCGGTGGACTGGGAAGACCCCTCGTGGTACTGTTTGACCCTGAGATGAGTTTCCAACCCCATGTCCGCTCCATCACCAAGACCACCTACTTCCACCTCTGTAACATCGCCCGACTCCGCCCCTGCCTCAGCTCATCTGCTGCTGAAACCCTCATCCATGCTTTTGTTACCTCTAGACTTGACTATTTCAATGCTGTCCTGGCTGGCCTCCTGTCTTCCAATCTCCATAAGCTTGAGCTCATCCAAAACTCTGCTGCCCTTTTCCTAACTCATATCAAGTCCAGTTCTCCCTGTGCTCGCTGACCTACATTGGCTCCCGGTCTGGAATCACCTCAATTTTAAAATTCTCATCCTTGTTTTCAAATCCCCCCATGGCCTTGCCCCTCCCTATCTCTGTAACCTCCTCCAGCCCTACAACCCACCGAGATCTCTGCGCTCCTCCAATTCTGGCCTCTTGCGCATCCCCGATTTTAATCGCTCCACCATTCCAGCCATGCCTTCAGCTGCCTAGGCATTAAATTCTGGAATTCCCTCGCTAAACCTCTCCGCCTCTCTACCTCTCTCCTCCTTTAAGACACTCCTTAAAACCTATCTCTTTGACCAAGCTTTTGGTCACCTGTCCTAATATCTCCTTATGTGGCTCGGTGTCAAATTTTGTTTGAAAATCGCTCTTGTGAAGCGCCTTGGGACGTCTCACTACTTTAAAGGCACTATGTAAATGCAAAGTTGTTGTTGTTGTTTTAAGAAGAGCGGGGAATTCTCCCAGCGTGCTGGCCGACAACTCCTCAAACAACACTGTCACTTTCATGTCAATGCAAAGTAATTGCAGGTGGGCATCAATGAGAAGATGGAGGTGTAACTTAACTCACACATGTAGAAAAGTATTATAAATCCCATGTCCCTTCAGCAGTGCAGTTTCTCCCAATAGCATGGTTTTGGTTGCTGTAGGTGTCACTCGCATTCAGCAGCCAAGTGAGAGTTGGCATCGGCGAGGACACTATCGGTTGTGGGCGCTGTTTGCCTTGGGAACATTGCCTGGACGAATTCCTTTGTCCTGAAATACCGCTGGGAATAGATGCCCTGCAGATGGGGAGGGGAGGAGGGAGGTGCGCCAAATGCAATCTGGTCTGCCCGTCCCGAACACTGCGCCACAGGACGGTAATGGCACTTCTCTGCCAACTGCCAGTGTCCACAAGCAGTAGGTAAATGGATAAAGTCAGCATGTGCTGCCGTGTCAGTACAGTAATATTAATTGGTGCTTCATTACTCATGACGCACCATCTGCTCACCTCGCAGGTGAAGGGAGCACAAGGCTGGAAGAAACAGCAGCTGAGGGAGATCTCAGACCTCCCATTTATCATCATGAGTGTCCCCACTTAGCGTCTCTGTGAAGCTAGGTAGTGATATCAAGCAAGATTCTCACAGTGAAGGCCTGAGTATAAGCAGTGACAGGGTGTAATTAAGGAGTGCTCGGAAGAAAGAATTTACATTTATATAGTCCTTTAACAGCCTCAGGATGGCCCAAAGTACTTCACCTATATCACAAATTATTTTGGAGGTGCTGTTATGTTGTAGGCAAACACAGCAACCAAATTGCACAACAAGATGTCACAAACAGCAATGAGATGAATGACCAGTTCATTATTTTTTAATTCGTTCTTCGGATATGGGCGTTACTGACAAGGCCAGCATTTATTGCCCATTCCTAGTTGTCCTTGAGAAGGTGGTGGTGAGCCGTCTTCTTGAACCGCTGTAGTCTGTGTGATGAAGGTTCTCCCACTGTGCTGATAGGTACGGAGTTCCAGGATTTTGATCCAGTGAAGGTGAAGGAATGGCAATATATTTCCATCAGGATAGTGTGTGACTTGGAGGGGAATGTGCAGGTGGTGTTCCCATGAACCTTCTGCCCTTGTCCTTCTAGGTGGTGTAGGTCACAGGTTTGGGAGGTGCTGTCAAAGATGCACTGACGTCAATGCATCCTGCAGCTAGTACACACAGAAGCCACAGTACATCAGTGGTGGAGGGAGTGGATGTTTAAGCCTGTGGATGGGCTAATGATCAAGCGAATTGTCCTGGTTGATGTTGAGCTTCTTGAGTGTTGTTGGAGCTGCACTCATCCAGGCAAGTGAAGAGTATTCCATCACACTCCTGACTTGTGTCTTATAGGTGGTGGAGAGGCTTTAGGGAGTCAGGAGGTGAGCCACTCACCACAGAATACCCAGCCTCTGACCTGCTCTAGTAGCCACAGTATTTATGTGAGTGTTGCAGTTAAGTTTCTGGTAAATGGTGACCCCCAGGATGTTGATAGTGGGGGAATCAGTGATGGTAATGCTGTTGAATGTCAAGGGGAAGTGGTTGGTCTTTCTCTTGTTGGAGATGGTCATTGCCTGGCACTTGCGTGACGCAAATGTTACTTGCCACTTATCAGCCCAAGCCTGGATGTTGTCCAGGTCTTGCTGCATGTGGGCACGGACTGCTTCATTGTCTGAGGAATTGTGAATGGAGCTGAACACTGTGCAATCATCAGCAAACAGACCCACTTCTGACCTTATGAAGGAGGGCATATCATTGATGAAGTAGCTAAAGATAGTTGGGCCTAGGACAATGTCCTGGGGCTGAGATGTTAGGCTTTCAATGACCACAACCATCTCCCTGTGTGCCAGGTACGACTCCAACCACTGGAGAGTCTTCCCCCTGACCCTCATTGACTTCAATTTTACTAGGGCTCCTTCGTGCCACAGTCGGTCGAAAGCTGCCTTGATGTTACTTTAGTCCACTATGTAAAAGGTATGGCAGCTCCTGGGAAATATGGGAATCATGTATATAAATCTAAGGATGTGGTCACTAATCAGGGTAGATTTTACGAATTCCTGTTCCCAGCACAGAACATCACTAGCTGGGAGCACATATTGAGAACTCGGGATCACAGGATTTATTTCGTCCAATTTCCCCCACTCATAAATTCACAATATTCGCCATCCCTTCATCTCCACATTTTGTGAGCAAAAGCTCTTTGGATTAATGTATCCCATGTGCTTTGGATATGGTGCTCAAATGGTCCTCTTGGTGCCATTGGTAATTCTTTAAAAGCTGCAGAACTGAGTGATTTGGCAAAAGCCTTGCAAACTCTCTGAAAAAAAGGTCTGCTCTCTATTAAAGTAAATGCATCGTGTGGGTGAGCAAACAATGTTTCTATCCTGATGGACGCACTGGCATACCGAGTAACAGTTCAGATGTTAGGTCCCCCAACTGGTGCCCGAAAGCTACCAGAGGCGTAAAAGGTTACAGGGAATTTGTGATCTTCACTGGCCCAGAGAGTGTGGTAAAGAAAGAAAGAACTCGCCTTTATATAGCACCTTTCACCACCTCAGGACATCCCAAAGCACTTTACAGCCAGTGAAGTACTTCTGAAGCATAGTCAATGTTATAATGTAGGAAATGCAGCAGCCAATTTGCACACAGCAAGCTCCCACAAACAGCAATGTGATAATGGCCAGATAATCTGTTTTTAGTGATGTTGGTTAAGGGATAAATATTGACCAGGACACCAGGGAGAACTCCCCTGCTCTTCTTCAATATAGTGTCATGGGATCTTTTACATCCATCTGAGAAGGCAGACAGGTCCTAACGTTTAATGACTTATCTGAAAGACAGCACCTCCAACCGTACAGGACTCCCTCAGTACTGTACTGGAGTGTCAGCCAACATCTTGTGGGACAATCCTGTGACCCAGAGGCAGAAGTGCTACCACTGAGCCACGGCTGACAAACTCAGATCTTTAATCCTGCAATGCACCGTGTAGCAGGTAGGAGGCTAGTGTGACCATCTTCCTGGAAAGTTTCAGCATCATAATCTGTTAGACTGAGGGAGCTTGTCCTGGCCTCATGGATCCAGCCCCTAGATAGTTGGTATGATGAATAGTCATGATGAAAGCAGTGTCCCGGTCAATATTTATCCCTCAACCAACATCCCTATAACAGATTATCTGGTCATTATCACATTGCTGTTTGTGGGACCTTGCTGTGTGCAAATTGGCTGCTGCGTTTTCTACATTATAACAGTGACTATGCTTCAGAAGTACTTCACTGGCTGTAAAATGCTTTGGGATGTCCTGAGGTGGTGAAAGGTGCTATATAAAGGCGAGTTCTTTCTTTCTTTACCACACTCTCTGGGCCAGTGAAGATCACAAATTCCCTGTAACCTTTTACGCCTCTGGTAGCTTTCGGGCACCAGTTGGGGGACCTAACATCTGAACTGTTACTCTGTGCTCTGCCTCTATCCTTAGGATGATGCAGGATAATACACACAGCAGCTATTATAATAATTTCAGCTTGGCGCAAAGGTAGCACTCTGACCTCTGAGTTAGAAGGTCAGGGGTTCAATCTCCACTTTAGGGCTTGAGCACATAGTTTAGTGCAGTACTGAGGGATGACTGCATTGTCATAGATGCCATCTTCTGGATGAGATGTTAAACCAAGTTCCCATCTGCCTGTTCCGGTGGATGTAAGAGATCTTGTGATACTATTCCAAGAAGAGCACGGAAGTTGTCACAATGTCCTCGTCAACATTTACCCTGAGTCAACACCAAGAAAACAGATAACTAATCACTTATCTCATTGTTGTTAGTGGATGTTGCTGTGGTGCAAATTGGCTGCCTACGAAACAACAGTGACTGTGCTTCAAAAGTAAAAGGCGTTGGGATGTCGTAAGGACACGCAAGGCACTGTACCAGGGCAAGTTCCTTCTTTCTTTCATTTTGCAGCCATTACCTTCCAGCTGAGTTGTGGTGCTTGGTGCATTACATTGAGTCACCCAATGAAAGATGGCACATTTCAAATCAAACAGTCTCTGGCAAGCACTTAATTCTCTGAATAAGCTATGAGTGTGGTTTCAGCAATAACTGTTTGAGCAGGGCAGAAAAAAACACACAAGAACTGCTAACCCTTTTCTCACATTGCCCCAGGGGTTTTAGCCACAGCATCACTGATTGCTAGCTGTACAGAGCAGTGGAAAATACAGCCGCCAAAAGATGTCAGTCAGCATTACTGCAACTTCATATCGCCAGAGACCTTGGCAGCCGACACAAACTTGTATCCAAGTTTGCAATTAAGATATTTCTCTGCGTGCAAATGTGCCGTTGCATGCAAGCGATGCAGCAGCTGTTGTTCTGTTGTGCCAAAACAGATTCTGACTGTGAAATGGGTCCAGTAAGAGGAACAACCAAGCCTGCAGGTAGCTATGCGGGTAAAATGTAATTGCATCGCTGTATAAGTCACATCCCAGGTTTGTGGCTTGTAGAAACTGCATACATGAGGGACAGGGGAATAGAGGGATACAGGGCAGCGAGGGAAGGGGGGGAAGAGATAATAAGTGAGCGGAGGCTCGTGCGGAGTATGTACATCGACATAGACCAGTCAGGCTGAATATTTCTGTGTTGTAGGTTCATAGAATCATAGAAAATTTACGGCACAGAAGGTGGCCATTCGACCCATCGTGTCCGTGCCGGCTGAGAAACGAGCCACCCAGCCTAATCCCACTTTCCCGCATTTGGTCCGTAGCCCTGCAGATCACGGCTCTTCAGGTGCACATCCAGGTATTTTTTAAATGAGTTGAGGGTTTCTGCCTCTATTACCCTCTCAGGCAGTGAGTTCCAGATCCTCACCAACCTCTGGGCGAAAAAAAATCCTCATTTCCGCTCTAATCCTTCTACCAATCACTTTAAATCTATGTCCCCTGGTTATTGACCCCTCCACTAAGGGAAATAGGTCCTTCCTATCACTCTATCGAGGCCCCTCATAATTTTGTACACCTCAATCAAATCACCCCTCAGCCTCCTCTGTTCCAAGGAAAACAACCCCAGCCTATCCATTCTTTCCTCATTGCTAAACTTCTTCAGTCCTGGCAATATCCTTGTAAAACTCCTCTGCACTCTCTCTAGTGCAATCACATCCTTCCTGTAATGTGGTGACCAGAACTGTGCGCAGTACTCAATTTGTGGCCGAACTAGTGTTTTATACAGATCCAGCATAACGTCCCTGCTTTTATATTCTATACCTCATATAATAAAGGAAAGCATTCCATATGCCTTCTTAACCACCTTATCTACCAGTCCTGCTACCTTCAGGGATCTGTGGACATGCACTCCAAGGTCCCTCACTTCCTCTACACCTTTCAATATCCTCCCATTTATTGTGTATTCCCTTGCCTTGTTTGCTCTCCCCAAATGCATCACCTCACACTTCTCCGGATTGAACTCTGCCACTTTTCTGCCCATCTGACCAGTCCATTGATATCTTCCTCTATGTAATTCTATGTAAGGTCAACTTTCACACCTGATTTTATAATACTTTGCCCTCTGTCAGCCATGGCTCAGTGGTAGCACATCTTTCGGATGAGAATTTAAAACTGATGCCCTGTCTGTTCTCTCAGGTGGCCATAAAAAATCCCCCGGCACAATTTTGAACAAGAACAGGGGAGTTCTCCCTGTGTTCTGGCCAAAATTTATCCCTCAACCAACATCATTAAAACAGCTGATCTGATTGTCATATTGCTGTTTGTGGGACCTTGCTGTGTGCAAATTGGCTGCTGTGTTTCCCTACATTACATAGTGACAGCACTTCAAAAGTACTTAAATATCTGTAAAGTGCTTTGGGATGTCCTGAATTTGTGAAAGGCGCTTTATAAATGCAAGAGAAATGCAAGTCCTTCTTTCTTTTTTTGGTGTGAAGTGAGCCCAACTTCAGGCTATCACACCTTTCTCTCAACCCAAAGACCAGAGGGACGATTTTAACTTTCAGTGGTGGCAGAGAAGGATCAATAGTGATCAGCCCGCCATCACTCATGCTGCCTGATTGACTTCAAGGGAAAGGAAAGTTGGGTGGGATGTACAAGAAGAGGCAGATCCCCTGCTGCCAGTTTTTCACAACCCCCAAAAATTAAAATCTACCCCTGGGATCTTCAACGCTGAATAGCATCATGTCCTTCACAAATACAAAGAGTAGAAGTTATCTTCATCCATGCCTTTGTTGCCTCTAGACTGGACTATTCCAATGCTCTCCAGGCTGGCCTCCCACTTTGCACCCTCCGTAAACTTCAGCTCATCCAAAACTCTGTTGCCCGTATCCTAACTCGCACCAAGTCCCGTTTACCCATCACCCCCTGTGCTCGCTGACCTACATTGGCTCCCGGTCCGGCAAAGCATCGATTTTAAAATTCTCACCCTTGTGTTCAAATCCCTCCGTGGCATCGCCCCTCCTTATCTCTGTAACCTCCTCCAGCCCGACAACCCTCCGAGATCTCTGCGCTCCTCCAATTTGGCCTCTTACGCATCCTGAATTTTCACTGCTCCATCGTTGGCGGCCATGCCTTCAGCTGTCTAGGCCTTAAGCTCTGGAATTCACTCCCTAAACCTCTCTGCCTCTCGACCTCTCTCATATCCTTTAAGTCGTTGCTTAAAACCCATCTCTTTGACCAAGCTTTTGTTCACCTGTCTCCTATCTCCTTATATGTTTTGGTGTCAAATTTTGATTGATAATGCTCCTGAGAAGCCCCTTGGGACATTTTACAACATTAAAGGGGCTATATAAGCGCAATTTGTTGTTGTTACTGCCAGTGATTACTATCGTATGAATATTTCTTAGAATCATAGAATGGTTACAGCACAGATGGAGGCCATTCGGCCCATCGACCCTGTGCCAGCTCTTTGTAAGAGTAATCCAGTTAGTCCCATTCCCCAGCTCTTTCCCCGTAGCTCTGCAAATTTTTTCCTTTCAAGTATTTATCCAATTCCTTTTTGAATGCCATGATTGAATCTGCTTCCACCACCCTTTCAGGCAGCACTGCTTAAAAAAGTTTTTCCTCATGTCGCCTTTGGTTCTTTTGCCAATCACCTTAAATCTGTATCCTCTGCTTCGCAACCCTTCCACCAATGAGAACATTTATTTATTTTATCTAAACCCTTCATGATTTTGAATACCTCTATCAAATCTCCTCTTAACCTTCTCTGCTCTAAGGAGAACAACCACAGCTTCTCCAGTCTTTCCACGTAACTGAAGTCCCTCATCCCTGGAACCATTCTAGTAAATCTTTTCTGCGCCGTCTCTAAGGCCTTCACATCCTTCCAAAAGTGCGGTGCCCAGAATTGGACACAATACTCCAGTTGTGGCCAAATCAGTGTTTTATAAAGGTTCAATATAACTTCCTTGCTTTTGTACTCTATGCCTCTATTAATAAAGCCCAGGATCCCGTATGCTTTTTTAACCGCTTTTTCAACCTGTCCTGCCACCTTCAAAGATTTGTAAACATATATCCCCAGGTCTCTCTGTTCCTGCAACCTCTGTATAATTGTACTATTTAGTTTATATTGCCTCTCCTCATTCTTCCTGCCAAAATGTATCACTTTGCCCTTCTCTGTATTAAATTTCATCTGTCATCTGTCCGCCCATTCCTGTCTATGTCCTCTTGAAGTCTATCACTATCCTCCTCACCGTTTACTACACTTCCAAGTTTTGTGTTATCTGCAAATTTTGAAATTGTGCCCTGTACATCCAAGAAGATTAAGGGCATTTAAAATGCAGATGGATGCTATTACGGGAAAGAGTTAGGGTACATGAGGATGATTGGCCAAGTGGCTTTTTCTTGTCCTTGGCTTTTGTTTTTAAAAAGCCGTTCTGTCCATCATGCTTGCATCTTCCAGTGGGCATTTAGAAATGACATTGACATGGACTCTCTCCATTTATTTCATTTCCTCACAAAGGTGAATCACTACAGATAACATTTTCTTTCATTTCTCCTGCAACTCCCAAAGATGATCCAGTTAACCTGCACCACATCAATCATTACATTAGTAGCGAGATGTAGACCAATTGTATCCATAATGGATGATTGAAAAAATCTTCCCCTGTCACCAATGTAGCTCACATCTTTTCAGTATTGGCTACTGAGATTATACAAAGTACTCAGTATACAGTCACTAACAGATGCAGTAGCTGTACTGCATCAAAGTAAGTGTTTACCTTTTACTCAGTGAGTACTGCATATTTATCTTGCTGTCATAGCTTATAGTTATGCATGACCTATGGTTAATAGGACTACTGAACATGGGAAATGGGTTTTTAGGCTAACAATGCAGCATTACACTATTCTGTATGGTTTTAACCAGCAAGCATCCAGATTATCACGCTCATAGAAAAATTCTTCTCTGTACTATTCTAACGGAGTTGTGAGTTCACTCAAAATAAACAGGATAATGCCCCCATTAAATTAGCAGAGAGGGGAGGTCGGTATGAGCCTGTTCACTCTTTGTATGATGACACCCCTGGCCATAACGTTTACCCTCAAAAGGTCAAGCTGAAGTTCTCAATTTGAAATCGTGCCGTCTCATCAACCCCCTCCACCCGCCTACACCGCCCGATACCTCCTCAAAAAACCAACAAATCTAAAAAAAAACACACAATTTTAACAGATTCAAGAATGAAGCAATCTGAACAGGGAAATTCAAAATCATTCCTGATATTACTCATCTGCCTAAAGTAAGATCACTGCAGATTGTTAGTGCTGTCTCCTTGCGCATTTTAATGTCCCCTCTTCCTCCACACCTTGTTTTGAGGTGCAGTTCCACAGCACCACCCCAACATCGGCCCGATGGCAATGTAATGTGAGTGTCAGTAAGCTATTCAACTGTAGAAGCCATTATGGCCGGGCCCATTCCTGTACTCACCCATACATACTTTCCACACTGACAATAACATGGGCCCATTCTTCCCGTTACCAGCTCAGGGGGCACTAAAGCCAGTTGTAACACCCTAAATGTGCTCCAGTCGAAAACAGCAAACTCGGCACAGATGAGGGACCGAGTCTGGAATCTCTTGGTCCTTGCCACAGTATCGTTATTCATTAGACCATCAGGGAAAGCTCGTGATTCATTAAAACTCTTTCTACTCTGTCCAAAGGATGCTGCCAAGAAACCTTATAGCTAGGAATTTCTTATTGCCCATATTCTAACTTGCACCTAGTCCTGTTCAACCATCACCCCTGTGCTCGCTGTCCTACACTGGTTCTCGGTCCGGCAATGCCTCAGATTTAAAATTCTCACCCTTGTGTTCAAATCCCCTCCACGGCCTCAGCCCTCCCTATCTCTGTAACCTCCTCCAGCCCTACAACCATCTGAGAACTCCAAGTTCCTCCAATTCTGGCCTTTTGCGCATCCCTGATTTTAATCGCCCCACCATTGGCGGCCGTGCGTTCGGCTGCCTAGGCCCTAAGCTCTGGAATTCCTTCGCTAAACCTCTCCCCCTCTCTACCTCTCTCCCCTCCTTTAAGACGCTCCTTAAAACCTGCCTCTTTGATCAAACTTTTGGTCACCTGTCCTAACATCTCCTTAAGTGGCTCAGTGTCAAATTTTATCTGATTACGCTGCTGTGAAGCGCCTTGAGACGTTTTTATTATGTTAAAGGCGCCATATAAATATAAATTGTTGTTGTTGCACAAGAAAAGGCAAATCAACCCTGTCCGTAAACAGAAGCAAGTGCTTCTTCTCAGCTCGTCCGGTCATCAGTTTCAATATGAAGGGAGGTAGCACTGAGTATTAAAACAGCCAACTAGGTTAGAGTTAATGGTCTTTGCAATTTTTGGGATACTTTTTAATAGCTGCTTTCTCTATTTCAGTCCGGGAGGGGAAAGGAACGACTTTAAAATCGATTGTTTAACAAATTTGAAATTGAAATTAAATTAATTTGCCGCATGATGGTGTTGATGGTGCCAGGGGATAGCTGCAGCTCTGACTCTCCCCGCCTGTCCTCAATGTGGTGGCATCCGAACAGAGCTTGCAAAGCAGGGCTGCTGCACGAACTTAGTCTGGTGGAACGCTGCTCCGTGAAGCAACATCACCTCCTTCAATAACATTATATTCCCTTCTGAACTGCTGCAACACTGATTAATTATTCTACAAGTCTCAGCTTGGACGCAGCAATGATTGAAGAGCAAAAATCCTTTGGGTGTGGGGGGGGGTGGGGTGAGCGGGGGATGGAATCTCCATATTTAAAGCTCTGTCACTTGGCAGTAATGAACTCTTATACCCACCAGTGATATATAACGCATAGAATAATTGATAGTTGGAAGGTAGTCATTAGACCAGTTTTCCAATCTCAGTGACTGGAAGAGGCTGGCCTTCTTCTTATGCAAACAGTCGAAGGGGATGGAAACACTCTGATGCCCTATGAACTGGTAGACTTTCCAGTTTGACTCCTCTTTCCCCAGGAGAATTTTACACCCTCCCGCCCCCACCTCCCCCCACTCCAATCATAGGTTCTGGCTTATGGGCACTGATAGCCCCTGACCCCTCAGCCAAGACCCCCCCCCTATTCGAATGAGGATGTCACCACTGCCAAGACAGATCCTGTTCTCAACAGATGATGGCACAAATGGTCTTTCCAACAGCAGTCATTTAGACAGCGATTAGAAGCAGGAACCCTGGATGATGTCTCTTTTATTTTCGCATCGTTGTGTTTTGGGATACGACACTCCATTAATAACCATCCTTTAAAACATCGTCTCTCTAGCGTGGTAATGGACTGATAGCAACTTCCTTTAAAACCTAGACTTTGGGGACTGCATAAAAGTGTTAAATTCATGGTACGCATTAAGTTAGCTCACCATGAAATCACAGTAAGCCCGCCTTTAAAAGACGGCTACGAGCAGATGGCTTATTCTCAAAGGTTTGAGAGCTGCTTCTATTTTTGTTTTCAACTATGCCCGCGGTACTCTTTATAGAAATGGAAAAGAACAAAAAGCAAATGTGATTCTGGAACGGTTGTGTCACTTATTGCTTCATTGCAGATCATTCATATTTAAATTAGATGCAAATTATGTAAATAGGATATTAATGTGTCACTCATAACTCAGTGAGGACACTGCTGAGAACTGGGGAAACTTTCGCCGTTGGGTGATCTTAAAGGAGCAGTGTGCTATAAATATATTGATAGGGGACTGTGGGTTAACAGGTTCGGGTAAATGTTGCAAGTCGAGGCTCCATGCCAACAGCAGAGCCTCGTCACATTGACCCTTTGACGTGTCACGGGTTGAACCCTGGCTTCCAGTCGAGCTCAGGCTGATGGAACCCAAAGATCATGAGACTACAATCAGTATCGTGTTTGAGGTGTTTTTCTCATCAGCTTTGCTCAGTTGGTAGAATTCTTGCATCAGGAGGCTACAGACACATAGGCCCCGAATTTAAAGCAGGAGGGGCGGGGTGGGGGTGGGGGTGGGCAGATACGGTGCGCGTGAGCCTTGGAGCGAGAAACGAACGCAGGGAGTCCGGAGCCGTGGAGGCCCAGCCGTCTCATAACCACAACTTTCATCAGAATACCGCCCGAACCCGGCCAGGCGCACTACCTGGCTGGCAGGCGGGAGCAGGAGATCGCAGGCAGGAGACCGCAGCCGGGTACCCACAAAATCGTTCCCCGGCAGTCAGGTGAGAGGTGGAGCAGGGAAGGAAGACGAAGGCGATTGGGGGAGGGAAGGGAGAGGAAGCCCGGGGAATGGGAGGCCCAAGGCTTCCTTGTGAAGTCCGGAGGAGCATTCGTGCCCCTCTAGGCCCACAAGTAAGCTAAAAGAAGATTAAACGCATAGCTAGGCCTCTTCTGACCAATGATCCCCCCACTCACGGCAGGTCTGGCCTGATGGAGAAGCTGTCACGGCTCCCACGCTCAAGCCTCGGACCAAAATGATTGATCATACCCAAAACACTAACTGGGCAGTGTCACGAATATCACAGGATTCATCCAGTGCAAGTGAAAATGTAAAAGAATCTTTCAGCTAAGCCTTCAGCTGAGATTTGATGCTGCCAGACAGATCTAGAAAACAACGACAGACTGTTTGATGTCTCAGCTGCAGGTCTCGAATTTTCTGTGGAATATTGATTCTTGATTTATGGTTCATAGTTTTCCAGTAAAATGCCCATGACTGTCATCATAATCTGTAGCCCCTAAAACCCTTCTGCCTTATGGGACTAGCCACCCCATCAGCTGGTATAAATGGATAGGTTTTTTTTATTCGTTCATGGGATGTGGGCGTCGCTGCCGAGAACAACATTTATTGCCCATCCCTAATTGCCCTTGGGAAGGTGGTGGTGGTGAGCCGCCTTCTTGAAACGCTGCAGTCCGTGTGGTGTCAGTTCTCCCACAGTGCTGTTAGGAAGGGAGTTCCAGGATTTTGACCCAGCGACAATGAAGGAACGGCGATATATTTCCAAGTCGGGATGGTGTGTGACTTGGAGGGGAACGTGCAGGTGGTGTTGTTCCCATGTGTCTGCTGCCCTTGTCCTTCTAGGTGGTAGAGGTCGTGGGTTTGGGAGGTGCTGTCGAAGAAGCCTTGGCGAGTTGCTGCAGTGCATCCTGTGGATGGTACACACTGCAGCCACAGTGCACCGGTGGTGAAGGGAATGAATGTTTAGGGTGGTGGATGGGGTGCCAATCAAGCGGGCTGCTTTGTCCTGGATGGTGTTGAGTTTCTTGAGTTTTGTTGGAGCTGCACTCATCCAGGCAAGTGGAGAGTATTCCATCATACTCCTGACTTGTGCCTTGTAGATGATGGAAAGGCTGTGGGGAGTCAGGGGGGTGAGTCACTCACCACGGAATACCCAGCCTCTGACCTGCTCTTGTAGCCACAGTATTTATATGGCTGGTCCAGTTAAGTTTCTGGTCAATGGCGACCCCCAGGATGTTGATGGTGGGGGATTCGGAGATGGTAATGCCGTTGTATGTCAAGAGGAGGTGGTTAGACTCTCTCTTGTTGGAGATGGTCATTGCCTGGCACTTGTCTGGCTCGAATGTTACTTGCCACTTATCAGCCCAAGCCTGGATATTGTCCAGGTCTTGCTGCATGCGGGCAGGGACTGCTTCATTATCTGAGGGGTTGTGAATGAAACTGAACACTGAGCAATCATCAGCGAACAACCCCATTTCTGACCTTATGATGGAGGGAAGGTCATTGATGAAGCAGCTGAAGATGGTTGGGCCGAGGACACTGCCCTGAGGAACTCCTGCAGCAATGTCCTGGAGCTGAGATGATTGGCCTCCAACAACCACTACCATCTTCCTTTGTGCTAGGTGTGACTCCAGCCACTGGAGAGTTTTCCCCCTGATTCCCATTGACTTCAATTTTACGAGGGCTCCTCGGTGCCACACTTGGTCAAATGCTGCCTTAATGTCAAGGGCAGTCACTCTCACTTCACCTCTGGAATTCAGCTCTTTTGTCCATGTTTAGACCAAGGCTGGAAGGAGCATTCACATCACAGCCCATCAGACTGTTAATTGGCCTGCGAATGAGGTAATCACCAAAACTAGGGGTCATAAATATAAAATAGCTGCTAATAAATCCAATTGGAAATTCAGGAGAAACTTCTTTACCCAAAGAGTGGTAAGAATTTGGAACTCGCTACCACAAGGAGTAGATGAGGCAAATAGCATGGCTGCATTTAAGGGGAAGCTGAATAAGTACATGAGGGAGAAAGGAATTGAAGGATATGCTGATAGAGTGAGATGAAGTAGGGAGGGAGGAGGCTCGTGTGGAGCATAAACGCTGGCATAAACCAATTGGGCCAAATGGCCTGTTTCTGTGCTGCAGTTTCGATGTAATGTAATCAGCATGGTGATTGTCTGGGAATGCTTCCGGTGGATTTATAAAACCTGCTGCCACAAATTTAATGTAAAATAAACTTGCACAAAGATCCTTAATACCCTAAAGTCAGGTATGATTTGCACAATCAAACTCATATGAATTCTGCCAAATGAATTTCAGCCTAAGTGGATCTATGCTACTCATCTTTAATTTAATATGTATAACCAATTTTCAAATACTTTTAGTGAAAGTTCAAGGGTTTTCCCAATTTCTACCTTAAGCGATAGCATCAGAGGTACATTATATAACTGGACAAGAAGGGTTCTAAAATTGAAGAAGCTGAATCCTTAAGAAATGCAAATCTATTAAACAAATTGTTTCCCAGTCCTGTCTCAGACAAGGATGTGAGGCAAGGGACTACTTTCAATCTCCCAATATTTTGGTGGCACCATATTAAGTTGAAATTAATGGGCCAGAAATCACTCCCGAAATAACGGAGGAGCTCTCCATATTTTAGTGGCGAATTGAAGGAGCAAGTTCCAGTGTTTGCATGAGGGCAGTGAAACCCGAAAATCCGGAACTTGTTCCTCGTTGTTCACCGGCGATATGACAACTTCGAATTAAAGGGCCATCGCACGCTGTAATCAGAGAAATCATTGAAAAAGCGCCAACTTGCTTATCTGCCCAGCTGGAAAATAACTAATTACCCCACCAAACAGGCACACCTAAAAATACCAGGTCTAAACTATGTTTTAACAGCACGGTAAGTCTTAATCACTGCCAAACAACTAAAAATTAACTTTTAAAAATATGAAGTCTCATATTACACTATATTTTAATAGTTTTTGGTCATTAATTTTTTTTAATTAAAAAGTTATTATTTTTTTTACTTTTCCCTTCTGTCTCTTTTATTTAATTCAATGATTTCTTTGGCTTTTTATTTTAAAAAGTGTCAAATTTTTAGTACAATGACATAGAACACTAACTTTAATTGAATGAAGTCCGCTTGCCTGCTTGAGCAATGTAGCCTGAATCTGTGGGCGGGACTTCCCTTCCTGACGGATTTTGTGGGCGTGTCATCTCCTCGCACCCACTTTTCCAGCCCCACGGCAACTCACACTGCTCAGAGGCTGGGTTGATAGCGCACAATTTGTTTAAGGTTCAAATTCAAGCAATTCGACATCACAGAGCCCGCAGTAAGTATTTTCATTAATTTAATTTGTGGGAACTACGGTGAGCGTTGCCTCGCCACTCAGTGCGATTTCTGGTCCAAAGCCTTGGAACTTAACTCATTTTTCTTAGATATCAACTATATTCATGTTCTCCGATTCTTATCAAACAACTCCAGTTACCTTAAATACACTCAACATCCACTCCTTATTTACCCTGATACAACTTAAATTATTGATTCCCTGTTATGGGTGATGGACTGAGAAGTGCCAATTGTTACATGACAATCTCAGGTCACCCTCCCAGGGTGTGTTCACTGAATTCACTTAACTAGCTGTCTGTGGTGCCCAGCACAGGAAAACCAGTATTCATAATTTAATAATTTGATCAGACACTTGGGGCTCGATGTTAGCACCCGCGATCGGGTGCGTTCGTGGCGGGGGGGCTACGAAAATCGGGGATTCCCGGGGCGGGTCGGGAGCCCAGCTCCAACCTGCCACATTTCCGGGTTCCCCCCGCATGTGGGACTCCCGCAGGCAATTAAAGCCAGCGGGGTGTCACTTAAAGTAATTGAACAGGTACTTCAGGTTGTTTACAGACCTGATTGACCTGTTATTTTAGCAGGGATGGGATTTTGCAACTGACTGGGACTGTTTTCTGTACTGGGGGAAACACTCCCAGTTCAAATGGACATGTTGCAGCCATCAGCCTGTGGCTGCTGCAAAGGTCCATTTGACAGGTGGTGGGGGGCAGACCCTCACTCATTGCAGGAGGCCACTCTGTCACTTTGGACAAAGTTTGGCCTCCACCACCCTGCCCCTAACAATAAAATTCACCAACTTGCACACTTACCCCGGTGTCCAGACACATGTACCTACCTTGCGGACCCCCACAGATGTACATCTTCTGAATGGGGGCCGCCGTAGCTGCAGTCATGACCTCCTCAGAGGGCGAACAGCATCACCAGCCTCGCGGCCATGCCATCCACCTCTGGCACGTGGAGCTCCACAACAGAGTGCTGTGACAGATCCACCTGCACAGCAGGAGGGAGGGCAACCGCAGAGAGAGATGCGTCGCAGAGGGCACTACCCTCGCCACAGGGTCCACAGACCGAGGCTCAGCTTCCTGGACCTCTCTGAGCAGCAGTGCACACGGAGGCTCAGAGTCACTCGACATGTAGTCGTGGACATCTGCAGCCTCCTTCATGCCGAGCTGCTCCCGGCTGGCCCGAGCACCATCTTCTTACCTGTCGCTGTCAAAGTCACCACTGCCCTCAACAACTTCTCCGTATCCTTCCAGGGTGCCACCGGGGACATCGCCGACGTCTCTCAGTCGTCTGCACAAAAGAGCCCTGCAAATACACCTGCACCCACTTTGCAGTGACACAATGGGTGGCATCAGTTGTGGGTCTTCATTGTGATCCTCAGGAAAGGGCATTATTGCACAAACCAGACAAGATTTACAAAGATGTGGCAGTAGTGGTGACAATATAATATGTAATGTGAGTTGATCAGAAATTAAATATAAGTAAAAATTATGACAAACCCTCAAACACCCTTGTGCATCCCCTTCATGCTCACAACACGTTTGCCTTAAGCTGCCTACAGCACATATGTGATGCATGCCCTGTGGCTGCAGCACAGGTAGTGGCAGGTTGAGTGAGGCTGACCGTAAAAGAGATGCATGAGAGGGTGAGTATGAGATAGAGCCATGAGATTGTATGAGGATTGGGTTGAGTGGTAGTGGCGGGATGAGTACTGGCGAGGTGAGTAAGTGCAGGTAAGATGAGGATGAGGTTTGAGTGGGTGTGAGGAGTGATGTGACAGAGTAGTGTTGGCAATGCCGAAGGAGATGTGGGGTGGGGGCGGTGATGTGGCAGACGGAGTGTAGGGGAAAGACTACGTGTACTCACTTTGGCTGACCCACTTAGGTCATTGAAGCGCCTCCTGCACTGTATGCAGGTGGGCGATATGTTGGTGGTGCAGGTGACCTCCTCTGCCACCTCGAGCCAGGCCTTCTTGGTGGCAGAGGCAGGCCGCTTCCTCCCGCCCGCCGGGGGGAAGATCTCTGTCCTTCCCCTCCTCCTCACCCCATCCAATAAGAGCTGGAGTGAGGCATCATTAAACCCAGGAGCAGCCTTCCCCCTGGGCTGCTCCATGCTGTAATTTTTCCTATTTCTTGCAGCATCAGACAGTGGAGGACTGCCCCTTTAAATAGAGCTCCTCCAGCTGACAGACCTTACTGCGCATGCGCAGTCCACCCGACGCGCAGCTCAGCAGTGGGGAACCCGGAACAACAGGTAAGTGGACCCAATCAGCCTGTGATTGCGCACGGGGCAGACTGATTTCACCGGGCGCGTTACCCACGCGCTAAATCTACCCTCCCGCCGCGAACCCGCCACCCTGTTAATATCGGGTCCTTGGCCTGTAAACTCGGGTCAGTTAACATCAATTACTCCAATTCAGTTCAGACCCAAAAACGGAGGGAGTCAATGTTTCAAAACAACACAAAATAATACATGTATATTTAAAGTCGGGACAGCACATGCTTACAAATATCCAGTAGGTTATAAGTTACTTTCCTCTTCTTTCTTCAGCATGCCATGCAGATCACCTAGAAATCCACTGGATACAACAGTGGAAAAATTAGCTCTTGCCGGAAAGGGGGAGATTTAAATATTTGTAACAATCTTAATGTTAACTAAGCTAAGGCTTACAAAAGGTTAACACTGCATGTTGTGATAAAGGGGTAGAGCAGGCTTCAGCAGCAACTCCACAGCACAAACAGCTTCCCGCACGTTTGAAGATATTAAAATCCCGGGATAACCAGCGTTTACGGTAGAAACGCTGCAGCGGTTCAAGAAGGCGGCTCACCATCACCTTCTCAAGGGCAATTAGGGATGGGCAATAAATGCCGGCCTCGCCAGCGACGCCCACATCCCATGAACGGATAATTAAAAAAAAGAAAAGAGACGTTTTCGCCATTCTTTTTTAACTGTCGAAGAGAATCTATCCTTTTTATTTCATCTTAACTTGATCTTTCAATCTCAGATGTTTTTAATTTAGAATCATAGAATCATAGAAAAGTTACAGCATGGAAGGAGGCCATTCGGCCCATTGAGTCCGCGCCGGCTCCATGCAAGAGCAATCCAGCTAGTCCCACTCCGCCACCCTATCCCTGTAGCCCTGCAAATTTTTTCCTCTCAAGTACTTATCCAGTTCCCTTTGAAGGCTATGATTGAATCTGCCTCCACCACTCCCTCGGGCAGTGCATTCCAGACCCTAACCACTGACTGTGTAAAAAAGTTTTTCCTCATGTCACCTTTGTTTCTTTTGCCAATCACCTTAAATCTATGTCCTTTGGATCTTGACCCTTCCGCCAATGGGAACAGTTTCTCTCTATCTACTCTGTCTAGACCCTTCATGATTTTGAATACCTCGATCAAATCTCCTCGCAACGGTCTCTGTTCCAAGGAGAACAACCCCAGCTTCTCCAGTCTATCCACGTAATGAAAGTCCCTCATCCCTGGAATCATTCCAGTAAATCTCTTCTGCACCCTTTCTAAGGCCTTCACATCTTTCCTAAAGTGCAGTGCCCAGAACTGGACACAATACTCCAGTTGTGGTCGAACCAGTGTTTGATAAAGGTTCATCATGATTTCCATATTTTTGTACTCTATGCCCCTATGTGTAAAGCCCAGGATCCCGTATGCTTTTTTAACCGCTTTCTCAACCTGCCCTGCCACCTTCAGTGATTTGTGCACAAATACCCCCAGATCACTCTGTTCCTGTACCCCTTTTAGAATTGTGCCCTTTAGTTTATATTGCCTCTCCTCATTCTTCCTACCGAAATGCATCACTTCAAATTTTTCTGCGTTAAATTTCATCTGCCACGTGTCCATCCATGCCACCAGCCTGTCCATATCCTCTTGAAGTCTATCACTATCCTCCTCACTGTTTACTACCCTTCCAAGTTTTGTGTCGTCTGCAATTTTGGAAATTGTGCCTTGTACACCCAAGTCCAAGTCATTAATATATATAAAGAAAACCGCTGGACCCAGCACTGACCCCTGGGGAACACCACTGTACACCTCCCTCCAGTCCAAAAAATAACCATTCACCACTACTCTCTGTTTCCTGTCCCTTAGCCAATTCTGTATCCATGTTGCTACTGCCCCCTTTATTCCATGGGCCGCAATCTTGATGATAAGCCTACCATGTGGCACTTTATCAAACGCCTTTTGAAAGTCCATATACACCACATCAACTGCATTGCCCTCATCTACCCTCTCTGTTACCTCATCAAAAAACTCTATCAGGTTAGTTAAACACGATTTGCCTTTAACAAATCCGTGCTGGCTTTCCCTAATCAATCCACACTCGTCCAAGTGACTGTTAATTCTGTCCTGGATTATCTTTTCTAAAAGTTTCCCCACCACCGAGGTTAAACTGACTGACCTATAGTTGCTGGGTTTATCCTTACACTCTTTTTTCAACAAGGGTGTAACATTTGCAATTCTCCAGTCCACTGGCACCACCCCCGTATCTAAGGATGTTTAGACGATTGTGGCCAGTACCTCCGCAATTTCCACCCTTACTTCCCTCAGCAACCTAGGATGCATCCCATCCGGACCAGGTGGCTTATCTACTTTAAGTATAGCTAGCCTTTCTAGTACCTCTTCTTTATCAATTTTTAGCCCATCCAGTATCTCAACTATATCTTCCTTCACTGAGACTCTGGCAGCATTTTCTTCTCCTCTAAGATCTTCAATTCCATTCCTAATTGCTCCATTACTCATTCAAGCTTTAATACCTACTTGTAAATGCAGTTGATACTTCCATTGGAGGGAGCTCGACCTACTTCATCACCTATGGCCCTTGAATAATCAGCTGCCAAGGGGACCTATTTTCATTTGGCATTTACCCAATTATCACGGTTACTCACAGCCTGCATGGTAACAACCGGATGTGTCGGCCAGGGCTCAAGAAAGGAATTAAAATTGAGAGGCTGTAGCCTCCTTAGTCATCTCCTGTAATCTGTCCAGAGACAGACAGATAAATAGATCTTAATGCTATGACACTCAATTTGTTACAAACCACAAGTCGGTACATACGTGTGACTCAGGACACCTTGTCTGCGTTACAGGCTAGGTCCTGTTCTCTCAATGTGGCAGCTAACTCATCTATTCCCTCTCCTTCATACAATCATTTCACATTCCATTGACCATATAAGGTCTCGCCTTTAACTTTTTCAGCTAACTGCGGAACTTAAATCATTGATATAGTTGTAGGACCAGAGCTGCTATAAAGGCCCCATGCATCTCTACTTTCTCCAGGCTATAGACTGAGTTCACTCCTTCCTCTAAATCAAAAGCAAAATACTGTGGATGCTGGAAATCTGAAATAAAAACAGAAAATGCTGGAAAAGCTCAGCAAGTCAGGCAGCATCTGTGGAGAAAGAAGCAGAGTTAATGTTTCGGGTCGAAGACCTTTCATCAGAACTGGAAAATGTTAAAGAGTTAAAGGGGTCAATTTTGCAATGGTGAGGGGTTGGTAGCGGGGGGGAGGGGGGAGAAGATGCGTGTGGCAAACCCGCATGAACAAAACTTACTGTTTCCGATGCGATCGCATGTTGATTGCTGATGATTAACGTCCTCTCCGGGTTTCACCCTCGGCAGCCAGCCTGATTGACAGTCTGGCTGCCGGCAGGAGCTGCAACACGATGGGGGGGGGGAGAGAAAGAGAGAGAGCCAGATGTCATCCGGCGCCGGAACAGAAGATCGGGGGGGGGGGGGGGGGGGAGAGTGGAAGATCGGGGGGGAGAGGAAGATCGGGAGGAGGGGAAGATCAGGGGGGAGGAGAGGAAGATCGGGGGGGGAGGGGAAGATCGGGGGGGAGAGGAAGATCGGGGGGAGGGGAAGATCGGGGGGGAGAGGAAGATCGGGGGAGGGGAAGATCGGGAGGGAGAGGGGATGATCGGGGGGAGAGGGGAAGATCGGAGGGGGAGAGTGGAAGATCGGGGGGAGAGGGGAAGATCGGGGGGAGAGAGTGGAAGATCGGGGGGGGAGAGTGGAAGATCGGGGGGAGGGGAAGATCGGGGTAGAGAGGGGAAGATCGGGGGAGGGGAAGATCGGGGGAGGGGAAGATCGGGGGAGGGGAAGATCGGGGGAGGGGAAGATCGGGGGAGGGGAAGATCGGGGGGAGAATGGAAGATGGGGGGGGAGGGGAAGATCGGGGTGGAGAGGGGAAGATCGGGGGGAGAGTGGAAGATCGGGAGGGAGAGGGGAAGATCGGGGGGAGAATGGAAGATTGGGGATGAAGAGGGGGAGATCGGGGGGAGGGGAAGAGGGGGAAGATTGGAGGGGAGAGGGGAAGATCAGGAGGACATCGGGGGTGAAGTGGGGGACATCGGGAGGACATCAGGGGGCTGAAAAGTGGGACTTTGGAGAGGGAGACATCGGACATCAGAGCAGGGTTTTCACTTCCGTCTATTTCACTTTCCTGGTGAAACCAGACGTGAATCAGAAGCGGTGGGCAAGCCGCCCAGGTAAGTTAAAAATCATTCTAATCACTTACTCTGTCACAGGTAAAGTGCCTTGAGTACCTCAATGAGGTACATTCGGCTCTTTAACTGTCATCCTGCCGGCTTTAAACACGCACACAGGTGGGTCCCTGGGAAACTCGGAAGTCGGCGGGTTGGAGCCGGATTTCCGCAATTTTTGGAGGCCCCGCCCCCAACGCACCCGCAGTTTCCCCTTAAAATTTAACCCAAAGTTTTTAAGCAAGTACAGAGCCAGGGAAAGGGGGGGTGGAGGAGAGGACAAAACTTGCACCATCATCCTTTTGGTCATTTAATCCCTCTTGCCCTCTACCCTATCACTGACCTTCCCTTTTGTTCTTTCTTTCCCTCCACTCCCTGGCTCTGTACTTACTTAAAAACTTTAACTCTTTAACATGTTCCAGTTCTGACGAAAGGTCTTCGACCTGAAACGTTATCTCTGTCTCTTTCTCCACAGATACTGCCTCACTTGCTGAGCTTCTCCAGTATTTTCTGTTTTTATTTCACTCCTGTCTCTGTCCAGTATTTTTTATTACCTTCTCTGCTTCTACTTTCTTAACCTTATCTTCCTGTTCTGGCGGGTTTGCTCAAAAACATGTTTTCTCGTGGCTTTATGTCAGCATTAGCCTATGTTTCTGGCTGCATGTACTAAGTCAGACTAACTTCGCTTGCCCATTTTGTCATTGTTTAATGCTATAACCTATATTGAGGCACATTTATTTTCCAACAGTGCCACTTAACACTTCAAATCTATCCTGTTTCGTTGACAAAGATGATAACTGGGAGGTGGATAGAACAATTTTTTTGTTCTATTCATTCATGGGATGTGGGCGTGGCACGACCAGCATTTATTGCCCCTCCCTAGTTGCCCTTGAGAAGTTGGTGGTGGGCCGCCTTCTTGAGCCGCTGCAGTCCATGTGGCGAATGGCATGTCCACAATGCTAACCTTTCCAGCGGTTTGATACAACTGAGTGGCTTGCTAGGCCACTCCAGAGGGCAGTTAACAGTCAGCCACGTTGGCGTGGGATCGGAATCACACACAGGCCCGACCGAGTAAGGACGGCGGGTTTCCTTCCGTAAAGGGCATTAGTGAACCAGTTGGATTTTTACGGCAATCCGACATCTTTATGGTCACTTTTACTGGTACAAAATGCAGATTGTGTTTTTGTAAGTGTATAATCACATTTCAAACCAATAAAGTGGCTCTGACCCTTGTGCTTTATGCAGTGTTATATACTAAAATTGACTGCATCTCATTTCTGTCAGTTTGTAATTAGGAAACATTACCCACTCTTAGGCAGCCGAAAGCTCCTAAATCAGCAGGAATGCTGATTATAGTCCAATAACAGCTAATTGGAGGATTTTATAGAAAAAACCTTGGTGACATCTCATTCAAAAAGGCTAAACTGGAACATGAATTTGTTCCACTTCTCTGATCCAGTTTCATGGTGCAGGATACGAAATTAAATCCTTCCTTCAAAAATGAAGGAAAGGAAAAAATTCAGCCAATATTCCCACTACCAGATCGCTATCCAGTGATCCCCGCTGGAAGACATTGAGGTTAATATTGACTTTGGGTGAGAGTGTAAATCGGACGATATCGAATTAGCCACCCGTTATACATCTCTTTCCATTTTCACTTCCATTGAAGTCAGTTAAGTCAATGCCATGTGATTGGCAGTGGAACTACCCCCAATCTTAAATGCCTGCCGAAGACTGAAAACTCGTTTTTACTTAAGATCATGGCACGGTTGATTAGTCCCTTCAAACAGCCTTTGAAAGAAAAAGTAACACTTAGATTTACACAGCACTTTATCATATCTCTCAGGAACATCTCAAAATGTTCGGCATGTAATGAATTTATTTTTTGTTATGTGCGCGTAAGTGGCTGTCGTTTTGTGCACAAGTTCCCACTAACAGCAATAAGACTAATGATCAGTTGATTTGGTTTTAGTGGCATTGTTGACCAGGATACTGTGAGAACTCCCTGCGATTCTTCAAATAGAAAGAAATAACTTGCATTTACATATCGCCTTTTACATCCTCAGGACATCCCAAACCGCTTCAAGGACAATGAGTTAATGTTGAGGCATAGTCACTGTTGTTATGTAGGCAAATAGTTCCATAGGAACAAAATAAAGGCAGCCGTTTGGTATAATTTGCCATCAAATATAGAGTGGGGGTTAGCGAAGGACAAACCTTTGGATGAATCTGGACATTAAACGAATTCATGGTCTTCAAAATGTGGATTTTTCCAAATATGATTCTCGAATTTGAAACATGAACATGGATGGAGATGTCCTCATATTCCCAAAGAACTTCATCCCATTCACCACTTGACCAGGAGCGAACTTAAATGAAACTCGCCACTAACTCAACAGTGAAGAAATAGGTCTGCTTGAGTCCGAATCAGCAGAAACTAGATTGCCTGCACAAGATTGCTGAGTCATTTAAAAGTCATTTTAAATTGTGAGCAATATCTGTAATAAACCTTTGTTACTGTGAATCCAGCCACAGACATCAAACACTTGCCCAGTACTGACCAGGTTGTCAAGAATATACATTTGCACTGCCAATTATCAAAGAGACAGGCCAACAATCAGTCAAGTAGGGCTTAAATGCAGTATAAAACTGTCCAATTCAATTCAAACAGGAACAGAACATTTTTCAGGATGTAATTGGACCATTTTTCATCTGTCCCGACCTCAACCCTATATCAACTCTGTAGAATCAAAAATTACATTACATAGAATTTAGAGTACAGAAGCAGGCCATTCAGCCCAATTGGTCTATGCAGGCGTTTATGCTCCACATGAGCCTCCTCCCACCGCTCTTCATCGAACCCCATCAGCATATCCTTCTATTCCTTTCTCCCTCCTGTGCTTATCTAGCTTCCCCTTAAATGGATCTATGCTATTCACCTCAACTACTCCTTGTGGTAGTGAATTCCACATTCTAACCACTCTCTGGGGTAAAGAAGTGCCTCTCTCAATCACACACCATCCCAACTTGGAAATATATTGTTGTTCCTTCATTGTCGCTGGGTCAAAATCCTGGAACTCCCTAACTAACAGCACTGTGGGAGAACCTTCACTACACGGACTGCAGCGGTTCAAGAAGGCGGCTCACCACCACCTTCTCGAGGGCAATTAGCGATGGGCAATAAATGCCGGCCTTGCCAGCGACGCCCACATCCCATGAACGAATAAAAAAAAAATTTCTCCTGAATTCCCTATTGGATTTATTAGTGTCCATTTATGGTCTCTAGTTTCGGTCTCCCCCACAAGTGAAAACATCTTCTCTGCAGGAAGAGCTTAAGGAGTTAGGAAAGAAATTAATAAGCATGACCTCAAAGATAGTAATCTCCGGATTACACCCGGTGCCACGCGCTAGTGAGTATAGAAATAGGAGGATGGAGCAGATGAATGCGTGGCTGGAGAGATGATGCAGGAGGGAGGGCTTTAGATTCCCAGGACATTGGGATCACTTCTGGGAGGAGTGGGACCTGTACAGGCCAGATGGGTTGCAACTCAACAGAAGTGGGACCAATGTCCTCGCGGGGAGTTCGCTAGTGCTATGGGGGAGGATTTAAACTAGTTTGGCAGGGGGATGGGCACCAGGATGTAGCACTGGAAAGGAGAAACAAGGTGCACAAAGGATTGGGAGAGACAGATAGCACTAGAGCAAGAAATAGTACGGTATTAGATGGGATCAGACTAAGAGAGTATACAAGAAGGCCTACGATTGGTTTATTGTGCGTGTATGTAAATGCTCAAAGCGTAGTAGACAAGGTTGGTGAGCTGCAGGCGCAAATAATCACATGGGAATATGATGTCGTGGTGATAACGGAGACCTGGCTCAAAAAAGGGCAGGATTGGGTACTAAATATTTTGGGGTACAAAGTGTTCAGGAAAGAAAGGAAAGAAAAGAAAGGAGGAGGGGTGGCAGTATTGATTAAGGAGAATATTGCAGTGCTGGAGAGAGAGGATGTCCCGGAGGGGTCAAGGACAGAGTCTACTTGGTTAGAGTTAAGAAACAATAGAGGTGCCATTACACTACTGGGTGTATTCTATAGGCCACCAATTAGTGGGAAGGATATAGAGGACCAAATTTACAGGAAATTACAGAGAGGTGCAAGTGCCATAGAGTAATTATAATGGGAGACTTCAACTATCCTAATATAGACTGGGATAGTAATAGTGTGAAGAGCAGAGAGGGAGATGAATTTTTGAAGTGTGTTCAGGAGAACTTTCTTGACCAGTACATTTCTGGCCCAACGAGGAAGGAGGCATTGCTGGATCTAGTTCTGGGGAATGAGGTGGGTCAAGTGGAGCAAGTGTCAGTGGGGGAACATTTAGGGAACAGTGATCATAATATCATAAGGTTCAGATTAGCTATGGAAAAGGACAAGGACCAATCTGAAACTAAAAATACTCAATTGGAGGAGGGCCAATTTCAGTGGGATAAGAACGGATCTGTCCCGGGTAAATTGGAATCAAAGATTGGCAGGGAAAATTGTAATTGAACAATGAGCGGCCTTTAAAGAGGAGATGGTTCAGGTACAGTCTAGGTACATTCCCACGAGGGAGAAAGGTAAGGCAACTAAAGCCAGATCTCCCTGGGTGACAAAAGAGATAGACAGTAAGATGAAGCAGAAAAAAGGGCATATGACAGGTGTCAGGTTGATAATACGAGTGAGAACCAGGCTGAATATAGAAAGTTCAGAGTGGAGGCAACAAAGGAAATAAGAGGGGCAAAGAGAGAGTATGAGAATAGACTGGCGGCAAACATAAAAGGGAATCCAAAAGTCTTCTATAGGCATGTAAACAGTAAACGGGTTGTAAGAGGAGGGGTGGGGCCGATTAGGGACCGAAAAGGAGACCTACTCATGGAGGCAGAGGGCATGACTGAGGTACTAAATGAATACTTTGCATCTGTCTTTACCAACGAAGAAGATGCTGCAAAAATCACAGTAAGTGAAGAGGTAGTTGAGATACTGGATGGGCTAAAAATTGATAAAGAGGAGGTACTAGAAAGGCTAGCTGTACTTAAAGTAGATAAGTCACCCGTTCCGGATGGGATGCATCCTAGGTTGCTGTGGGAAACAAGGGTGGAAATTGCGGCGATACTGGCCATAATCTTCCAAACATCCTTAGATACGGGGGTGGTGCCAGAGGACTGGAGAATTGCAAATGTTACACCCTTGTTCAAAAAAGGCCAGTCAGTTTAACCTCGGTAGTGGGGAAGCTTTTAGAAACGATAATCTGGGACAAAATTAACAGTCACTTGGACAAGTGTGGATTAATAAAGGAAAGCCTGCACGGATTTGTTAAAGGCAAATCGTGTTTAACCAACTTGATTGAGTTTTTTGATGAGGTAACAGAGAGGGTCGATGAAGGCAATGCAGTTGATGTGGTGTGTATGGACTTCTAAAAGGCGTTTGATAAAGTGCCGCATAATAGGCTTGTCATCAAAGTTGAAGCCCATAGAATAAAGGGAGCAGTGTCAGCATGGATACAAAATTGGCTAAGTAACAAGAAACATAGTCGTGGTGAACGGTTGTTTTTCAGACTGGAGGGAAGTGTACAGTGGTGTTCCCCAGGGGTCGGTACTAGGACCATTGCATTTCTTGATATATATTAATGACTTGGACTTGGGTGTACAGGGCACAATTTCAAAATTTGCAGATGACACAAAACTTGGAAGGGTAGTAAACAGTGAGGAGGATAGTGATAGTCTTCAAGAGGACATGAAGAGACTGATGGAATGGGCGGATACGTGGCAAATGAAATTCAATGCAGAAAAGTATGAAGTGATATATTTCGGTCGGAAGAATGAGGAGATGCAAAATAAATTAAAGGGTACAATTCTAAAAGGGGCACAGGAACAGGGAGATCTGGGGGTATATGTGCACAAATCGTTGTAGGTGGCAGGGCAGATTGAGAAAGCGGTTAAGAAAGCATATGGGATCCTGGGCATTATAAATAGAGGCATAGAGTACAAAAGCAAGGAGATTATGATGAACTTTTATAAAACACTGGTTTGGCCACAACTGGAGTATTGTGTCCACTTCTGGGCACCGCACTTTAGGAAGGATGTGAGGCCTTAGAGAGGGTGCAGAAGAGACTTACTAGAATGATTCCAGGCATGAAGGACTTCAGTTACATGGATAGACTGGAGAAGCTGGGGTTGTTCTTCATAGAGTAGATAAAGGATCTGGACAGAATTCTTTATCTACTCTAAGGCTAATGGAATGCCGGCCTTTATATCTAGAGGACTAGAGTACAAGGGGGCAGAAGTTATGCTGCAGCTATACAAAACCCTGGTTAGAACGCACCTGGAGTACTGTGAATAGTTCTGGGCACCGCACCTTCGGAAGGACATATTGGCCTTGGAGGGAGTGCAGTGTAGGTTTACTAGAATGATACCCGGACTTCAAGGGTTAAGTTACGAGGAGAGATTACACAAATTGGGGTTGTATTCTCTAGAGTTTCGAAGGTTAAGGGGTGATCTGATCGAAGTTTATAAGATATTAATGGGAACAGATAGGGTGGATAGAGGGAAACTATTTCCGCTGGTTGGGGATTCTAGGAGTAGGGGGCACTGTCTAAAAGTTAGAGCCAGATCTTTCAGGAGTGAGATTAGAAAACATTTCTACACACAAAGTGTGGTAGAAGTTTGGAACTCTCTTCCGCAAATGGCAAATGATGCTAGCTCAATTGCTAAATTTAAATCTGAGATAGATAGCTTTTTGGCAACCAAAGGTATTAAGGGATATGGGCCAAAGGCAGGTATATGGAGTTAGATCACAGATCAGCCATGATCTTATCAAATGGCAGAGCAGGCATGAGGGGCTGAATGGCCTACTCCTGTTCCTATGTTCCTATGTTCCTAGAATCGAGAGAAACTGTTCCCATTGGCGGAGGGGTCAAGAACCAGAGGACATGGATTTAAGGTGATTGGCAAAAGAACCAAAGGTGACATGAGAAAAAACATTTTTACACAGCGAGTGGTTGTGATCTGGAATGCACTGCCTGAGGGGGTGGTGGAGGCAGATTCAATCATGGCCTTCAAAAGGGAATTAGATAAGTACTTGAAGGGAAAATATTTGCAGGGCTACAGGGTTAAGGTGGGGGAGTGAGACTAGCTGAATTGCTCTTGCAGAGAGCCGGCATGGACTCGATGGTCCGCATGGCCTCCTTTCGTGCTGTAACCATTCTATGATTCTATGATTCTGTTCTATGTCTACCCTATCAAATTCATTCAATTCCCTCTTGAATTCTTCAGCGAAATGCTCCCATTTCACCCACCTTCCACCATTCCCCCTCTAATACCCCCAGTCAGTCTACCCACGCACTCTCCAACCTCACCACCAAGTCTCTGGCTGCTCAGCCCCGATGCATCACCCTCCAAAAGGTCCAGTCTTTTGTTAACAAGGGTCACCCCAATCGACCACCCCATCCTGGATGAGCACACTGACATCCTAGACCTGACCGAAAAATGGCTCACTGATGATGACTCCATTCCTCTCAACGAGGCTGGCACGTTTTATCACATGCCCTGCCTGAATTGCTGTGGAGGTAATGTTGCACTTACATTTGGGTTGCACAGTGACCACATCCATATTCCTTTGGCACTTTATGTTCAATAGCTGCACTCTCTGCCACCTTTCCACCTCTCTTTCACGATCTTCATTTATTTTAAACAGGTTAACACCACGGTTAAAATAGCAAACAAAGTATTTTCAAAGCATTCATTACTAATATCGCACAGTGTAATCTTATCACCATTAATCTTTCTCCCTAAGGGAATAGTTTAGCTTCTTTAACTTCTCTTCATAGCTCAATGATCTAAAAAATGTAATCTCTTTTGTTGTCCTTCTTTACACTGTTTCTATCTCCATTCCTAACAACAGTGACTAGAACTGTGTACTACAGTAAAGTGTGGTCTTAATGGATTGTGAGTAGGTTCAATTGTTAAAAGTGCTTAATAGAGTTAGTGAGTAGACCTATTGCACATTGTGTAAAATATCATAGAATGCTACAGCACAGATGAAGGCCATTCGGCCCACCATACCTGTGCCAGCACTTTGAAAGAACTATCCAATTAGTACCACATCCCTGCTCTTTCCCCATTGCCCTGCAAATTTTTCTCCTTCAAGTATTTATTCAATTCCCCTTGGAAAGTTGAATCAGTTTTCACCACCCTTTCAGACAATGCATTCCAGATCATAACAACTTGCTGCGTAAAAAAAATTCTCCTTATCTGCCATCTGTTTTTTTTGCCAATTATCTTAAATCTATGTCCCCTGGTTACCAATTCTCCTGCCAATGGAGACAGTTTCTCCCTATTTACTCTATCAAAATCCTTCATGATTATGAACACCTCTATTAAATCTCCCCTCAACCTTCTCTACTCTAAGGAGAACAATCTCAGCTTCTCTGGTCTCTCCACATAATATGGACATTTGTTGATGTTCCTTTACTTCAGTAAGTGTCCTCTTTTGTCTGTACTGATAGAGCAGATCCAATGCCACCAATGCCACCACAAGTGGCCCCAACTAAAGGAGGGCAGCATTTATTAAAGAAATGAACAGCCCTCCAAAATTAAAAATTCATGGTAGTGAGTTTAAATTGCAATTTGGTCATTTTTTTGCCATTTAAAACCATTGATGTCTTGTGATGGCCACTGGCCACAGAAGGCTTCAAGCAGACCAGTGATCACCTTGGGGTCATACTCTATGGTCACTCAACTGTGTACCAGAGATCGAAGCACAATGTCCCTGAAATTCTCCAGGACTGCCACAAATCTCCTGCCTTAACTTGGGTGGGAGACCAGTGGGAACTGTGGAGAAATGGTTCTATATTGGACAGTTACATGGGTAAGATGGGTATAGAGGGATATGGGCCAAGTGCAGGCAATTGGGACTAGCTTAGTGGTATAAACTGGGCGACATGGACATGTTGGGCCGAAGGGCCTGTTTCCATGTTGTAAACTTCTATGAATAGCTGAAAATGGCTGCTCATGCAGCCTCTCCTGGGTTTCCATTCATCTCCCTCTGAGGTTACAGCAGGAGCGCCGTGTTATTCCGCAGGATTCCGGGGCCAACGTTTCATTTCGTTTCAGTGATTCGGAGATGTTCCCTTAACAATTAGTAGCTGCCAAGGTACTAATTTGGCAACCAGTTGGAGCCGGACTGTGCAAACCAGTGGGGTAGAATTCTTCCCTATCTCCTGCTGTAACTTCGGCAGAAGATCAGCGGGAAAGTGGCGCGCAAGGGGCTATCCAACCATTTCTCCAGGTTTTCCGCCAAAGTCATAATGGGAAACTGGGAGAAATTTGTGGAAAGTCAACCTCCAAACGTCTGCAAGGTGGATTTTGTGATTCCATCTGGAGTTACAATTCAAATGTACTTCATTGGCTGTAAAGCGCTTTGGGGCGTCCTGAGGTCGTGAAAGGCGCTATATAAATGCAAGTCTTTATTTTCTTTACAATGAATCCCAGAACAAGTTCCAAGAAAAAAATCAAACTGCTGCCCTACACGGTGAAATGTTTTCAATATTTGTCCAATATTCTGCTTTCAATATAGCGCAATATATTCTGCAGATCTGGACAGCTACTTCCTATCCTGGACCTATGCATTTTATGCTGCCCTTCTTTCCAATATAATCTCCTCTAGTCCCTTTTCTCATGACTCTGTACCATTCACTCTCCATTGCCGAGAGCTCCCGCTCATAAACCCATATTACCTTGTTTTATTGCCTTTTATTTCTCGCTAACTGGGCTGGAATTGCTTCCTTTCTAATGGAATGTGCTATTAATGCGGCTCAGCTCGTGCCCCTAGGAGAGAGGGATGATTCTTTGCAGAAACTATTGGCTATATCCATCCACATGATCAAAGAGTAAAACTTTGCTCCTGATGGGAAATAGAATTGTATATTGTCAAAAGATGCCATAAACAGCAAGTTGTTCCAACATTGAATTATATCAGTGACAAAATCAAGCCATTTTTTTCTCTCATGTAGATGATTTACAGGATGTTTTCTTGCTGGTTACGGCAATCACAGAGTTAAAATGCATTTATATATAGTGTCTTTAACGTAGAAATTTGGGTTACTTACTAACTGCTTCTAAAAGCTAAAGAATATAGATTAGTTGGGAACGCAAAAGGATCCTTTTCAGATGCTTTATTGCGTAAAAGCATTTCTTGACACTTTTCCAAGAAATTGTCACTTTGAATTTGGTCATAGAATCATACAGCACAGAAAGAGGCCATTCGGCCCATCGTGCCTGTACTGGCTCTTTGAAAGAGCTGTCCAATTAGTCCCATTCCCCTGTCCTTTCCCCATAGCCCTGTCATTTTCTTCCCTTCAAGTATTTAGCTAATTCTCTTTCGAAAGTTACTATTGAATCTGCTTCCACCACACTTTCAGGCAGTGCATTCCAGATCATAACAACTCGATGCGTAAAAAAAATTCTCCTCATTTCCCCCCTGGATTTTTTGCCAATTATCTTAAATCTGTGTCCTCTGGTTACCAACTTTGTGATCTTGATTACAAATCTTGATTACAAAGTCAGATATCAATTTGGTAGGCTGGGAGATGTCTTTGAACTTCACTGTAAGTAGCGGATGTACTTCCAGAAACTCACAGCAGGCCAGTCAGCACCTGCGGAAAGAAAGGACAAGCTAATTTTTCGGGTGTGGCCCCTTCTTCAAAGCTGATTGTGAGAGAAGAGTTGTATAATGACCTGTGGTTTAGTGACTCGTTTTGGGATTTTATGACTGACTTTATGGCAGTCACCAATCTTTCTGAAGCCTGCAGAGAAACAGAGCTAGGCAGAGATTCTATGTAAGTAGGGAGGGCGATGACAGTTAGCACAGGAGAGGCGTCTTTGTTGTTTTGACATTTTGAGGAGAATAATAAAGCTTGTCATTATTGTAAATATACTGCTTCATAGTATCATAGTAGGTACAGCACAGGGGGAGGCCATTCGGCCCGTGGTTCCTGTGCCGGCTCTTTGAAAGAGCTATCCAATTAGTCCCATTCCCCTGCTCTTTCCCCGTAGCCCTGCATTTTTTTTTTCTCTTCAAGTATTTATCTAATTCCCTTTTGAAAGTTACTATTGAATCTGCTTCCACCACCCTTTCAGGCAGTGCGTTCCAGATCATTACAACTCACTGCACAAAAGAAATGTTTCCTCATGTCACCTCTGGCTCTTTTGCCGATCACCTTAAATCTGTGTCCTCTGGTCACCGACCCTTCTGCCACTGGAAATTGTTTCTTCTTATTTATTCTGTCAAAACCGTACATGACTTTGAACACATCTATCAAATCTCCCCTTAGCCTTCTATGTTCTAAGGAGAACAACCCCAGCTTCTCTACATAACTGAAGCCCCTCATCCTTGGCACCATTCTAGTAAATCTCTTCTGCACTCTCTCTAACACCTTGACATCCTTCCTAATGAGTATTATTTAAATGGTGATAGATTGGGAAATGTTGATATACAAAGGGACCTGGGGGTGCTTGTACACCAATCACTGAAAGCAAACATGCAGATGCAGCAAGCAGTTAGGAAGGCAAATGGTATGTTGGCCTTCATTGCAAGAGGATTTGAGTACAGGAGCAAGGATGTCTTACTGCAGTTATACGGGGTCTTGGTGAGACCACACCTGGAGTATTGTGTACAATTTTGGTTTCCTTACCTAAGAAAAGATATACTTGTCACAGAGGGAATGCAGCGAAGGTTCTCCAGACTGATTCCTGGGATGGCAGGACTGTCGTATGAGGAGAGATTGGGTTGACTAGGCCTGTATTCACTCGAGTTTAGAAGAATGAGAGGGGATCTCAGTGAAAAGTATAAAATTCTGAGAGGGCCAGACAGACTGGATGCAGGGAGGATGTTTCCCCTGGCTGGGGGGTCCAGAAGGAGGGGGCACAGTCTCAGGATACGGGGTAGGACATTTAGGACTGAGATGAGGAGAAATTTCTTCACTCAGAGGGTGGTGAACCTGTGGAATTCTCTACCACAGAAGGCTGTGGAGGCCAAATCACTGAATATAATTAAGAAGGAGATAGATATATTTCTAGACACAAAAGGTATCAAGGGGTATGGGAAGAGAGCAGGAATATGGTATTGAGATAGAGGATCAGCCATGATCATATTGAATGGTGCAGCAGGCTCGAAGGGCCGAATGGCCTACTCCTGCTCCTATTTTCTATGTTTCTATGACATTGGCTCCACCTGGCCCACCTCATTCTCCAGATCCAGCAATGCCTCCTTCCTCGTTGGGCTGGAAGCATACTGATCAAGAAAGTTCTCCTGAGCACACTTCAGAAATTCCTCCCCCTTTTTGCCTTTTACACTATTACTATCCCAGTCTATATTAGGATAGTTGAAGTCCGCCCCAACACTACTCTATGGTTTTGCTGCAAATTTGCCCCTCTATATCCTTCCAATTAGTTGTAGATTATAGATAATGTCAGTATTATAGATAATCTTAGACCCAGGGGCGAGATAAGGAGAATTTTTTTTTACGCAGCAAGTTATTATGATATGTAATGCCCTGCCTGAAAGGTTGGTGGAAGCAGATTCAATAGTATCTTTCAAATGGCAATTGAATATATACTTGAAAAGAAAAAATTACAAGCCTATGGAGAAAAAGTAGGGGAGTGGGACTAATTGGATAGCTCTTTCAAAGAGCCAGCACAGGCACGATGGGTCAAATGGCCTTCTTCTGTGCTGTATGATTCTACGATCTCTGGGTCTTCCTACATTTACCGCGATGTTGAGCAGGTAAAGACACACTCTGGTTTGCAGGAGGCGTGAGGTCCACTATAGGAGTGGCCAATGACACTGAACTCAAGGACAATATCAAGCATAAAAAGCCAATAAGGTAATGTCATTGGTTCATTTAAGTGCAAATCACCTCCAAATGGCTTGAGTCGGATCAAACTTCACATAATTTTCTGAACTCAACTCAATACATGCTGTGGTGATGGATAGGTCATCTGTTCATTGAACAGAAATTGGTGGTGATTCTTTTTCCCCTTACAGTTTTCTCCCCTCTTCTCTGTAAGATGTTCAGTCATCCTGGACATGGCTCCATGCCTAAGTAGCCATTGTTGATGTGTGAGTGTAAAGATTGAGACCGAGAAAGCTATTTCATAGTGGGGGCATTACATATTTGCTCCTGTCCTCACTTGACTTATACACAATCACACACGCACTCACACACATAGTTACACACACTCACACACTCACCAACTCACACACACTCACCAATTCACACACACTCACTCACACATTCATACACACACACACTCACTCACACACACTCACCAATTCACACACACTCACTCACACACACTCACTCACACACTCACTCACACACACTCACTCACACACTCACCAATTCACACACACACTCGCTCACACATTCATACACACACACACTCACTCACACACACAAACTCACACACTCACTCACACACAAACACACACACTCACCAACTCACACACACTCACCAATTCACACACACTCACTCACACACTCACTCACACACAAACACACACACTCACCAATTCACACACACTCACTCACACATTCATACACACACACACTCACTCACAAACACACACACACACTCACTCACACACACTCACTCACACACACTCACTCACACATTCATACACACACACACACACTCACACACACTCACTCACACACACAAACTCACACACAAACTCACACACTCACTCACACACAAACACACACACTCACCAACTCACACACACTCACTCACACACTCACCAACTCACACACACTCACTCACACATTCATACACTCACACACACTCACCAACTCACACACACTCACCAACTCACACACACTCACTCACACACTCACCAACTCACACACACTCACTCACACATTCATACACTCACACACACTCACTCACACACTCACCAACTCACACACACTCACTCACACATTCATACACTCACACACACTCACCAACTCACACAAACTCACACACACTCACTCACACATTCATTCACACACTCACATACACACATTCACTCACACTTACACACACTCAGACTTTCCAGCAGCGGTCACTAGATAGTGATCAGAGCAAGATCCCTGGCTGTTTTTTCTCACCCCAAGCCCTATGATGCTGAGGCTAATTGTAGCATCCTTACACTTTTTATGTGAATTTCTGGATCTGCTTTGGCTGTCCGTCCTCTGTGAATCCGAGTGGCTAGCAGGAGACTGCCACAGGCATCAAATGTAAAAATGGAAGGACGTCACAGAGAAGTTGTTTTGATAAAAAGTGAAACACTGGAAATGCTGGAAATGTGATGGTCAAGATTTTGGCTCCGTGCCATCCATCAGAACTCAAGAATGATAGGAACCCAAAACAAACTGTCTATTCACTCCCCGGATGCTGATTAACCTGCTGTGTTTTCTGAAGCAAGCTCAATGGTGTCCTGCCACGATCTGTACTGCACTGACCTCAAGGTGAAAGTGCCTAAACATTGTGCAATGCACTAAGCTACTGAGCACTCCTGATCTGATTAACAGCGTGGATCACTTATCATGTTTTCGTCCTGTTGCCGTCATAACACGGCATTTGTCGGTAATGTTACGGAAACACCACCATCTCCAAGCACCCCTACAAGTCACACATCATCCTGACTTGGACGCAAATATCGCTGTCCTTTCATCATTGTTGAGGAAATATCCTGGAAAGAAAGACTTGCATTTATATAGCGCCTTTCATGACCTTAGGACATCTCAAAGCGCTTTACAGCCAATTAAGTGCTTTTGAAGTGTAGTCACTGTCGTAATGTAGGAAACGCAACAGCCAATTTGAGTTCAGCAATGTCCAACAAACAGCACTGTAATAATGATCAGATAATCTGTTTTTAGTGATGTTGGTTGTGGGATAAACATTGGTCAGGATACTGAAGAGAACTCCCCTGCGCTTCTTCGAAATAGTTCCATGGGTTTTTTTACATCCACCTGAGAGGGTAGACAGGGCCTCGGTTTAACATTTCATCCAAAGGACGGCACCTCCAACATTGCCAAACTCCCGTAAGGGGAACAGATTAGGCATTTCTGCGGCCGCAGACGTGACTCCAGGATGGTATGTTGCCTCCCTGGTGCTAGGGTCAAGGATGTCACGGAGCGGCTGCAGGACATTCTGAAGGGGGAGGGTGAACAGCCAGAGGTCGTGGTCCATATCGGTACCAACAACATCGGTAAAAAAAGGGATGAGGTCCTGCAAGCGGAATATAGGGAGTTAGGAAATAAATTAAAAAGCAGGACCTCCAAGTTAGTAATCTCAGGATTACTCCCAGTGCCACGTGCTAGAGAGAGCAGAAATAGGAGAATAGACCAGATGAATGCGTGGCTTGAGAGATGGTGTAGGAGGGAGCGGTTCAAATTCCTGAGGCACTGGGAAAGGCGGGACCTGTACAGGCTGGACGGGTTGCACCCAAGCAGAACCGGGACCAATATCCCCGTGGGGGCATTTGCTAGTTCTGTTGGGGGGGGTTTAAACTAGTACGTCAGGGGGATGGGAACCAAAGGGCAGGTACAGATAGGACAAATTCAGACCAGGAAACGGGAAATGGAAAAGCAGTTAGTGACGTGGATAGCGACTCAGAAAGGCAAAAGAAGCAAAGGTTAAATAGTGTTCAGCACAGGAATTTGACAGGGTTAAAGGGGATATACTTCAATGCAAGGAGTATTACAAACAAACCAGATGAGCTAAGGGCACAGATAGACACATGGCAGCATGATATCATTGCTATAATGGAAACCTAGCTTAAGAGGGGGATAATTGGCAGCTCAATATCCCTGGATATAGAGTTTATAGGCAGGATAGAGTGAGTGATAAAAAAAGGAGGGGGGTAACATTATTAGTTAAAGAATCAATTGCAGTTGTGAGAAGGGATGATATGCTAAATGGATCATCAATCGAGGCCATTTGGGTTGAGCTAAGAAATAAAAAAGGGGCAGTCACACTACTAGGAGTGTACTATAGACCCCCGAATAGCGAAAGGGAGATAGAAGAACAAATATGTCGGCAAATTTTTGGGTGCAAAAATAAGAGGGCAATAATAGTAGGGGACTTCAACTACCCTAACATCAACTGGGATTCAAACAGTGTGAGAGGCACAGAAGGCGCAAAATTCTTGATCGGTGTCCAGGAGAACTTTTTTAGCCAGTACGTGACAAGCCCAACAAGAGGGGATGCAATTCTAGATTTAGTCCTGGGAAATGAAGATGGGCAAGTGGGTGGAGTGACAATGGGTGACCATATTGGGGATAGTGACCACAATTCAGTTAGTTTTAGCATTATTATGGAAAAGGACAGAGTTAAATCAGGAGTAAATGTTTTAAATTGGGGGAAGGCAAATTTTACAGAACTAAGAGGTGATTTGGCAGAAGTGGACAGGACACAACTACTTGAGGAGAAATCAGTGGCAAGCCAGTGGGAGGCACTAAAATGTGACATTCTACGGGTACAATGCAGACACGTCCCCTCAAAGAAAAAGGGTGGCACTGACAAATCTAGACCCCCCCTGCTTGTCTGGAAGAATAAGGGGCAAGATAAAGCAGAAAAAGAAAGCTTATGACTGTCACAGAAAACTAAATACTGCAGAAAGCCTAGAGGAGTATAGAAAGTACAGGGATGACGTAAAAAAGGAAATAAGGAAAGCAAAGAGAGGTCCTGAAAAAATATTAGCTCGTAAGATTAAAGAAAACCCAAAGATGTTTTATCAGTACATTAAGAACAAGAGGATAGCTGAGGAAAAAGTGGGACCTATCAGGGATGATAAGGGTAACTTGTGCATAGAAGCAGAGGATGTAGGTAGGGTTTTAAATGAATATTTTGTCTCCGTATTCACAAAGGAAAGGGATGATCCGGACGTAGTAAAGAGGAGAGGTGTGAAATATTGGATAAGGTAAACATAGCAAGAGAGGAAGTACTAGAGGAACTGGAATCCTTGAGAGTTGATAAGTCACCAGGGCCGGATGGATTGTTTCCTAGGCTATTGAAGGAAGCCAGGGAGGAAATAGCAGATGCTCTGAGGATCATTTTCCAATCCTCACTAGATACAGGGGAGGTACTGGAGGACTGGAAGATTACAAACATAGTACCATTGTTTAAAAAGGGTACGAGGGAAAGGCCGAACAATTATAGGCTGGTCAGACTTACCTCGGTGGTGGGCAAACTATTAGAATCAATACTGAGAGATAGGATAAACTGTCACTTGGAAAGGCATGGTTTAATCAGGGATAGTCAGCATGGATTTGTTCAGGGAAGGTCATGCCTTACAAATCTGATTAAATTCTTTGAGGAAGTGACAAGGAGGATTGATGAGGGCAGTGCAGTGGATGATGTCTACATGGATTTTTATAAGGCATTTGACCAGGTCCCACATGGCAGACTGGTCAGAAAGGTAAAAGCCCATGGGATACAGGGAAATGTGGCGAATTGGATCCAAAATTGGCTCAGGAACAGTAAACAAAGGGTAAAAGTCGATGGATGTCTTTGCGAATGGAAATCCGTTTCCAGTGGTGTGCCACAGGGCTCAGTGTTGGGTCCCTTGCTGCTTGTGGTATATATTAATATTTGGACTTGAATGTAGGGGGCATGATTGGCAAATTTGCAGACAACACAAAAATTGGCCATGTAGTTGATAGTGAAGAGGATAGTTGTAGACTCCAAGAAGATATCAATGGGTTGGTGGAGTGGGCGGAAAAGTGGCAAATGGAGTTCAACCCAGAGAAGTGTGAGGTAATGCACTTAGGGAGGGCAAACAGTAAAAGGGAATACACAGTAAACGGGAATATATTGAGAGGGGTAGAGGAAGTGAGAGACCTTGGAGTGCATGTGCACAGGCCCCTGAAGGTGGCAGTACAGGTAGATAAGGCTGTGAAGAAGGCATACGGAATGCTCTCCGTTATTAGCCAAGGTATAGAAGACAAAAGCAGGGATGTAATTATGGAACTGTATAAAACGCTGGTAAGGCCACAGCTGGAGTATTGTGCGCAGTTCTGGTCACCACATTACAGGAAGGACGTAATTGCTCTGGAGAGAGTGCAGTGAATATTTACAAGAATGTTGCCAGGGCTTGAAAATTGCAGCTACGAGGAGAGATTGGATAGGCTGGGGTTGTTTCCTTGGAGCAGAGGAGGCTGAGGGGAGACTTGATGGAGGTGTACAAAATTAAGAGGGGCCTAGATAGAGTAGACAGGAAGTACCTTTCTCCCCCAGCAGACAGTTCCAGAACTAGAGGACATAGATTTAAGCTGATTGGCGGAAGGATTAGAGGAGACATGAGGAAAAACCTTTTTACTCAGAGGGTGGTGGGTGTATGGAATTCACTGCCCGAATTGGTGGTAGAGGCAGGGACCCTCAACTCTTTTAAAAAGTACCTGGGCCTGCACCTAAAGTGCTGTAAGCTGCAGGGCTACGGACCGGGTACTGGAAGGTGGGATTAGAATGGGCACCTTGTTGTTCTTTGAGCCGGCGCGGACACGATGGGCCGAATGGCCCCCTTCTGTGCTGTATCTTTTCCATGGTTCCTTCAGTATTGCACTGGAGCATTAGCCTGGATTATATGCCCAATCTCTGGAGTGGGACTTGAACCCACACCTTCTGACTAAGAGGCAAAAGTGCTACCCACTCAGCCGCGGCTGACACCTAACACCAGGTGTGGCAGCACCATCACCACAAGGACCACAGCAGTTCAGAAACCAGGCCCACCCCCATCATCTTCTCAGGGCAATAAATGCTGGCCTTACCAGCATCACCCACATCCCAAAAACAAATATAAAATCTACCGCCTACTGAAGTCCTGGGACAACTAGAGGTGCGTAGCTACCAGGAGTACCTGTTAGTGAGAAAACAGATTCCTATCTGAACACATGGGGTTCAACTGAGGAAGAGGTGTGGGGTTTGGGTTAATTCAAACCAGCAGTTATAATTAAATCGGAGACTATTTCTGAGTTTCAGAGATGGACTCCTTCGAAAAGTCCACCGAAGTACAGCTTGTTTCTGAACATTTTTACTTACCTCTGAAAATGTAATTTTCAGGTCCAGCAGCTCCCATTGTAGGCTATTATTTTGTGGATTAATATGTCGTGATGTGATCCTCCATTACTGCCCTAAGCTCCGTCTGCAGAGTGTGGTGATGATTACCTGTAATCGAGGAATCCCCCAAGGCAGAAGCAAGAAACATGGTCAAATACAATTACGTTCAAGATAAATAAGAAACCAAGGTGCTGTTATGAATTTGACCCAAAGTGTCTCTTTCAGCATATATAAACTTCAAACTTCCGCTTGCTTTGTACTTGATCCTAACGATGGCATCACATTAAAAAAATCTTGTAGTTCCTTAGGGCAGCAATAATCCTGCCTTTGCTAAATGCCATTAATGGTTTCTGTCTGATTGTATGGTCAACTGGGTTTCTGCAGTTCCAGTGCCCCGATTACACTGAGGAATGCAAGTATTCCATGGCTGATCGTTGCTACGGTAAGACAGCTGGAGGCAGCTCCAAATTTGGACCCAGTTACACCTCTGGCAGCGCAGAGTCCCACCTCTTACCTCTGAGTCAGAAGGTCATGGGTTCAAGTCCCACTCCAGACACTTGAGCACATAATCTAGGCTGACACTTCCAGTGCAGTACTGAGGGAGTGCAGCACCACCGGAGGTGCCATCTTTCAGATGAGACATTAAACCGGGGTCCCAAAAAGCAGTTGAGGCTGGGGGTCAATTGAAAATTTCAAAACTGAGAAGGATAGACTTTTGTTAGGCAAGGGTATTAAGGGTTACGGAACGAAGGCAGGTAGATGGAGTTAAGATACAGATCAGCCATAATCGAATTTAATGGCAGAACAGGCTCGAAGGGCTGACTGGTCTACTCCTATACCAATGTTCCCATGTTCCTCGCCTGCCCTCTCAGGTGAATGTAAAAGATCCCACAGCACTATTTTGAAGAAGAGCAGGGGGGGGTTCTCCCCAGTGTCCTGGCTAACATTTATCCCTTGACCAACACCACTAAGAAAACATCACTTTGCTGTTTTTGGGATCTTGCTGTGTACAAATTGGCTGCTGCGTTTCCTACATTACAACAGTGACTACACTTCAAAAGTACGTAATTGGCTGTAAAGTACTTTGGGATGTCCTGAGTTCGTGAAAGGTACTCTATAAATGCGTCTGTCTTTTTTTTAATGCTTGCTCCTCTCCTTACACTGCCTGTCTGCACGGGATGTCAATGCACTGAGCTCACAAACCACACATGTTGCACAGTGAACCTTCCGCTTGCATTGCTGACGGCCTGCCCACAGACGGAGACGTAAGGCACTTTAACGCAAGTCCAGTCATAATGCACAAAGCAGCCCAGATTCCAGGGTGTCTGTTCCTTCACCAGGATGGGACCTCTGGCTACCGACTGCTGAGGATTTGATCCCCCCTCCATCCCAAATCTTCTGATGATTTCATTGAGGTCTGACTTGTGTCCTCTAGTTCTGACCGTCCAAGTCAAGCAGTGTCCTTACATCTCCACCCTGTCAAATATTTAAAGGCCTGTGTCACGTCTACGTTCACTGGTCTGCAATGAAGCTAGCTCAGTTCTGCAAGCCTTTTGTAACATAAAGCCTGGAGTTCCAAAACCATCCCACTCACTCTACCCTGAACCTTCTGCTATGGGCCGATGTCTTTTTGAAGACAGACATTTGATATGTTGTGTGTTATCTCTTTTAAAGACTTTTTTTTATTGTTACAGTTGTTTTTATGGTACCTCTTATCCAACCGGTCCTGGCTCCTTCCATATCAGCTGGAGAGACAGACATGGAGGCTCGTCTTATTGTATCTGTCACTCTAGCGAAGGAAATCTGAAAGCAGGTGGGCAAGAATGTATAGTTCCGATCTGCCCCATGCGTCCACATTGAAAACTTGCAGCCCTCGGCAGGACGGCGAGAGAGCTCTCCGCTCAAAGTTATTCTGGAGGTATAAACAATATCTGTCCGTCTTTTACATAATAGTAGATTTGAACCAGCAGACTTGTTGGTTATTGGCTGTCGTTATGAACTGTTCCACACACTGCTGAAGGATTTTGGACTTTACAATATGGACTTTCAATACCAGCTCTTAAGGAAAACTAAAAGAATAGGCTAGAAACCCTGGGATTTATTAAGCTTGACCCAAATCAGAAGGCATGCTGGGAAGCTTGACCAAGTTCAAAGGTATCATGGATATTATCATTATTGCTTCAGACTGTTGAAGAGAAAAAGTGCAAGGTGTGCCATACTTTCGAGGGTCAAGGTTAAAGATAAAGTAAACCAGAACGTAGACAGCTGTCCTTGACAAGCTGTGAGAAAGAAATAGAAAGGGGAAAAAGACTCCAACAAGTTGTTTTCGCAGCAACAAAAAAAAATCAGAACAGCCATTTTGCAGTGATTTCGAGGAGACAGGAGAAGAAGCAGCTCGACGAAGGATGCCAACGAAGACTTAATCCCTCAGTCTCCCGAAGCAGAAGAATTGATCGTTCTGAGTTTCGAGCTGTACTTCAAGATAAGGTTGCAAGCGTCTTTATCTGTAAAACTGTTGCATCTTAATGTCAATAAAACCAGTTATTTAGAAATGTTTTTCCATCTCGGAGGATGATTCTTACCTCTCGTACCTTAAAGAGTAAAGAGTTAAAAAAAAAAGCTACATTGCCAATGCCAACCTGGTGGGGGAGGGGGGGAAGCAAGGCCCAATTCTATCCCCACACCCACACAACCCAGTAGGATCATTGAGCTGCATGGCGGGGGGAGCCCTGGCTGATTTTCTCTAGCTTTAGCTAAGAAGTGTAGAGACCCTTTGTAGTGCCCCAAATTGTCCCCCTAGCTGAGATCAGCTGACACAGCACGGACTAGGGATTGAGCCTAAGACCTTGTGGTTTGTTGAATTTAGTACCACAGCAGGGTGGTCTTTTCATCCCCCCGTCCATCGGGGGAACTCAGCTGCACTTTATCATATCAACTGTAGGTCGTACATATATGGTAGAATGCAACGGACACTGGACCCATCAAAGCGATAGTTTTTTGTTTGCATTTATTTGCAGGCATGAACGAAACAGCAACAAGGCAAGACAAAATAATTGGGTGAAAGGGTATAAAATAAAGTCCAGCTCACCTTGGTGCACACGCCAAATGAAAAGACGACCCATGAATAAGAATACATTATCGACTGGCGATTGGGTAAAGCTGACTAAGGAAGTGTTCCGCAAATGACTTTAGTTACAAAAAGGTCAGTGCACTGCAAATGAAGTCCATTGAAACTATTGTCACTCAATAAAGCTGTTTATTACAGGGCCATTCCCCCTCCCAGGACAATAAAGCTGCCATTTCCGTCCTTGCCTCTCTGTGACAATCATTAACAACCTGACAAACTTTGCCCATTAACGTTGACACGAGAGCAAGCGGATCTATATTTAAAATTATAGAGTCGACAACTCACATGTTTAATTTCAGAGAGGCAATCTATCTTGACGCATAATAAAAAGGCTAGGTTTATTATGGCTGTTATCAGCAGAGCAATTTGAATTAATTATTCAAACTACTAGCCAACCAATTTAAAATCCTATTTTTCTAAAAAAATTCCTCAATACAAATTTATAATAATGCCTTTAAAAAATTAATAGTAACTGCAATTATCTCCCAGCTACAGAGTTTTAAAGAAATCTTTGAAAGTGGGCCCTGGTTTTTGTACAGACCACAGATTAGGAACTGTTTGCAATATTAGAAAAAGAATGGCTAATGCATTTGGATGTCATTCCACTGACCGCTATCTTAATGGAAATGTTAGCTTGTAATTTTCTAGGCTTATACTGAGGCAAATATTCAGAGTGTTGGTAATTTTGTAGCCGACTTAAAGCCAGCTGGAAATTTGCAGTCTGTTGAAGGATAAGTAGATTAGCGCCTCAAATTTAAAATTGTCATCCTTGTGTTCAACTCCCTCCATGGCCTTGCTCCTCCCTATTTCTGTAAGCTCCTCCAGCTCAGCAACCCTCCGAGAACTCTGGTTCCTTCAATTCCAGCCTCTTGCGCATCCCGGATTTCCTTCGCCCCTCTATAAACAGCCGTGCCTTCAGGTGTCTAGGCCCTAAGTTCTGGACTTCCCTCCCTAAACCTCTCCGCCTCTCTACTTTGCTCTCCTCCATTAAGTCGCTCCTTAAAACCTACCTCTTCACCTGTCCTAATATCTCCTTATGTGGCTCAGTGTCAATCTTTGTCTGATAACGCTCCTACAAAGTGCCTTGTGTCGCGTTATTACGTTAAAGGCACTGTATAAATGCAAGTTGTTGTTGTTCCCTCCATTGTTCCTCTTAATCTTCCATATGACATCCTACGCACTCTTCCTCCCTGCATCTTTGCTGGTGTTATAATCAAGACTAACTTAACTCATTCTTTCTCAGATACTCAAACAATAGAATTCCTTATCTCCCTCAGTTTTCCCCTTCTCCCACTATCTACAAACTTAAAACCCAAGCTTGGCTTCACTTAATCGCTACTTTGTGATTTAGTTCACTTTCTGCCGCATTGAGTTAAACCATAGTGACTTCCTGCACTATGACCCTTGGCCTTTCACCTAGGTTTCACAATTTTAAAAAAAACTCATTTAGCTGATTAATAGGCAGTAGACCCAATTATGTTAGGTTCAGCAGCCATATTCAGGGGAGGAGGAGAGAGAGATAGACAGAGAGAAGCGGAGAGAGAGAAAGGTTTCAAGAGCCTGTCTTGAATACAACCGGGCTGTGCTAGCATTAGTTTAATTTGAGTGAGTCAGAGGTCCTGAGAATAACTTGAAGAGCGTTATCTGCACACGTTCAAAGGATTTGGTGAACTTCCTGAAAGGAAATTGTATCAGAGACAAGAGCTGACACGAGAGACGATATCGAATTATAAAGTCATTCTGCTACAGAAATAAACTGACTGTGGGAGAAGCTAAAGTGAAGTGTGTGGTGGGAGCCCTGAGAGGACTGTAAAAGTCATCGAGCTTTCAGAAACCGGACTGCTTGTATGAACATGACTGATTGTTGCACTGAGTCGGAGCAGATTCCTGTGGCAGCTGATGCTGCAAAGTAACAGTCTGTATCACTGTTTATATACCTTCATCTGCATAGATTTTCTACATGTTCCCTGCAGTGAACATGGAAACTGCCCAACTAAAAGCTGAATATAGAAGGACAGTTAAGCAGAATTTCTACACCTGCTACAATCGTGATGAATCAGCCTTTGCTGCTGCCAATCTAGTTAACTAGATGTCTATTTATGTCAAAACTATCGTTATCCTGAACCATTTTGATTGCTGAAAAAGGAGAGCAAGTTTGTTGTGATGATTAAATTCGTCCGGGTGTTTGCATTCTGTAATGACACATTTCAATCTAAATTCCCCACTATCCTCAAATGGTTGGCAAAAACAAAAATAAGAAGTTTGACAAGCATATAGAATCATAGAAAGATACAGCACAGAAGAAGGCCATTCGGCCCACCATGCCTGTGCTGGCTCTTTGAAAGAGCTATCCAATAAGTCCCAGCCCCCTGCCCTTTCCCCATAGCCATGCAATTTTTTCCCCTTCAAGTATTTATCCAATTCCATTTTGACTGTTATTATTGAATCTGCTTCCACCATCATTTCATGATGTGGAGATGCCGGTGATGGACTGGGGTTGACAATTGTAAACAATTTTACAACACCAAGTTATAGTCCAGCAATTTTATTTTAAATTCACAAGCTTTCGGAGATTTTCTCCTTCCTCAGGCAAATGTTTCAAGAGCTCCTTGAAGCCTACGCATTTATACATATTGAACAATACATGGTGTTTACAGACTGCCCCTGCAACTGCCCGTTGCCAAGGCAATCACCGTGTTCAGACAGAGAGGTGTCACCTGCAGAACCCCCGAATACACATTCAACAAAAAAACAAACAGGGAAAAAAAACAGAGAAAAAAAAACACAGAGAGAGGCAGAAACATCCGGAAGGCAGAGAGAGCCAGCAAATGACCCATTATATTAAAAACAGATAACATTTGTTCGCTGGTGGGGTAACGTGTAGCGTGACATGAACCCAAGATCCCGGTTGAGGCCGTCCTCATGGGTGCGGAACTTGGCTATCAATTTCTGCTCGACGATTTTGCGTTGTCGTGTGTCTCGAAGGCCGCCTTGGAGTACGCTTACCCGAAGGTCGGTGGATGAATGTCCATGACTGCTGAAGTGTTCCCCGACTGGGAGGGAACCCTCCTGTTTGGCGATTTCCGTCCTCATGGGTGAGTTCCGCACCCATGAGGACGGCCTCAACCGGGATCTTGGGTTCATGTCACGCTACACGTTACCCCACCAGCGAACAAATGTTATCTGTTTTTAATATAATGGGTCATTTGCTGGCTCTCTCTGCCTTCCGGATGTTTCTGCCTCTCTCTGTGTTTTTTTTTCTCTGTTTTTTTTCCCTGTTTGTTTTTTTGTTGAATGTGTATTCGGGGGTTCTGCAGGTGACACCTCTCTGTCTGAACACGGTGATTGCCTTGGCAACGGGCAGTTGCAGGGGCAGTCTGTAAACACCATGTATTGTTCAATATGTATAAATGCGTAGGCTTCAAGGAGCTCTTGAAACATTTGCCTGAGGAAGGAGAAAATCTCCGAAAGCTTGTGAATTTAAAATAAAATTGCTGGACTATAACTTGGTGTTGTAAAATTGTTTACAACCATCATTTCAGGCAGTGCATTCCAGATTTCTCTCAGTTTTCTCCTCTTTATTCCACTTGGCTCTTAGATAAACTAGCTAAGGCCTTGCAGCTGCCCACTGCTTATGTCATCCAGGACCACTGTACCCACACTGTCAGTGGCTTGCAGGATTATCTGGAGGGGAGTGGGAAGAATCCCAGCTCCCAATGACAGGTTTATCTCTCCCGCTTCCATGATCAACAGTTGCCATGGAGTGCTACAGACCTGCCTGGTTCAGGCGTTCAATTGCTGAGCCTACCACAGGACGTTAACTTGGTTTTCAGCTCATGTATCATTTGGAGCCATGTCAACCTTAAGCAAGACTCTGCTCTCGTGGAGGATAGTCACTAAATGGTACCCTGCACTCTTCAAGGCATTGATTGTCCCTGAGCTGAGCTTCCAACTCCATATCCGTTCCATCACAAAGACACCCTACTTTCACCTGCATAACATCGCCCGTCTTTGTATTTTTTCTAAGTTATTTAAAAGTTTTTTTTTTAATTTATACATAAAGCTTAGAGGGTGGGTGTTCTTACCCCTCAAAACAATAGGGTTCACAGCATTTATTGTTGAATTGAGCATAAAGTAATTACCATTATTGACAACAGTTAAACAATTAAACTTAACAGCGACACTTACAGAAAAACCTTGCGAGTTCGCCGGGAGATTCAAAACACATTACATTTCCGACCTCAGTGTACGTGCTTGGCCAAACCTTTGAATTCCAAAGCATCTGTCCTAATACACACTTATTAAACCTTTTTTTCCACCCTGCTACGTCACAATTCACATGTTTCACAGCATTATATATACACAGAATCATATAGAATCATAGGAAAGTTACAGCACAGAAGGAGGCCATTCGGCCGGTCGAGTCTGTGCCGGCTCTCTGCAAGAGCAATCCAGCTAGTCCCACTTCCCCGCCCTATCCCCGCAGCCCTGCAAATTTTTTCCCTTTGAGTACTTATCCAATTCCCTTTTGAAAGCCATGATTGAATCTACCTCCACCACCCCTCGGGCAGTGCATTCCAGATCATAACCACTCGCTGTATAATAAAGTTTTTCCTCATGTCGCCTTTGGTTCTTTTGCCAATCATCTTAAATCTATGCCCTCTGGTTCTTGACCCTTCTGCCAATGGGAACAGTTTCTCTCTATCTACTCTGTTTAGACCCTTCATGATTTTGAATACCTCTATCAAATCTCGTCCCAACCTTCTCTGCTCTAAGGAGAACAACCCCAGCTTCTCCGGTCTATCCATGCTAACTGAAGTCCCTCATCCCAGGAATCATTCTAGTAAATCTCTTCTGCACCATCTCTAAGGCCTTCACATCTTTCCTAAAGCGTGGTGCCTGGAACTGGACACAATACTCCAGCTGTGGCCGAACCAGCGTTTTATAAATGTTCATCGTAACCTCCTTGCTTTTGTATTCTGTGCCTCTATTTATAAAGCCCAGGACCCCGTATGCTTTCTTAACCGCTTTCTCAACCTGCCCTGTCACCTTCAATGATTAGTGCACATATATCCCCAGATCTCTCTGTTCCTGCACCCCTTTTAGAATTGTGCCCTCTAGTTTATATTGCCTCACCTTGTTCTTCCTACCAAAATGTATTCTGCGTTGAATTTCATCTGCCATGTGTCCGCCCATTCCACCAGCCTGTCTTTGTCCTCTTGAAGTCTATCACTATCCTCCTCACTGTTCACTACACTTCCAAGTTTTGTGTCATCTGCAAATTTGGAAGTTGTGCCCAGTACACCCAAGTCCAAGTCATTAATATATATATATAAAAAAAGCAATAGTCCTGGTACTGACCCCTGGGGAACACCACTGTGCACCTCCCTCCAGTCTGCAAAACAACCATTCACCACTACTCTCTGTTTCCAGTTGCTTAGCCACTTTCATATCCAGGCTGCCAGTGCACCCTTTTATTCCATGGGCTTCAACTTTGATGACAAGCCTATTATGCGGCACTTTATCAAACACCTTTTGGAAGTCCATATACACCACATCAACCGCATTGCCCTCATCGACCCTCTCTGCTACCTCATCAAAAAACTTATCACTCGACACTGATTTGCCTCTCCTTGCAGCCGTAAATCCGCGCTAACACCTTAACTTGACTCACACTCCCTAACTTTCCAGATCGATGATCTTTCTCAGGCAGGTGCCTATCTTTCAAGGCTGGAGTGAACAAAGAAAGTTTTTCTGCTGCCCTGTGTCTGTGCAATAACTTTAGTTTTAATCAGTTCTTTTCCCATTTGAAAACGATGATGTAGTCACAGATGAATCCTCCCTCAGAACTTGTTATCAACTAATTACTGGAATGTCATTTAATTAGGTCCACTGTCCAAACTGACCATAAAGCAAACCTGTCTTATGATTACACTTTTATTCTTCTAACAGAAACTCACTTAATAGGCAAAAGCTAAAAAGTTAATATTACTACATTATCAAGAGATTTCAAGACGGTTTAATTAACTCTTTCCTTACACTTAAGCCGTTTAATTTTTTAAATCTTTACGTAGCAGACTGGGCATTTGGAACCAGTGGAGACCCTGAGGTCTCTGCCTGTTCCTTTGCCATGAGGAGGAAGAAAAGGAAGATCAGGAGGACCACCACAGAGGGTCCAGGCTGCACAGTCACCATAGGCTGCCTCCACCCCTGCCCACTGGTACCCATGCCTCCCTATCTGCAGATCCAGGTGAAGTGGGGTTGCCAACTCTATTCCTGGAGGTTTCATCACAGGACCTCTCTCTTCCAACCTCCCTGCCTGGTCAAACAGCCCTTCTTTTCCCATCTCCAATATTTTTATTACTAATAGACAAAAGTGTTCAAAGTAAATGAAAAAAAATACACACCAATTTAAAGCCCTTATGATTTTTCTCCCAGGTTTGCTCACAGCAGTGTCCCGGAGATTAATCTTCAATTTTTTTTTATTCGTTCATGGGATTGGGCGTTGCCAATTCCTGGCAACTCCACAATAATCCTGGCGGGTTGGCGACCCTAAGTGAGGTTACCTCATTGTGGTCCATTGGCAATACTTCAGAAGGTTGTGCTTCGCCCCCAAACTTTCCTACTGTTTAAAAGTACCCCTTTGGTACCCTTTGTCGTCCTTTCAGTCTTAGCCTTCTACCTCTCTTACAATGGCAGGAGGTTCTGAAGCAGTTGACCGATAATTTGAGGGGATTTAGTTGGTGCTTCCTTGTCTCTGGTTGTGGGCCATTGTCACCTTTAAGAAGAGAGCAGAGTGAGTGAAGGCACTCTGCGTGTCATGGGAAAGAAGGAACATAGGAACAGGAGCAGGACCTTGAGCCTGTTCCACCAGTCAGTTAGATCATGGCTGATCTATATCCTGACCCCATTTACCTGCCTTGCTTCCATATCCCATAATATCCTTACCTAACAAAAATGTAACAATCTCAGTTTTGACATTTTCAATTAGCAGCTTTCTGGGGGTGAGAGTTTCAGATTTCCACTACCCTTTGTGTGAAGAAGTGTTTCCTGACATCACCCCTGAACGGTTTGGCTCTAATTTTAAGGTTATGCCCCCTTGTTCTGGACTCTCCCATCAGAGGAAATAGTTTCTCTCTATCTACCCTATCAACTCCTTTAATCATCTTAAACACCTCAATTAGATCACCCCTTAATCTTCTATACTCAAGGGAATACAAGCCTAGTCTGTGCAACTTGTCCTCATAATTTAATCTTTTTAACCCCTGGCAATCATTCTGGTGAATTTGCGCTCCACCCCTTCCAAGGCCAATATATCCTTCCTGAGGTGTTGCGCCATCGTAAGAAATGAAAGCTAAATTTCAGGAGGCATACCTTAAAGAGGATGAGGTGGCACGCACTGCCAAGGGCTCCTCCTCCCACAGGTCTGGATCATGCCCTTCATGGGGCCGCCTGCTCCCTGACAAAAAACATGGGTCCTTGTTTGCCAGATTACAGACAGTCACATATCAACTGAAGAGTTTTTAAATTGTCTTGAAAGAAGCACCACCCTTAGATTTGCAGCGAGCCATATTGTTAGCAGTAACTGAGTCGTGCCAGCTGCCAGTCAGCGCCGGGCACAACGCATCAGGGAGGCCTTCAGCAAACATCCGAGCCCACTGCCAGATGACCGTTGGGCAACAAAGTTCAGTCAGTCGCTTGCTGGCGTTGAGCTCCCCTCCTCAAACATCCATTCGGGGGTCATGGTGCTAATGTTTCCCTCAGGTATTCCCCCACCTTGCTCCAAATCTTTCCGCACATGTCTTGTCTGCAGCCAGGCCCTCTCAGGCCCGAGCTCCCAGTGATTGTCGACCACAAGCACCTCAGAAACCCTCCTCTGAGCATCAGTGGCCTTCCACCTGCCAATGCCAATGCCATTGGGGGAACACCTCATAGAAGTAGTAGAATGGGCAAAGGGACGTGTAAGAAAGGCACTAGGGGCTGACACCTGGGTGATCAGTTTGTTTCTTTCCTCCCGCTAATGTTGCTCCATTTGCAATTCTGATTCTGCCTTCAGATGTGTTTCTGTAGGAGCTACTCACCCTGCAAAGTCAGGTGGTGTGTCATAAATGATGGTCTGTGATCAGAGGGCAGAAGGACTGGTACAGGTGGCCTTCAGGACTGTAAATAATGGGGTGGGGGGGGGCGGGGGGAATGTGTAGTTTAGGAGAAGCATTGCCTGGTTAAATGCTGGCGGACGGCAGAGAGCTTTGACTGCAGGCCCTTGCTGCAGCCCTCTCTCTTCAGCTGCATCCTCACCATCTTCAGGGTCCTCCTCATCAGAAGGCGGAAGGTTTTCTTCCCCCTGCGTGCTCCATTTTTTTGTCCCCATTGTACTGCAAAGTTACGGAGGATGCACCACATCACCACAATCTGGGCACGAGCTGCCGGAAGTGATCGCAGACCAGTTGAATGGTTCGTGAAGGTTTCTGGCTAATTGGCCAGTGTTTAACGAAGGCTATATAAGAGTCCAAACAGATTCTAATGATCTGAGCACTTGCAGGTGAATGGCCCTTTAAATACCTCTGGAAATGACTGTTCCTGGCCTGTACCACCGAGTACTACTGAGTGGATCCAGCAATGCGCGAGAGGAATAGTGAGAAAGGAAGTATTAAGGGGATTAGTATCTTTGAAAGTAGATAAATCACCAGGCCCAGATGAAATGAATCCCAGGCTGTTAAAAGAAGCAAGGGAGGAACTAGCAGTGGCTCTAACCATCATTTTCCGATCCTCCCTGGATACAGGCGTGGTGCCGGAGGATTGGAGGACTGATAAAGTTGTACTATTGTTTAAAAAGGCAGCAAGGGATCGACCGAGTAATTACAGACCAGTCAGCCTAACCTCGGTGGTGGGCAAATTATTGGAATCAATTCTGAGGGACAGGATAAACCGTCACTTAGAAAGGCACGGGTTAATCAAGGACAGACAGCATGGATTTGTTAAGGGAAGGTCGTGTCTGACTAACTAGATTGAATTTTTTGAGGCGGTAACAAGGAGGATCGATGAGGGTAGTGCATTTGATGTAGTCTACATGGATTTTAACAAGGCCTTTGATAAGGTCTCACATGGCAGACTGGTCAAAAAAGTACAAGCCCATGGGATCCAAGGGAAAGTAGCTAGTTGGATCCAAAATTGGCCCAGTGGCAGGAAGCAAAGGGTAATGGTTGACGGGTGTTTTTGTGACTGGAAGGATGTTTCTAGTTGGGTTCCGCAGGGCTCAGTACTAGGTCCCTTGCTTTTTGTGGTATATAATAATGATTTGGACTTAAATGTACGGGGCATGATTAAGAAGTTTGCAGATGATACAAAAATTGGCCGTGTGGTTGATAGTGAGGAGGAAAGCTGTAGACTACAGGAAGTTATCAATGGACTGGTCAGGTGGGCAGAAAAGTGGCAAATGAATTCAATCCAGAGAAATGTGGGGTATGCATTTGGGGAAGGCAAACAAGGTAAGGGAATACACAATAAATGGAAGGATACTGAGCGGTGTAGAGGAAAGTGAGGGATCATGGCGTGCAGGACAGGTAGATAAGGTGGTTAAGAAGGCATATGGAATACTTTCCTTTATTAGCTGAGGCAATAGAATATAAGAGCAGGGAGGTTATGCTAGAACTGTATAAAACACTAGTTAGGCCACAGCTTGGGTACTGTGTACAGTTCTGGTCACCACATTACAGGAAAGATGTAATTGCACTAGAGAGGATGCAGAGGAGATTTACGAGGATGTTGCCAGGGCTGGAGAATTTTAGCTATGAGGAAAGATTGGATAGGCTGGGGTTGTTTTCCTTGGAACAGAGGAGGCTGAGGGGTGATTTAACTGTGGTGTATAAAATCATGAGGGGCCTAGATAGAGTGGATAGGAAGGACCTATTTCCCTTAGCAGAGAGATCAATAATCAGGGGGCATTGATTTAAAGTGATTGGTAGAAGGATTAGAGGGGAGCTGAGGAAATATTTTTTCACTCAGAGGGTGGTAGGGGTCTGGAACTCACTGCCTGAAAGGGTGGTAGAAGCAGAAACCCTCAACTCATTTAAAAAGTACTTGGATGTGCACCTGAAGTGCCGTAACCTACAGGGCTACAGACCAAGTGCTGGAAAGTGGGATTAGGCTGGGTGGCTCATTTTCAGCCATGCGGACACGATGGCCCGAATGGCCTCCTTCTGTGCCATAAATTTTCTATGAATCTATGATTCCATGCGCCTTCCCTTCATTTATTCCAGACTGACACGTCAATGCAGTACTGAGGGAATGCTGCAAATGTCGGAAGTGCCGTCTTTCGGATGAGACGTTAAACCGAGGCCCCATCTGCCCTCTCGGGTGGATGTAAAAGATCCCACGGCACTATTTTGAAGAATAGGAGGGGTCCTGGCCAATATTTATCCCTCAACCAACATCACTACAACAGATTATCTGGTCATTATCTCAATGCTGTATGTGGGACCTTGCTGTCTGCAAAATGGCTGCCATGTTTCCTACATTACAACAGTGACTACGCTTCAAAAGTACCTCATTGGCTGTAAAGCGCTTTGAGATGTCCTGAGGTCATTATATAAGGCGCTATATAAATGCAAGTTCTTTCTTTATGAAGTAGTAAATACTGCAATGGTCTCCCCTGCTATCATTCCTAATGTTCCATTACTCTATGTGTGAAATAGTTGTGCCTGAATTTTTTAATTAGTTACAGTGCATACATCTTTCCTGAAATCAATGCTGGCAACTTCACATCTGAATTACACTACACAGCCTGCATCAACGTGAAACTGAAATTTCTTTCCATTGACACAAGCTGTGAGCTATAACTGGTCTTTAACTGTCTATTTCTCTGTGAAAACCACAAACCAGTAGCCCTGCCGATCAGGTATACAAAAGTGGGGATTTTGATCATTGATATTAAACGGCTGCGCATGTGTTGTACAGAAGTCATTCGCACTTGTATCACATTTCTTTATCAACTAATTTAACGGGGTTAAAGGGGTTAACCTCCGCTAAAACAGGGGACAAAACAATTTGATGCAAACTTGTTAAACATTCGCCCGGGAATATTGTACAAGCTCAACTTCAAGATTTTGCCTTTGAAATGCTTTCAACTCTGTACTTCAATCTGTTTCCCTTCAGGGGTAAATCTAGATGAAAAAAAGCAAGACATATTCAAATCAAACTATTCATTGACTAGTTTAATAATTGATGACTTTTTTCCTGAAAATGGCTGATAGTAACGATGAAGACCAAATAACGGGGCACAAGGATTAAACTCATTAAGTGCCCCAATACTTGCTTATATATTAGGGAGGGTCGTGTATGTCAACCTCAGCCCCTTGCGATCTGATGTGCACAACTCCATGGGAACATTTGGCAGATTGAACCCTGGTTTTCCAAAAAAAATGCATATGGTATACAAATTGTCCGATTATTTAAAACCAAAAAAGTAATTACATCAATATGTGCGCAGAGGGAATCTTCATTTCTTTTTTTCAGGCCGTCTCTCGTCAGAGTTTTCAATTGCGAGGCGGCCTAGCTGAGATCTGATACAATTTGACTGCAGGCGAAGCTACCTTATTAAGTATATAGAAATTTATTACCAGTCAAACGCGAATTACGTTTATTTGCACCTTTTCCAACTTTCATTATCGAGAGTTTTGCCTCCAGCTTATCTCAGTGAAACTGCGAGAATTGTGATGACACCAGTATTTAAACAGGATTGATATTCAGGAGATCCAAACATGGTTTATCTCCTGAAAAATAAGACAGAAAATTAGCTTTGGAATTTATTTAATTTCTTGGGTTTTTTCTTCAGTAAGGAAACATTTTTTAGGACTGATCATCACTATTCTTCTTTTCTTGGCCCTTATTTCCAGAAAAAAACAAATCATTGGCTCGGTCTCAGCCGGAGGATTGTGTCCAGTTCTGGACACCACACTTTAGGAAGGATGTGAAGGCCTTAGAGAGGGTGCAGAAAAGATTTACTAGAATGGTTCCAGGGATGAGGGACTTCAGTTACGTGGAGAGACTGGAGAAGCTGGGGTTGTTCTCCTTGGAACAAAGAAGGTTGAGAGAAGATTTGATAGATGTGTTCAAAATCATGATGGGTTTAGATAAAGTAAATAAAGAGAAACTGTTCCCATGGGGGAGTGGTTGAGAACCAGAGGACAGAGATTTAAGATAATTAGCAAAAGAACCAGAGGGGAGATGAGGAGAATGTGTTTTACGCAGCAAGTTGTTATGATCTGGAATTCACTGCCTGAAAGGGTGATGGAAGCAGATTCAATAGTAATTTTCAAAAAGGAATTGGATAAATACTTGAAAAGGAAAACTTTGGAGGGCTATGGGGAAAGAGCAGGCAACTGGGAATAATTGGATAGTGCTTTCAAAGAACTGGCACAGACACGATGGGCTGAATGGCTGTGCTGTAAGATTCAGAGGTTCTAAAGTCTTCCAGTTTGAGCTTTAACATCATCTACATGAAGAGGCAAACAGGACCTCGGTTCAACGTTTCATCTGAAGAATGGTTTGACAGAGGATGTGATGAAGAAAGCATGGAATAAGCAAGGGCCATATATCTGATTGATCCCAATCCAGCGACAGACAGTGTGCATTCTGTCCCATTATGAATTCTAGGGGTGCTGATTCTCACCGTGCTGGCGAGGTGTTTGGCACAGTTGGGGTCAACTGCTATCAGACTCCTGGGCCACTTTTCAAGCTTCCCTGGCTACCTTTCTGTCCCCCACCCCTTTCAACTATTGACACGTCCTCTGGGGCTGATTCTAACCGTGGTTGCCCAGCGTAAACAGAGGGGTAGTGGCCTGAAAATGGTGTCGGTTCGCTTACCGCCCCTTTGCACTGGCACTCCAGCCACCGCCATCTGGGTAGGAGCCTTTAGACGAGCAGCTGAAGCACTCGACCGTTTCAGGTGGGAGGTCAATTTTAATGTTCGAACTGGGGTCCTATGAAATTCTGTGCCACCTTTGTTCCAACTGGCTACTGGGTGACAAGGGGTTATCCCCTTCAGACACGGCTCATGGTTCCTGACAGGAACCCAGGCACAACTGTAGAGGTGCACTACAACTAGGCCCTGCCAATACCAGAAACGTCATCGAGAAGACAGTCTGCGTGAACCCAGATTTGTGGTCGTGTGCTGCACGCTGCACAACTTTATTCATTGGATAAAGCACTGGGAGAAATTGGCCTCTACAGGATGTAGTGATTCGAGCTACATTAATAGTCAAACTTAGGTCAACCAGTAGTATGAAAGTAATATCAAAACCTACCTCAGAAGTAGGCCATATGGCCCTTCGAGCCTGCTCTGCCATTCAATAAGTTCATGGCTGATCTTTGACCTCAACTCCACTTTCCCACCTGATCCCCACATCCCTTGATTCCCCTAAAATCTATTTATCTCAGCCTTGAATATACTCAACGACTCAGCCCTCTAGGGTAGAGAACTCCAAAGATTCACAACCCTCTGAATGAAGAAATTCCTCCTCATCTCAGTCCTAAATGGCCAACCCTTTATTCTGTGACTATGCCCCCTAGTTCTAGACTCTCCAGCCAGGGGAAACAATCTCTCAGCATCTACCCTGTCAAACCCCCTCAGAATCTTGTGTGTTTCAATGAGATCACCTCTCATTCTTCTAAACTCCAGAGAATATAGATCCATTCTACTCCATCTCTCCTCAGAGGACAACACTCTCATCCCAGGAATCAATCTAGTGAACCTTCATTGCACCACCTATATAAGGCAAATATATCTTTCCTTAGATAAGCAGCCAAAACTGTACACAGTACTCCAGGTGTGGCCTCACCAAAGCCCTGTACAATTATAGTAAAACTTCCTTACTCTTGTACTCCAACCCCCTTCCAACATACCATTTACCATTTGCCTTCCTTCCTAATTGCTTGCTGTACCTGCATGTAACTTTTTGTGTTTCTTTTACGAGGACACCCAAATCGCTCTGGACACCAATATTTAATAGTTTCTCACCATTTAAAAAATATTCTGTTTTTCTATTCTTCCTACCAAACTGAATAACCTCACTTTTCCCCACATTAAACTCCATCTGCCACCTTCTTGCCCACTCACTTAACCTGTCGATATCCCTTTGCACACTCTTTGTGTTCTCCTCACAGCTGATTTTCCCACCTGCTTTGTATCATCAGCAAACTTGGATACATTACACTCGGTCCCTTCATCTAAGTCATTGATATATATTGTAAATAGCTGAGGCCCCAGCACTGATCCTTGCGGCACCCCACTAGTTACAGCCTGCCAATCTGAAAATGACCCATTTATCCCTACTCTCTATTTCCTGTCTGTTAACCAATCCTCTATCCATGCTAATATATTACCCCCAACCCCATGAGCCCTTATCTTGCGTAACAACCTTTTATGTGGCACCTTTTGAAAATCCAAATATACTACATCCGCTGGTTCCCCTTTATCTACCCTGTTAGTTACATCCTCAAAAAACTCTAATAAATTTGTCAAACACGATTTCCCTTTCATAAAACCATGTTGACTCTGTTCAATTATATTATGATTTTCTAAGTGCCCTGATACCACTTCCTTAATAATGGATTCCAGCATTTTCCCGACAACTGATGTCGGGCTAACTGGCCTGTAGTTCCCTGTTTTCTCTCTCCCTCCTTTCTTGAAAAGCGGGGTCACATTTGCTACCTTCCAATCCACTGAGACTGTTATAGAATCTAGGGAATTTTGGAAGATCACAACCAATGCATCCACTATCTCTGCAGCCACCTCTTTTAGAACCCTAGGATGTAAGCCATCAGGTCCAGGGGATTTATCGGCTTTTAGTCCCATTAGTTTCTCAAGTACTTTTTCTCTAATGATATTAATTACTTTAAGTTCCTCACTCTCATTAGCCCCTTGGTTCCCCTTTATTTCTGGTATGCTTTTTGTGTCTTCTATTGTGAAGACAGATACAAAATATTTGTTTAGCGTCTCTACCATTTCCTTATTCCCTATTATAATTTCTCCTGTCTCAGCCTCTAAGGGACCCATGTTTACTTTTGCTACTCTCTTCCTTTTTACATACTTGTAGAAGCTCTTACAATCCGTTTTTACATTTCTTGCTATCTCTTAATATCTCCTTATGTGGCTCGGTGTGAAATTTTTACTGATAACGCTTCTGTGGAGCACCTTGGGATGTTTTTTACTGTGTCAAAGGTACTATATAAATGTAAGTTGTTGTTGTAGTTCCTACATTACAACAGTGAGTACACTTCAAAATTATTGGATTGGCTGTAAAGCACTTTGGAACGTCCTGTAAAAGGTGCTGTAGAAATGCAAGTTCTTTCTTTTTTTAGTTTATATTATCACATTTCAGTAATACATCAAAGAGTTTCGCTCACAATTAGTTACTTTGAGCTCATGATGTGGAGATGCCGGTGATGGACTGGGGTTGACAATTGTAAACAATTTTACAACACCAAGTTATAGTCCAGCAATTTTATTTTAAATTCACAAGCTTTCGGAGACTTCCTCCTTCCTCAGGTAAATGTTCAGGATCTCCTTGAAGCCTACGCATTTATACATATAGAACAATACATGGTGTTTACAGACTGCCCCTGCAACTGCCCGTTGCCAAGGCAATCACCGTGTTCAGACAGAGAGGTGTCACCTGCAGAACCCCCGAATACACATTCAACAAAAAAACAAACAGGAAAAAAAAACAGAGAAGAAAAACAGAGAGAGGCAGAAACATCCGGAAGGCAGAGAGAGCCAGCAAATGACCCATTATATTAAAAACAGATAACATTTGTTCGCTGGTGGGGTAACGTGTAGCGTGACATGAACCCAAGATCCCGGTTGAGGCCGTCCTCATGGGTGTGGAACTTGGCTATCAATTTCTGCTCGACGATTTTGCGTTGTCGTGTGTCTCGAAGGCCGCCTTGGAGTACGCTTACCCGAAGGTCGGTGGTTGAATGTCCTTGACTGCTGAAGTGTTCCCCGACTGGGAGGGAACCCTCCTGTCTGGCGATTGTTGCGCGGTGTCCGTTCATCCGTTGTCGCAGCGTCTGCATGGTCTCGCCAATGTACCATGCTCTGGGGCATCCTTTCCTGCAACGTATGAGGTAGACAACGTTGGCCGAGTCACAGGAGTATGAACCATACACCTGGTGGGTGGTGTCCTCTCGTGTGATGGTGGTATCTGTGTCGATGATCTGGCTTTGAGCTGACTCTCCATCTTCAAATAGGCCTTGTGATCTTTTAAAGTACACCTGAACCACTGGAACAGAGAGTTGGTATCTCTGCATAACATCTCATCCGGCACCTCCGACCATGCAGCATTCCCTCTGGATTGCACTGGAGTCTTAGCCTAGATTATGTACTCAAATCTCTAGAGTGAGGCTTGAACCCACAGCCACAAATAGTACATAGTAACACCAGTGGATCTCCCACTGTATTGTTGATGGTGAGTTGCCGGATATGATGGGACTGATTTTGATGTGACCCCTTTCATCGAGCGAGAGGCAGGCGGAGGAATGGAGGACGGGAAATCCGGTTGCTCCTCCATGAAGCCGAGCTGGTTTTGATTTAACTTGGCGGGGGAGGGCGGGTGGGGGGAGATGGGAGGTGGGGTGAGAGGTGACTCCAGGGGAACGGGCCACGAAGTGTCAGGTATTGGGTGCATCGATTGTTGTGGGGCCAGGAAGAGCATTAATGCTCCTCTTGGCCCTAACAAAACTTACTAAAAAAAAATCTACCTGCTGCAATTTTTGGAAGGGCCTTCAACGGTCCCTTTAAGGACCACTGGTTTGGCCGCTTTAAGTCAGTAGCACTAGGAGGATCATGGACAGTGCACACTCCTCCCACTGGTACTTGCATCAGGATCCCATTGATGTCAGAGGGCCCCGGTTTGCATTGTATAATGAAGCTACTGCCTGTTTCCGGCAGGGGTCTTCAGTCACCAATCAAAATGGCGGCGGACAGAATGTTGGCAGGAATGGGGCGGCAAGTTCTACACAGCGGGAAGTGCCACCGCCTCATCCCCGCCCAAATACGGGGATAGAAATCGGCCCAACGGTATATGTTACACGTAAAACAAGAGTGGGAAGTTTCTCTGAAACTGGCCTCTTCCTCTTTTTAAAACTTTTTTTTTAAGAGTGCCTAAGAAATTTGAATGTGTCAAAGTGTGACCCCTAAAGTGTGATGATTGTATCTGAGACCTTTGATTGGAGATGGACAGGTAGATATAGAGGTAGCTGATGGATTGCTACAGGGAACAAAAGTGTGGATTTTGCACTCCACACTTTGAAGGACTGTATTTGCTGGGGGTGCATCATTGATGCGCAGCCCATGATTTTCTACAGAGAGAAAGAAAGAAAGAAAGAGTTGCATTTATATAGCGCTTTTCACAACCACAGGACGTCCCGAAGCACTTTACAGCAACATCACTCAACATCAGACAAGATCCCTCAACATCCCTCAGCCAACATCAATAAAACAGATTATCTGCTCATTTTCTCATTGCTGCTGTGGGATCTTGCTGTGCACGAATCGGCTGCTGCGTTTCCTACATTACAACAATAACTACACTTCTAAAGTACTTCATTAGCTGTAATGCATTTTGGGACACCCTGAGGTCATGAAAGGCGCTATATAAATGAAAATTCTTTCTTACTTTAAAATTGAAAACGTCTTGGACCTTGAAATGCCATTGTGCAGTGTCAGAGTACAAGTACTTTAAGGGGTGATACTCGGAGTTCATGATGCTAGCGGAGATCCTCGCCCAACGACAACGCACGATGGAAAACCACCATCAGCAAGCATTCAGGTAATTACATTAAAAAATTCCTTGTCCGCTGTTTGACCAGAAACTGTCCCCCATTTTAAGTGAAATAGCTAATGGACTAAACCTGTTGAGGAACAGCAAGCACAAACCAAAGATTCCAGTGAGAAAGAGAGCAAGAGATTGCATTGATATCACACTTTATCACACACTCAAGGCATCCCGGAGTGCTTTACAGCCAATGAAAATACAATCCCAGTTATTTTGTAGGCCGGTGCAGCAGCCAATTTGTGCACACCAAGGTCCCATAAACAGCAAAATTAGATAAATAACCAGTTAATCTGCTTTGATGGTGTTGGTTGAGCGACAGATGTTGGCCGGGACACCAGGAGAACTCCCTGATCTTCTTGAAATAGCGTCATGGGATCTTTTACATCCACCTGAACAGGCAGACAGGGCTTCAGTTTAATATCTCATCCAAATGACGGCATCTCCGACAATGCAGCACTCCCTCAGGAGGAGAATTCATTATATAACAGCATTGAATAGCCCAAGTTCAGTCTAGGATTTCCAACAGAAATATTGAACACAGAAATAAACTAATAGATAATCAAATCCATACTTTGTTAATATAAGACTTACACAGTGGATCATATTATACATCATTTTTCATTTGTAAACAATTTTACAACACCAAGTTATAGTCCAGCAATTTTATTTTAAATTCACAGGCTTTCGGAGGCTTCCTCCTTCCTCAGGTGAACGATGTGAAAATGAAATCCTCGAGATGAAATCGCATTTATAATTCACAGAACAATGCTTGGTGATTACAGACAGTTTTTTCAACTGCCCGTTGCCAAGGCAATCAGTGTGCAGACAGACAGGTGTTACCTGCCAGGTCTCACAGAATATACAAATCACCAAAAAAAAACAACAAACAAAAAAAAACAGAGATAGAGAGGTAGAAACATAGAAAAGACAGCAACTGACCCGTTATATTAAAAACAGATAACATTTGTTCGCTGGTGGGGTAACGTGTAGCGTGACATGAACCCAAGATCCCGGTTGAGGCCGTCCTCATGGGTGCGGAACTTGGCTATCAATTTCTGCTCGACGATTTTGCGTTGTCGTGTGTCTCGAAGGCCGCCTTGGAGAACGCTTACCCGAAGGTCGGTGGATGAATGTCCATGACTGCTGAAGTGTTCCCCGACTGGGAGGGAACCCTCCTGTTTGGCGATTGTTGCGCGGTGTCCGTTCATCCGTTGTCGCAGCGTCTGCATGGTCTCGCCAATGTACCATGCTCTGGGGCATCCTTTCCTGCAACGTATGAGGTAGACAACGTTGGCCGAGTCACAGGAGTATGAACCATGCACCTGGTGGGTGGTGTCCTCTCGTGTGATGGTGGTATCTGTGTCGATGATCTGGCATGTCTTGCAGAGGTTACCGTGGCAGGGTTGTGTGGTGTCGTGGACGCTGTTCTCTTGAAAGCTGGGTAATTTGCTGCAAACGATGGTCTGTTTGAGGTTGGGTGGCTGTTTAAAGGCGAGTAGTGGAGGTGTGGGGATGGCCATAGCGAGGTGTTTGTCCTCATTGATGACATGTTGAAGGCTGCGGAGAACATGGCGTAGTTTCTCCGCTCCGGGGAAGTACTGGACGACAAAGGGTACTCTGTTGGTTGCGTCCCGTGTTAGTCTCCTGAGGAGGTCTATGCGATTTTTTGCTGTGGCCCGTCGGAACTGTCGATCGATGAGTCGAGCGTCATATCCCGTTCTTACTAGGGCGTCTTTCAGCGTCTGTAGGTGTCCATCGCGTTCCTCCTCGTCTGAGCAGACCCTGTGTATTCGCAGGGCCTGTCCATAGGGGATGGCCTCTTTGACGTGGTTAGGGTGGAGCGTTCTCCAAGGCGGCCTTCGAGACACACGACAACGCAAAATCGTCGAGCAGAAATTGATAGCCAAGTTCCACACCCATGAGGACGGCCTCAACCGGGATCTTGGGTTCATGTCACGCTACACGTTACCCCACCAGCGAACAAATGTTATCTGTTTTTAATATAACGGGTCAGTTGCTGTCTTTTCTATGTTTCTACCTCTCTATCTCTGTTTTTTTTGTTTGTTGTTTTTTTTTGGTGATTTGTATATTCTGTGAGACCTGGCAGGTAACACCTGTCTGTCTGCACACTGATTGCCTTGGCAACGGGCAGTTGAAAAAACTGTCTGTAATCACCAAGCATTGTTCTGTGAATTATAAATGCGACTTCATCTCGAGGATTTCATTTTCACATCGTTCACCTGACGAAGGAGGTAGCCTCCGAAAGCTTGTGAATTTAAAATAAAATTGCTGGACTATAACTTGGTGTTGTAAAATTGTTTACAATTGTCAACCCCAGTCCATCACCGGCATCTCCACATCATTTTTCATAACAATTTGAAATGCTGCTTTTCTTCCCTTCGTTTCTCCTGTTGTAAGTTCATTCTGATAAGCATCGAATGTGGTGTGTAACCTGAAGGATAGATCTTCCAAAACATTCTGGTCTGACATATGTGATGACCATCTGGAGATCAATGTAACTTCTGAGCAAGACCATGTAGTCTGTGTAAGCCTGTTTGCAGAAAGTCCCCCACGCTGCACTGGAAATGGCTTCTAATCTTAAAGGGACACCATCGTCCCGGCAAAATGCTTTGTCACTACATGCTTCTGTAAACAGAGATACTTCAGCGAATGTGATGACAACTATGCTTGCACCAGGAATAAAATAATTTGTTAAAAACATGAAATGATGGGAATTAGGTGATGCAGTGCGCTAAGGCGCTCACAGAAAGAAAAGAAAGAAGAAAAGAAAGAAAACAAACTTACATTTATATAGCAACTTTCACAACCTCAGGATGTCCCAAAGTGCTATACAGCTAATGCAATACTTTTGAAGTGTAGTCACAGTTGTGATGTAAGAAACACGGCAGCCAATTTGCACACAGCAAGGCCCCACAAACAGCAATGAGGTAGTGATAATCTGTTTTTATTGATGTTGCTTGAGGGATAAATATTGGCCAGAGCACTGGGAAGAACTCCCCTGCTCTTCTTTGAATAGTGCCATGGGATCTTTTACGTCCACCTGAGACGGCAGACAAGGCCTCGGTTTAATGTCTCATCCGAAAGATGACACGTCCAACAGTGCTGCGCTCCCTCAGTACTGCACTTGAGTGTCAGCATGGATTTTGTGCTCAAGCCTCTGGAGTGGGGCTTCCTCTGGGTCGTGGACTCCAATCCAGCCCAAACAACAACAACAACAGAAACAACAACTTGCATTTATATAGCACGTTAATATAGAAAAATGTTCCAAGACAAAAATGTTTAAGATCATCGTGCGTTGTCGTTGGGTGAGGATCTCCGCTAGCAGCACGAGCTCCGATTATCACCCCTTAAAGTACTCGTACTCTAACATTGCAAAATGGCATTTCAAGGTTCAAATTAAAATGGGCTTGGGCAAACTCAACCCAATTTTCAGTAGGTATAAGCCCACTGCATCAAACCGTCCATAGATTCAGCACAAATTGCCAAGCTCGCTCAGAAAGGACGGTTGGTTTTGGAAATTTGACAATGGATGCAACTCTGAGGTTGGATTCTAAGGTACGTTTTGGGGCAAAGTAGAGGTGGGCTTTCATCTTCATCTGGCTATGCTCCACCTGTCTTAGAACTTCTTGAGGTTGACCTTGTGCTGAGTTAACCGGGTCAGCACTAAAGGCAGTGCAGTTTTCACAGGCTAGCGAGGGCATAAAGTCTATCCGATGACACCTGCTGGCGAGTGTGTGTGATTGCAGATGTCAGGTGAGAACAGCAGCGGTGATGCTCTCTGTGACTGACACCTGTGACAACCCTCACCGTCTGGAATGAAGATTGGAAAATCGGACCAAAGGACTTCTGGCACCTAAGGGAATGAATGGATCCGAGCAGAAGTAACCAGAAGAGGAGGGGAGAAATCATCGAAGCAAATAAAGAAAAGTTAATTTACTCTGAGTGAAACATTACTGGGAACAGCCAATAGTTTGGTTCATGGCTTCTCTGTGATCAAACATACTGTAGACTTAAACCGTCTGCATGTGAGGAATTAAAGATGGGATTTTTCTCGTTATTTAGACAGAATACTAACACCTTAAGAGCATGGCTGAAGGCAAAACATCTGATGCCATGGCATAATTACATTTTCTAGTTTGATCTCGACACTGTCAAATACTCAATTCACCCTGAGGCCTTATGATCTGAGAGATTCCTTATTTAAAATAAAACAATGAATATTATAAGGTCAAACTGGAGCTGGCTTGTGGCTGTTCATCGAAAAAAGGATTGTGTCCCACTGGTATTTCTGTCGAGCTGCCCACTTCAGACAACTGCGATCACAGGGTTTTCAGTAACATTGGGGCCCTAATGCTTGCTTTCATGAGGCGAGTTGGTTATTGGCAATCGATTACTATTCCTGGTGTTACAGGGCGGGCAGAAAATGCTGCAACTAGAGCATGGGATGGTAATTGGGAGCTAAATCAGAAGACAATTAGTCGTCACTAGCAGTCATCTCACCACTAGCCATAGGCAGAAACATAGGAATGTAGGAGTGGGAGTAGACCATTCAGTCCCTCGAGCATGTTCTGGCATTTAATTAGAACATGGCTGATCCGTACCTTAACTCCATTTACCCGCCTTGGTTCCCTATCCCTTAATACCCTTAACTAACAAAAATCTATCAATCGCAGTTTTGAGATTTTCAATTGACCCCCAGCCTCAACAGTTTTTTGAGGGCGAGAGTTCCAGATTTCCACTACCCTTTGTGTGAAGAAATCCTTCCTGACATCATCCCTTTGAACAGCCTAGCTCTAATTTTAAGGTTATGCCCCTTTGTTCTGGACTCTCCCACCAGAGGAAATAGTTTCTCTCTATCTACCCTGTCAACTCTTTTAAACACCTCAGCAGTCATTGCACTTCAAGGTAATTCATTATATGTGAACTGCTATAAGATGTGTCTGAGAGAGGCGATTAGGCACTATACCTGTCTTGCTTTCTCATTTAATGCAATGGATTTGAAAATATTACACATGTTAGAGTCCCACCCTCAAAAAATTGCCCCATCTTATCGCTAAACCTCTAGACTCCTAAGAATAAAGGGTTAAGGTGTTTGGAAAAAAGGAAAGAACTTGCATTTATATAGCACCTTTCACATCCTCAGGACGCCCCAAAGCACTTCACAGCCAATGAAATACTTTTGAAGTGCAGTCACTATTGTAATGTAGGAAACGCGGAAGCCAATGCACACAGCAAGGTCCCACAAACAGCAATGTGATAATGACCAGATAATCTGTTTTTTAGTGATGTTGCTTGAGGGATAAATATTGTCCAGGGCACCAGGAGGAGCTCCCCTGCTCTTCTTCAAAATAATGCTATGGGATCTTTTACGCCCACTGAGTGGGCAGACAGGACCTTGGTTTAACGTCTCATAATGATAATGTCAAGAACAGGATAACTGAAGCACAGTATGCCTTTTAAACAGTGTCAGCCATGGCTCAGTGGTAGCATTCTTGCCTCTGATCCAAAGTTTTTGTGTTCAAGTCCCACTCCAGAGCCTTGAGCCTAGGCTGACACTCCAGTGCAGTACTAGGGGAGTGCTACACTGTCGGAGGTGCATTTCTTGGATGAGATGTTAAACCGAAGTCTCGTCTGCCCTCTTAGGTGGATGTAAAAGATCCAATGGCACTATTTCGAAGAAGAGCTGGGGAGTTCTCCCCAGTGTCAAGGCCAAAATTTATCCCTCAACCAACATCACTAAAACAGATTTTTCTGGTCATTATCATATTGTTGTTTGCGGGATCTTGCTGTGCGCAAATTGGCTGCCGCGTTTCCTACTTTACAACAGTGATTACACTGCAACAGTACTTCATTGGCTGCAAAACGCTTTGGGAAGTACTGAGGTCATGAAAGGCGCTATAGAAATGCAAGTCTTTCTTTCATGGCAGAATACCCTAGTCCGCTCCCTCAACTTGCAATTGGTGAAAGGGTGTTGTGTACCTGTATTAATGCAACACAAGACATATGACTCAAACGTCACCTGTTCAGTGTGCAAAAGGTCCCTGCATCGTCAAGTTGATTGCAAATTGGATCCTGCAGGTGGAGTATCGGGACAGAGGAAATCTCTTCAAGGCAAACTGCTGTTGCTGTCTCTTTCAATTTGCTCACTGAGCTGTATCAGAGACACGTTCAGGTTTGGGAGCATTTTTTGTAAGACAATCCCAGTAAAATAAACAGCCGGGTTTTGGCAGTAAATGTAGCGGTGCAGTCAAATCATATTGTTCTTTTTTAACCAATGTCACTAAAGCAGATTATCTGGTCATTATTACATTGCTGTTTGTGGGATCTTGCTGTGCACAGATTTGCTGCCGCATTTCCTATATTACAACAGTGTCTACACTTCAAAAGTACTTCATTGGCTGCGAAGCGCTTTGGGACGTCCTTAGGCCGTGATAGGAGCTATATAAATGCAAGTCTTTCTTTCTTTTCTTTATACCTGCTGACTTACGATTAGAGAAGGAAGGACCCCAATGTGTTAACAACTCCCTCCATCACACAAAGACACTGAAAGCTGTAATGGATGTTGCATTAGAAGTTTACAACATAGAAGGAGGCTATGACTGCCAGAGCAACCCAAAAGCTAATCCCACTGCCCACTCTCTCCATAGCCCTGTATCATTCTCTGCTTCAAATATTAATGCACTTTCCCTTTAAAGATGCAAACGTCTCTGCTGCAACTATCCTACAGCAATCCTCTGCATAAATCATAAATCACCGAACCTCTCTCCCCCCTCTCTTAGCAGCAATGTTAAATTGATGACCTATCAAAACCTTTCACAGTTTTAAAAAGCCTTCTCAAGTCTCTGCACTAAACTACAGGGAGCCATTTGAACCCTACCTCACCAGGCAGTTAAAATCGCCCAAGTTATTTAGTCGCCGTGGAGCTGCCCTGGAGTCACCCTGAAGACACCCTGGATCCACACTGGAACCCCCGGAGATGCTCTGGGTCTGCCCTGGAGACCCTCTGGATCTGCCCTGGAGACCCTCTGGACCTGCCCTGGAGATGCTCTGGATCCGTCCTGGAGAAGCTCTGGGTCCTCCCAGGAGCCACCCTGGAGACACCCTGGAGATGCTTTGGATCTGCCCTGGAGACTCTCTGGATCTGCCCTGGAGATGCTTTGGATCTGCCCTGGATTCGCTCTGGATCCGCCCTGAATCCGCACTGGATCCGCCAGGAGCTGACAGGTTCCAATTTTCACTTGCGCCCCCGAGAAGTTGGCAAGTCCACTCACCCGAAGCCGGCAGGGTCCTTTTTAACATTTGCATATTCTGTCCAATGATCTCATCGGGACCTGACTACAATTTTTACTTGGAGGCCTGAGCGGGAAGTGGCAGTGAATTTCCCGCCAGACCAACCCAGGGGCGAAGAGGATCAGGGTCAGAAGAGGCTCAAAAAAGGCACCGTTTTTTAAAAAATGCTTTTACTTTTCCTGTGGGGCACGGAGCAGCAGAAACATAGGCCTCCCTTGCCACAATCTCGTACCCCCCTCATATTGCATCGAACCTAAAAACCTGCCCCCTCCGGCATTGAACCTTCAGGGTCACAATGGTCTCCTACTGTTCCTGTGTCTTCTCTTCCAAAATATCTAGCACTATGAGACTTGATGCAGCCATCATGCTAATAGTTCACCAAAAAGATTTCTCCTTTAAGTCTATTGTCCCGGTCTGCTCACCATTAAAGTGCTGGCAGCTGCCTCTAGTACTTTTACAGCAAATTAATTTAGTGTGGGAATGACTGTGGCCCTGAAATTCCACATTGATCCTCCTGGTATCTGGCCGTAACTCTGACAGGAGTTAAAAGGTAGGTCTCTTTTTTGAGCGTTCCACCCATGGGCTCTCGCCAGAGTCCGAGCGGGAGACCAAAAGAACCTTTGCGGAATTTCTGTGCCTAACTTTGAACTCTCATTGTTAATTCCTCTTTAACAAGCATTTAATCAAACTAGAAAAGCATTAATGTCTATCTGTGCATGACAAATATTTACTCCTACACACAGTTGTAAGAGCCTAGGCAAAAGTGAACACCCACTCCATTAGCTCCCACTCAAGCACAATTATTATGTGTACTAGTTGTACTGTACACAGCAAATTAAAACCTTACAGAACGTCTGATTTTAAATGTGCCATTCTGTTAAATGCAGAGCAGCAAACCAAACACTTTCCCCCAAAGAAAGAAAGAAAAAAGACAACAGGAGCAATAGTTCTGTTAAAACTTTAACCCCAAAGCCCTATAATTTTGATCAAGCTATTTAACTTGTCCTATGGATATTGACATAGTTCAATTTCCTAACAGCCTTCTTTCACTGCAAGGAAAGAGAGAGGAGACAACACTGAATTTCAGTTATGGTAATGTTTCATACCCGTGAGTGGAGAAAGAAAGACTTGCATTTATATAGCGTCTTTCACAACCTCAGGACATCCCAAAGTGCACAGCCAATGAAGTACTTTTGAAGTGTGATTAGTGTTGTAATGTAGGCAACATGGCAGCTAATTTGCGCACAGCAAGGTCCAACAGACAGCAATCTGATGATGACCAGATAATCTGTTTTAGTGATGTTGGTTGAAGGATAAATATTGGCCTGGACATCAGGGAGAACTCCCCTGGTCTTCTTCGAAATGCCATGAGATCTTTTACATCCACCTGAAAGGGTAGAGAGGGTCTCGGTTTAATATCTCATCCAAAAGACGACACTCCGACAGTGCAGCACTCCCTCAGTACTGAACTGGAATGTCAGCTTAGATTTTATACTTAAGTCTCTGGAGTGGGACTTGAACCCACAACCCCTCAGAGTCAGAGGTGAGAGCATTGCCACTGAGCTGACACATTGGGTGCCAACACATACAGATTAACAGGCCTCCTAAGGACCAGAGGTGAAAGGGAAGGGGGAGCCACAAGTGGACCCCTCCCATAAAATATTCTCAACCAGGGAGATAAAAAATATGCTTTCTTAAGAGAATGAATGGACGAGGTAAGCACGTTTGAACCTCAGTTTTAGACTGTAGGCAAACTAAGCTGGATTTTTCTCTTCATACCTTCCAATTTTTGGATGGTGCTGGAGCAGATGCTCAGTTTGGGTTCCACCAGGACCACTCGGCTCCAGACCTCATTACAGCCTTGGTCCAAACATGGACGAATGAACTGAATTCCAGAGGTGAGGTGAGAGTGACTGCCTTTGACATCAAGGCAGCATTTGACCGAGTGCGGCACCAAGGAGCCCTAGTAAAATTGAAGTCAATGGGAATCAGGGGGGAAACTCTCTAGTGGCTGGAGTCATACCTAGCACAAAGGAAGATGGTAGCGGTTTTGGAGAATCATCTCAGCCCCAGGACATTGCTGCAGGAGTTCCTCAGGGCAGTGTCCTAGGCCCAACCATCTTCAGCTGCTTCATCAATGACCTTCCCTCCATCATAAGGTCAGAAATGGGGATGTTCCCTGATGATTCCACAGTGTTCAGTTCCATTCGCAACCTCTCAGGAAAAGAAGCAGTCTGTGCCCACATGCAGCAAGACCTGGACAACATCCAGGCTTGTTCTGATAAGTGGCAAATAACATTCACGCCAGACAATTGCCAGGCAATGACCATCTCCAACAAGAGAGAGTCTAACCACCTCCACTTGACATTCAACGGCATTACCATTGCTGCATGCCCCACCATCAACATCCTGGGGGTCACCATTGACCAGAAACTAAACTGGACCAACCACATAAATACTGTGGCTACAAGAGCAGGTCAGAGGCTGGGTATTCTGCAGTAAGTGACTCATCTTTTGACTCCCCAAGGCCTTTCCACCATCTACAAGGCACAAGTCAGGAGCGTGATGGAATACTCTCCACTTGCCTGGATGAATGCAGCTCCAACAACACTCAAGAAGCTCGACACCATCTAGGACAAAGCAGCCCACTTGATTGGCACACCATCCACCACCCTAAACATTCACTCCCTCCACCACCGGCACACCGTGGCTGCAGTGTGTACCATCTACAAGATGCACTGCAGCAACTCGCCAAAGCTTCTTTGACAGCACCTCCCAAACCCGCGACCTCTACCACCTAGAAGGACAAGGGCAGCAGGTGCATGGGAACACCACCACCTCAACCTTCCCCTCCACGTCACATACTATCCTGACTTGGAAATATATCACCGTACCTTTATTGCCACTGGGTCAAAATCCTGGAACTCCCTACCTAACAGCACTGTGGGAGAATCTTCACCACACGGACTGCAGTGGTTCAAGAAGGTGGCTCACCACCACCTTCTCAAGGGCAATTAGGGATGGGCAATAAATGCCGGCCTCGCCAGCGACGCCCACATCCCATGAATGAATTCAAAAAATGACAGAGGACAAAAAATGGACCCGTTACACCATTTTTGTACCAGCCCTATTTTCCACCATTGCCACCTTGTTTGCACTGGATGTTAATCACACCTGTACAAAACAGGCATCTATTGTTGCTAGGCAATAGGTGAATTGCAAAAATGGATTTAAAGGGCCAAAGTAGCTTTACTGAACCTATTCAGCCGTTCATATTTTGTTTGTTGCTAACAATTGCCTGACTATTTAAGGTTGTGCCACCTAATGTAGGTCTACCACAGTGGCTATCTCATTGGAAATACTCTTCTATCTTGCTGTTTTGGAGGAAGAAGAGGAGCGAGAGAAGGAGGCCTGGACTAATCCCCCTCCTCAGCATCATTTGGACAGCAGCCCTTCCAGTGATGCCTCCAAAAAAACCTGAGGGGTTTCCATGCCCCTGCAGCAGGCCTTTGAGATATCACGCAATGATTTTCAATCATCCTTTCGCAAAAGACATCCATTGCTGATGCCTGTGCCCTTTAAATACTGCAGCAGCGTCCCATTCCCCCCAAGTTCCACCCTCCAGTGTAGCGAGCTCCCAAACAGAGGCTGTAATACCTCTGAGAGCCCACCCAGAATATTCAAATGAAGCTGACTCCAGATAATTTGGCGGGATCAGCGCTGAGGCAGTGGGGCAACAGCAAAAACAGTTTGCATTTATATAGCGCCTTTAAAATAGTAAAACGTCCCAAAGCACTTCACAGGAGAGTTATCAGACAAAGTTTTACACCAAGTCACATAAGGGAGATATTAGGAGAGATGAGCAAAAACTTGGTCAAAGACGTAGGTTTTAAGGACCATCTTAAAGGAGGAGAGAGAGTTGGAGAGAAAGAGAGGTGGAGAGGAGGGAATTCCAGAGCTTAGGGCGAAGGCAGCCGAAGACACGGCCGCCAATGGTGGAGCAAGGGAAATCGGGGATGCCCAAAAGGCCAGAGTTGGAGGAACACAGAGATCTTGGAGGGTTGTAGGGCTAGAGGAGGTTACAGAGATGCGAGGGGTGAGGCCATGGAGGGATTTGAAAACATGCATGCAGACACTTTAGGGGTAATTTCCCAAATCGGTGCTGCCAGCAAGGAATCTTGCCTTCCAACGGAGCATTTCAGAAAATCGCAGGCAGTGCCAACAATATTCTAATATGTGCTGAAGGCTGCAAGGTTTCCTATTGCCTGTGTGTATCTGGAAAATTCATCCATATGTTAATATGGCATAGCATAATTATGAGGTTCCAGTAGTTATGTTACGACCATTAATTCTCCAGCACGGATGTCACCAACGATGAAACCCACCATCGGTTATCAAGATAGCTGCTGCTAAAAAAAAATTTTTAAATCTCCTCCAATGAATGCGGATTCAATAGTAACTTTCAAAAGGAGAAATTTGTAGGGCCATGAGGAATGAGCAAGGGAGTGGGTCTAATTGGATAGCTCTTTCAAAGAGCCAGCACAGGTGCGATGGGCCAAATGGTCTCCTTCTGTGCTGTACGATTCTATGTTTCCATGATTCTATAATTTTAATAACTCCATTGATAAGTGCCCTGCCCTGAGCTTAGTCATATACGGCAGGCAGCAGTCCCAGGTTCGATCCCTGGTCTCTGATGAGGTAGCTGATCTCAGTTAGAGAAGCTGTAGGGATGATTCAGTTGTCTTCTGTCCCCCCTGGGTTACTGAGAGGGAAGATCAGCCAAGTTTCCCACTCCAGTGGTGTCATCCACACTTGGCTGGAACATGTGTGTGTGTGTGTGTATATGTGTGTGTGTATATGTGTGTGTGTGTGTGTGTGTATATGTGTGTGTGTGTGTGTGTATATGTGTGTGTGTGTGTGTATGTGTGTGTGTGTGTGTGTGTGTATGTGTGTGTGTGTGTGTATATGTGTGTGTGTGTGTGTATATGTGTGTGTGTGTGTGTATCAGCTGAGGAGAGCATTGTCCTTTTTAAATTTATTTATTCCTGGGATTTGGGCATTGCTGGAAAGTTGGCATTTATTGCCCATCCCTAGTTACCCTTGAGAAGGTGGTGGTGAGCCGCCTTCTTGAACTGCTGCAGTCTGTCTGGTGAAGATGCTCCCACAGTGCTGTTAGGTAGGGAGTTCCAGGATTTTGACCCAACGACGGTGAAGGAACATTGATATATGTCAGCTGTGACGCCCTCTGTTGTGAAATAGTCTACCTCTATTTAACTGTCGAGCCTCACAAATAAAAAATGACCATTTGAGTGAGGAGCAGAGGATGACCCATGTCAGTAGAACTGTACCTCAGCAAGAATTAGAACCTTTTGGGGAGAAGGAGAAAGAAATGTGGGAGGAAAGAAAAAGAGGAAGCCAAGCTCTATGAACTTCACAGAACATTTATATCTATGTGTGTTATTTATATAAAATGCATGTGAAATAATTTAAAAAATCATTGGAGTGATTTAAAATCATCTTGAAGCTCAAATTAAGAACACATACAAACTTCTAGATGTCAAAACAAGAATTTCTGGAAATGCTGGTCCATCAGCATCTGAGAAGAGAAAAGATAGATTCACACTTTGGATATAGATTCTTCAGACGAAGGTCACACCCAAAACAGTAACCCATCTTCTCTTTATCAGATGCTAACGAATCACCCGTGCTTTTCCTGCAAAAGAGGGGTTTTGATAGAGTAAATGAGGAGAAACTGTTTCCACTGCTAGGAGGGTCGGTAACCAAAGGACACAGATTTAAGATAATTGGCAAAAAGAATCAGAGGTGAGATGAGAATTTTTTTTACACATCGAGTTGTTATGATCTGGAATGCACTGCCTGAAAGGGTGGTTGGTGGAAGCAGATTCAATAATAACTTTCAAAAGGGAATTGGATAAATACTTGAAAAGGAAAAATTTGCAGGACAATGGGGGGAGAGCAGGGTAGTAGAGACTAATTGGAAATCTCTTTCAAAGAGCTGGCACAGGCACAATGGGTTGAATGGCCATCCTCTGTGCAGTATGATTCTCTGATTTTCTGCTTTGATTTCACACTATCAGCTTTTTGCTGTTCTTTTTTTATGCTTGTAAACAATTTTACAACACCAAGTTATAGTCCAGCAATTTTATTTTAAATTCACAAGCTTTCGGAGATTTTATGCAAAATCTAAGCATTTTGCTATTCGGTTAATGCAAAAATCCAAAGCCCTCGACGAGCTAACTGCTTTGTTATCGCTGTCTAATATCTGTTATTCGCCACTAATAAATACACTTCTTTGTCCGCTTCAGTATATTTTTGCTTCCCTCTCAATTTTTTTTAATTACAAACAAAGATTGTAACAGCATCGTCTTCCATTATCTCTGCTGTTAATAGACTCTGGCAGTAAACCTTGTGAAGAATAGTGCAGCTCTATCCAGTGATTACTCCCCTCGCTGTACTGTTCTTCACAGGTGATGTCAATGTGCCCTCAATGCTATTTCAGTAAGACTGATGAACTGTTATGACTACATTCCTGATCAAACTAATCTGTCCTCAATTGGTAGGATTGATTGTGTGATTGATTATTATATTGTGCAAGCCTTGTGCTGTAATGGATCAAACACTGAGTGCCATTTCATTGAGAACGCACAAGCCCTTCCTAGAACATGATTCGAACACTATACTAGGATCCTTTGGACTCTCGATGATCTTGTAATTATGCTGTGGAAATATTAGTATTAACCCATTAACATTTTCTTAGTAGATACAGCTGTTTGTTAATGAAGGTGTCAGCTTCTCAGGGTAATAGTCTCGCCTCTGAGTCAGAAGGTCACAGATGGAAGCCCCACTCCATGACCACGTAATCTAGGCCGACACTGCAACGCAGTGCTGAGAGATTGCTGCCTGCACTTTAGGAGGTGCTGTCTTTCAGATGAGACGTTAAACAGAGGCACCACCTGCCCTCTCAGGTGGATGTAAAAGATCCCGTGGCATTATTTGAAGAAGAGCGGGAGAGTTGTCCCCAGTGTAGTGGCCAATATTAATCCATCAAGCCACATCACTCAGATTATCTGCTCATTTTTATCATTGCTGTTTGTTGGACCTTGCTGTGCATAAATTAACTGTTGCATTTGCCTACATTACAACAGTGACTACATTGGCTGTAAAATGCTTTGGGACATCCTGAGGTCATGAAAGGCGCTGTATAAATGCAAGTTCTGTCTTCTTTCTTTCTTTCTTTCTATGTAGTAATAACAACTTGCACATATAGTGCCTTGACAGTAGCAAAACATCCAAAGGTGTTTGGTAAGAGAGAAAAGAGGGGTAGCGATGGACATGAAAAAGAAGGTAAAATGTTAGGGAGGTGACGCAAGGTGCCTTTGAAGATTTAGGTTTTGAGGAGGTTTTTGAAAGTAACAAATGGAGGGGTTTAGGAAGAGAATATCTGAGTGCAGGGATGTGCGGGCTGAAGGCTCTGCCACCAATGGTAAGACACAAGAAGGGAGGAGGGAACAATAAGCTAGCATCAGAAGAGGAGAAAGTGTGAGCTGGGATATAAGGCTGGAGGAGGTTGCAGAGTTTCCTCTGTTTAGGGAGATAGTAACAAAGGGTCGTCAATTTAAAATTGTCAAAACATATCTGACCAGAAAAGTGTGCACGCTTCCTGCCTGCCATATTGGGGGCCTAGGAGGTCGTGTAGCGCCTGAAAAATGGGAGCACTGCGCGGCCAAATTTGTAAGTCCAGGTGTCCAGATTGCACAGTTGAAGGCAATTTCCAGATTTTCCGACAGATCTTGACACTGCCAGTCAGGAGCCGATTTTCCTCCCGTTTTCAGCCAGAAACAGGGCAGTAGTGGATCAACAATCATGGCAAAGCACTTAACCGGCCCTTTCCCACCGGCTTCCGGCCTGCTGCCATTTTGGAGCAGACCAGAAACCAGTCAAGCAGCACTCTCGCCCAAAATGACGGGTGCTTACGTAAATATGCAAATTCAGGTCCTATACTGTATGTAGGACACCCGATGCAATTTTGGTGTTCCACTACGCTCCGCGTGTGGGACTGAGCATTGAATGGCTGAACCAGCGGTCCTTAAAGGGACTACAGCAGGCCATCATAAACGCGGCACAGAAAAACACTAGTAGCCCCACAAAAATCTTCTCATCCGCTGCCGGTCCCTCCATGCCCCCTATCACCCCTCCCCCCCCCCCCTCCATTCCCACCAGGTTGCTTCCCCCCATCCCTCTTTAAGCTCATAATTTTGGCTTAGCTCCATGGAAGAGCTGCCAGGTTTCCTGCCTCCGCTCTCCCCCACCATTCCCCCCCGCCAACCCTTTCCCTCCCTGGATCGGCAAGCCGCCTACTTCTGCCAGCTCACCAGAAGTACGAGGACCGACCATTAAAAGTGAAACAGAGATAGGGAGGGGGCGAGGCCATGGAACGATTTGAACACAAGGATGAGAATTTTAAAATCGAGGCGTTGGTGGGCCTACACCAAACAAAAGTGAGCATTTTCCAGGCATCAGGTCCAAGGTTTGTGGACAGAGCAGCAGCTCAAAATACATCTCAGCTCTTTGACTGAAATCAACTCATGTCTGAACCTTTCTTTTAGCCCAAATGATAACAACAACTTGCATTTATATAGTGCCTTTAACGTAGTAAAAACATCCCAGGGTGCTTCACAGGAGCATAATCAGACAAAATTGGTTAAGCCGTCACTTGTGGTACTACCAATGACATCATGGTCCAAACTCATCGAATCTTGCTTTGCCCCCGAAACAGTTCTGGTGGAGTTAGTTCACGTATATTTTTACTACGTCTTCTTTTTATCTTTTCTTCCCACTTTTCACCCTCCTTTCTTTCCCACTTCTCTCGAAGGCGCTGCCTCTTGCTGAGTCTTTTGGATGAGACGTTGAACGTCCTCTCAGGTGGACGTAAAAGATCCCTTGGCACTATTTCGAAGAAGAGCAGGGGACTTCTTCCCATTGTTTATCCCTCATCACTAAAACAAATTATCTGGTCATTATCACATTGCTGTTTGTGGGAGCTTGCTGTGCACAAATTGGCTGCCATGTTCCCTACTTTATAACAGCGACTACACTTCAAAAGTACTTCATTGACTGTAAAACGTTTTGGTTCGTCCTGAGGTCATAAAAGGTGCTCGATAAATACAAGTCTTTCTTTCTTCTTTCTTTCTGGGGTACGGTCCCACAGAAGCCAGTGATCCTCTGCCACTTCGCCCAAGTGGCTATTCTTCACTTGTGAAGGTAGACAGGCTATTTGGCTGCAAAGGGCATCACAGCTGACCTCATCACGGAATGGTGAAAAGAAGCAGGAACCTTGGTTGATTTTCCCCTATCCTAGTCGAAGGGCAATGACGTCAAATTGATGCCCGAACTGCACCCTGGATGAGATCAACTAACTCAGAACAAACAGGATTGAACACGTGACCTTCTGGACATCTCTTTGATGCTGTAACCTGGGCCTTTTGTACCATTTTAAAAAGTTCATTGCCTGTCTTCCATCATTCCAGCTCAGATGGATCATCTACCTTCAGCTTCAGCATATTTAACAACAACGTATAACTTCGCCTATTTTCTGAATTCCATTCCATGCATTATTCTGTCCTGCCAGCCAACTCAGGTAATCCTGCTTAGACGTCTTCTCAAATTCTTTTGTTGAAGCCGTCATCCAGCTCCAGCGACAACTGCTCATCGAGAGTGACAATGTGCAAGTATCGCACACTCCTTTATAATTTCCAACCCCGCCTTCTTTCTTCAGCAGTTTCCTGAGGCTGACAAACATGTGATCCCCAAGAGTGGTCATTTATTTTTTTCAGCACTTTATCTCCTTTCTTTGAGATTCGTTCATGGGATGTGGGCGTCGCTGGCGAGGCCGGCATTTATTGCCCATCCCTAATTGCCCTTGAGAAGATGGTGGTGAGCCGCCTTCTTGAACCGCTGCAGTCCGTGTGGTGACGGTTCTCCCACAGTGCTGTTAGGAAGGGAGTTCCAGGATTTTGACCCAGCGACGATGAAGGAACGGCGATATATTTCCAAGTCGGGATGGTGTGTGACTTGGAGGGGAACGTGCAGGTGGTGTTGTTCCCATGCGCCTGCTGCTCTTGTCCTTCTAGGTGGTAGAGGTCGCAGGTTTGGGAGGTGCTGTCGAAGAAGTCTTGGCGAGTTGCTGCAGTGCATCCTGTGGATGGTACACACTGCAGCCACAGTGCGCCGGTGGTGAAGGGAGTGAATGTTTAGGGTGGTGGATGGGGTGCCAATCAAGCGGGCTGCTTTGTCCTGGATGGTGTCGAGCTTCTTGAGTGTTGTTGGATCTGCACTCATCCAAGCAAGTGGAGAGTATTCTATCACACTCCTGACTTGTGCCTTGTAGATGGTGGAAAGGCTTTGGGGAGTCAGGAGGTGAGTCACTCGCCGCAGAATACCCAGCCTCTGACCTGCTCTTGTAGCCACAGTATTTATAAGGCTGGTCCAGTTAAGTTTCTGGTCAATGGTGACCCCCAGGATGTTGATGGTGGGGGATTCGGCGATGGTAAAGCCATTGAATGTCAAGGGGAGGTGGCTAGACTCTCTCTTGTTGGAGATGGTCATTTCCTGGTACTTATCTGGCACGAATGTTGCTTGCCACTTATCAGCCCAAGCCTGGATGTTGTCCAGGTCTTGCTGCATGCGGACTCGGACTGCTTCATTATCTGAAGGTTTGCGTTTGGAACTGAACACTGTGCAATCATCAGCGAACATCCCCATTTCTGACCTTATGATGGAGGGAAGGTCATTGATGAAGCAGCTGAAGATGGTTGGGCCTAGGACATTACCTTGAGGAACTCTTGCAGCAAAGACCTGGGGCTGAGATGATTGGCCTCCAACAACCACTACCATCTTCCTTTGTGCTAGGTATGACTCTAGCCACTGGAGAGCTTTCCCCCTGATTCCCATTGCTTTCAATTTTACTAGGGCTCCTTGGTGCCACACTCGGTCAAATGCTGCCTTGATGTCAAGGGCAGTCACTCTCACCTCACCTCTGGAATTCAGCTCCTTTGTCCATGTTTGGACCAAGGCTGTAATGAGGTCTGGAGCCGAGTGGTCCTGGCGGAACCCAAACTGAGCATCGGTGAGCAGGTTATTGGTGAGTAAGTGCCGCTTGATAGCACTGTCGACGACACCTTCCATCACTTTGCTGATGATTAGTAGACTGATGGGGCGGTAATTGGCCGGATTGGATTTGTCCTGCTTTTTGTGGACAGGACATACCTGGGCAATTTTCCACATTGTCGGGTAGATGCCAGCGTTGTAGCTGTACTGGAACAGCTTGGCTAGAGGCGCAGCTAGTTTTGGAGCACAAGTCTTCAGCACTACAGCCGGGATGTTGTCGGGGTCCATAGCCTTTGCTGCATCCAGTGCACTCAGCCGTTTCTTGATATCACGTGGAGTGAATTGAATTGGCTGAAGACTGGCTTCTGTGATGGTGGGGATATCGGGAGGCGGCCGAGATGGATCATCCACTCGGCACTTCTGGCTGAAGATGGTTGCAAACGCTTCAGCCTTGTCTTTTGCACTCACGTGCTGGACTCCGCCATCATTGAGGATGGGGATGTTTACAGAGCCTCCTCCTCCCGTTAGTTGTTTAATTGTCCACCACCATTCACGACTGGATGTGGCAGGACTGCAGAGCTTTGATCTGATCCGTTGGTTGTGGAATCGCTTAGCTCTGTCTAAAGCATGTTGCTTCCGCTGTTTAGCATGCATGTAGTCCTGAGTTGTAGCTTCACCAGGTTGGCACCTCATTTTTAGGTACGCCTGGTGCTGCTCCTGGCATGCTCTTCTACACTCCTCATTGAGCCAGGGTTGATCCACTGGCTTGTTGGTAATGGTAGAGTGAGGAATATGCCGGGCCATGAGGTTACAGATTGTGCTGGAATACAATTCTGCTGCTGCTGATGGCCCACAGCGCCTCATGGATGCCCAGTTTTGAGCTGCTAGATCTGTTCTGAATCTATCCCATTTAGCACAGTGGTAATGCCACACAACACGTTGGATGGTGTCCTCAGTGCGAAGACGGGACTTCATCTCCACAAGGACTGTGCGGTGATCATTCCTGCCAATACTGTCATGGACAGATGCATTTGCGACAGTTAGATTGGTGAGGATGAGGTCAAGTAAGTTTTTCCCTCGTGTTGGTTCGCTCACCACCTGCCGCAGGCCCAGTCTAGCAGCTATGTCCTTCAGGACTCGGCCAGCTCGGTCAGTAGTGGTGCTACCGAGCCACTCTTGGTGATGGACATTGAAGTCCCCCACCCAGAGTACATTCTGTGCCCTTGCTACCCTCAGTGCTTCCTCCAAGTGGTGCTCAACATGGAGGAGGACTGATTCATCAGCTGAGGGAGGGCGGTAGGTGGTAATCAGCAGGAGGTTTCCTTGCCCATGTTTGACCTGATGCCATGAGATTTCATGGGGTCCGGAGTCAATGTTGAGGACTCCCAGGGCCACTCCCTCCTGACTGTATATCACTGTACTGCCACCTCTGGTGGGTCTGTCCTGCCGGTGGGACAGGACATTCCCAGGGATGGTGATGGAAGAGTCTGGGACGTTGGCTGAAAGGTATAATTCTGTGAGTATGGCTATGTCAGGCTGTTGCTTGACTAGTCTGTGGGACAGGTCTCCCAATTTTGGCACAAGTCCCCAGATGTTAGTGAGGAGGACTTTGCAGGGTCGACAGGGCTTGGTTTGCCTTTGTCGTCTCCGGTGCCTGGTGGTCCAATGTCGGGTGGTCCGTCCAGTTTTATTCTTATTGTGACTTTTTTGCGCGAGATTTTACAACTGAGTGGCTTGCTGGGCCATTTCAGAGGGCAATTAAGAATCAACCACATTGCTTCCAGAATTTAAAAAATAAAAATCACTGCCAACATGGGATTAAAGAAATGGTGGTAACTTGGGTATGTAATTGGCTAAGGGATAGAAGGCGGAGAGTAATAGTGAACTAATGCTTTTGTGACTGAAGAGACATATACAGTGGGATGCTCCAGGGATCAGTATTAGGACAATTGCTTTTCTTCTAATATATAAATGCCCTAGACTAGGTATAGGGAGTACAATTTTGAAGTTTGCAGATGGTACCAAACTTGGCAATGTAGTAAGTAGTGAGGAGGACAGTAGCAGACTTCAGAAGGACATAGACAGATTGGTGAAATGGGCAGACACATGGAAGATGCAATTTAATGTGGAGAAGTATGAAGTGATGCATTTGGGAGGAACAACATGGAGAGGCAGTATAAGGGGGTTAAGAAAGCATATGGGACACTCAGCTTTGTAAATAGGGGCATTGACTACAAAAACAAGGAAGTCATTCTAAACCTTTACAAATCACTGGTTAGGCCTCAGCTGGAGTATTGTGAACAATTCTGGGCACCACACTTTAGGAAGGATGTCAAGGCCTTGGAGAGGGTACAGAGCAGGTTTACCAGGATGATACCAGGGATGAGGGGCTCCCGTTATCTGGAGTGATTGGAGAACCTGGGATTGTTCTTCTTGCAGCAGAGAAGGTTAAAGGGAGACCTAATAGAGGTATTCAAAATTATGAGGGGTTTTGATAGAGCAAGTAGGGAAAAATAGTTTCCTCTGGCAAGTGGGTCGGTAACCAAAGGTCATAGATTTAAAATAATTGGCAAAAGAACTAGAGGGGAAATTAGGAGAATTTTTTTCACGCAGAGGGTTGTTAAGATCTGGAACACACGACCTGAAAGAGTGGTGGAAGCAGATTCCACAGGAACTTTCAAAAGGCAATTGGACATTTACTTCATTTGCAGGGTTATGGGGAAAAAGCTGGGGTGTGGGACTAAATTGGACAGCTCTTTCAAAGAGATGGCACAGGCACGACGGGCTGATTGACCTCCTCCTATGCTGTAAGATTCTATGATTCCATGATTCTAGCTCATCCATAATGTCAGTGTTCTCCCCTCCAGAGATTTGCCGGCTGTTCTACTCAATCCGTTTCATCCAAATACTGTCAGGTTTGCTTCCCTGAAAGCTTAACAGTGCTCTTTCGCACACCATATTTAACAAGGTTGCAACATCCACACTCTCTAATTGCTGAATGTTCTTCACATTGACTTTTCCCAGTTTGCTATCTATTCAACTGCTGCCTACCTGAAGGTACAATCCATTACAGTGTTAACCTTGTAAGGCAGTGCTGCCCTATCATTGCTCGACATGCTCATGGCCTAGGTTGGAAGAGCATCAAATGTAATGTGAAGTTTCATTCCGTGTTAGCTATAAATGTCACCTCTACTAACAGCCGTTTTTTTTTTCTTTTAGATCAGTGGCAAGCTCTATGGGGTGGATCAAATTGATGACATGAATCATACAGAGGACCCAAGCTCCTAGTTTACACAGGCCTCAATCCGGGCGGTTGCCATGGCGACTGCAGACCACCGCTGCTCTCCGGTGCAGGTGTCAGTGGGAGGGCCTCCTTATTTTCATGAGGCTGGGGCCGGGCCTGCACCAAACTGCCACGGGCAGGCCTCGAGTGCCCGCCAGCTGTGTACTGCCAGAAACCCTGGTGCCCGCTATCCCATCTACCCCTCCCCAAAAAAAGAATTTACTGGCCCCCTTTCAGTGCCTGTCGTTGGAACCGATAACAAAAAGATTTTTTTTTAAACTTTTTTTCCAGGGTCCAGGACGTTGTCCAAGGCTCGGACTCCCCCTCAGTGGGGCCACTTGTGGTCTTCTGAAGGCTGGTGAACCCCATCTCACTGGGGGTTACTGGGCATACTGACATCCAAGCTTATGCTAGGTCCAGCATAAGGAGTCTCTGCCCGACCCCCACCCCGGCTCTGCCATCTTTGGATCACCATAAGGGAGTGGGGTTCTATTTGGTATTCATTCTCAGGGTGTGGGCATCACTGGCAAGGCTGGCATGTATGGCCACCCCTGGCTGCCACAATTGAGTGTTTTGCTATGTGTATTTCAGAGGACAGTTAAGAACCAACCTTATTGGTGTGGGACTGGAGTCACACGCAGGCCAGATCGGGTAAGAATGGCAGGTTTCCTTCCCTAAAGCCTTACCGTCCAGTCAACATCTGCGATGTGGCTGGCTCCATTTTAAAAGGGGCCTACTGCCAGGTGTCCAAATCGCCAGCCTGTTTCAGGCAATACGTCCCTCTTAATATGGAAATCAGCCTCCTATTATGAAAATAGAACCCCCGAATACCATTGTAGGTTGGAAATGGTCAGAGCCTACGCCATGCACATTCCCATCAGTTCCACGGGCAATGGAACTGAAGAGGCCCCGCCAAAAGTAAGTGTCGAATTATTTTTGTGCCCATGGAGGAGGAGGAGTGCTGCTCCAGGGCCCACAAAAATAATCTGGGCCTCTGCTGCCCCCAGGGGCCCCACCCTCCGCGATTGCAACCATCCCTCCACCCCCCACCCCCCACCCCCCAACTCTCCGCAACTTACCTCGCTGGCGGCTACTGCAGCGCAATCTTGAGGCTTCAATCTAGTGAGCTGCATCGGGAGATCTGTTTGGTGCCCCGCAACTTACCTGCCAAATGTAAATCAGGACGAGGTCTCAAAATCACGGGGTGGGGGGGTGCCTCTTTGCCAGCGGAATGGGAGGCTGGTCATCACGCTCCGCTGGTCGGTCGGCCAAAGATCAAAATCGACCCCGCAATCCCTAGCTTATTAACACCTTACGAGGCCAAGTGGGAATTCCCAGCATGGATTGAGACCCAGCATCTCCAGGCCTGCTCCAGAAAGGCCGAGCACACTCAGGCCCTTATATTTTGTGGCTACGATCAAAGGAAACTTAAAGGAATGAAAATGCTGGAAATGCACAGTCAGTCAATTAGCTTCGTTAAAGTGAAAAAGCTTTGGGTGTCACACTTTGTCAGCACTGAGAACTGAAAGGTGAGCAAGGATTATGGGAAGGTTGGAAACATCGAGCGATCAAAAGTGCTCGACTGAGCAAACTGCTCAATAGAAAACTGCGAAAAGATTTAAAAAGGTCATCTCAGTCAGGCAATGAAAAGTCTTTAGAGGAAGAAAAGAACGGGCCAACAGGTGAAAGGGTGAAAAGGTACGGGAGAGACTCACACAGAGAAAAAGGTGAGAAAATGGGGAGAAATTGGAGAAAGAGAAAGAGAAAGAAAAGCATCTGCAAATGTGGGGTTCTGAAAAGAGAACAGGAAACGCTAACTAAACAGTGAATGCGCCAAAACGGTCCAACAGCAGACCTGTAGATAGCTGCCAGCACTGTGTTCTGAGAAGGATCCGTACCCAACCCACAGCACCAGCAATTCTCTACTTTACTCCCCTCCTCTTCTGATTCCTGCTAGGTTCCATGGACACTAGTGGCACTCTGGTACCTCACCCGAGTGGCCATTTCTCATGTATGAATTTAGTCACCTGGTGTTGACAGCCTATTCGACTGTCGAGGACCTCACAACCTCGTCCGATTCTTTCTTCACCTGATATCCACACCTGTGTACTTCCCAACAAGAGTCACTGGGTAGCAATCAGGAGCAAACATTTAATGGGACGTTCCATTTTGCATTAGTTATAAAAGTAACATCTACTGATTTTTCCCCTCCCTATTTTGCAGGTGCTGCGGCCAATTTGTGACCTCTGTGAACTGTTGTTCTGGCTGAGGTCAACTAACTCATCAGAGACCAGGGACCAAACATGGAATCTTCCTGCTCTGTGTGGCTCCATGTCTGGCCGATGCAATTACCTAATAAGATAAGGAAGTAAAATGACCAAAGTGGGGCCAGGAATTTCCCTGGAGCTTCTCCCTCTCCACCACCGTAACCTCACAGGTAGCGCAGCGCAAATCTTCTTTTGTACCTCAAGGCGGTCATCAACAATGTCTCCAGCAGAATTAAGGGTTGTGACATCTCACGAACGCTGGAATGGAAGAATTTGCCATTTCAAGCCCCCAGTTTCAGCATCAGTCTGTAAGATGTTCCGTTCCCTTCCACCTTCCACCGGTTCTTGGACCTCAGAATTACAAGAACAAAATTGCACGCGACAAACAGGCTTTGGCTCGACCCAAACTTGTTAGTTTATTAGACCAGCAAAACCCCAGTACAAACCCTTCTATGATTTGACTGAAACTTACAATCACCCATGCGGCTAGTCGTTACCGGTGCTGATCCTAGGCCTGGACCTGGAAATGACCGGTTTCCGTCCTTCTTCCCTTAACTGCAGTCTCCGCAGTGCAAACCCCTTAGTGGTTTGCCTGGAACTTACAATCACCCACGTGGCTGGTCGTTACCAGTGTTGATTGTAGGCCTGGATCTGGGGCTGACTGGTCTCCGTCCGTCTTCACCTGACTGCAGCCTCCACGTTGTTGTAGTGTTCCAGTCATGCAAACCCCCACGTGCACTTAGAGAACAGATACCCCAGTATGACGGGATAGGGGACCCCACCCAAGTGCTAAATAAGGTACAGGCACTGCAGCAGTCCCATCGCCTGACTAATAAGGTTTCGCAGTGCTCACATCAAAGAGCACACTGAATCTGCTCCAACGGTAATCAAAAAGCAGGAACCAGTGCTTCTATCAGTGGAAGTTAAACCACATGAAAGTGGACTCGTGAAAAGAAAAACTGCGCCAAAAGAGCAAAGAATAGAGGCAGCTTCAGCTCCAGTGGAGAATCTCCCACTGAATCCCACAGCCAACATTCCTTTAAATAATGCTGAGGCTCGTAGTCAGGCTGAAAAGAGGGATACCATAGTTGATGACAAAAACCAAGTGCTCAGTAGTGGTATGCAGAAAACCATTGCCAAGAAACAGGGGAATGAATACGGTGAAGAAAAGGCTGTTAGAATTTAAAGATTTTCTCTCTCTGCAAATTATGACATTCGCTATCTTTGTTACAGCAATCTTTGTTACTAAGATTCTGAAGGAGAACTCTTATTAAGGAGAACAGATAGGGTGGATAGAGAGAAACCATTTCCGCTGGTTGGGGATTTTAGGAGTAGGGGGCACAGTCTAAAAATTAGAGCCAGACCTTTCAGGAGCGAGATTAGAAAACATTTCTACACACAAAGGGTGGTAGAAGTTTGGAACTCTCTTCCGCAAATGGCAATTGATACTAGCTCAATTGCTAAATTTAAATCTGAGATAGATACTTTTTGGCAACCAAAGGTATTAAGGGATATGGGCCAAAGGCAGGTATATGGAGCTAGATCACAGATCAGCCATGATCTTATCAAATGGCGGAGCAGGCACGAGGGGCTGAATGGCCTACTCCTGTTCCTATGTTCCTATAGAAGGCTGTGGTGGCTCATGATATTTGGCATAAACTGGGAGTGAAATGTGATCCAGTTCCTGCATTGCAGCAGCAGTTACATGAAAAAGAAAAGTTGCTTCGAACTCGACAAGATGAGGTTACTCTCTCAAATGACAAGTGGAAACAGTTATAACAGGAGCTGATGACTGAAAAGCAGAAAGCCAAAGTAGTTGAAACCAAACTAAGGGAACAGCGCAGCGGCCTTGAAAAAGAATTAGGAGCTCTGCAGAACAAGCTGCAGGAGAAGGTTAAAAAGGAGGTAAGAGGATCTGCAGAAATATCTCAGGAACATAACTACAGAGCATGAGAAAAGGCTAACAGAAGTTCAGCCTGCAAAACAAGATTTACAAAGTAAACTTCTGGTTACTGAAAATGAAATTGACCATGCAAAAACGGGGAAGGAAAATACTGTACAGCTGGTATCACGGAGACCAGTGCAAGCCCTACAAAAAGGGTGGAGTTGCTGCTTATAGGCAGATATAACATTTGGGGCTAGAAATTGGGCCGTCTAGCACCCATTGTTTCGGCGTTACGCAGCCTTTCGAAGTGCCAAGATGGTGTCTTGGCTGCACACGTATGTTTCTAGCGTGACCTGCTCCAGACATCACCTTGGTATAGGTATGAGTGCATGTGCAAATAACGAAAGCCAGCAGCATGTAAAGTAAGGAGAAAATGGATACAATCAGTGTGCAAAGCTGATTTAAAGCGATAGACACTATTTTGGGACTTAACGCTCCATTCAACGCACAGTCATAACCGCGGTCATCTCAACACATCTTAAGAGTGCCTGGAGGACCCCCCCACACTAGCACTATTTAAAGGGACCATGCAGAATAATTTACAGGTTAGTTGCTAGATTATTGCTTCTGGCTGCTGAGGCATTTGTATCTGTTTTTGGAGGTCTCCTATTCTTGAATAATAGGACGAGAGGATATAGCCTAACATTTAGAACCAGGACGTGCAGGAGTGAAGTTAGAAAATGCTTCTACTCGCAAAGGGTGAGAGAAGTTTGGAACGCTCTTCTGCAGACAGCAGTTGATGCTAGTTCAATTGTGAATTTTAAATTTGAGATTGATAGATTTCTGTGAACCAAAGCTATTAAGGGAAATGGGGCTAAGGCTGTTATATGGAGTTAGGTCACAGGTCAACCATGATCTCATTGAATGGCAGAATAGGCTCGAGGGGCTAAATGCCACTGCTACTTGCTGCCTCCAGTTATGCATCACCACCATAGGAGTGGGAGTAGGCTTGAAGGGCCGAATGGCTTAGTCCTGCTCCTATTTTCTATGTTTCTCCTGCAAGAAAGCTGGACATGTGTCTGGATGATGTGCCTGTGATGGTTGAATAGCTGCCAGTGTGTGTGGCCTGTGAGTTGTGGTGGGCGGCTTGCAACAGTGGTAATGTGTAAGGGTGAGAGAAAGCATCTGATTGGAAGAGTTGAGTACTGATGGAAAGAGTTTGTTGGTATGTGGGTGATGGGGTGTGTAGTGTGTGGAGCAGTGGATGTGGCTAGTGGAGCAGTTGGTAGGAGATGCACACCAACATCTTGACCGTTGACCTCACTCACCTTGACCACTCGTGTCAAAGCATTGAACTTCTTGCTGCACTGCATCCATGCCTGGCATTGACTTCGTCCCCCTGCTGCCTCTTGCCCTCCCCCCCACCGCGGATATAGGATGTCCCTCCTTCTGTCCACCTCTTGCACCAAGGCGTCCAGTGCATCAGCAGAGAACTTTGGTGCATGCACTCTCGCAGGCCTGGTACAAACTCAGATCGGCAGATTAGTGCGGTCTGGCATGCAGATTGGAGGAAGTTGGATTTAGTAGTGAGCATCCTTTATTCGATGTTTTCACATAATTCAGCAGTGTGTAAACATAGGGATGGGATCTGCATCTGTGCTTTACATGTACGATGTCTGATCTCCATTCAGACTCCATGCAGACAGCAGCTGTCCCATATTTTCCAAATGGTCATTGTAATGTACATAGTTTCAGCCAAGTTGCATATAGATAGTCATCACTTGATGAATTTCACCCGGTAAATGCTCGTAAACTCCTGCAAACAAATCTCTTATTGATTTGAGCCCCTTGTAATTAGGCACCGGTGACATCGCTTCTGAAAAACTTTACAGGGGCCCGTGTCCCGTGTTTTCAGGTGTAAAATACACTAAGTAAGTAGGGCTTGTTACATTGAAGGCTGCCCGTAGTCTGTAAGTCTCCGTCATTTCGGAGTGCCTCTTGTAACTTTAATAATGTAAAATATTTGGGACTGTCACGAAGCGTCTGTATTTTACGGATGTCCGTCGTTTGCAAGAGTCCATGAGATTAGGTTTCACTGTACATTGTACAGCAAATTTCAACGGCAGTTCTTGTAGAATGTGTTTGAAAGAAAGAAAGACTTGCACTAATATAGCGTTTCTCACAACCTCAGGACGTCCCAAAGCACTTTACCACCAATGAAGTACTTTTAAAGTGTAGTCACTGTTGTAATATAGGAATGATAGAAACACTTTACAGAGAAGATCTTCACAAATACACTTACAATCAGTTAAAGGAATCCTTGGCCTTGAGTGTTAACCAAGATCCCTAGATGGCCTCTCCTCTCCACTTCGCCTGGACTATTAGAAGAGCTGTGTATATGTTTGATTGATGAGTGCTGACAGTTACTTCCATTAAACGGTTAGGTTAGGGTTCATATTAGTATTACATGGTGCTAGATGTTTGTTAACTGATCCTGAGGGACTTACTCTTCATATTTGTTTAGCTACATGTTAAGGCTGTGGCATCAATAGTGAAGCCTAGCTGGATGTTTGTAGCAATTCAGCCTACAGGAGAATTACATACCTTAGCGTACGACTGCAAAATAAGTCAAAATGGTCCAAACTGGATCAATGAGGAAATTAAAAGAAAGATTAAGAAAAAAGGAAGATTTAACAAAACTCTTGGGAGAAGGGAAAGAGAGATGACTACAGCGAGTACAAGACTTTGCATAGCAGGAGATTAGGAGCCAAGAGGGAACATAGGAACAGGAGTAGGCCATTCAGCCCATCGAGCCTGTTCCACCATTCAATTAGATAATGATCTGATCTGTACCTCAAACCCATTTACCTAATCCTAACCCTTGGCTTCTTATCCCTTAATATCCTTACCGAACAAAAATCTATTGACCTCAGCCTTGAAAACTCCAATTTACCCAGCATCCACAGACTTTTGGGGAAGAGAATTCCAGATTTCCACTACCCCTTTGTGTGATAAAGTGATTCCTGATTTCCCTTCTAAATGGCTGAGCTCTAACTTTAAGATTATGTCCCCTTGTTCTTGATTCCCCCACCAGAGGAAACAGTTTCTCCGTATCTACCCTATTAAACCCTTTTAACATTTTAAACACCTCGATCAGATCACCAGTCAGTCTTCTATACTCAAGGGAATATAAGCCAAGTTTATGCAAGCTGTCTTTATCATTTAAAGCTGTAAGCCCCGGTATCATTCTGGTGAATCTGCACTTCACCCCCTTCAAGACCAATATATATCCTTCCTGAGGTGCGGTACCCAAAACTGAACACAATACTCCAGATGGCGTCTGACCAAGGCTCTGCACAGCTGTAGCATCACTTCCTCCCCATTGTAATCCAGTCCCCTTAAGATAAAGTCCAACGTTCCATTGGCGAACTTGCCGATGAAATTGCAGGAAGGTGGGGCTTTGAAATGTGAGATTTCAGAGAATGTGATTTTGTCGATGGAGTCTCCCGTCGAGTGGACGGATGAGTCTCAATTGTTGTGGGCGCTCTTATGGGGCAGGAGCTCGATCCCGGACGTACGTATATATGTCCGCACATATCGCACCGAAAGCCAGTTGAGTTGCCTTGTTTGGTGGGCGCTGGGCAGCCAGATTTTCCAATTTTGTTGGCGGGATGTGAATTGCGGAGAAAAACAAAGTCCTCAAGAAGACGCTAGGGTGGACAGTTGTACGGTAATGTCAAACGGTTTGATAGCGAGTCGGCAGACTTCAGTGGAAATAAAAACGGGGAGAGATGTAAAATGAGCTGCCGTTTCGCTATCACCCATTTTGCTCCATTGCACAAAGTCAAGATGTGCCTCTGCTGTGTAATTAAAGGATACCCGTGTTTAGCACTTTCACCTGAAAACCCCACTATTTTAGTGAAAACATAAACCAGATTAAAGCCCCTGCTAAAATAGCAGAGAGAGGAATTTCAGACAAACACATCAAGCACTCACAGACTACCATTCCACAAGAATTCTCCCATTTTTTCAGTTAAAGTGAAATTTCTAATGTCTTCGGCCCTTAAATTGTTCCGTTGGCCATTTATTTATTTGTTTTGGATTTTGTAGCTGAAACGCTCCTCAATGAGAGGTAGAAATGCAGCTTAAATGTAGAGTACATTCAGCTTTATGTCTTCCAGCCAGTTATTTTTTACATTTGCCGGAAATCAGCAGTTGGAGATCTCCTTCAGAGAGCCAGACAGATACTCATTTAAATCATTATGGACAAGTTGACACAATCTGATGCCATTGGCCAAAGCAACCCCTGTGGAGTGTACCCTATTCACCAGTGTTCATTTTCATCAGTTCTAGATGAGTGAAAGAGAGGGGTATGTACAACAGCATCAAACAAGATAGATGGAGGGATAGGTCCAACAGTAGAGTGAAGAAAGGAGAAATAGCTGCAACTGTATAGAGTGAGGTACAGGCAGGGATAGATGATATAGTGAAATAGAGAGATAGGTGTAACAATATAGAGTGGGACCAAGAGGGACAGGCGTAACAGTATATAGGTGTAACACTATACTGTGAGCTAGAGGGATAGGCGTAACAGTATACAGTGAGATAGGTGTAACACTATACTGTGAGCTAGAGGGACAGGCGTAACAGTATACAGTGAGATAGGTGTAACACTATATTGTGAGCGAGAGGGATAGGTGTAACAGTATACAGTGAGATAGGTGTAACACTATACTGTGAGCGAGAGGGATAGGTGTAACAGTATACAGTGAGATAGGTGTAACACTATACTGTGAGCGAGAGGGATAGGTGTAACAGTATACAGTGAGATAGGTGTAACACTATATTGTGAGCGAGAGGGATAGGTGTAACAGTATACAGTGAGATAGGTGTAACACTATATTGTGAGCTAGAGGGATAGGTGTAACAGTATACAGTGAGATAGGTGTAACACTATATTGTGAGCTAGAGGGATAGGTGTAACAGTATACAGTGAGATAGGTGTAACACTATATTGTGAGCGAGAGGGATAGGTGTAACAGTATACAGTGAGATAGGTGTAACACTATATTGTGAGCTAGAGGGATAGGCGTAACAGTATACAGTGAGATAGGTGTAACACTATACTGTGAGCTAGAGGGATAGGTGTAACAGTATACAGTGAGATAGGTGTAACACTATATTGTGAGCTAGAGGGATAGGCGTAACAGTATACAGTGAGATAGGTGTAACACTATATTGTGAGCTAGAGGGATAGGCGTAACAGTATACAGTGAGATAGATGTAACACTATATTGTGAGCTAGAGGGATAGGTGTAACAGTATACAGTGAGATAGATGTAACACTATATTGTGAGCTAGAGGGATAGGTGTAACAGTATACAGTGAGATAGATGTAACACTATATTGTGAGCTAGAGGGATAGGTGTAACAGTATACAGTGATGATGTGGAGATGCCGGTGATGGACTGGGGTTGACAAATGTAAGGAATCTTACAACACCAGGTTATAACACAACAGTTGGACTATAACCTGGTGTTGTAGTATACAGTGAGATAGAGAGATAGGTGTAACACTATACTGTGAGCTACAGGGATAGACATAACAGTATAGAACTTGGAATTGGAAGAAGGGTTGGGTGGGAGATGGGTCTTTTTCATTTTCCCTTCCATAACAGAGAGGGTTGGTTTATTTTTCATACAACATATCTTATTAGCCAAACTCTCCAAGCCTCTATATATACGTAAGTGCACTGAGCTCCCAGCTCTTCAGTCCTGTCCCTGTATTTATACAAATCTGCAGCGAGGCTTTGATTTGTATAAAAGACAGGTTAAGAGAACCTGTTGTTTATGAAGCAGTCACCTTTCTAAATATCTTGCTATAAATTGCATGAGTGTTGTTGATGTTCTTTTTAAATGTTTCAAATTAAATTTAAAAAGCACAAGTGAAAAATGTCAAAACTATACATGCAGACTAATTTTTCTTGTCAATTTGTAACAAACATTCATGAACTCGTGCTTTTCCTCCACTCGCTGGTACTCCTTACCTTGAACTCCTGCGATTCAGCTACGTTACAACAGTGACTGCACTTCAAAAAGTACTTAATTGTCTGTAAAGTGCCTTGGGGCGTCTTGAAGTCATGAAAGGCGCTATATAAATGCAAGTCTAAGAAAGAAAGACTTGCATTTATACAGAAAAAGAACTTGCTTTTATATCGCACCTTTCACAACCTCAGGACATCCCAAAGTGCTTTACAGCCAATGAAGTACTTTTGAAGTGTAGTCACTGTTGTTATGCAGGAAACACAGCAGCCAATTTGTGCACAGCAAGATCCCACAAACAGCAATGTGATAACAACCAGATAACCTTATTTTAGTGATGTTGAAAGAGGGATAAATATTGACCAGGACACCGGGGAGAACTCCCTTGCTCATAGGATTAGTACTGCGGGATATTTTGCGAGCACCTGAGAGGGTAAATGGCGCTTCGGTTTAACGTTTCATTAGAAAGATGGATATAGTACCTCATCACTGAAACATTTGATCTACAATCATTTCAGAGAACAGTGACTGTTGCTATAAAAGGAAAAGCAACATTAACAATTTTTTTTTGAAAGGAAAAAGGGAGTCTTTAAAAACGAAAGAAAAGAAAGTGAAAGTGGAATTCGTTCCCTCTGACCCAAACCACACTCATGATGCTGTGCGTGGCTCCAGAGGAGAGCCAAAGCCCACTTCATTGGGCCTTATACAAGTCAATATTCTAAATCTGGAAAATCCTTCATGGACAGTAAAAAAACAAATCCTTTCACCTCAAAAAGACTCTCATTCTAAACGCATTATAGCAGAAGTGGGCCGGTTATTTTTTTTAATCCATTTGTTGCGTGAAAATAGTGCCACTTTAATGCTTTACACTAAATATACTACATACTTTCTATCAGCATATATCTTTCATTACCACCATTAGTTCCAGAGTGGTGCAAACTGCTACAAGCTAATAGCAATTTTTTTGATATAAAAACCAATCTTTCAGCCACTCTAAAATCAATTCAGTTTTTTTTCTTATTGCTTAGACCGAACAACTGGCTGATGATTGATGAGATTTCAGATCTCCTGGGCTCACGCTGTGCAAGCCCCCTGTCAAACCAGAGCAGAATCCTTCAGAAGCAATCAGAGCCTCCATCTTACAGCCCATTCTCAGTTGAGAAAAGAAGATCACCGAGTGGCATATGTTCCAAATTGGATTTTCTTAGGAAAGAAAATGTATTATTTTTTCCATCTGATATCCCGCATTGCATTCTTATTTCGGTAGCGCGATGTCCTTTTCAATTTGGAAAGCAGTGCACCACTGCGCAGAGTCCGCTGATAGTCCAAATCGGTTTGCTTTTTTTTTAAAAGCTCTTCACATGAATCTGTTAAATGCTCAACACAGCACTGGGCAATCATAAGGTCTTACACATTACAGTTTACACAGCTTATGATCAAAAAATGGTGCTCTGTACACTCCATCCTGCTGGATGTAGTCACTTGAGTGGCGCCCAAGATGTTGATAGGTACGTACTTTAAATGAAGCCACTTAGATAACTTGACTGTATGGTCTGCTGGTCGATTATTCAGTCTACAAGGAGTAGGTTTAAAGAGAAGAAAAAAAATCCACATTTTCTCAATTTTTGTCAAATTCAATGTGACATTTGAGAAATGCATTGCAAATTGTCCAGTGAACAATGTATATGATTATTCTTCACTGCACTTAACTTAATTACAGAGTTAATAATATCAGCATCACTATCGTTAAGATTAATTCTTATCCCCGTGCTTTTTTTGTACCAATCAACCAACTTGTCAGCCATGACGCAGTGGGTAGCATTCTTGCCTCTGAGTTACAAGGTTGTGGGTTCAAGCTCCACTCCAGAGATTTGAGCACACTAGGCTGACACTCCAGTGCAATCTTTTGGATGAGACGTTAAACCAAGGCCCCGTCTCCCCTCTCAGGTGGATGTGAAAGATCCCATGGCACTATTTTGAAGAAGAGCAGTGGAGTTCTCCCTGGTGTCCTGGCTAATATTTATCCCTCGACCAACATCACTAAATCAGGTTATCTGGTCGTTATCACATTGCTGTTTGTGGGACCTTATTGTGCACAAATTGGCAGCTGCGTTTCTTACATTACAGGATGCACTGCAGCAACTCGCCAAGGCTTCTTCGACAGCACCTCCCAAACCCGCGACCTCTACCACCTAGAAGGACAAGGGCAGCAGGCGCATGGGAACAACACCACCTGCACGTTCCCCTCCAAGTCACACACCATCCCGACTTGGAAATATATCGCCGTTCCTTCATTGTCGCTGGGTCAAAATCCTGGAACTCCCTTCCTAACAGCACTGTGGGAGAACCGTCACCACACGGACTGCAGCGGTTCAAGAAGGCGGCTCACCACCACCTTCTCGAGGGCAATTAGGGATGGGCAATAAATGCCGGCCTTGCCAGCGACGCCCACATCCCGTGAACGAATAAAAAAAAACAGTGACGACACTTTAAAAGTGCTTAAAACACTTTGGGACATCCTGAGGTCATGAAAGGCACTATATAAATGCAAGTTTTCTTTCCTAACTCTTGGAAATCATAACTTTCATCACCACTGTCCTTGCCAAGCTCTACTTGTTCCCTGTACCCCTCTGAATTAATTTTAAGACACTCATTTTCATATCCCTCACATCCTCAGTGATCTCCTCCAGCCGTATGCTCCTCTGATGCCGGTTCACACCTCATACCTCCAATCCCAATTAATGGGGGCATGCTCCCAGCCCTTAGGTCCCTGCTCACTGGAGCTCTCTATCTCTAAATCCCCCACCTCGATCCCTCAACTTAAAACCCCCCTGAAAACCAATCCTTTCCCCCCTGAAAACCAATCCTTTTACCACAAAATTTCTGTTTCCCTTTCTCTCTTAACGGTGTCCAGCTTTCTCCACCTCTTCAAAGTTCTCTTCAAAACCCTTACTTGAAGGATGCTGTAGAAATGCAAGTTGTTATTTGTACATTTTGATTGGCAAAGCCTTCGATTTAAGTTTATTGTTGAAGAATTTCTTTCCTTTCTTTTGTGATTCTCTGTCTCATTTTATTAACTATGATCACACTTCAAAAGTATTTTCATTGGCTGTGAAGCACTTTGGGACATCCTGAGGTCACAAAAGGCACTATATAAATGCAAATTATTCTATTCTTATATAACACGCCAGTGCCTTATGTATTTCTAAAGATACACAGCTTTGGAAATTCTAAGGCCGAGTCCTGAGGACATAGCTGCCAGACTGGGCCTGCAGCAGGTGGTGAGCGAACCAACATGAGGGAAAAACCTACTTGACCTCATTCTCACCAATCTACCTGTGATCCAGACCTAGCTGCACCTCTAGCCAAGCTGTTCCAGTACAGCTACAACACTGGCATCTACCTGACAATGTGGAAAATTGCCCAGGTATGTCCTGTCCACAAAAAGCAGGACAAATCCAATCCGGCCAATTACCGCCCCATCAGTCTACTCTCAATCATCAGCAAAGTGATGGGAGGTGTCGTCGACAGTGCTATCAAGCGGCACTTACTCACCAATAACCTGCTCACCGATGCTCAGTTTGGGTTCCGCCAGGACCACTCGGCTCCAGACCTCATTACAGCCTTGGTCCAAACATGGACAAAAGAGCTGAATTCCAGAGGTGAGGTGAGAGTGACTGCCCTTGACATCAAGGCAGCATTTGACCGAGCATGGCACCAAGGAGCCCTAGTAAAATTGAAGTCAATGGGAATCGGGGGAAAACTCTCCAGTGGCTGGAGTCATACCTAGCACAAAGGAAGATGGTAGTAGTTGTTGGAGGCCAATCATCTCAGCCCCAGGACATTGCCGGATTGGATTTGTCCTGTTTTTTGTGGACAGGACATACCTGGGCAATTTTCCACATTTGGGTAGATGCCAGTGTTGTAGCTGTACTGGAACAGCTTGGCTAGAGGCGCAGCTGCTTCATCAATGACCTTCCCTCCATCATAAAGTCAGAAGTGGGGATGTTCGTTGATGATTGCACAGTGTTCAATTGCATTCGCAACCCCTCAGATAATGAAGCAGTCCGAGCCCGCATGCAGCAAGACCTGGACAACATCCAGGCTTGGGCTCATAAGTGACAAGTAACATTCGTGCCAGACAAGTGCCAGGCAATGACCATCTCCAACAAGAAGGAGTCCAACCACTTCCCCTTGACATTCAACGGCATTACCATTGCCGAATCCCCCACCATCAACATCCTGGGGGTCACCATTGACCAGAAACTTAACTGGACCAACCGCATAAATACTGGGGCTACAACAGCAGGTCAGAGGCTGGGTATTCCGCGGCGAGTGACTCATCTCCTGACTCCCCAAAGCCTTTCCACCATCTACAAGGCACAAGTCAGGAGTGTGATGGAATACTCTCCACTTGCCTGGATGAGTGCAGCTCCAACAACACTCAAGAAGCTCGACAACATCCAGGACAAAGCAGCCCGCTTGATTGGCACCCCATCCACCATCTTAAACATTCACTCCCTCTAACACCGGCGCACAGTGGCTGCAGTGTGTACCATCCACATGATGCACTGCAGCAACTCGCCAAGGCTTCTTCAACTGCACCTCCCAAGCACGCGACCTCTGCCACCTAGAAAGATAAGGGCAGCAGGCACATGGAACACCATCACCCGCACGTTCCCCTCCAAGTCACACACCATCCCGACTTGGAAATATATCGCCGTTCCTTCATCGTCGGTGGGTCAAAATCCTGGAACTCCCTTCCTAACAGCATTGTGGGAGAACCTTCACCACACGGACTGCAGCGGTTCAAGAAGGCGGCTCACCACCACCTTCTCAAGGGCAATTAGGGGTGGGCAATAAACGCCGGCCTCGCCAGCGACGCCCACATCCCATAAATGAATATAAAAATATAAATACTGGCATGGACCTGTTGGGCCGAATGGCCCGCTTCTGTGCTGTACATAGAATCATAGCAAGTTACAGCACGGAAGGAGGCCATTTGGCCCATCGTGTCCGTACTATTCTATGTTATTTTAAAATATTTTATTTCTAACTACTCCAGTGTAAGATTCAGTCTTGTTTCTTTGAATGGAATGATTTGCTGATAGGGTTGAATGAAGTAGGGAGGAGGCTCGTGTGGAGCATAAACAAGGATGAGTTGAACCGAATTACCTGTTTCTGTGCTGTACGTTCTATGTCATTCTATGTATAATGATTACCTGGTGTAAACAGGGGAAGATACCTGCAGCAAGCACAGCGTGAAGAAAAGAATTGCCAATCTACTGCCTAACCATTCAAAATGACCTTTAGTGTCTACCTGCGGAAACTTAGAATCATAGAATCATAGAAGTTTACAACATGGAAACAGGCCCTTCGGCCCAACATGTCCATGTCGCCCAGTTTATACCACTAAGCTAGTCCCAGTTGCCTGCACTTGGCCCATATCCCTCTATACCCATCTTACCCATGTAACTGTCCAAATGCTTTTTAAAAGACAAAATTGTACCCGCCTCTACTACTGCCTCTGGCAGCTCGTTCCAGACACTCACCACCCTTTGAGTGAAAAAATTGCCCCTCTGGGCCCTTTTGTATCTCTCCCCTCTCACCTTAAATCTATGCCCTACTTATAGACTTCCCTACCTTTGGGAAAAGATTTTGACTATCTACCTTATCCATGCCCCTCATTATTTTATAGACTTCTATAAGATCACCCCTTAACCTCCTACTCTCCCGAGAAAAAATTCCCAGTCTGTCTAACCTCTCCCTATAAGTCAAACCATCAAGTCCCGGTAGCATCCTAGTAAATCTTTTCTGCACTCTTTCTAGTTTAATAATATCCTTTCTATAATAGGGTGACCAGAACTGTACACAGTATTCCAAGTGTGGCCTTACTAATGTCTTGTACAACTTCAACAAGACATCCCAACTCCTGTATTCAATGTTCTGACCAATGAAACCAAGCATGCTGAATGCCTTCTTCACCACCCTATCCACCTGTGACTCCACTTTCAAGGAGCTATGAACCTGTACTCCTAGATCTCTTTGTTCTATAACACTCCCCAACGCCCTACCATTAACAGAGTAGGTCCTGGCCCGATTCGATCTACCAAAATGCATCACCTCACATTTATCTAAATTAAACTCCATCTGCCATTCATCGGCCCACTGGCCCAATTTATCAAGATCCCGTTGCAATCCTAGATAACCTTCTTCACTGTCCGCAATGCCACCAATCTTGGTGTCATCTGCAAACTTACTAACCATGCCTCCTAAATTCTCATCCAAATCATTAATATAAATAACAAATAACTTGCATTGCTGCGGAAGAACTTGGTGATGAAAAAGTAAGAAGGGGGAAAGAAATTAGTTCAGTTTGTCACAAAGCAATGGCAGCAGCATCTTAGCCTCCTGCATCGATCGCAGCCAGGCACATCCCAGTCGGAGCGATTCATTGACCTCCTTGTACATTACTCTCGTTCCCCAAGTCACCGACATACGTCTTGGCCTTGGTAAAATATTATGTTCTTTTTTTTAAACTGTAAAAATAAATGTTCTTGTTTTTCTTGTAGAGTTGATGGCAACTTCAATCTAATGGAAGTCATTTTTCCGCAAGCTGGCAATTTTCAGCAATTCAAGTTTCGAAAAATCAGCTTCAGTCTGGAGATTGAATGCTTCTCCCCCCACCCGACCCGACCCCCCCACCCCCCCGAACCACGTCAAAAGTACAGAGGAAATTGCGCTAGATAGTTTTTTTTTGTTGCATCAACAGCATGTGTACAAGTCGAGCGTCTCAAAATAATTTGTGAGAAAAGAAATCCGAATAGCAGCAATGTTAAAAAAACACTCCTCCCTCCCAACAAAAAACAGTTATGTTACCAAACCACAAAAATACAAATGGTGCCAGGAGGTAAGGACCCCAACTCTGTCCCCCCCCTACTTCCTCCCCACCCCGATATAATTAATATCCTCCAGGAGGCAGACACTCATTGCCAAAACTTCAAAGATAATTTACGAAATTACTTCCAAACGTGACCAAGGAAAATCTGACTGATGTCCATATACCACTGTCATAGGGAACTTAGGAGCAGGAGTAGGCAGTCACATTACTGGGAGTGTACTCTAGACCCCCAAACAGTCAGAGGGAGATAGAAGAGCAAATATGTAGGCAAATTTCTGAGAAGTGCAAAAACAATAGGGCAGTAATAGTAGGGGATTACAACTACCCCAATATTAACTGGGATACAAACAGTGTAAAAGGTATAGAGGGTGCAGAATTCTTAAATTGCATTCAAGAGGACTTTTTTAGCCAGTACATAGCAAGCCCAACAAGATGGGGGGTGGTCAGTTCTGGACATAGTTTTAGGGAATGAAGGTGGAAGGAGTATTAGTGGGAGAACAGGGTAAGATAAGGCAAAAAAGGGAAGCTTACATTAGACACCGAGAGCTCAATACTGCAGAAAGCCTAAGGGAGTATAGAAAGTGCAGGGATGAAATTGAAAAGGAAATTAGGAAAGCAAAGAGAGGGCATGAAAAAATATTGGCAAGTAAAATCAAGGAAAACCCAAAGATGTTTTATAAATACATAAAGAGCAATAGAATAACTAAGGAAAGAATAGGGCCAATAGAGACCAAAAAGGTATCCTATGTGTAGAGGTTAAAGATGTGGGTTTGGTTCTTAATGAATACTTTTTGTCTGTCTTCACAAAAGAGGGGGACAATGCAGAGATTGAAGTTAAGGAGGAGGAGTATGAAATATTAGATGGGATAAACATTGTGAGAGAGGAAGTATTCCAAGTTTGCACATGACACAAAGCTGGGATGGAATGTGAGCTGTGAGGAGGATGCAACGAGGCTCCAATGTGATTTAAACAAGTTGGGTGAGTGGGCAAGAACATGGCAGATGCAGTATAACGTGGATACAACCACTTTGGTTGTAAAAGCAGAAAGACAAATTATTATCTGAATAGTGATAGATTGGGAAAAGGGGAGGTGCAACGAGACCTGGGTGCCCTTGTACACCAGTCGCTGAAAGCGAGCATTCAAGTGCAGCAAGCAGTTAGGAAGGCAAATGGTTTGTTGGCCTTTATTGCAAGAGGATTTGAGTACAGGAGCAGGGATGTCTTACTGCAGTTGTACAGGGCCTTGGTGAGACCACATCTGGAGATTGTGCGCAGTTTTGTTCTCCTTATCTGAGGAAGAATGTCCTTGCCATGGAGGGAGTGCAACAAAGGTTTACCAGACTGATTCCTGGGATGGCAGGACTGACGTATGAGGAGAGATTGGATCGACTAGGCCTATATTCACTAGAGTTTAGAAGAATGAGAGGTGATCTCATCGAAACATATAAAATTCTAACAGGACTCGACAGACTAGATGCAGGGAGGATGTTCCCGATGGCTGGGGAGTCCAGAACCAGGGGTCACAGTCTCAGGATACGGGGTATGCCATTTAGAACCGAGATGAGGAGAAATTTCTTCACTCAGAGGGTGGTGAACCTGTGGAATTCTCTACCACAGAAGGCAGTGGAGGCCAAGTCATTAGAAGTATTCAAGAAGGAGATAGATATATTTCTTAATGCTAAAGGGATCAAGGGATATGGGGAAAAAGTGGGAACAGGGTACTGAGTTAGACGATCAGCCATGATCATTTTGAATTGCAGAGCAGGCCTGAAGGGCTGAATGGCCTACTCTTGCTCCTATTTTCTATGTTTCTATGTTTCTATTAAAGGTTTAGCATCTTTGAAAGTAGATAAATCACCAGGCCCGGATGAAATGTATCCCAGACCTTTCATCTGGAATTCCTTTGGAAGGTCATCGACCTGAAACGTTAACTCTGTTTCTCTCCCACAGATGCTGCCTGATCTGCTGAGTTTTCCCAGCATTTTCTGTTTTTATTTCAGATTTCCAGCATCCGCAGTATTTTGCTTTTGTTTAGAAATCACTGGTTAGGCCTCAGCTGGAGTATTGTGTCCAGTTTTGGGCATCACACTTTAGGAAGGATGTCAAGGCCTTGGAGAGGGTGCAAAGGAAATTTACCAGAATGGTACCAGGGATGAGGGAGTTCAGTTATGTGGAGAGACTGGAGAAGCTGGGATTATTCTCCTTCGAGCAGAGAAGATTAAGGAGAGATTTAATAGAGGTGTTCAAAATTATGAAAGGATTTGATAGAGTAAATAAAGAGAAACTGTTCCCATTGGCAGGAGGGTCAGTAACCAGAGGACACAGATTTAAGATAATTGGCAAAAGAACCAAAAGGGAGATGAGGAGAATTTTTTTTACGCACCGAGTTGTTATGATCTGGAATGCACTGCCTTGTGGTGGACGCAGATTCAATAGTAACTTTCAAAAGGAAAGTGGATAAATACATGAAAAGGACAAGTTTGTAAGGCTATGTGGAAAGAGCAGGGGAGTAAGACTAATTGGATAGTTCTTTCAAAGAGACCGGCACAGGCACGATGGGCCGAATGGCCTCCATCTGTGCTGTATGATTCTATGATTCGATGAAAAATCTAACTGGAACACTAATGTCTCTCAAGGAAAGGAAACTGCCACTGGTCTGGCCAACTTTTGCCTCTTCATGCCCTCTGTAAGTAGCCTAACAAACCATTCAGTAAAAACAATAACTGCACCACCCACATCCTCAGAACAAGGGCAGCTTTGACACTACAGCATGCTCTGCAGACCATTATCAACACCACCAAGGCAACTGGGCCGGTGTAAAATCACCCATACGCACAGGTCTGCCCTGCCCCTTCCCAGAGCTCCAAGGCCACCCTGGTCAAAGTCACCAATGGTATTCTGTGTGACAGTGCCTGTGGTGTGTTATTCCTCCGTGTTGTCCTCTATGCTCCTCCATGGCCTTCAGCACATTCAACGTAATTCATACAGCACCTTATCACATCTCTCAGAAACATTCCAAAGTGCATCATATGGAATGAATTACACTTGAAGTGTTTCAACATAGGGAAATGCAGCAGCCAGTTTCGTCACTTTCCCAGTTGATACCCTGAAGCAGCAGGATGGGGCTCTGGGATTCGCATTGATTGCAGGATTCCCCCAGCTTCAGAGGACCATTGATTGCACCCGTGTTACCCTGCAGGCTCCTTCACACCACCCTACTGCACTTCATGAAATGCAAGAGCTTCCACTCCATTGACATGCAGCTGGCGTCTGATGACCAGCAGCGCACCATGCGGGTATGTGCCCACTTTACCGGTGGCAGCAACCATGAAGCTCTTATATTGTGGCAAGCGAGAGGCTGGCTGCTTGTAGGCAAGGGCCATCCCCTGGACACTTGGCTCAGGACTCCTCTTAGGAACCCGAGCTTGGCTGCAGGACTGCAATTAGATCCATGGGTCAACACGAGCCTTCATGGGGCGGACCATTGGAATGCTAAAGCAACGATTCGGCTGTCAGGACAGGTCTGGTGACTTCCTGCAAACCGCCCAGCAAGAGTGTCCTGTAGGATCGCGGTTTGCTATATGGTGCGTAACTTTGAATGAGCGAGAGGACACTGAGGAAATAAAGAACGGCGAAGAGGTGCCTGCAGCCAGTGTTCTTCATTGGCAGCTAACTGAAGAGCACATCAGCTGAACAAACCCTGTTCCCCTGCAATACAGTCATCTCCGCCCTCAAATAAACAGCATCTGGCCAAAGACCAACAGTCAGGTCACCAATATTGCAGGATCACCAGTTTTCAAGATTTCAAAAAGTATTTTGATTTTACTGGCTTAAAGAAATACCTACACACTAATTATCACCCTACTGTGAGCCCCTAGTGCCTGTCTTAAGTGCTCTCTTACCTACTCGACCAGGTGTTGCCTCAGTAGCTGCAACACGGAGGTGGAAAGTTACTGTGGCTCGGTGCTCAGCAACCTTTAGGGGCTTGGGTTTGACAGGGTCCAGCTGCAGACTGCAGGAACTCAACTTCTGCAGGGGTAGTCAGTCTGGTTCAGCTGGTTTTCTGGCAATAGAGCTGGCAGTGGTTCGGGGGGATGGCCAGGGTCCAATTGTGCTGTCATCCTGAAACGCTTTACATTCCCATCGCACGGCCGGAAACTCAGCGCTCTCACTGATCTGTGGGGGTACAGACTCTAAGACATCCGTGATTCAATTGAGGCCCATATCAATTTGGTCGCCCAGCCTGTCCAAGGCAGAGGAAATGGTTGAGCCCAGACACTGCATGACCCCAGTATAATCACCCCTGAGAGGTATTATTACTTAATTACCTTCAATGTGTCCTCAAAATGTAGTCAATAATATGACTGAATGTTAGGAAAGGAAAGAAAGATAAAGAAAGAAAGAATTGCATTTATATAACTCTATTTACAACCTCAGGACATCCCAAAGCCAGTGAAGTACTTTTGAAGTGTAGTCACTGTTTTAATGTAGGAAACATGGCAGCCAATTTGCACACAGCAAGGTCCCACAAACAGCAACGTGATAATGACCAGATAATCTGTTTTTTTTAGTGATGTTGCTTGAGGGATAAACATTGGCCAGGACACCAGGGAGAATTCCCTGCTCTTCTTCAAAATAGTGCCATGGGATCTTTTAAGTCCACCTGAGAGGGCAAACGGGGCTTTGGTTCCATCCGAAAGACGGCACCCCCGACTGTGCAACACTCCCTCAGTCCTCCACTGAAGTGTCAGCCTGGATTACGTGCTCAAGTCTCTGGAGTGGAACTTGAACCCACAACCTTCTGCCTCAGAGGCGAGTGCTACCATTGCATTAATGCTAATTTAACCACAAAGATTTATACAAACAAAACATTACTTAACAGGGACAGAAGATAAATTTTCAAGTCCAGGAGACCAAGCCAAGAAATGGCTCATTAAGGGAGGCTCATTAAAGTTATCCTGACTTATCTGGACCTGTGAGAAATCCTTTTGTTAGCAAAGACCTGAGACACTAGGGAGTAAAGAATCAACTTACCATGTCTACAGACAGGAAACAGAGAGTAGGAATAAATGGGTCTTTTTCGGGGTGGCAGGCAGTGACTAGTGGGGTACCGCAGGGATCAGTGCTTGGGCCTCAGCTATTCACAATATATATCAATGATTTGGATGAGGGAACCAAATGTCATATTTCCAAGTTTGCTGACAACACAAAGCTAGGTGAGATCGTGAGTTGTGAGGAGGATGCAAAGAAGCTTCAAGGCGATTTAGACAAGTTGAGTGAGTAGGCAAATACATGACAGATGCAGTATAATGTGGATAAATGTGAAGTCATCCACTTCAGAAGGAAAAACAGAAAGGCAGAGTATTATTTAAATGATGATAGATTGCGGAATGTTGATGTACAAAGGGACCTGGGTGTCCTTGTACACCAGTCACTGAAAGTAAACATGCAGATACAGCAAGCAGTTAGGAAGGCAAATGGTATGTTGGCCTTCATTGCAAGAGGATTTGAGTAGAGGAGCAAGAATGTCTTATTGCAGTTATACAGGGCCTTGGTGAGATCACACCTGGAGTATTGTGTGCAGTTTTGGTCTCCTTACCCAAGGAAGGATATACTTGCCATAGAGAGAGTGCAGCGAAGGTTCACCAGACTGATCCCTGGGATGACAGGACTGTCATATGAGGAGAGATTGGGTCGACTCGGCCTGTATTCACTCGAGTTTAGAAGAATGAGAGGGGATCTCATTGAAACATATAAAATTCTGACAGGGCTAGACAGTCTGGATACAGGGAGGATGTTTCCCCTGGCTGGGGGGTCCAGAAGGAGGGGTCACAGTCTCAGGATATGGGGTAGGACATTTAGAACTGAGATGAGGAGAAATTTCTTCTCTCAGAGGGTGGTGAACCTGTGGAATTCGCTACCGCAGAAGGCAGTGGAGGCCAAGTCACTGAATATATTTAAGAAGGAGCTAGATAGATTTCTAGACATAAAAGGCATCAAGGAGTATGGGGAAAGCGCGGGAATATGGTATTGATGGAGGATCAGCCATGATCATATTGAATGGCGGAGCAGGCTCGAAGGGCCAAGTGGCCTACTCCTGCTCCTATTCTGTATGTTTCTATGTCTGGGGCCAGTGTTTCATTGATTTGGATACTAACAGGGATGTATGGGATGATTCACACTAAAATAACTGAACTCTTCTAATACTGGATTGATCATTAGAATTGACTAATAGAATTATCTTTAGAAATTTGGGAATTTAAGGGGGTGCAGGAACAGAGAGACCTGGAGATTTACATACACAAATCTTTGAAGGTGGCAGAACATTGAGAAGGCTGTTAAGAAAGCATACGGGGTCCTTGGCTTTATCAATAGAGGCATAGAGTGCAAAAACAAGGAGGTTACGCTAAAACTTTATAAATCAATGGTTAGGCCTCAGCTGGAATATTGTATCCAATTCTGGGCACTACACTTTAGGAAGGATGTTCAGGCCTTTGAGAGGGTTCAGAGGGGATTTACTAGAATGGTACCAGGGATGAGGGACTTCAGTTATGTGGAGAGACTAGAGAAGCTGAGATTGTTTTCCCTAAAGCAGAGAAGGTTAAGGGGAGATTTAATAGAAGTGTATAAAATTATGAGGGGTTTTGATAGAGTAAATAAAGAGAAACTGTTACCACTGGCAGGAGGGTCAGAAACCAGAGGACACAGATTTAAGGTAATTGGCAAAAGAACCAAAGGGGAGATGAAGAGATTTTTTTTTTAACGCACCAAGTTGTTATGATCTGGAATGCAGTCAGAAAGGGTGGTGGAAGCAGATTCAGTAGTAACTTTCAAAAGAGAATTGGTTAAATACTTGAAAAGGAAAATTTGCAGAGCTGTGGGTAAAGAGCAGGGGAGTGGGACTAATTGGATAGCTCTTTCAAAGAGCTGGCAAAGGCACGATGGGCCGAATGTTCTCCTTCTGTGCTGTACGATTCTATGATTCTATGATAAGTTCAGAATCAGTTCTCGGTCTTTAGATTTAAGTCTTCAGTGCTTGGTTCTAGTTTTGTTTACTTTTAATTCTTTTGGAAGTACTTTGTCCAGTGCATGTAGAAAAATAGGTTACAGAAATTAAGATGGTACAGGTATACCAGCCAGATACAGGCAGACATAAGTGTGTCACTTAGATGTACAAGTTTTCCTGAGATTAAGGGAGGTGAGATTTAAGCGAGCTGGTCCACATACAGCTACCAGCATGGAAGGTGAGTTTATCCAGGAGCAGAGGATCCAGAAAGAATGGAGGTTCATCACTGAACTCTGGGTGGGGTACTGCAATGTCCACCAAGAGTAGCTCGGTAGCACCACTACTGACCGAGCTGGCCGAGTCCTGAAGGACACAGCTGCCAGACTGGGCCTGCGGCAGGTGGTGAGCAAACCAACACGAGGGAAAAACATACTTGACCTCATCCTCACCAATCTACCTGTCGCAGATGCATCTGTCCATGACAATATTGGTAGGAGTGACCACCGCACAGTCCTCGAGGAGATGAAGTCCCGTCTTCAAACTGAGGACACCATCCAACGTGTTGTGTGGCACTATCACCGTGCTAAATGGGATATAGTCAGAACAGATCTAGCAGCTCAAAACTGGGCATCCATGAGGCGAAGTGGGCCATCAGCAGCAGCAGAATTGTATTCCAGCACAATCTGTAACCTCATGGCCTGGCATATTCCTCACTCTACCATTACCAATAAGCCAGGGGATCAACCCTGGTTCAATGAGGAGTGTAAAAGAGCATGCCAGGAGCAGCACCAGGCGTACCTAAAAATGAGATGCCAACCTGATGAAACTACAACACAGGACGACATGCATGCTAAACAGCAGAAGCAACATGCTATAGACAGAGCTAAGCGATTCTACAACCAACGGATCAGATCAAAGCTCTGCAGTCCTGCCACATCCAGTCATGAATGGTGGTGGACAATTAAGCAACTAAAGGGAGGAGGAGGCTCTGTAAACATCCCCATCCTCAATGATGGCGGAGTTCAGCACGTGAGTGCAAAAGACAAGACTGAAGTGTTTGCAACCATCTTCAGCCAGAAGTGCCGAGTGAATGATCCATCTGAGCCTCCTCCCGATATCCCCACCGTCACAGAAGTCAGTCTTCAGCCAATTCGATTCACTCCACGTGATATCAATAAACGGCTGAGTGCACTGGATACAGCAAAGGCTATGGGCCCCGACAACATCCCAGCTGCAGTGCTGAAGACTTGTGCTCAAGAACTAGCCGCACCTCTAGCCAAACTATTCCAGTACAGCTACAACACAGGCATCTACCCGACAATGTGGAAAATTGCCCAGGTATGTCCTGTCCACAAAAAGCAGGACAAATCCAATCCGGCCAATTACCGCCCAATCAGCCTACTCTCAATCATCAGCAAACTGATGGAAGGTGTCGTCGACAGTGCTACCAAGCAGCACTTACTCACCAAAACCTGCTCACCGATGCTCAGTTTGGGTTCCGCCAGGATCACTCGGCTCCAGACCTCATTACAGCCTTGGTCCAAACATGGACAAAAGAGCTGAATTCCAGAGGTGAGGTGAGAGTGACTGCCCTTGACATCAAGGCAGCATTTGACCGAGTGTGGCACCAAGGAGCCCTCGTAAAATTGAAGTCAATGGGAATCAGGGGGAAAACTCTCCAGTGGCTGGAGTCATACCTAGCACAAAGGAAGATGGTAGTGGTTGTTGGAGGCCAATCATCTCAGCTCCAGGACATTGCTGCAGGAGTTCCTCAGGGCAGTGTCCTAGGCCCAACCATCTTCAGCTGCTTCATCAATGACCTTCCCTCCATCATAAGGTCAGAAATGGGGATGTTCGCTGATGATTGCACAGTGTTCAATTGCATTCGCAACCCCTCAGATAATGAAGCAGTCCATGCCCGCATGCAGCAAGACCTGGACAACGTCCAGGCTTGGGCTCATAAGTGGCAAGTAACATTTGCGCCAGACAAATGCCAGGCAATGACCATCTCCAACAAAAGAGAGTCTAACTACCTCCCCTTGACATTCAACAGCATTACCATCACCGAATCCCCCACCATCAACATTCTGGGGGTCACCATTGACCAGAAACTTAACTGGACCAGCCACATAAATACTGTGGTTACAAGAGCAGATCAGAGGCTGAGTATTCTGCAGCGAGTGACTCACCTCCTGACTCCCCAAAGCCTTTCCCCCATCTACAAGGCACAAGTCAGGAGTGTGATGGAATACTCTCCACTTGCCTGGATGAGTGCAGCTCCAACAACACTCAAGAAGCTCGACACCATCCAGATCAAAGCTGCCTGCTTGATTGGCACCCCATCCACCACCCTAAACATTCTCTCCCTTCACCACAGCGCACTGTGGCTGCAGTGTGTACCATCCACAGGATGCACTGCAGCAACTCGCCAAGGCTTCTTCGACAGTACATCCCAAACCCGCGACCTCTACCACCTAAATGGACAAGGGCAGCAGGCACATGGGAACAACACCACCTGCACGTTCCCCTCCAAGTCACACACCATCCTGACTTGGAAATATATCGCCGTTCCTTCATCATCGCTGGGTCAAAATCCTGGAACTCCCTTCCTAACAGCACTGTGGGAGAACCTTCACCACACGGACTGCAGCGGTTCAAGAAGGCGGCTCACCACCACCTTCTCAAGGGCAATTAGGGATGGCCAATAAATGCTGGGCTCGCCAGCGACGCCCACGTCCCATGAACAAATAAAAAAAAAGATTAACACCCCGAGAGGAATGCAAGGCAACTGATTCATCTGCATCAACTCAGCAGGATGAAGTTGTATAAATTCTGTAAACATCACTAATTACAAGCATATAGAGGATCATTTTGACTTTGGGCGATAGTGTAAAACGTATGATATCACTCATTAGGCCACAGCTTGAGTACTGTGTACAGTTCTCGTCTCCACATTACAGGAAGGATGTGATTGCACTGGAGAGGGAACAAGGAGATTTACGAGGATGTTGCCAGGACTGGAGAATTTTAGCTATGACGAAAGATTGGATAGGCTGGGGTTGTTTTCTTTGGAACAGAGGAGGCTGAGGGGAGATTTAATTGAGGTGTATAAAATTATGAGGAGTCTAGATAGGGTGGATAGGAAGGACCTATTTCCCTTAGCAGAGAGGTCAATAACCAGGGGAATAGATTTAAAATAATTGGTAGAAGGATGAGAGGGGAGCTGAGGAGAATATTTTTCATCCAGAGGGTGGTGGGGGTCTGGAACTCACTGCCTGAAAGGGTGGTCGAGGCAGAAACCCTCATCAAATTAAAAAGTACTTGGATGTGCACATGAAGTGTCGTAACCTACAGGGCTACGGACCAAGAGCTGGAAAGTGGGATTAGGCTGGATAGCTCTTTTTCAGCTGGCACAGACACGATGGGCCAAATGGCCTCCTTCTGTGCCGTAAATTTCTATGATTCTATGATTAATTCAGCTGCCTGTTATACATCTCTCCCAATTTTCATTTTCAATCATAGACTTTAATCTATTCAATAAACTGGCTATCTTATGCTGCTAACTTGTCAGTTATCTGAGGAGTTTAATTCCAAATGAATGTCACCAATTTACATCAATCACAGATACTGATCTCAGCTATAAATTTATAATCAGCAAGCAGTTATAGCTGAATTACTGTGACCTCACTGAACTTCCTCTGGAACCTCTGTTATGTAGTTTGTCAATTAACCTATCTACCAATTATTTGCATACTCATTGTTTCGGTTTAGGTACTGCTAACTATAATTCTAAGGTTAATAAACAGCTGTTCATTCATGACTTTGTTGTCTTACTTCTTTGATAATTGGTTGAGAAAAGGTTGATTCATTCACTCAGTAGCTTGTGCGGATCCTGATCGGAGGTTGGCATTGTAAATACTAATATCATCCAAACTGGTTGATGTAAGACAGTTTGGCGAGTTAAATTTAGGCCTCATTCACTCCTAGGCATAAACAAAGTGGTAAACCCCAAATGATTCTTTGACAAGACTTGAGGTGAAGGGGCAAAGATTCATCTGTTGCCCTTGATAAATGCTCTTGTCCGGTTATATATCCCTGTGTTCTTACAAGAGTGAATGACAGGACAACTCCTGAGTCTGTGTGACTGGCTGCTGAGCGGTCCGAATCGCTCCCACTCCCTGGGTTCTAGACCTTGGACTTATTTGGGGGTTGTGACAAAAAATGCAGCGGACAACTGGTTTTGGTACAAGAAAAGAAACTGGGTTTATTGAAGTCACAAATGAACTTAACATTAGGATAATACTGAGATACAAAGTACACTTAGTCAAGAATGGGGAACACACGGCATAACGAGGGAAAATCACCCTACTAATCCCCTTACCCTTGTCCCACCCCCAAAACCTAACTAAATTGAACTAGGAGAGGTCAGGAATCATGCTCACCAAACCAGGGTTCCTTGACAGTTCGAAATCCAGCCAGGTAAGCCGGTTGCAGTTTTGGGGTACGCTCTTTGTGTCCTCTGGGCCCTGCCGTCCCCACGTGATGCTGGTCTGTGGAATCTGCGAAGGTTCTTCAGTTGGATAGAGTCTGTTGGTACGGTAAGGCGCAGTTGTGGGTGGACGATCTTCGTGCAGGGCTGCGGCTGCGTTCTTGCTGCTTCAAAACTGCTGTTTAAAGCTGAACTGCTTAGAACCTGCTCCAAAACCAATCCAAAACCTGCTCCAAAACTGCTGCTTCAAAACTGCTGTTTAGAACCTGCTCCAAAACCAATCTAAAACCTGCTCCAAAACTGCTGCTTCAAAACTGCTGTTTAGAACCTGCTCCAAAACCAATCCAAAACCTGCTCCAAAACTGCTGCTACAAAACTGCTGTTTAAAACTGAACTGCTTAGAACCTGCTCCAAAACCAATTTTCCTGCTTCATAACTGGTCCCCAGTTATACTGATTTTCGAATTTCTTATCTGATTCCCAAAACAAGGTTAGTTCTTTGTCTGATTATGGTGGGCTTCTTCCGGTGATTGTTGGTTTCCTGTCCCCATAACTAGGCTTGAACTGAAAGCCATTGTATTGATGGGTTTGCATAATTGCATTGATTGATTTATGCAAGGTTTTGATGGGCTTTAGTTTCGTGTAAGCTGAAGTCTTTCTCTGGGTTGATTGTTTTAAAGGGAAGAATGCGTATTCTGTCTACTCTCATTGTCTGGTTTTCAGGAACAATCCACTCTGTCCCAACAAGCCCGGGCATGTCTTGCAGGGATCCATGTTTAAACCTAGCAGTTGGTTCGTCTTCAAATAAAATTCCAAAAGTCATATCCTCGTTGATGATATGAAAAATGTGGGAATTTTGAGAACCCTTCAGGTACATGCTGGTAGATGAGTGGCAGGGCAACGCATAACCCGGTTTACATGCTGAGTGTGTGAGTGAGAGAGTTAAGTAGAAAGAAAAGAGGAAGATAATCGGCCTAAACACCTTGCTGTGCATGGCCTCCAGCCTGGGCATCTCCCATGCTGCGTGCCCTTTGTCTGCTAATTACGTTGATAGCGGCCTCTTCAACTGGTGTAAGTGTCTGCAGAGTGGCCGGACCTCCTCTGCTAGTTGTCTCCCCGCCTGTTGTGTGCCAGCTTCTCCTGCAATAAGAGTGGAAGCAGGTTAGTATGTGCCCTGGTTGAGGGCTTTCAACATACATAAGGCATTTAGCATAGTGGTGACAGGAAGAAGCAGCAAGTAAGGCCAAGAAATAGTTGTGAGGGTGGTAGCAGCTTTAGTGGGTGTCAGTGCAAGTTTCTTTCTGCACTGCAGACAGGGCAACTAGGGATGGACAATAAATGCTGGCCTGCGAGCACTGAGGTGACTCGCATCTCAGTGTAGCTGCTGTCCCTGAGGAACTCGCTTTCGATTCTCATTCTATTATACTGTCAGGGGGAATCTGAAGCTCCCTCAGGTGCTGGCATTGGTGGGGGGGGGGGGGGGGGGGGGGGGCTTAAAGAAGTAGGTACATTGTCACTATCATGAGAGACAGCATCATCTGTGACTGCTCCCTGCTGTCCACTGGTGCAGGGCACAGGTTCTGTGATGCTACAGGTCTGTGTCATGACAGACCAAAGTCCTGGAGGCCTTGTGAAAGTGTCCTGATTAGGCTCATCTCAACCACATGCACAGGGATCATCTCCACTGCCTGCATATGAGATCTATGCCCCTGAATCATTTTTTCTTTTGAGGACTGGGGGGCCAATAGACAACAGTTTTACTGGTGTAAATCTGCCCCGCAAAACTAATCAGGAAACTTCAGTGGATTAGTGGTGGAATCATGTGGGCAGACAAAAGTCTCACACTGCCACTAAGCCAACAATGAGAGGAGAATATTGTATATACACATCCTAAGTGCACCAGAACAACAGCAAAATTGTATTTATATAGAAAAACATCCCAAGGTACTTCACAGAGGTGTAATTTTTTTTTAAATGGATGCCAAGCCAAAGAAGGAGATATTGGGGCGGGGACAAGCGACCAAAAGATTGGTTAAAGAGGTGGGTTTTAAGGAGGGCCTTAAAGGATGAGAAGGAGGTTGAGAGGTGGAGAGGTTTAGGGAGGGAATTCCAGAGCATGGGGTCTAGGCGGCTGAAGACACAGTCGGCAATGGTGGGGTGAAGGGAGGCAGTTGGGGGGGGTGGGATGCACAAAAGACCAGAGTCAGAGGAATGGAGAGTTTGGAAGAGCGGTTGCAGGGTTCGAGGAGTTTTACTGCCCTCCAGTCTATAGCTTAGTATCTAGAATGAGCACAAGTTCAGAAAACGATTCAGTAGTCACTGGGATGGGCAGAATTGGCCCTTTTGGAATTTAAGGCGTGCGCCGTGCAATATTTTCCAGCCATTAAATTTAAGTGTCAGAAATGTCCCCCTTGTGTTCTTTTAGAGATGATAATTAGGATCTGCCTCTACATCTAAGGAAGCACGGGAAAGAAAGTGCCACTCGGCCATTAAACTCATTCCGACCTCACGCCATGTACAATCTACCCTATTACGGACTCTGCTCCTGCACAAAAAACTAAAGTTAAGAAGAAAAATTGCAAGTCTGGGAAACTGAAATAAAAATCAGAAGATGCTGGAGTGATACAACAGGCCTGCCAATGTCTGAAAAGAGAAAAGGTGAGTTAATATTTCAAAATGCAACTGTAATATTAACCCGTCCCTTGTCTTTTCAGATGCTGACAGGCCTGCTATGCCATTCCAGCTTTTTCTGGTGTTACTTAAAAATAAATGTTCCCTCATCCCCTAAGGCTATCAGGCAAAACTCCACAATGTTCATTGATCTCACATCCCTTCTATCCAACACCTGCCTGCTGGCCTCCTCAGATAATATCCCCTCCCATTCTTAACATCACAAAAAAGTTTCTTCCAATCTATTCTAAGTTCTCATTACTAAATCTTTATAAATCACTGGTTAGGCCTCAGCTGGAGTATTGTGTCCGATTCTGGACAACACACTTTAGGGAGGATGTCGATGCCTTGGAGAGGGTGCAGAGGAGATTTACTAGAATGGTACTAGGGATGAGGGACTTCAGTTATCACAGAATCATAGAATGATTCTTTTTTTTTTATTCGTTCACGGGATGTGGGCGTCGCTGGCAAGGCCGGCATTTATTGCCCATCCCTAATTGCCCTCGAGAAGGTGGTGGTGAGCCGCCTTCTTGAACCGCTGCAGTCCGTGTGGTGACGGTTCTCCCACTGTGCTGTTAGGAAGGGAGTTCCAGGATTTTGACCCAGCGACAATGAAGGAACGGCGATATATTTCCAAGTCGGGATGGTGTGTGACTTGGAGGGGAACGTGCAGGTGGTGTTGTTCCCATGCGCCTGCTGCCCTTGTCCTTCTAGGTGGTAGAGGTCGCGGGTTTGGGAGGTGCTGTCGAAGAAGCCTTGGCGAGTTGCTGCAGTGCATCCTGTGGATGGTGCACACTGCAGCCACAGAGCGCCGGTGGTGAAGGGAGTGAATGTTTAGGGTGGTGGATGGGGTGCCAATCAAGCGGGCTGCTTTATCTTGGATGGTGTCGAGCTTCTTGAGTGTTGTTGGAGCTGCACTCATCCAGGCAAGTGGAGAGTATTCCATCACACTCCTGACTTGTGCCTTGTAGATGGTGGAAAGGCTTTGGGGAGTCAGGAGGTGAGTCACTCGCCGCAGAATACCCAGCCTCTGACCTGCTCTCGTAGCCACAGTATTTATATGGCTGGTCCAGTTAAGTTTCTGGTCAATGGTGACCCCCAGGATGTTGATGGTGGGGGATTCGGCGATGGTAATGCCGTTGAATGTCAAGGGGAGGTGGTTAGACTCTCTCTTGTTGGAGATGGTCATTGCCTGGCACTTATCTGGCGCGAATGTTACTTGCCACTTATGAGCCCAAGCCTGGATGTTGTCCAGGTCTTGCTGCATGCAGGCTCGGACTGCTTCATTATCTGAGGGGTTGCGAATGGAACTGAACACTGTGCAGTCATCAGCGAACATCCCCATTTCTGACCTTATGATGGAGGGAAGGTCATTGATGAAGCAGCTGAAGATGGTTGGGCCCTGGACACTGCCCTGAGGAACTCCTGCAGCAATGTCCTGGGGCTGAGATGATTGGCCTCCAACAACCACTACCATCTTCCTTTGTGCTAGGTATGACTCCAGCCACTGGAGAGTTTTCCCCTGATTCCCATTGACTTCAATTTTACTAGGGCTCCTTGGTGCCACACTCGGTCAAATGCTGCCTTGATGTCAAGGGCAGTCACTCTCACCTCACCTCTGGAATTCAGCTCTTTTGTCCATGTTTGGACCAAGGCTGTAATGAGGTCTGGAGCCGAGTGGTCCTGGCGGAACCCAAACTGAGCATCGGTGAGCAGGTTATTGGTGAGTAAGTGCCGCTTGATAGCACTGTCGACGACACCTTCCATCACTTTGCTGATGATTGAGAGTAGACTGATGGGGCGGTAATTGGCCGGATTGGATTTGTCCTGCTTTTTGTGGACAGGACATACCTGGGCAATTTTCCACATTGTCAGGTGGATGCCAGTGTTGTAGCAGTACTGGAACAGCTTGGCTAGAGGCGCAGCTAGTTCTGGAGCATAAGTCTTCAGCACTACAGCTGGGATGTTGTCGGGGCCCATAGCCTTTGCTGTATCCAGTGCACTCAGCCGTTTCTTGATATCACGTGGAGTGAATCGAATTGGCCGAAGACTGGCTTCCGTGATGGTGGGGATATCGGGAGGAGGCTGAGATGGATTATCCACTCGGCACTTCTGGCTGAAGATGGTTGCAAACGCTTCAGTCTTGTCTTTTGCACTCACGTGCTGGACTCCGCCATCATTGAGAATGGGGATGTTTGCAGAGCCTCCTCCTCCCGTTAGTTGTTTAATTGTCCACCACCATTCACGACTGGATGTGGCAGGACTGCAGAGCTTTGATCTGATCCGTTGGTTGTGGAATCGCTTAGCTCTGTCTATAGCATGTTGCTTCCGCTGTTTAGCATGCATGTAGTCCTGAGTTGTAGCTTCACCAGGTTGGCACCTCATTTTTCGGTACGCCTGGTGCTGCTCCTGGCATGCTCTTCTACACTCCTCATTGAACCAGGGTTGATCCCCTGGCTTGTTGGTAATGGTAGAGTGAGGAATATGCCGGGCCATGAGGTTACAGATTGTGCTGGAATACAATTCTGCTGCTGCTGATGGCCCACTGCGCCTCATGGATGCCCAGTTTTGAGCTGCTAGATCTGTTCTGAATCTATACCATTTAGCACGGTGGTAGTGCCACACAACACGTTGGATGGTGTCCTCAGTGCGAAGACGGGACTTCATCTCCACGAGGTGGTCACTCCTACCAATACAGTCATGGACAGATGCATTTGCGACAGGTGGATTGGTGAGGACGAGGTCAAGTAAGTTTTTCCCTCGTGTTGGTTCACTCACCACCTGCCGCAGGCCCAGTCTAGCAGCTATGTCCTTCAGGACTCGGCCAGCTCGGTCAGTGGTGGTGCTACCGAGCCACTCTTGGTGATGGACATTGAAGTCCCCCACCCAGAGTACATTTTGTGCCCTTGCTACCCTCAGTGCTTCCTCCAAGTGGTGTTCAACATGGAGGAGGACTGATTCATCAGCTGAGGGAGGACGGTAGGTGGTAATCAGCAGGAGGTTTCCTTGCCCATGTTTGACCTGATGCCATGAGATTTCATGGGGTCCAGAGTCAATGTTGAGGACTCCCAGGGCCACTCCCTCCTGACTGTATATCACTGTACCGCCACCTCTGGTGGGTCTGTCCTGCCGGTGGGACAGGACATACCCAGGGATGGTGATGGAAGAGTCTGGGACGTTGGCTGAAAGATATGATTCTGTGAGTATGGCTATGTCAGGCTGTTGCTTAACTAGTCTGTGGGACAGCTCTCCCAATTTTGGCACAAGTCCCCAGATGTTCGTAAGGAGGACCTTGCAGGGTCGACTGGGCTTGGTGTTTTGCCGTTGTCGTGTCCGGTGCCTAGTGGTCCGATGCCGGGTGGTCCGTCCGGTTTTATTCTTATTATGACTTTTCGTAGCGAGATTTTACAACTGAGTGGCTTTCTCGGCTATTTCAGAGGGCAATTAAGAATCAACCACATTGCTGTGGGTCTGGAGTCACATATTGGCCAGACCGGGTAAGGGCGGCAGGCTTCCTTCCCTAAAGGACATTAGTGAACCAGATGGGTTTTTACGACAATCCGGTCGTTTCATGGCCATCATTACTGATACTAGTATTTTAATTCCAGATTTTATTTTAATTAATTGAATTTAATTAATTAATTGAATTTAAACTCGCCAGCTGCCGTGGTAGGATTTGAACTCATGACTCTGGATTTAGTCCAGGCCTCTGGATTACTAGCCCAGTAACATAACCACTATGCTACCGTACCCATCACTGAAGTTATGTGGAGAGTCTAGAGAAGCTGGGATTGTTCTCCTTGGAGCAGAGAAGATTAAGGGGAGATTTAATAGAGGTGTTCAAAATTAAGAGGGTTTTTGATGGATTAAATAGGGAAAAATTGTTTCCATTGGCAGGTGGGTTGGTAACCAGAGGTCACAAATTTACAATAATTGGCAAAAGGACCAGATGGGAGATGAGGAGAATTATTTTTTTTATACAGCAAGTTGTAATGATGTGGAATGCACTGCCTGAAAGGGTGGTGGAAGCAGATTCAATAGTAACTTTCAAAAGATAATTGGATAAATACTTGAGGGGAAAATATTTCAGTGCTATGGAGAAAGAACAGGGGAGTGGGACTAATTGACTAACTCTTTCAAAGAGCCGGCACAGGCACGATGGGCCGAATGGCCTCCTTCTGTGCTGTATGATTCTATGATAATTCACACCAGCTAATTTTATACCTGTGTTCTGTAGCTTTGTGTTCATTGTCCAAGTCAAACAGCCAGCTTACATCTAAATCAACCACAGTGAACTTTAGAAATAGAAATCCCGGGGTTCTGTCCCTAGGAAGGCTTCTCAGCCTGCAGTCAGTGACACTGTCATCGATAACTACTTCAATCACGCTACGATGCTTACTTTGAAGGCATTGTGACTGGAACTGTGTTATTCGGGCACACTCCAGACTTCTGTAAATATAATTATGCCTCATCGTGTGTCAGGAGACAAACAGAAAAGAGGCGAAGAGGATTACAGTGTTTCTGACCAGCATCTCAATATAATCCGTTCCTCCAGCTTCCCTGTGGGAATAGTCTGTCCTGCAGACTGCTGAAGGGTTGCCCAGAGGCACAAAATATCACTTCAGCTGTATGCAAAACAAGTCAAACGTTAAACAGACGTCTAGATTCTCAATATGGTTCTATGCATTATACTCAAATAGAATAATAGAAATTTCAGGATAGGAGATCGGTTAACTCATTGTGCCTGTTCCTATGCCAGTACTGGCTCTCCTACCCCATCTTTCCTAATCTTAAACTTCTATCAAATTGCCCCGTAATCTGTGTTGTTCTTATGAAAAAAGGCTCAATTTTTCAAGTCTTAAGAAAGGGATTCCTTGTTCATTCCATGATAGATAGCTTTTTGGCAACCAAAAGTATTAAGGGATATGTGCCAAAGGGAGGTATATGGAGTTAGATCACAGATCAGCCATGATCTTATCAAATGGCGGAGCAGGCGCGAGGGGCTGAATGGCCTCCTCCTGTTCCTATGTTCCTACAAAGTTCAAATGAGAAATTTACATATCTAACCCTGTGCAAAATCTTTGTATCATAGAAACTCATTTTACACCCCTCTCCAACATTTTAAAATCTTTTAATGGGCCTCTTTGTGAAAGTACATGGGCTGGGAATTTCCTCAGGGCTGCTCCCACTGTGCCACCATAACTTCACCGGAAGTGTGGCGGAAACCCTCTTCCGGGAAAATTATGGCAGCGGAGTGGGAGCAGCTCGGAGGAAATTCCCGGCCTTGGTATATTTGCACTCCCAACCTCCACCTGTTGTTTTCCCCTCTCCTCTGTTTCCTTGGGTAAATCCTGACTTGTACTTGCTAATTCTTCCGAAGGGGCTTCGCCAGTCTGACCATGTCACCCTGATGACGATTCAAAGTGAGAATATTAACCTACCTTTCCATCTGAGAAGCTGATTGACCTCCTGTACTACTATTACTAAATTCCTGTCCGTCAGCCCAGCAGCGAGAATGGGGCCGAATGATTTCACCCCACTGTTGTCAGTTCTGAACTAGCCGCCTCAGTCATCTGTATCTCTTTCTGTGACAAGTCAAGAGTGACTTGTCAATCCAGCACTTCCCTGGTCTTCCTCGGCTTCTTGTTCCATGTACCTCTGGGTATGAAAGGTATTCTAGTTGTTTGCATTCTTGAAATGTGCCCAAACCATCGCAGTCGTCTATCATGGACCCTCTATATAAGCGTTGTTTCTTGTCCACGCCATGTTCTTTTTATGTCATTCTTCCTTCATTGCATCCTGGATACTCCCAGTATTCCTTTCAACCAACTCATCTCTGCTGTTAATATCTTTTGCTCATCCGCCTTTCTCACGTTCCAACATTCAAATGGGGATAACCATCGCTTCGTAAAGTCTTCCCAAAATATCTTCAGTCTTCCATATCCTGCTTAATCTTCCAAAAGCAGCAGAAGCAAGTCCTTTCCTTCTTTTGATGTCTTCTTCACAACTCCCATTCTCTGCCACTAACCCACCAGGGTATACAGACTTTTCCACCTGTCCAACTGCATCCCCTCCAACTGTAATGTGTACGTCCTCCTGATTCCCAAATGACATGCCCATTGCCTTCAACAACAATGACTTGCATTTGTAAAGCATTTTTAATGTAGTAAAACATCCCAAGGATCTTCATAGGAGCGTAATCAGACAAAAATTGATACCGAGCCAAAAAGAGAGACATTAGGAACAGGTCGAACACTTGGTCAAAGAGGCAGATTTTAAGCAGCGTCTTAAAGGAGGAGAGATAGAGAGGTGGAGCTTTTGGGAGGGAATTCCAGAGCTTAGGACCTAGACAGCTGAAGGCATGACGGCCAATGGTGGGGCGAAGGAAGAGGGGGTTGCACAAGAGGTCAGAATTGGAGGAATGCAGAGTTCTCAGAGAGTCGTAGGGCTGGAGGAGGTTACAGAGATAGGGAGGAGTGAGGCCATGGAGGGATACAAACATGAGGATGAGGATTTTAAAATCTAGGCATTGGTGGACCTGGAGCCATTGTAGGTCAGCGAGCACAAGGGTGATGGATGAACGGGACTTGGTGCGAGTTAAGATACGGGCAGCAGAGTTTTGGATGAGCTGAAGTTTACGAAGGGTGGAAGGTGGGAAGCTGGCCAGATCATTGAAATAGTCGAGCCTAGAGGTGATAAAAACATGGATGAGGGTTTCAGCAGCAGATGGGCTGAGGCAGGGGCTGAGACGGACAATAATACAGAGGTGGAAGTAGGTGGGCTTTGCGGTCTTCTTTATGCTAATGTGCATTTGGACAGGACATGGCTGGAACACTTACCCTGTGCATTTCCAGAATTATTGCTTTTTTTATTGCAGAAGCCCTGACTGACCTTTTCCCCCTCCACTGAGGACATTGTAGTGCTCCCACTGCTGTCTTGGATGAGGGCAGATAATTAAGGATCAAGACCTAGTCTACATGGTTGGGTCAAATTGAATTTTATAACCAAACTTGCTCAATACTGTACTTGATTTCCAAAGCCATGGATCAAGTAACCATTGATGTGGACTGTCCTGAACAATCAGACAGCTTCGCCACATTAATCTAAGCAAGTTTCTGACCTTGTCTTTTAAAGTACATCTTGTAACACTTTAAAATGGAATGGCTCCTAAATAGAGTATGACACAATGCTGTGTGCGCTACATATAAAAAGCATTACAATTCCCCCCCTCCCTCTGAGACTGGCAGCTGAAAGGTGGGGAAGGCTGATTCTGTATTCCTGCCTCCAGAATTTTACGGGATCCAGCCCATTTTTTCCAGTTACTGTTTTCCCATTACTTAAGCAAGGTAGACAACGCAAAGGATTTGCTTGCAGAAAGCCACAACTCAAAGGATTTTATGGCGTTACGAGGATATCTTACAGAATTAGAGGGGGACTTTGATGAAACACTGTGACGAGATTCAGACTCGATAGAGCACACTGCTCTATATTTATTCATTGAATGGTAATAACTAAGGCGAGTAAATAGAATTCAGTAGTCGGAACAGCATGACAAATCTCATGGTATCACTTTTGTCTCATTGCTGTTATTCATGATTAGAAGCATAAAGATTTGTTCTTGTCCTAAAATTATCATTTTTCTTTTTACTTCTTTTATTCTGTTGACTTCATTCCCAGGTTTTTTTTTTCCTTTGTTAATCTTAAAGGGGCAGCATCTTCATGAAGTATAGAATCATACAGCACATAGGAGGCCATTCAGCCCATTGTGCCTATGCCGGCTCTTTGAACGAGCTATCCAATTAGTCCCACTCCCCTACTCTTTCCCCATAGCCCTGCAAATTATTGCTTTTCAAGTATATATCCAATTCCCCGTTGGAAAATTCCAATTCAACCTACTTCCACGACCCTTTCAGGCAATGCATTCCAGATCATGATAACTCGCTGTGTAAAAAATACGTTTCCTCACCTACTCACTGGTTCTTTTGCCAATTATCTTAAATCTATGCCCTCTGGTTTTTGGCCCTCCTGCCAGTGGAAACAGTTTCTCTTATTTACTCTGTCGAAACCCTTCAAAATTTGGAACACCTATTAACCTTCTCTCCTCCAAGGAGAACAATCCCAGCTTCTCCAGTCTCTCCACATAACTGAAGCCGCACAACCCTGATATCATTCTAGTAACTCTCAGGCAAGAAGCTCCTAGTGTCCTGGCCAACATTCCTCCTTCAACCAGTTAAGTGGTCCTGGAGGAACCCAAACTGAGCATCGGTGAGCAGGTTATTGGTGAGTAAGTGTCGCTTGATAGCACTGTCGACGACACCTTCCATCATTTTGCTGATGATTGAGAGTAGACTGATGGGGCGGTAATTGGCCGGATTGGATTTGTCCTGCTTTTTGTGGACAGGACATACCCCTGGGCAATTTTCTGCATTGTCGGGTAGATCCCAGTGTTGTCGCTGTACTGGAACAGTTTGGCTAGAGGCATTACAGCCGGGATGTTGTCGGGGCTCATGGCTTTTGCTGTATCCAGTACACTCAGCCGTTTCTTGATATCATGTGGAGTGAATCGAATTGGCTGAAGACTGGCTTCTGTAATGGTGGGGATATCGGGAGGAGGTTGAGATGGATCATCCACTCGGCACTTCTGGCTGAAGATGGTTGCAAACGCTTCAGTCTTGTCTTTTGCACTCACGTGCTGGGCTCCGCCATCATTGAGGATGGAGATGCTCACAGAGCCTCCTCCTCCTGTTAGTTGTTTAATTGTCCACCACCATTCATGACTGGATATGGCAGGACTGCAGAGCTTTGATCTGATCCATTGGTTGTGGAATCGCTTAGCTCTGTCTATAGCATATTGCTTCCGCTGTTTAGCATGCATGTAGTCCTGTGTTGTAGCTTCACCAGGTTGGCACCTCATTTTAGTTATGTCTGGTGCTGCTCCTGGAATGCTCCTCTACAATCACAATTGAACCAGGGTTGATCCCCTGGCTTGTTGGTAATAGTAGAGTGAGGAATACGCCAGGCCATGAGGTTACAGATTGTGCTGGAATACAATTCTGCTGCTGCTGATGGCCCACAACGCCTCATGGATGCCCAGTTTTGAGCTGCTAGATCTGTTCTGAATCTATCCCATTTAGCATGGTGGTAGTGCCACACAACACGTTGGATGGTGTCTTCAGCATGAAGATGAGACTTCATCTCCACGAGGACTGTGCGGTGGTCACTCCTACCAATACTGTCATGGACAGATGCATCTGCGACAGGTAGATTGGTGAGGACGAGGTCAAGTAGGATTTTCCCCCATGTTGGTTCGCTCACCACCTGCCGCAGGCCTAGTCTGGCAGCTATGACCTTCAGGATTCGGCCAGTTCGTTCAGTAGTGGTGCTACCGAGCCACTCTTGGTGACGGACATTGAAGTCCCCCATCCAGAGTACATTCTATGCTCTTGCTACCCTCAGTGCTTCCTTCAAGTGGTGTTCAACATGGAGGAGGACTGATCCATCAGCTGAGGGAGGGCAGTAGGTGGTAATCAGCAGGAGGTTTCCTTGCCCATGTTTGACCTGATGCCATGAGATTTCATGGGGTCCGGAGTCAATGTTGAGGACTCCCAGGGCTGCTCCCGCCTTACTGTATATCACTGTACCGCCACCTCTGGTGGGTCTGTCCTGCCAGTGGGAAGAGTCTGGGATGTTGGTTGAAAGATATGATTCTGTGAGTATGGCTATGTCAGGCTGTTGCTTGACTAGTCTGTGGGACAGCTCTCCCAATTTTGGCACAAGTCCTCAGATGTTAGTGAGAAGGACTTTGCAGGGTCGACTGGGCTTGATTTGCCTTTGTCGTGTCCGGTGCCTAGTGGTCCGATGCCGGATGGCCAATCATCTCAGCCTCAGGACACTGCTGCAGGACTTCCTCAGGTCAGTGTCCTAGGCCCAACCATCTTCACCTGCTTCATCAATGACCTTCCCTCTATCATAAGGTCAGAAATTGGGATGATCGCTGATGATTGCACAGTGTTCAGTTACATTCGCAACCCCTCAGATAATGAAGCAGTCCGTGCCCGCATGCAGCAAGACCTGGACAACATCCAGGCTTGGGCTGATAAGTGGCAAGTAACATTCACGCCGGGCAAGTGTGAAGCAATGACCATCCCCAACAAGAGAGATTCTCACCTCCTCCCCTTGACATTCAACAGCATTACCATCGGCAAATCCCCCACCGTCAACATCCTGGGGGTCACCATTGACCAAAACTTAGCTGGACCAGCCACATAAATACTGTGGCTACAAGAGCAGGTCAGAGGCTGGGTATTCTGCAGCGAGTGACTCACCTCCTGACTCTCCATAGCCTTTCCACCATCTACAAGGCACAAGTCAGGAGTGTGATGGAATACTCTCCACTTGCCTGGATGAGTGCAGCTCCAACAACACTCAAGAAGCTCGACACCATCCAGGACAAAGCAGCTTGATTGGCACCCCATCCACCACCCTAAACATTCACTCCCTTCACCACCGGCGCACTGTGACTGCAGTGTGCACCATCCACAGGATGCACTGCAGCAACTCGCCATGGCTTCTTCGACAGCACCTCCCAAACCCACGACCTCTACCACCTAGAAGGACAAGGGCAGCAGGCACATGGGAACACCACCACCTGCACGTTCCCCTCCAAGTCACACACCATCCCGACTTGGAAATATATCGCCATTCCTTCATCGTCGCTGGGTCAAAATCCTGGAACTCCCTACCTAACAGCACTGTGGGAGAACCTTCACCACACGGACTGCAGCGGTTCAAGAAGGCAGCTAACCACCACCTTCTCAAGGGCAATTAGGGATGGGTAATAAATGCTGGCCTTGCCAGCAATGCCCTCATCCCATGAACGAATAAAAAAAATACCACTAACAAGAGCTTAATTGGGGGCGAATGGCCTCCTTCTGTGCTGTATCATTCTATGATTCTATGAAAACGGCCCTCAATATTGAGAATCATTTGCTGGAATAAAGATTGTAGTTACAGACACTACAGTTTACAGCATATTACTTTCCAAAGCTTGTCAGCAGCTGGAATGATGCCATAGCAACCATTTAACATATTTAAATAAGCACCCATGACATCCTCCAGCCCTCCAACCCTCCGAGTTCTCTGCGCTCCTCCAATTCTGGCCTCTTGCACATCCCCGGTTTTCATCGCTCCACCATTGGCGTCCGTGCCTTCAGCTGCCTAGGCCCTAAGCTTTGGAATTCCCTCTCTAAACCTCTCCGCCTCTCTACCTCTCTCTCCTCCTTTAAGACGCTCCTTAAAACCTACCTCTGTCAACTGTCCTAATAGCTCCTTATATGGCTTGGTGTCAAATTTTGTTTGATAACAATCCTGTGAAACGCCTTAGGACATTTTACTATGTTAAGGGCGCTATATAAATAGCCTCATGGTGAGATATGGTAGTGTTGTATTTATGGCACTGGCCTGGTAACCTAGACCTTAGAGTTCAAATTCTACTATGGCAACTTGTGAAATTGAATTCGCCTGAAGACTACACTTGGTCTTGTCTGCATGTGTGCAATGCCAGGTTAATAATATATTAAAGTCATGCTTATAATGTACACTTCCTGTTGGTGTCATACTCACTTCATGTAACATTATTCCCATCACACTTTATTGCTAGCATCCCGATTGTTATAAAACATAAAATCTTCTGGCTCTTTGTGAATAACGTCATGGGTGATCTGCTAATAACATATTAAAATTCTTGCATTTCTCCAGGTTTGTCACAATTTTGTCATACAGCAATGGTTATGACCAATATTCTATCGTCCTCCAGAGGTGGCATTGTAACATTCCTTCTACACTCATTTGAACCCCTAACATCTCTGATGAACTGATATTGAAGCTGTCCATGATGGACAACATCCAGGCTTGGGTTTGTAAGCTGCAAGTTACATTCACACCACACAAGTGCCAGAAAATGACCATCTCCAACAAGCGAGAGCCTAACCACCTTCCCTTGGCAATCAATGGCATTATCATCACCGAATCCTCCACCATCAACATATTGGGGCTCATTATTGACCAGAAGTTCAACTGAACCAGCCACATAAATACCGTGGCTACTAGAGCAGGTCAGAGGCTGCGTATTCTGTGGCGAGTGACTCACCTCCTGACTCCCCAAAGTCTCTCAACCACCTACAAGGCAGAAATCAGGAGTGTGATGGAATACTCTCCACTTGCCTGGATGAGTGCAGCTGCAACAACACTCAAGAAGCTCAACACCATCCAGGGCAAAGCAGCCGACTTGATCGGCAGACCATCCACCACCTTAAACATCCACTCCTTTCACCACCGGTGCACCATGGCTGCAGCCTGTACCATCTACAGGATGCACTGCAGCAACTCGCCAAGGCTTCTTCAACAGCACCTCCCAAACACGCAAACTCTACCACCTAGAAGGACAAGGGCAGCAGGTGCATGGGAACAACACCACCTCCAAGTGCTTCTCCCAGTCACACACCATCCTGACTTGGACATATATCGCCATTCCTTCATCATCGCTGGGTCAAAATCCTGGAACTCCCTTCTTAACAGCACTGTGGGAGAACCTTCACCACACGGACTGCAGCGGTTCAAGAAGAAGGCCCACCACCACCTTCTCAAGGGTAACCAGGGATGGGCAATAAATGCCAGCCTTGCCAGTGATGCCCATATCCCGGGAATAGAAAAAAAACTTGGAAGCTTTTTATACTCACTCTTGCTGAAAATTTATGTTTCATTTATTATTAAATTTAGAGTGGAGAAAAGTTGTCAAATGGAAAACTAATATTTTCTGCCCTGCTAAACCGAATATAAAATCAATAAATAATACTGTCATCTCCTTCGTTTCACTCCAGCTTTTCTTCGCTGTCAAATAAATATGTACAACAATCAATCCCCCACATCAAACAAAAACTTAGACTTTCTCCCCCGCTGCTCCAGAAGTTCGATTAATAAATCATTGCTGCTGCCGCTTCTCCTCTCCCCCACTAAGTAAATGAAAGAGCCACTGCCCATCTCACTCCAATTTTTCCCCGCTATATAAATGCAAGTCTTTCTTTCTTTCTTTCTTTCAAGATGATGAACAGCGCAAATCAGGGGGAAATGATGGACAATGGGGCGTATGACATCATGACCTCATTGGTGCCTCATTTGCATGAACCATTCAAAAATGGACATGCATTTCCTGCAACCACCACAAATGACAGAGAACAGGTTCAAATCAGAAAATCCAATGTCTGCACCCCATAACTTCAAGAATAACCTTAGCAGACTTGAAAAAAGATCGTGAAATTTAGACAATTTCATCTTGGGCCTGACCTTCAGCCTCAGAGCAAAACAATTGTAAGTGTTAGGTGCTTCTGAACCATAAACTGAAACCAGACATTCCAAAGCACATTGCAATCTCAAATTTCCCTGACTAAACAACGCTTAAACTCTGAATGACCTCTAAGCCTATGCTTACTTAACAACAATTAGACTTTTTGTTTTAAGGGGACGCAGCTCCAACTTGGCGGAATAATACATTGTGCAGTGCATGGTACAATACTCTGGCCTGTTAATTGTAAACAATTTTACAACACCAAGTTATAGTCCAGCAATTTTATTTTAAATTCACAAGCTTTCGGAGGCTACCTCCTTCCTCAGGTGAACGATGTGGAAATTTCCACATCGTTCACCTGAGGAAGGAGGTAGCCTCCGAAAGCTTGTGAATTTAAAATAAAATTGCTGGACTATAACTTGGTGTTGTAAAATTGTTTACAATTGTCAACCCCAGTCCATCACCGGCATCTCCACATCCTGGCCTGTTAAAACAGTGCATCATCCAACCTACTGCCAGCATGCCACAGGAAATCAGTTTTACTTGTATTGATTCACCTCCTTTGGGAGATTAAATAAGTTAAGAGTGCAGGACTGTGTTAGTTGGACCTGTTGCAATGATGAGGCTCTTGTCTCATCGCAGCCTAACACAATCAGCAGGGCCAACAAAAAAAACACACCAAGGGCCCTTTCAAATTATTATCGTATTCTTTATTTCACCTGTGATGATCTTGTTAGATAAAGCAAAAGGTTTATGGGAATCTACCTTTAATCCCATTAAAAACTTTGAAAGATGATTAATGTAAATCGTGCCGAGCGGATGGGCCCATTGGGAATCATAAACCTAATCTAAGAGAGGAGAGGCCTTGTAAAGAGTAATTGGTGTGTGAGCCTGTCTACCTGAGAAAGTTAATAGACTTTAAGACCACAGATTGTAAGGTACTTGAGTTAATTAATGTGTTTTTCCAGATTATACACTTGATAGAATCTTAAACACTTCACTGAGATAGCTCATCCTATGAATCTAAAACTAATTACTTCTCCAACTGTCTTTTCTTCTAGAAGTTGTTGGAAGTACAGCACAAGCATTTTGAATCTAATTTCTGAAGTGAGTTGGCTGTCTAGTCAGCATTTTACTTTGTGGGGCCAGAAATACTCTGCGGAGCCAGGCTGCGTGATGGTAGAAAGTTTTGCTTGCCTGCGCACCCATCTCACCTCACTCCCATTAACAAAGAGCTGAGTTCCTTCCCAATAATAATTCTACAGGCTATTCATGTGACACTTTAGGAATGGATCAGGAGCTGTCAAAAGGAAGACTTGCATTTGTATTGCTCCTTTATTATGCTTCTTAGAAACATTTCAAAGTGCTTTGCATACAATGAGTGACCTTGAAGTACAGTGCCTGTTATTATGTATGATGTAGGTATTATGTTGGTATACTCCAATTGTCCTAGCATCCATAGCCTTTCAGGGGAATGATTTCTACTATCCTTTGTGTGAAAAAGTGCTTCCTGATTTTGCTCCTGAATTGCCCAGTTCTAATTTTAAGATTATGTCGCCTTGTCCTTGATTCCCTCTCCAGAGGAAATAGTTTCTCCATATAGGAACATAGGAATATAAGAACAGGAGTAGGCCATTCAGCCCCTCGAGCCTGCTCCAACATTTGATAAGATCATAGCTGATCTGTGATCTAACTCCATATACCTGCCTTTGGCCCATATCCCTTAATACCTTTGGTTGCCAAAAAGCTGTCTATCTCAGATTTACATTTAGCAATTGAGCTAGTATCAATTGCCGTTTGCGGAAGAGAGTTCCAAACTTTGTGTGTAGAAATGTTTTCTAATCTCACTCCTGAAAGGTCTGGCTCTAATTTTTAGACTGTGTCACCGACTCCTAGAATCCCCAACCAGCGGAAATAGTTTCTCTCTAGTCACCCAGTGCCCAATTCCCTTGAGGGGGAATCAAGAACAAGAGGACATAATCCGAAAGTTATAACTGGGCCATTCAGGAGCAAAATTAGGAAGCACTATCACACAAAGGATAGTAGAAATCGTTCCCCTGAAAGGCTATGGATGCTAGGACAATTGGAGTATTCAAGACTAAGATAGATTTTTGTTAGGTATGGGTATCAAGGGTTCTGGAGCAAAAGCAGGTAAATGGGAATTAAAGTGGGTAAATGTGCCTTGTGGTGTATAATTCAACCATGTATACCAGAAAGTCCTACGTTGAATGATCAGTTCCTGTTGATTAGCTGATCTCATCCAGGGGAGCAATTGAATGACAATAGAATCAGGCTCAGCTTTAATGTTCTCCATAGTCGAATACCCTACTATCATTCACTTTCACATTCAGGTTCGTATCTGAAGAATAGCAACTCGGTCAAGGGAGCAGAGAGCTGGCAGAGTCCAAGGAACCATACCTCAGGAAGGAAAATGACCTTCATAAGACGAAGGACGACCATAGGGAGAAGAGTGGAGTAAAAAAAATGATATTAATGTTTACTCCATTTTTAACAGCAAGTTTGACCTTTCAGCAGGACCAGGGAAGACATTATATCTCAAGGGTGACTGGAATACAAAGTGGAGGAAGTTATGCTTCAGTTTTATACAGCCTTGGTCAGAGCTCATTTAGAGTACTGCATTCAGTTCTGGGCAGCTCAGGAAGGATATACTGGCATTGGAGGGGGTGCAGCACAGATTCACCAGAATGATCCCGGGGCTGAAAGGGTTAAACAATGAGGAGACGTTGCATAAACTTGGCTTATATTCCCTTAAGTATAGAAGATTGAGGGGTAATCTGATCGAAGTTTATAAGATATTAAGGGGAATGGATAGGGTGACTAGAGAGAAACTATTTCCGCTGGTTGGGGATTCTAGGAGTCGGGGACACAGTCTAAAAATTAGAGCCAGACCTTTCAGGAGTGAGATTAGAAAACATTTCTACACACAAAGTTTGGAACTCTCTTCCGCAAACGGCAATTGATACTAGCTCAATTGCTAAATGTAAATCTGAGATAGACAGCTTTTTGGCAACCAAAGGTATTAAGGGATATGGGCCAAAGGCAGGTATATGGAGTTAGATCACAGATCAGCTATGATCTTATCAAATGTTGGAGCAGGCTCGAGGGGCTGAATGGCCTACTCCTGTTCTTATATTCCTATGTTCCTATATGGAGAAACTATTTCCTCTGGAGAGGGAATCAAGGACAAGGCGACATAATCTTAAAATTAGAACTGGGCAATTCAGGAGCAAAATCAGGAAGCACTTTTTCACACAAAGGATAGTAGAAATCATTCCCCTGAAAGGCTATGGATGCTAGGACAATTGGAGTATTCAAGACTAAGATAGATTTTTGTTAGGTATGGGTATCAAGGGTTCTGGAGCAAAGGCAGGTAAATGGGACTGAGGTATAGATCAGCCATGGACTAATTCAATGTTGGTCAGAGCCTTCTGCAAACTTGGATATACAACTCTTTATTCCTTCATCCAAGCCCTTGATAAAAATGGTAAAAAGCTGAGGCCCCAGTACAGATCCCTTGGGAACACCACTTGTCACATCCTGCCAATCGAAGTACAAACCTTTTATCCCCACTATTTCCTCCCTCCAAACCAATTTCAGTCAAAAGGCTACCTCCAATTCCATGCTTTCATTTTTACTAATAATCTCTTGTGTGGAACCTTATTGAGTGCCTTCTGAAAGTCCATATGGATAACATTCATAAACATTCCATTATATGCCTTATTAGTGACCCCCTCAAAAAATTCAACTAGATTATTCAGACATGACTTACTCTTAACAAATCCATGTTGGCTCTCTCTGATCAGCTCATTTTTGTTCAAGTGCTCAGTCACTCTATCCATAATGACAGATTCTAGTAGCTTCCCCACAACTGGTGTTAAACTGACGGGCCTGAAGTTATCTGGTTCCTCTCACCCACCCTTCTTAAATAATGGAGTGACATTAGCAAATTTCCAACCTAACGGCACAATTCCCGACTCAAGAGAGCTTTGAAATGCTTCTGAAATTCTCTCAACTACTTCTTTTAATACTTTTAATAACGGGGTGGAAACCATCAGGTCCTGGAGATTCATCTATTTTAAGTCCCATTATTTTCTCCATCACCATTTTGTTACTTATATTGAATCCAATACGTTCCTCACTTTGATTTAGTTTTAGTTTCCCTTCTACCACTGGTATTTTATCCTCTTCCTCTATTAATAAATATGCCATGATCTAATTGAATGGTCGAGTCGGGGACATCTGCAAACTTGGATATACAACTCTTTATTCCTTCATCCAAGTCCTTAATAAACATGTTGAAAATTGAGGCTCCTTGTTGTCTACTAAAGTATCACCTGCCTCTGTCTTTAATGAGTCCACTTCTCCCTTAGTCACACTCTTAATATATTTATGAAGTGGAGATGCCGGTGATGGACTGGGGTTGACAATTGTAAACAATTTTACAACACCAAGTTATAGTCCAGCAATTTTATTTTAAATTCACAAGCTTTCGGAGGCTACCTCCTTCCTCAGGTGAACGATGTGAACCTGAGGAAGGAGGTAGCCTCCGAAAGCTTGTGAATTTAAAATAAAATTGCTGGACTATAACTTGGTGTTGTAAAATTGTTTATATTTATGAAAACCTTTGCTATTAGCCTTTATATTACTTGCAAGTATTCCCTTTTTGCAACTCTTAATATTTTCTTTGTGTCCCTTTGTTCCTTTCTATATTTCTCCCAGTCCGCTGGACAACCACTTTTATTGGCATTTGTGTAAGTCACTTCCTTTAGTTTTATATTCCGTCTTGACAGTAGAAGTGGAACTTTTGATCTTTAGGGGCTGTTTAACTGAATTTTTCCTTTAATTTCAAATGTAGCTTTCAATGTTAATATTTCGCCTTACAGCTTTTGCTCTGTTCCGTCATGATACAGGTATAAAATACAAAGGGTAATTTTATGAATCATGCTCTCAGCATGGAGCTTCACCCACTGGGAGTGCTCATGCTTCCAATTATTTTCCATCCATTAATTTTAGCAAATTTGGAAATTTACTCCTGCAATGTTTGTAACAAAAATTAATACAAGTTATATTTCCTTTCTGTGAGAGAGACTGATGATAGGTGGTGTCTGCCTCGTATATCAAGTGGGCACATGTTCCCATCTGTTCAAACGTGGTTTTCCTTTTGGCGAAAATAACAAATACATAAAACTTGAGAAGATGAAATCAATTTGTATCTTTCCTTCTTTTTCAAATATATCTGTAACAGTACTTAGTACTAAAATGTTTTGCTTAAACAAACAAGTTTTAAAAAAGTAAACATGCTCTGCTTCAATAAATAAGTTTAAATTTAAATTTATTCAGAACCTCCCTCCAAACCAGAATAATGGGGAAATCCTTCCAGAAAATGGGCGGGCGGGCGGGGGGGGGGGAGATAATTGATAAAGGGTACGGTAGCGTAGTGGTTATGTTACTAGGCTAGTAATCCAGAGGCCTGGACTAAAATCCAGAGTCACGAGTTCAAATCCCGCCACGGCGGCTGGCGAATTTAAATTCAATTAATTAAATAAAAATCTGGAATTAAAATACTAGTATCAGTAATGATAGCCATGAAACTACCGGATTGTCGTAAAAACCCATCTGATTCACTAATGTCCTTCAGGGAAGGAAACCTGCCATCCTTACCCGGTCTGGCCTATATGTGACTCCAGACCCACAGCAATGTGGTTGATTCTTAATTGCCCTCTTAGGGATGGGCAATAAATGCCGGCCTTGCCAGCGACGCCCACATCCCGTGAACGAATTTAAAAAATCAAACTTAGAGAGGATAAAACCCCTGGTCTGGATGGATCGCATCTGCACATATTAAAAGAAGTTAGGGGAGAGATAGCAGAGGCACTATTACACATATATAAAAATTCATTAGAAAAGGGAATAGTGCCAGAGGACTGGTGGACAGCTAATGTGATTCCTATATTTAAAAAGGGAGATAGAACAAGTGCAGGGAATATAGACCAATTAGCTTAAGGTCAGTGGTAAGAAAGATTATGGAATCTTTACTCAAAGCTGTAATAGAAAAACAGCTAGAAACCAAAAGTATAATAAAGAATAGTCAGCATTGAATTTCAAAAGGGAAGGTCATGAATTGACCAACCCTATTGAATTCTTTGAAGAAGTAACATAAAGGATAGATAAGGGTAGTGTAGTAGATGTAATTTATATTTGGATTTTCAAAAGGTCTTCGATAAGGTACCGCATAGTTGACCCATGACTAAGGTCAGAGCATATGGAGTCAGGGGACAAGTAGCAGAATGGATAACAAGCTGACTACAAAACAGAAAATAAAGAGTAGGGCTTAATGATAGTTACTCAGACTGGCAAAAGGAGGGAAGTGATGTTCCACAAGGATCGGTGCTGGGACCACTGTTGTTCACCATTTACATAAACAATTTGGTCTCGGGAATCGGAAGTACAATTTCAAAATTTGTGAACGGCACCAAATTGGAGGTATAGTTAATACTGAGGAGGACTGCGACAAAATACAGGAAGACATTAATAAACTTGCAGAATGGGCGTGTAATTGACAAATGAATTTCAATATAAATAAGTGTGAAGTATTACATTTTGGTAGGAAGAATAAGGGGGCCACATATTGTTTGGATAATAAGTCTAAGTGGGGTAGAGGAGCAGAGGGATCTGGGGGTACAGATACATGAATCACTAAAAGTAGTAACGCAGATTAATAAGACCATAAAAAAAGCAAACAAAGCACTAGGGCTCATTTCTAGAGGGATAGAATTGAAACACAGAGAAGTTATGTTAAACTTGCATAGAACCTTGGTTAGACCACACTTGGAGTACTGTGAACAGCTCTGGTCTCCATATTATAAAAAGAATATAGAAGCACTGGAGAAGGTGCAAAAAAGATTTACTAAGATGATACCAGGACTGAGAGGTTATACCAATCAGGAAAGATTGAGCAGGCTGGGGCTCTTTTCTCTAGAAAAAAAGACTGACGGGTGACCTGATAGAGGTCTTTAAGATTATGAAAGGGTTCATTAGGATAGACGTGGAGAAGATGTTTCCACTTGTTGGGAAGACCAGAATTAGGAGCCATAAATATAAGATAGTCACTAATAAATCCAATAGGGAATTCAGGAGAAACTTGGAGAAACTCAGAGAGTGGTTAGAATGTGGGAACTCGCTACCACAAGGAATATTTGAGGCGACTAGCATAGATGCATTTAAGGGGAAGCCAGATAAACACATGAGGGAGAAAGGAATAGAAGGATATGCTGATAGGGTGAGATGAAGTCGGGAGGGAGGAGGCTCGCATGGAGCATAAACACCAGCATGGACCTGTTGAGACAAATGGCCTGTTTCTGTGCTGTACATTCTATGTAATTCTATGTAAAATGGTGCTTTTTTCCTGTTGGTTGCTTTTGAGCTTTGCCTCAGATACACATCTACATAATATATTTTTATAAAAGCCTAAGTTTGTGCACACTCCTGTCAGCTTATATCATTATAAATTCCTCTGATCGCATTTATAATGGTAACTGCACTTGTTAGGAGTCATCGTCATACAGAACAGAACGGACTATTGCAAAGAAGCATACCGACAACTGGACAACCAGGAATACTACAGACGGTTACCCGCAGATCCGACCAAAGAACACACCCACCAGCTCAACAAACTGATCAAGACCTTCGATCCAGACCTTCAAAGCATCCTACGTGCTCTCATCCCACGTACTCCCCGCGTGGGAGACTTCTACTGCCTCCCAAAGATACACAAAGCCAACACACCCAGACGTCCTATCGTATCAGGCAACGGAACCCTGTGTGAGAACCTCTCTGGATACGTCGAGGGCATCCTGAAACCCATTGTACAGGGAACCCCCAGCTTCTGTTGCGACGCTACAGACTTCCTACAAAAACTCAGCACCCACGGACCAGTTGAACCAGGAACACTTCTCACCACGATGGACGTCTCGGCACTCTACACCAGTAGCCCCGAAAGATGACGGCATCGCTGCGACAGCATCAATACTCAACACCAACAACAGCCAATCTCCAGACGCCATCCTACAACTCATCCGCTTCATCCTGGATCACAATGTCTTCACCTTCGACAAACAGTTCTTTACCCAAACACACGGAACAGCCATGGGGACCAAATTTGCACCCCAATACATCAACATTTTCATACACAAGTTTGAGCGGGACTTCTTCACTGCACAGGACCTCCAACCAACGCTATACACCAGATACATCGACGACATTTTCTTCCTATGGACCCACGGCAAAGAATCACTGAAGAGACTACACGATAACATCAACAAGTTCCATCCCACCATTAAACTCACCATGGAATACTCCTCAGAATCTGTTTCATTCTTGGACACACGAATCTCCATCAAAGACGGGCACCTCAGCACCTCACTCTACCGCAAGCCCACGGACAACCACACGATGCTCCACTTTTCCAGCTTCCACCCTAACCACGTCAAAGAGGCCATCCCCTATGGACAGGCCCTGCGAATACACAGGATCTGCTCAGACGAGGAGGAACGCGATGGACACCTACAGACGCTGAAAGACGCCCTCGTAAGAACGGGATAGGACCTCGACTCGTCGATCGACAGTTCCGACGGGCCACAGCGAAAAATCGCATAGACCTCCTCAGATGACAAACATGGGATGCAACCAACAGAGTACCCTTCGTCGTCCAGTACTTCCCCGGAGCGGAGAAACTACGCCATGTTCTCCGCAGCCTTCAACATGTCATCGATGACGACGAACACCTCGCTAAGGCCATCCCCACACCTCCACTACTCGCCTTTAAACAGCCACCCAACCTCAAACAGACCATCGTTCGCAGCAAATTACCCAGCTTTCAGGAGAACAGCGTCCACGACACCACACAACCCTGCCACGGCAACCTCTGCAAGACATGCCAGATCATCGACACAGATACCACCATCACACGAGAGGACACCACCCACCAGGTACGTGGTTCATATTCCTGTGACTCGGCCAACGTTGTCTACCTCATACGTTGCAGGAAAGGATGCCCCGGAGCATGGTACATTGGCGAGACCATGCAGACACTGCGACAACGGATGAACGGACACCGCGCAACAATTGCCAGACAGGAGGGTTCCCTCCCAGTCAGGGAACACTTCAGCAGTCAAGGACATTCAGCCACCGATCTTCAGGTAAGTGTTCTCCAAGGTGGCCTTCGAGACACACGACAACTCAAAATCGTCGAGCAGAAATTGATAGCCAAGTTCCGCACCCATGAGGACGGCCTCAACTGGGATCTTGGGTTCATGTCACGCTACACGTAACCGCACCAGCGCAAAAAAGTTATCTGTTTTTAATACAACGGGTCATTCTCTGTCTTTCTCTTCCTTTCGGATGTTTCTCTCTCTCTCTCTGTCTTTTGTTCTGGCCGTTTGTATATTCGGTGGTCCTGCAGGTAACACCTCTCTGTCTGAACACTTTGATTGCCTCGACAACGGGCAGTTGGAAAGATTATCTGTAATCACCAGGTATTGTTCTCTGAATATAAATGCGGTAACCTTCCATGGAATCCCACACTCACCTGACGAAGGAGAAAGCCTCCGAAAGCTTGTGATTTTCAAATAAAACAGTTGGACTATAACCTGGTGTTGTAAGATTCCTTACATAGAGTCATAGAGTCATAGAGTCATACAGCACGGATAGAGGCCCTTCGGCCCATCGTGTCCGCGCCGGCCATCAGCCCTGTCTACTCTAATCCCATATTCCACCATTTGGTCCGTAGCCTTGTATGCTATGGCATTTCAAGTGCTCATCCAAATGCTTCTTGAATGTTGTGAGGGTTCCTGCCTCCACAAACCTTTCAGGCAGTGAGTTCCAGACTCCAACCACCCTCTGGGTGAAAAAGTTCTTTCTCAAATCCCCTCTAAACCTCCCGCCTTTTACCTTGAATCTATGCCCCCTTGTTATAGAACCCTCAACGAAGGGAAAAAGCTCCTTAGTATCCATCCTATCTGTGCCCCTCATAATTTAAGATAGGTGCACGAAGGGTTGCACTGATTGGCACTCCAAGGCACCCTCTCCAAAGAATGCTAGGATTTGAATTCTGGTTTGCTATTTGTAGAAACATAAAAAATAGGAGCAAGATTAGGCCATTCGGCCCTTCGGGCCTGCTCCGCCATTCAAAATGATCATGGCTGGTTGTCTAACTCAGTACCCTGTTCCCGCTTTTTCCCCATATCCCTTGATCCCTTTAGCATTAAGAAATCAGTACAACAACTGCTAGGTTACTCTCTGTCCTCGCCGTGACCCCAACCTAAATCCCAGAGATGGGGCTGTTGGCATATTAGGGACGGGCACCTGCGCCATGTACCAGTGAATACGGGGCACCCACACAGTGTACCTGCTGGTATTCCCGAGAGGCCCCTTGTCAACCTGAGGATGAGGGAGGCCTGGCTGAGGATTCCAAGGTTACATTACAACGGTGACTACACTTCAAAGGTACTTCATTAGCTGAAAAGTGCTTTGGGACGTCCTGAGATCGTTAAAAGGCACTATATAAACGCAAGTCTTTTCCTTTCTTCATATCCGGTGGGATTTCCAGGGCAGCACAGGATCCCATGAGACGTGTCACCACAGAGGGGCAAAGGTCAGAGGAACCACCGTCAGAAGTTCCTGTTACAGCAAGGAAGTGGGAGGGGGTGGGGGAGAAACTGGTTCCATCCTAACTTCCTTCCTCGACACTGTAAGTGGGCCAGATTTACACCCCGTTTTTCATCGCAACCTCCAAAACTACTGGGGCTAATTCACCACGAGCAGTGATGATGGAGATCTGCTAATGCAGTTAATACCGATTGTTAAGTGGTGAAGGAAGCAACAGATAGAAATTACTGCTGGTGCTGTTACCATACAAATGCCTAAATCGCCCGTATAAAATTCCTCTTTCTGCTATTTTAATGAGGCATTAACTCGTTTAAATAAATAGGTTTATTGGCCTTGTTAAAATAGTAGGGTGGAATTTGATGTGTTAAGTGTTCATACAAAAACATCACCAACAGAAATTTCTAAATCGTTAGACACATTCATTATCTATTGCAATTTTAATATAGTCTTATTCAATGAATATTCAGTTGAGAGACTATAATATTAAGTTCTAGTCTGTCACAAGCACTGTTGAAATTAAATGTTGCTATTTTGGGGGTGGGGTGGGGTGGGGGGGTGCTGGTTTAATTTCCAGAAATTCTGTGTGGACTTTTCCATCTGAATCATCTGAATAATTAATTTTCCAGTTGGGAAACATACTTAATTCATAATTAATTCCAGCATCTACAGGCATTTATATGGCACTGATCTATTCCGCAGAACGAGAGCTTGAAACAGCGCACGATCCAAGAGTTTTAAAAATTGGCCAACGATTCCATCTGTGTGTTTTAATCATATCATAGTGTCATAGTAGGTCCAGCACCGGAGGAGCCCATTCGGCCCATCACGCCTTTGAAACAGCTATCCATTTAGACCCATTTCCCTCCTCTTGCCCTGCAGCTCTGTAAAATTTATTCCCTTCAACTGTTTATCCAATTCCCTTTTGAATTTGCTTCCACTGCACTTTCAGCTACTGACGCTGAAAGACGCCCTCGTAAGAACGGGATATGACGCTCGACTTGTCGATCGACAGTTCCGACGGGCCACAGCGAAGAATCGCATAGACCTCCTCAGAAGACTAACACGGGACGCAACCAACAGAGTACCCTTCGTCGTCCAGTACTTCCCTGGAGCGGAGAAACTACGCCATGTTCTCCGCAGCCTTCAACATGTCATCGATGACGACGAACACCTCGCTAAGGCCATCCCCACGCCTCCACTGCTCGCCTTTAAACAGCCACCCAACCTCAAACAGACCATCGTTCGCAGCAAATTACCCAGCTTTCAGGAGAACAGCGTCCACGACACCACACAACCCTGCCACGGCAACCTCTGCAAGACATGCCAGATCATCGACACGGATACCACCATCACACGAAAGGACACCACCCACCAGGTACATGGTTCATACTCCTGTGACTCGGCCAACGTTGTCTACCTCATACATTGCAGGAAAGGATGCCCCAGAGCATGGTACATTGGCGAGACCATGCAGACACTGCGACAACGGATGAACGGACACCGCGCAACAATCGCCAGACAGGAGGGTTCCCTCCCAGTCGGGGAACACTTCAGCAGACAAGGACATTCAGCCACCGATCTTCAGGTAAGCGTTCTCCAAGGCGGCCTTCGAGACACACGACAACGCAAAATCGTCGAGCAGAAATTGATAGCCAAGTTCCGTACCCATGAGGACGGCCTCAACCGGGATCTTGGGTTCATGTCACGCTACACGTAACCCCACCAGCAAAAAGGTGGAAAAAATTTATATGTTTTTTAAAATTCTCTCTCTCTCTCTCTCTCTCTGCCATTTTGAGTTTCTTTCTGCCTGCCTGTGTAATAGACACAATGTATATCTAGTGTACTGGGAAGTGCTGTTCTCCGTGACTGGCCTGTTTGAATAACAACGACACCTTTTGATTGGTGTGATGCTGTCCCAACATAGTATAAGATATGCGATATGAGAACCTTTTCATTCATTCATCTGACGAAGGAGATAATCTCCGAAAGCTTGTGATTTTAAAATAAATTTGTTGGACTATAACCTGGTGTTGTAAGATTCCTTACATTTGTCCACCCCAGTCCATCACCGGCATCTCCACATCATGCACTTTCAGACAGTGAAATCCAGATCGTTACAATTTGATGTGTAAAAAAAATTTCCTCATATTGCCTCTGGCTCTTTTGCTGATCACCTTAAATCTGTGTCCTATGGTTACTGACCCTTCTGCCACTGGAAACTGTTTCACATTATTTAGTCTATCAAAACCATTCATGATTTTGAACACCTCTATCAAATCTCCTCTTAATGTTCTCTGCTCTAAAGGGAACAACCCCAGCTTCACCAGTCTCTCCACATTACTGAAGTCTCTCATCCCTGGTACCATTCTGGTAAATCTCTTCTGCACCCTCTCTAAGGCCTTGACATCCATCCAGAATTGAATGCAATACTCCAGCTGAGGCCTAACCAGTGTTTTATAAAGGTTTAGCATAACTTCCTTGCTTTTGTACTCTTTGTCTCTATTAATAAAGCCCATGATCCCATATGCTTTTTCAACAGTCTTCTCAACTTGTCCTTTTTTTATTCATCCATGGAATGTGGACGTCAAAGGCGAGGCCAGCATTTATTGCCCATCCCAAATTGCCCTTGAGAAGGTGGTGGTGAACCATCTTCTTGAACCGCTGCAGTCCGTGTGGTGAAGGTTCTCCCATGATGCTGTTAGGAAGGGAGTTGCAGGATTTTGACCCAGTGACGATGAAGGAACGGTGATATATTTCCAAGTTGGGATGCTGTTTGACTTGTAGAGAACGTGCAGGTGGTGTTGTTCCCACGTGCCTGCTGCTTTTGTCCTTCTAGGTGGTAGATGTCGCGGGTTTGGGAGGTGCTGTCGAAGAAGCCTTGGCGAGTTGTTGCAGTGCATCCTGTGGATGGTAGACACTGCAGCCACAGTGCGCTGGTGGTGAAGGGAGTGGATGTTTAAGGTGGTGGGTGGGGTGCCAATCAAGCGGGCTACTTTGTCCTGGATGGTGTCGAGCTTCTTGAGTGTTGTTGGAGCTTCACTCATCCAGGCAAGTGGAGAGTATTCCATCACACCCCTGACTTGCGCCTTGTAGATGGTGGAAAGGCTTTGGGGAGTCAGGAGTTCAGTCACCTGACACAGAATACCCAGCCTCTGACCTGATCTTGTAGCCACAGTATTTATGAGGCTGGTCCAGTTAAGTTTCTGGTCAATGGTGACCAGAATGTTGATGGTGGGGGATACGGTGATGGTAATGCTGTTGAATGTCAAGTGGAGGTGGTTAGACTCTCTCTTGTTGGAGATGGTCATTGCCTGGCACTTGTCTGGCGCGAATGTTACTTGCCACTTATCAGCCGAAGCCTGGATGTTGTCCAGGTTTTGCTACATGTGGGCACGGACTGCTTCATTATCTGAGGGGTTGCAAATGGAACTGAACACTGTGCAATCATCAGCCAACATCCCCATTTCTGACCTTATGATGGGGCGAAGGTCATAGATGAAGCAGCTGAAGATGGTTGGGCCGAGGACACTGCCCTGAGGAAATCCTGCAGCAATTTCCTGGGGCTGAGATGATTGGCCTCCAACAACCACTACCATCTTCCTTTGTGCTAGGTATGAAACTAGCCACGGGAGAGCTTTCCCCCTGATTCCCATCGACTTCAATTTTACGAGGGCTCCTCGGTGCCACACTCGGTCAAATGCTGCCTTGATGTCAAGGGCAGTCACTCTCACCTCACCTCTGGAATTCAGCACTTTTGTCCATGTTTGGACCAAGGCTGTAATGAGGTCTGGAGCTGAGTGGTCCTGGCGCAACCCAAACTGAGCATCTGTGAGCAGGTTAATGGTGAGTAAGTGCCGCTTGATAGCACTGTCGATAACACCTTCCATCTCTTTGCTGATGATTGAGAGTAGACTGATGGGCGGTAATTGGCCGGATTGGATTTGTCCAGCTTTTAGTGGACAGGACATACCTGGGCAATTTTCCACATTGTCGGGTAGATGCCAGTGTTGTAGCTGTACTGCAACAGCTTGGCTAGAGGCGCAGCTAGTTCTGGGGCAGAAGTCTTCAGCACTACAGCTGGGATGTTGTCGGGGCCCATAGCCTTTGCTATATTCAGTGCATTCAGCCATTTCTCGATATCACATAGAGTGAATCGAATTGGCTGAAGACTGGCTTCTGTGATGGTGGGGATCGCGGGAGGTGGCCAAGATGAATCATCCACTCGGTATATCTGGCTGAAGATGGTTGCAAACATCGGAACATAGGAACATAGGAACAGGAGTAGGCCATTCAGCCCATCGAGCCCGCTCCGCCATTTGATAAAATCATGGCTGATCTGTGATCTCACTCCATATACCTGCCTTTGGCCCATATCCCTTAATACCTTTGGTTGCCAAAAAGCTATCTATCGCAGATTTAAAATTAGCAATTGAGCTAGTATCAATTGCCGTTTGTGGAAAAGAATTCCAAACTTCTACCACCCTTTGTGTGAAGAAATGTTTTCTAATCTCACTCCTGAAAGGTCTGGCTCTAATTTTTAGACTGTGCCCCCCACTCCTAGAATCCCCAACCAGCAGAAATAGTTTCTCTCTATCCACCCTATCTGTTCCCCTTAATATCTTATAAACTTCGATCAGATCACCCCTTAACCTTCTAAACTCTTGAGAATACAACCCCAATTTGTACAATGTCTCCTCGTAACTTAACCCTTGAAGTCCTGGTATCATTCTAGTAAACCTACGCTGCACTCCCTCCAAGGCCAATATGTCCGTCCGAAGGTTCGGTGCCCAGAACTGCTGACAGTACTCCAGGTGTGGTCTAACCAGGGTTTTGTATAGCTGCAGCATAACTTCTGCCCCCTTGTACTCTAGTCCTCTCGATATAAAGGCCAGTATTCCATTAGCCTTATTGATTATTTTCTGCACCTGTTCATGACACTTCAATGATCTATGTACCTGAACCCCTAAGTCCCTGTGCCTTCATCTAAGTCGTCAATAAATATTGTGAATAAATGTGTCCCCAAGACAGATCCCTGCGGGACTCCACTAGTCATATCCTGCCAATGTGAGTACCTTCCCATTATCCCTACTCTCTGTCTCCTTTCGCTCAGCCAACTTCCTAACCAAGTCTGTACTTTTCCCTCGATTCCATGGGCTTCTATCTAAGCTAACAGTCTCTTATGTGGGACTTTATCAAATGCCTTCTGGAAGTCCATATAAATAACATCCATTAACATTCCCCTGTCCACTACTTCAGTCACCTCTTCAAAAAATTCAATCAGGTTTGTCAGGCACGACCTACCTTTCACAAATCCATGCTGGCTCTCTCTGATTAACTAAAAATTCTCGAGGTGTTCAGTCACCCTATCCTTAATTATAGACTCCAGCATTTTCCCCACAACAGATGTTAGGCTAACTAGTCTATAATTCCCTAGTTTCCCTCTCTGTCCTTTCTTTAAAAGCAGACTGACATGTGCAATTTTCCAATCTAGAGGGACGGTTCCTGAATCTAGAGAACTTTGAAAGATTACAGTTAAGGCATCTGAAATGTGCTCACCTACTTCCTTTAAAACCCTGGGATGGAAACCATCCGGTCCTGGGGATTTGTCACTCTTTAGTGCTATTATTTTCTTCATTACTGTTGTTTTACTTATGTTAATTTTATCGAGTCCCTGTCCCCGATTCAATATTAGTTTTCTTGGGATTTCCGGCATGCTATCCTCTTTCTCAACTGTAAATACTGAAGGAAAGTAATTATTCAACATGTCCACTATTTCCCCATTGTCAATGACAATATCCCCACTTTCAGTTTTGAAGGGGCCAACACTGCTCCTGACCACCCTCTTTTTCCTAATATAACTATAAAAGTTCTTCGTATTGGTTTTGATATCCCTTGCAAGTTTCTTTTCATACTCTCTTTTTGTAGCTCTTACTATCTGTTTTGTGACCCTTTGTTGATCTTTGTATCTTTCCCATTTGCCAGAGTCTGTGCCATTTTTTGCCTTTTTGTATGCCCTTTCCTTATGTCTTATATTGTCCCTTACCTCTTTAGTTGCCCATGGCTGTTTTTTTTGGCAAGTCGAGTTCTTGCCCCTCAAGGGTATTAACCAGTTCTGTATCACGTTAAATGTTTCTTTAAACATTTCCCACTGATCATCAGTCGTTTTACCCATTAACAGATTTGCCCAGTTTACTGTGGACAGTCTCTGTCTCATCCCATTGAAGTCGGCCTTACCCAAATCTAGAATCTTAGCAGCTGATTCACTTATTTCCCTTTCAAACACTACCTTGAACTCGATCATGTTATGATCACTATTGGATAGATGTTCACCATAGTTAAGCTGTTAACTAAATCTGGTTCATTACTCATTACTAAATCTAGTATGGCTTGCCCCCTTGTTGCCTCTAGGATATACTGCTGTAGAAAACTATCCCGGACACACTCAAGAAATTCACTACCTTTCTGACAGTTGCTAGTCTGCTTTTCCCAATCTATGTGAAGGTTAAAGTCCCCCATTAAGACCACAATGCCTTTGTTACACGCTTGTCTCATCTCTGCATTTATACAATCTAGCACTTCAGAGCTGCTGCCAGGGCTCCTATACACAACTCCCACTATAGTCTTAGATCCTTTCCTATTTCTTAATTCAACCCATAAGGTCTCTTTTGGCTGCTTACCTCTCGTTATATCCCCCTCTATCATTGAAGTGATTTAATCTCTAATCACTAAGATGACTCCTCCCCCTCTTCCATTTTCCCTATCTCTCCTGTAGACCTTATAACCTGGTATATTTAGTTCCCAATCCTGACCATCCTGCAGCCAAGTCTCAGTAATAGCTATCATGTCATACCCTCCAATTTGAATTTGTGCCTGTAGTTCATTTAATTTATTCCTTATATTCCATGCATTTGTATATAGAACTCTTAGTTGGGCCACACACCCTAGCCTGACCTTCAGCTTTGATGCTGGGTTAATCGCCTTACGCCTTTTAGTTTTCACTTTATCTGTCGTGCCTAAAGTACACTTTCTTTCTGCTGCTCTACGCTTTTCCCTTTCACTTGTTCTTGAACAACTGTTTGTACTATTTGTATTGTAAATTTCCCCTGGGTCTTCCCCTCTCTTGCTGCTTTCAACTTTACTCTCTTCTGACTCCCCGCTCAGGTTCCCATCCCCCTGCCACTCTAGTTTAAACCCTCCCCAACAGCAGTTGCAAACCCCCTTGCGAGGATATCAGTCCCGGATCTGTTGAGGTGCAACCCATCCGGCTTGTACAGGTCCCACCTTCCCCAGAATCGGTCCCAATTCCTCAGGAATCTAAATCCCTCCCTCCTGCACCAAGCCTCCAGCCAAGCATTCATCCGATCTATTCTCCTTTTCCTATACTCACTAGCATGTGGCACTGGGAGTAATCCTGAGATTACTACCCTTGAGGTCCTGCTTTTTAACTTATTTCCTAACTCCTTATATTCTGCTTGCAGGACCTCGTCCCTCTTTTTACCTATATCGTTGGTACCGATATGTACCACGACCTCTGGCTGTTCACCCTCCCCTTTCAGAGTGTCCTGCAGCCGCTCAGTGACATCCATGACCCTGGCACCAGGGAGGCAATATACCATCCTGGAATCACGTTTACGGCCGCAGAAACGCCTATCTGCTCCCCTAACTATAGAATCCCCTATCACAATTTCTCGCTCGACCTTTCTCCTCCCCTCCTGTACAGCTGAGCCACCCATGGTGCTCTGGTCTTGGGTCTGGCTGCACTCCCCAGAGGAACCCTCTCCCCCACCAGTACCCAGAACTGAATACTGGTTGGAGAGTGAGATGCCCTCAGGGGACTCCTGCACTACCTGCCTGGTCCTCCTTGTCAGTCTGGCGGTCACCCAGCCCCTCTCTGCCTGCACTCTCTTAATCTGCCGGGTGACCACCTCCTGAAACGTGCTATCCACGAAACTCTCAGCCTCGTTGATGCACTGCAGTGACGCCAGCTGCTGCTCAAGGTCCGAAACCCGGAGCTCGAGCTCCACCAGCTGACGACACTTCCTGCACCTGTGGTTGTCCAGGACACGGGAAGCGTCCTGGAGTTCCCACATGACACAGGTCATGCAATCCACAGGTCTGAGCTGCTCTGCCATGCCTTAATTTATTAGATTAACTTAAACCAAGCAAAAACAAATTTAGCGTTAAATACGGTTATTTTTGGTTTTGTCACTCTAGTTAAGTAGTTTAAGTTTTTAATTTTAATGAGCTACCAGTAGTTTTTCGCTTTTAATTCAATTTTACCCAATTCCCTAACTCAGAGAAAAAAAAACTGTAATACTCACCAGCCAATCACCTACCTGCTGTCCTGTGACGTCACTCCTTGTTTTTCCACCGATTGCCTCTCTGCTGGAATGAAGCCTGTAGGTAGGCCCAGAGCCTGGGCCTTTAGTAGTGCTCCGAGTCCTGCCCTCTCTCCCAGGTCCGCTCCCGCCTGTAGCTCCGCTCCGAGTGTAGGTAGGCCCAGAGCCTGGGCCTTTAGTAGTGCTCCGAGTCCTGCCCTCTCTCCCAGGTCTGCTCCCGACTGTAGCTCCGCTCCGAGTGTAGGTGGGCCTTCAAGCCTGGGCCTTTAGTAGTGCTCCGAGTCCTGCCCTCTCTCCCAGGTCCACTCCTGCCTGTAGCTCCGCTCCAAGTGTCAACTCTTCAAAAGCTTCAGCCTTGTCTTTCGCACTCACTCACTGGACTCCACCATCAATGAGGATGGGGATGTTTGCAGAGCCTCCTCTTCCCTTTAATTGTTTAATTGTCCACCACCATTCACAACAGGACTGCAGAGCTTTGATCTGATCCGTTGGTTGTGGAATCGCTTAGCTCTGCCTATAGCATGTTGCTTCCGCTGTTTAGCATGCATGTAGTCCTGAGTTGTAGCTTCACCAGGTTGGCACCTCATTTTTAGGTACGCCCGGTGCTGCTCCCAGCATGCTCTTCTACGCTCCTCATTGAACCAGGGTTGATCCCCTGGCTTGTTAGTAATGGTAGAGTGAGGAATATGCCGGGCCATGAGGTTACAGATTGTGCTGGAATACAATCCTGCTGCTGCTGATGGGCCACAGAGCCTCATGGATGCCCAGTTTTGAGCTGCTAGATCTGTTCTGAATCTATCCCATTTAGCACGGTGGTAGTGCCACACAACACGTTGGATGGTGTCCTCAGTGTGATGATAGGATTCATCTCCACGAGGACTGTGCGGTGGTCACTCCTACCAATACTGTCATGGACAGATGCATCTGCGACAGGTAGATTGGTGAGGACGAGGTCAAGTAGGTTTCCCCCATGTTGGTTCGCTCACCTCCTGCCGCAGGCCCAGTCTGGCAGCTGTGTCCTTCAGGATTCGGCCAGCTCGGTCAGTAGTGGTGCTGCCGAGCCACTCTTGGTGATGGACATTGAAGTCCCCCAATCTGAGTTCATTCTGTGCCCTTAATACCCTCAGTGCTTCCTCCAAGTGGTGCTCAACATGGAGGAGGACTGATTCATCAGCTGAGGGAGGACGGTAGGTGGTAATCAGCAGGAGGTTTCCTTGCCCATGTTTGACCTGATGCCATGAGATTTCATGGGGTCCAGAGTCAATGTTGAGGACTCCCAGGGCCACTCCCTCCTGACTGTATATCACTGTACCGCCACCTCTGGTGGGTCTGTCCTGCCGGTGGGACAGGACATACCCAGGGATGGTGATGGAAGAGTCTGGGACGTTGGCTGAAAGATATGATTCTGTGAGTATGGCTATGTCAGACTGTTGCTTGACTAGTCTGTGGAACAGCTCTCCAAATTTTGGTACAAGTCCGCAGATGCTAGTGAGGAGGACTTTGCAGTGTCAACTGGGCTTGGTGTTTTGCCGTTGTCGTGTCCGGTGCCTAGTGGTCTGATGTCGGGTGGTTCGTCCGGTTTTATTCTTATTATGATTTTTTGTCGCGAGATTTTACAACTGAGTGGCTTGCTGGGCCATTTCAGAGGGCAATTAAGAATCAATCACATTGCTGTAGGTCTGGAGTCACATATAGGCCAGACCGGGTAAGGACGGTAGGTGGTAAAGAACATTGGTGAACCAGATGGGTTTTTACAACAATCCAGTAGTTTCATGGCCACCATTACTGGTACTGTTTTTTTTAATTCCAGATTTTATTTTTAATTAATTGAATTTAAATTCCCCAGCTGCTGTGACGGGATTTGAACTCATGATTCCAGATTATTAGTCCGGGGCTCTGGATTACTGGTCCAGTAACATAACCACTATGCTACCGTACCCAAATATCCTGCCACCTTCACCCCCAGATCTCTCTGTTCCTGTACCCCCTTTAAGATTGTACCATTTAGTTTATATTGCCTCTCCTCATTCTTCCTACCAAAATGAATCCCTTCACATTTCTCTGCGTTAAATTTCATCTGCCATGTGTCTGCCCATTTCACCAGTCTATGTCCTCCTGAAGTCTGTTACTATCCTCCAAATTGTTTACTACAGTTCCAACTTCTGCAAACTTTGAAATTATACCCTCTATACCCAAGTCCAGGTCATTAATATATATATCAAAAAGAGCAGTGGTCCTAATACTGACCCCTGGGGAACACCACTATATACTTCCCTCCAGTCTGAAAAACAACTGTTTACCACCACTGTCTGCTTTCTGTCCCTTAGTCAATTTTGTATCCATGCTGCCACTGTCCCTTTCATCCCATGGGCTTTAATTTTGCTAACAAGTCCAATATGTGATACTTTATAAATGTCTTTTGAAAGTCCATATACACAACATCAACCGCATTACCCTCATCAACCCTCTCAGTTACTTCATCAAAGAACTCAATCTGGTTAGTCAAATATGATTTTCCTTTAACAAATCAGTGCTGACTTTCATTTATTAGCCCTTACTTTCCCAAGTGCCAATTAATTTTGTCCTGGATTATTGTCTCTAAACATTTCCCCATCACCCAAGTTAGGCCGACTGGCCAGTAATTGCGTGGTTTATCCCTCTACCCTTTTTTGAACAGGGGTGTAACATTTGCAATCCTCCAGTGCTCTGGCGATGCCCCCATATCTAAGGATGTTTGGAAGATTGTGGCCAGAGTCTCTGCAATTTCCACCCTTACTGCCCTCAGTAACCTAGCGTGCATCCCATCTGGACCGGGTGACTTTTTCTACTTTGAGTACTGCCAATCTTTTAAATACCTCCTCTTTATCTATTTTTAACCTACCCAATATCTCTATTACCTCCTCCTTTACTGCTAGTGAAGACTGATGTGAAGTATTCCTTTAGTGCCTCAGCCATGCTCTCTGCCTCCACAAGAAGATCTCCTTTTTTGTCCCTAATCAGTCCCAACCTTCCTTTGACTACCCTTTCCCTGTTTATATGTTTATAAAAGACTTTTGGGTTCCCTTTTATGTTAGCCGTTAATCTATTCTCACACTCTCTCTTTGCCCCTCATTCCCTTTTTTAGATCTCCTCTGTACTTTCTGTATTCAGCCTGGTTCTCAACTGTATTATAAACCTTACATTCGTCATAAGCTCCTTTTTCTGTTTCATCTTAATTTCTATATCTTTAGTCATCCAGGGAGCACTAGCTTTGGATGCCCTTCCTTTCCTCCTCGTGGGAACGTGTCCACTCTGTACCCAAACCATCTCCTCCTTGAAGGCCTCCCATTGTTCAATTACTCTTTTGCCTGCCAATTTTTGATTCCAATCCACCTGGGCAAGATCCCTTTTTAACTCACTGAAATTTGCCCTCCTCCAGTTAAGTATTTTCACGTTTGATTGTTCCTTGTCCTTTTCCATAACTATTGTAAACCTAATGATATTATGATCACTGTTCCCCAAGTGCTCCCCCACTGAAACATGCTCCACTTGCCCCACTTCATCCCCCAGAACGACATCTAACACTGCTTCCTTCCTCGTTGGTCTGGAAACACACTGGGGGAAGAATTGGATAAGGGCCTGTTTTTGGGCGGGGGTAGCACGATCCGTTATTACCCCGCGCCCAATGGTCCCTGCGCAGGCAGGATGAGATTTTTGTCAGGCCTGAGGACTCACCTGCAATCTGGGTTGGAAATCAGCGTTGAACGAGGATTCTATGCAATTTGCACTTTCCAACAGCAGGGGGAAGCTCCAATCTTTTAAAGGCAGGCTGTCTGTTACAAATCTCTTAAAGGTAGCTGGTACCTGTTATTTGCTGAACATAACAGCCTGCTGTCTGCACAGACGCTGAACAGAGATCAGACATCGCACACATAAAGCACAGATGCAGGTCCCATCCCTATTTTTACATACTGATGAGTTATGTTAAAAACATTGAATAAAGGTTGCGCACCACTAAATCCCACATCCTCCAATCTGCATGCCAGACCTCACCAATCTGCTGATCTTAGACTCTGTGCACCAAGGTTCTCTGCTGATGCACCAGATGCTTTGATGCAAGAAGTGGGCAGAAGGAGGGACATCCTATATCCGCAGTTGTGAGGGGATGCAAGAGGCCCTCGAGACATACACCCAAAAGGTAGTGGGAGGCAGTGGGGTATGTAGTCAATGCCAGGCACACAGTATCATGAACATGGATGCAGAACAGGAAGAAGTTCAATGCTTTGACGTGAGTGGTCAAGGTGAGTGAGGTCAACTGTCAAGTGGCGTCTCCTACCAACTACACCACTAGCCGCATCCATTGCTCCATGCGCTACACCCCCATCACCCACACACCAACAAACTCTTTCCATCAGTACTCAACCCTCTCACCCTTACACATTACCACTGTTGCAAGCCGCCCACCCACAACTCACAGGCCACACACACTGGCAGCTACTCATCCATGATAGGCACATCACCCAGACACACGTCCCGCTTTCTTGCAGGAGAAGCTGGCACATATCAGGAGGCAGCAAGTGGTGGTGGCATTTTGCCCCTCGAGCCTGTTCCACCATTTGATCAGATCAGGGTTGATCTGTGACCTAACTCCATATACCCGCCTTAGCCCCATATCCCTTAATACCCTTGGTTCACAGAATCTATCAATCTCAAATTTAGAATTCTCAATTGAGCTAGCATCCACTGCTGTCTGCAGAAGACCATTCCAAACTTCTCCCACCCTTTGCCCGTGGAAGCATTTTCTAACTTCACTCCTGCACGTCCTGGCTCTAAATGTTAGGCTATGTCCCTGCGTCCTAGTATTCAAGTCTAGGAGACCTCTAAAAACAGTTACAAATGTCTCGGCAGCCAGAAGCAATAATCCAGCCACTAACCTGTAAATCCTGCATGGTCCCTTTAAATAGCACCGGTAGGTGCTCCTCCAGGCTCTCTAAGGCACATTCAGATGGTCGGGGTTAAGACTGTGCATTGAGTTGAGCGTTAAATCCCAAAATGGAGTCTATCACTTTAAATCAGCATTGTACACTGAAGCCACTTTCTCCCTTCTTTACATGATTCCAGCGTTCGTTATCTGCGCCTGCGTTAACTCCTTTACCAAAATGGCGTCTAGCGCACGTCATGCTGGAATCATGCGTGCGTATCCAAAACGCCATCTTGGATGTCGAAGAGGCCGTGTAGCGCTGAAACAACGGGCACTACACAGCCCAATTTAGCGCCCACCGTTCCAGAAAGTTCTCTTATATGGGGAGAGAGCGGGAATATGGTATTGAGATAGAGGATCAGCCATGATCATATTGAATGGTGGAGCAGGCTCGAAGGGCTGAATGGCCTACTCCTGCTCCTATTTTTTATGTTTCTACACATTTCAGGAATTCCTCCCCCTCTTTGCCCTTTACACTGTTACTATCCCAGTCTATATTGGGATAATTGAAGTCCCCTGTTATCACTACTCTACGGTTTTTGCAACTTTCTGTAATTCAACTGCAATTTGCTCCTCTATATCCTTCCTACTATTTGAAATGGTTTTTGAATCGGACCTTTACTCCTGAGAACAGCAAGGTGGAAGGAATTAAAAAGAGAAAATCTGTGAAACGCAACAATAATTTGCATTTATATAGAGCCTTTCCTGTAGTAAAAACATCCCAAGGCGCTTCACAGGAGCGTTATAAAATAAAATCTGACACCTAGCCACAAAAGGAGGTATTAGGGCAGGTGACCAAAAGGTAGGTTTTAAGGAGTGTCTTAAAGGAGGAGAGAGGGGTAGAGAGGCACAGAGGTTTAGAGAGGGATTCCAGAGCTTAGGGCCTAGGCAGATGAAGGCACAATGGTGAAGCAAAGAAAATCAGGGATGCGCAAGAGGCTAGAATTGAGGAGCACAGCGTCAATACCCAAACGTTAACCTGTCCATTCCCTTCACAGACCCTGATAAATATGGGATGATTGCCCCTGATATATGAACTAACCCCTTACTCTGCTGAATAGGTGCGAACAAAGAGGTAGATCTCCCAAACCCGAGACCTCTACCACCTAGAAGGACAAGGGCAGCAGGCACATGGGAACAACACCACCTGCACGTTCCCGCTCCAAGTCACACACCATCCCGACTTGGAAATAAAACGCCGTTCCTTCATCGTCGCTGGGTCAAAATCCTGGAACTCCCTTCCTAACAGCGATGTGGGAGAACCTTCACCACACGGACTGCAGCGGTTCAAGAAGGCGGCTCGCCACCACCTTCTCGAGGGCAATTAGGGATGGGCAATAAATGCCGGCCTCGCCAGCGACGCCCACATCCCATCAACGAATTTTTAAAAAGGCATAAAATTGCAGATCGGCCGCCCGTTATAGAAACCATCCGACTTTCATTACATTGAAATTAATATTATGAATACCAGGCCTCAATTTAATGTCTCATCCAAGAGATGGCACCTCCAACATTGCAGCATTCCCTCAGTACTGCACTGGAGTACCAGCCCTAGATTGTGTGCTCTAGTCTCCAGAGCAGGACTTAAACCCACAACCTTCTGACTCAGAGGCATAAATGCTACCACTGAGCCACAGCTGACAGTGGCTGTAGAAGTTACAGTGGAGAATCACTCCTGAGCAAATTCCCAGTGCATATTTATACCAAGCATGTAAAAATTACACAATTCTAAACTTACTCATCAAACTGTTTCTTTAATGTTTGAAATCCCTACAAGGAATTTCCCCCCCCCCAAGATATGTCTGTCCTTTTATCTGGAGCCGGGTAATTTCATCCAGGCCTGATTGCTATTGAATTCCTCTCTGCGTGTGTTGCAGGGATGCATCATAGGAATTGTTTTCACCATGCTCCTGTCGAACACCAATACCCAGATATGCCGTGACAAGCCAAGCAGAAAATTTACAAATGAAAGCTGTGAGGCACAAGTGCTGGGAAAATAAAAATAAAGTTTTATTATTTATTACATAGAATAGAATTACATAGAATTTCACTGCACAGAAAGAGGCCATTCGGCCCATCAGGTCCATGCCGGCATTTATGTTCCATTTATGACCCCCGCCCCTCGCACCATATTTCATCTCACTTTATCAACATATCCTTCTATTCCCTCATGTGTTTATCTGGCTTCCCCTTAAATGCATCTATGCTATTCAGCTCAACTACTCCTTGTGGTAGCGAGTTCCACATTCTAACCACTCTCTGGGTAAAGAAGTTTCTCCTGAATTCCCTATTGGATTTATTAGTGCATATCTTATATTTATGGCTCCTAGTTCTGGTCTCCCCCACAAGTGGAAACATCTTCTCTACATCTACCCTATCAAACCCTCTCGTGATTTTAAAGACCTCTATCAGGTCACCCCTCAGTCTTCTCTTTTCTGGAGAAAAGAGCCCCAGCCTGTTCAGTCTTTCCTGATGGGTATAACCTCTCAGTTCTGGGGTATCATCCTTGTAAATCTTTTTTGCACTTACTGCAGGGCTTCTTTATACAATTTAAGCCATTAAACTCTCCCCATATAAGAAAGCATAAGAGAACTTTCTGGAACAGTGGGCGCTAAATTGGGCTGTGTATTGCCCGTTGTTTCGGCGCTACACGGCCTCTTCGACATCCAAGATGGCGTCTTGGATACGCACACACATTTCCAGCGTGACGTGTGCCAGACGCCATCTTGGTATAGGAGTTAACGCAGGCACAGATAACGAACGCTGGAATCATGTAAAGAAGGGAGAAAATGGCTTCAATCAGTGTACAACAAATAAAGGTTCTGAGCTAACGGCATTGTTTGAAGTTTTTTCTTGTGTTGCTGAGGGGAACGGACAGTGCACAGAGGAGATGTTTGTGAGGCACTTTGATGCTGACCTCAGACCCTCTGGGTTGAAGTCAGTCAGTTAACCAAACCTGGACCATGCGGAATGACCACATGTTCAGGTGTTGGTCAGTGATGATGAAGCCCATCAAACCCATTCTATCTAGAGTCAATGTATGATTTTTCTATCATGAATGTCCCTCCCACACCACATAATGGGGTGATAGCGAGTCGGCAGCCCATTTTACATCTCTCCATTTTGAGGAGAAGTGTATAACGGGCTGCCAACTCGCTAACACCCGTTTTACACTATCGTTCAAAGTCAAGATCTACCCCCAATCTCTTTGAGAAACTAAAAATCAGGCAGTGCTATTAATATCTCTATTTGACCGGCTCGAGGTTTATAATACTTTTACCTTCAGTCAGTCATGTGATAGGTTACTTCAGGAAATTTGCTTTATATTACTGTGATGGTCAAAAGCACTGTCACATTTAGGTGCTGCAATGGGAATAGGGTAAACATGAAAAACCATACTCCATATCTTAGAGCAGCCATCAGCGATTGAATGGGAGAAGTACTAGTTTAAATAAAGATGCAAATGGGAGCTTTGACTACACCGGCCCACGATGAAACGTTGTGTGCCGTAAAATCGCTCTGAAGGCCAAAAAGCCCGCAGCCACTCACAGTCTCTGATCAAGCATGGCTACCTGTGCAAGATACACAGGAGTGTAGTCAGTCTGAACTGTGCTCTTAACCATTACATACACATCTGAACCCCAATCACCGGTGATAGTTGATACAGAAAGAAAGACTTGCATTTATATAGCGCCTTTCACGACCTCGCGATGTCCCAAAGCGTTTTACAGTCAATGAAGTACTGTTGAAGTGCAATTATTGTTGTAATATAGGAAACAAGGCACAAATTTGCACACTGTAAGGTCCCACATACAGCAATGTGATAATAACCAAATAATCATTTTTTTAGGTGTTGGCTGAGGGCTAAATATTGACCAGGACTCCCCTGCTTTTCTTTGAAATAGTGCCATCTGAAAGACAGTGCCACATTCCCTCAGTACTGCACAGAAAGGTAAGCCTAGATTACATGCTGAAGTCTCTATAGTGGGACTTTGAACCTATAGCCTGCAGGCTTAGAGGTAAGAATACTACTCTCTGAGCCACAACTGGCAACATGCAAATACCTAATACAGGCCAACAATGTGCAAAATGCACCCAAACAAATGGTAGATTCCAGTATCCAACGTTGCCAGTTCTGTTCCCTCGTGCAGTGTTGGGGTCAATCACTTCTCCGTGACGTTTCCCCATGCACTGGAGGAAGGACGCCCACTCCATTTACCTCACTCAGCTTTCATCAACTTCGGAGCTGCTACCGACATTGTGTAAATTATTAGATATTAGCCCTGTCCTCTCACCTCTGAGTCAGAAGGCTGTTGGTTCAAGTCCCACTCCACAAAATCTAGGCTGGCACTCCAGTGCAGTACTGAGGGAGGTGTCATCTATCAGATGAGACATTAAACTGAGGCCCCGCCTGCCCTCACAGGTGAATGTAAAAGATCCCATAGCACTAGTAGCCCGCTTGATTGGCACCCCATCCACCACCCTAAACATTCACTCCCTTCATCACCGGCGCACAGTGGCTGCAGTGTGTACCATCCACAGGATGCACTGCAGCAACTCGCCAAGGCTTCTTCGACAGCACCTCCCAAACCCGTGACCTCTACCACCTAGAAGGACAAGGGCAGTAGGCACATGGGAACAACACCACCTGCACGTTCCCCTCCAAGTCACACACCATCCCGACTTGGAAATATATCCCCGTTCCTTCATCGTCGCTGGGTCAAAATCCTGGAACTCCCTTCCTAACAGCACTGTGGGAGAACCTTCACCACACGGACTGCAGCGGTTCAAGAAGGCGGCTCACCACCACCTTCTCAAGGGCAATTAGGGATGGGCAATAAATGCTGGCCTTGCCAGTGACGTCCACATCCCATGAACGAATACAAAAAAAGAATTTGAAGAAAAGCAGGGGAATCCTCTCTGGTGTCCTGGCCAACATTTATCCCTCAACCAACGTCACCAAAAAACAGATAATCAGGACATTAACTCATTGCTGTGTGTGGAACCTTGCTCTGCGCAAATTGGCCATGACACCAGGGAGAAATCCCCTGCTTTTCTTCAAATTTTTTTTTTATTCGTTCATGGGATGTGGACGTCGCTGGCGAGGCCCGCATTTATTGCCCATCCCTAATTGCCCTTGAGAAGGTGGTGGTGAGCCGCCTTCTTGAACCGCTGCAGTCCATGTGGTGAAGGTCCTCCCACAGTGCTGTTTGGGAGTTCCAGGATTTTGATCCAGTGACGATGAAGGAACACTGATAATGTTTTCTATATTACAACAGTGACTACACTTCAAAAGTACTTAATTGGCTGTAAAGCACTTTGGGACGTCCTGTGGTCATGAAAGGCGCAATATAAATGCAAGTCTTTCTTTCTTAAAATAATACACCGTGAGTTGCAATGGTACTCACCCCACCCCACCCTGAGCACTACTATTTCAAAAAAATATAATTAAATGAAGAGAAAAGGAGATCTTTCAATTCAGCCAATGTCGTCTGAAAAGATAAGAGCAGCTGCTGAAATTATGAACAAACGAGACCTGAAAATGTGTCTTACTGTTAGAAAATGGGATTGAGAAAGAATTTTTGCAGTGCTGCTCTACATGAGCTATACAACAGCACCCTCTGTGGGAAGGATGAGTTGATGGTTGCCGTGTGCAAAGAGCACTGTGATTCTCAATAATGATGAGGGGAAGGGGAGGCACATTCTTCATCCAGCACGTTTCTAATTCTTACCCTCCATTTTTGTTATAAGTTTTGGATGGGGTGATGGCCACAGGTCAAAGCAGAATCAGTTCAATGGAAAAGACAGGACTTGATCAAGTCTAAGCCACAAGTCCTGCCCCAGATTAAACTGATTCACTGTGGGGAGCAATCTCAAAAGTACACATCATTAGGCAGGTTGCAGCAGGCTTCACTTTGCATAACGGGCCTACTAACTCTCCTGTATCGGGCAGAAGCCCCGTGCATTTTAAAAGGGGTTTTCTTTCAGATTGTATTATTTTCTCTTGGTCAGGGAGGTGTCTGACACCTGTGGAAACCCATCCGCATGTTTAACCGTCTCTGGGCCAAATGACTGGGGAAAAAAAAACACGGAAGTAGAGGCTCCATTTGCCTGACATGGACTGCACACATTCCACCCATAGCAACACCCTCACTTACCTAATCCCAGAGAATTTAGACACAGCTTGGCCAGAACTAAAATTTAGGGGACCCCCAAATGGGCCATTGCTGTAATTTTAATGGGCTGAAAGCACACAGCTTGGAGGATGAAGCGCCGTTACGAAGTTGGGGAAGACGGAGTAAGCATGGAGTGCTGCTTCTTACTGCCATTGCACGTCCAGCAGATTCCATAGGAACTTTCAAAAGGCAATTGGACACGTACTTGAAGAGGATTCATTTGCAGGGTTATGGGGGAAAAGCTGGGGAGTGAGATTAAATTGGTTAGCTCTTTCAAAGAGCCGGCAGAGGCACGATGGGCCGAATTACTTCCTTCTGTGCTATAAGATTCAATGATTGTATGGTTCACTAACATCCTTCAGTGAATGGAACCTGCCTCTCCTACCCAGCCTGGCCTACAAGTGACTCCGGCCCCACATTATATGATTGCCTCTTAAAACCCGGTGAAGTGGCCTAGCAAGTTACTCAGTCTTCAACAAACACTTACTGCGATTAGGGATGGAGAAAAAAAAGCCGCCCACATCCCGAGAACAAACCAGTAAATCCCTGGATACGAGGACACGCATTTTATTTTTCTTTCTTTTATCTGTAACTCGCATAATTTCCAAATGATTCAAGGGTTAGTTTCTTCAGGTGAACTAACTTTTTGTCCTATTCCTGTGGAAATTCTCCCAGGATGTTTTTGACTCCTTACTTCAAGACTTCCTGAGCTTCGGATTTGAGCGTTGAAGTCGCACACTAAGGGGCAGATCTCGACTCTGCGCGATAGTTTAAAACGGGCCATAGCGAGTCGGCAGCCCGCCTTACATCTCTCCCGATTTGGAGTCAACGGAAAGAAAAATCGGAAGAGATATAAAACAGGCTGTCGACTCCATCACCAGTCACACCATCGCACAAAGTCAAGATCTACTCCCATTTAAACAAAGGCATTGAGGCCATTAAAATAGCGGAAGGAACCATTCTGTACAAGCATGTTAATACGTGCATTACTAATTTCACGCAGTGTCATGTCGTTCACATTGGGGAAATACTTCTTTTTTTTTATCAAGAGACCTCGGTGAAGAGCTTAGGCTCAAAATGTCACCAAAATTGAAAAGAGCAAGAGAGAGAAAAAATGTAAGTCAAGAAATAGTGAGTCAAAAAATCCAGGCAGATTTACTGCATTAGCCAGCTGACAAGAATAAGGCAATAATCCCAGTTTGTCGTGTAGAACACTCAGGTGCGCTAAGAAACCCCACATAGATACAAAACACATTAAGCAACAGCTAACAGGTCCACCCACACTTAGTACCCAGTCCTTGGTGTGTTTCTTGATGTCAGCTCCCGGTTGAAATCTACACTACAATTTCACATCTGGTAGTGCACAGCATGTGCCCCGTCTCCATGTCAACTGTTGTACATTTGTGTGGCAAACTGGATCGTTTCGAACCTCCACTGCCCACCCTTGCAGCAGGAACTGGGCAAGCTGTGAAGGATAATGAAACAGACAAAATTAATTTGTACATCATCGGAAAGATACAGTAACACATGGCAGGTACATCAGCTGTACAAACACTACCTGTCACGCACAAAATGAGTGCAGCTCCTGTGAAGTACAAATGCAATAGGTTTTACAGCACATGCTATGCTACTACAGAAGTGCTAAATCACAATCTTTTTTCAATTATGCATTCGCAGGACTTTTGTATCCGTAAGTCAAAAGATCTTTTGATACTATGTGACAAAACAATACAGAAATTACCTTTTTTTTATGAAACAAAGGCGGAACTACACAGCAGGCCAGTCAGCACCTGTAGTGAGAGCAGATATTTTCACAAGGTAATTACAGGTGAGCAAAGTCATTCAGCCTATTTTAGTTCAAGCATCCAGAAAGGCCCTACAGTTCCCCCATTGCAGCATCCAACTGGTCCTTAAATAATTCCACATGTTTTGCCTCTACAACTTAACCTGAAAATCCATTGCGACATGAGGAAAAACCTTTTTACGCAGCGAGTAGTTATGATCTGGAACGTGCTGCCCGAAAGGGTGGGGCAAGCAGATTCAATCGTGGCTTTCAAAAAGGAACTGGATAAATACTTGAAGGGAAAAGATTTTCAGGGCTACGGGGAAAGAGCAGGGGAATGGGACTAACTGGATTGCTCTTACAAAGAGCCGGCACGGGCTCGATGGGCCGAATGGCCTCTTTCTGTGCTGTAACCATTCTATGATTCTATGTGTGTTGATCGCCGTGTAAAGAACTTCCTGACATGAATCTCAAATTTGTCTTTAACCAGTTTGAACCAGTGTCCCCTTGTCATACTTTCGAAATTTACCTCAAAGTCATTTTCCAGATCTACCTTTTCTGCACCGTTCACTACTTGGTTCGTCTCGATAAGATCAGCTTTCGGATACCTCCATCCAAGGAGGAAAAAGTCCAAGTTTCTCCAGTCTTTCCTCGTACCTCAGTCCTCTAACCTTAGCAATTGCCCCTGTGGCTCGCTTCTTAGAGCCTTTAATATTCTTCTTTTTCAGGATGTGGCGATGCCGGTGATGGACTGGGGTGGACAAATGTAAGGACTTGCACAACACCAGGTTATAGTCCAACAGTTTTATTTTAAATCACAAGCTTTCGGAGCTTTCCTCCTTCACTCACCTGACGAAGGAGGAAAGCTCCGAAAGCTTGTGATTTAAAATAAAACTGTTGGACTATAACCTGGTGTTGTGCAAGTCCTTCTTTTTCAGGCAATTGTCTAATTCCTTTTTAAAGGAATTTATGGATTTATGAATTTATGCTTCAACAACAGTGGGTGGTAGAAAATTCCACATTCTAACCACCCTACATTGAAGGATATTTTTCTAACCTCTCCTTTAATTTTTTTTTATGGTTGTTTTAAACTTGTGCGCCCCAATTATCATTTCGGTAACCAGTGGAATATCAAAGGGGATGGGAAGTGAGCAGGAGAGTTAGCAGGCAGCAGAATGGCAGCAGTTTCAAGAAATTTCCGGCCTACGATCCTATCACAGCCAAACCCAGTCATGATGTCCCCACGTGACACTTCCCAACAGGGGTCAACAGGTGGTGTACACCTGATTAATGTTTTCCCCTTCCTACCTCAGAGTCAGTGAAGATCAATAATCATTTTTTGGTTTTTGATTGACTGGCTGCAATCTCCATGGCAATAACTGAGACTGACTGACTGCTGCCATGGAAACCTGGCTAACCAATCCGTTGATATTCAGTGCACTTCATGGCTAAAACAAGCTACGAGTCCTGGTTGGCATCTCTGGCTTTCAATTCAACTGGTGTCATTTTGTGGCTCTGTGAGGAAGATTTTAAACCTTTGAGGTACTCCACACTCTGATAGAAAACACAGTTCTAGACAAGCCAAAGGACACCGCAAATGAAAGAGCTGTGCCTCTGTATGTTTTTGTAGCCCCTAAGTTTCTTGTAGGGAATGTTCGAAAGCAGAATTACAGAATAAGGAGAGTTATTATTTTTCGACACAAAGTATGAGAGAAAATGTGCCCCAAGTGATTTGTTGCAAATAAAAGCTCCTCTTTGGCACTTGGCATAAAAGCCATGTCACGGTGAAAGATATTTGACGATGAGAGAGGGCCTTTGTAGGCTGCCTTTATCACTCAGGAGTCAAAAACAATACGTGGCAGTCGTATATCAGAGAGCACTGTAATGAGGGGGGCTAGTGTCTTTTCAAAGGACAGCAAAGTAAACAAACCCGCTGAAAACAATGAGAGTTTTATAGCTGGGCGACGCAGCTGCCAGAACATTGTTCCAATTAAATTTTGTGATGAAAGGGTTGATTGTTGACATTAAACAGGAGGAAGAGAGAAAAAAAATCAATATCAAACAACCAAGCGTATCTCTGCCTTCGCTCTTTCAACAATCCTCCTCAGTCGTTGCCTTAACAAGCAAAGATGCAGGTTACAGCATAGCAGCAGATACATGCACTAACCGCTCGAGAGGTGAAGGGGAATTTCATGCACAAAGGCAGAATAGGATTATCAGATATCAGCCAATTCCGCACTTGTGCCGTTGCCTGTGTTTAAGTGTTGAACACAGCGATCTCACCCAGTCCATTGTGTATAATAGTTCCAATCAACAGCATGCATTTAAGAAGTGCCTTTAACATAAAAAGATGTCCCAAATCACAAAGGCATAAGGAAAAACAGATGACAAGCCAAAGACGGAGAGAATAGGAGGATCACCAAAAGCTTGGCCAAAGAGGTGAGTTTTAAGAGGGACTTAAAGGAGGAGAGGGAGTGGAGAGGTAGAGGGGTCTAGGTAGGGAATTCCAGAGTGTGGGACCTGGGTGGCTGAAGGTACAGCCGCCAATGGCAGGGCGAAAGGAGAGGGGGGAATTCACAGGAGACCAGAAGCAGAGGAATAGAGAGTATGGGGACAGACGTAGGGCAGGACGTGGTTGGAGAGGTAGGGTGAGGTGAGGCCATACATGGATTTATGCACAAGGATGATAATTTTAAAATTTGAGGCGTTGAGGAATCGAGCCAGCGTAGGTCAGCGAGGATGGGTGCGATGAGCAAGTCGGATTTATTTGGGATTGGATATGAGAAACATTTTTGGAATTTTATGGAGGGTTGAAAGCCAGCCAGGAAAGCAGTGAAGTATTCGAGTCTGGAGGTGAAAAAGGGCATGAATGAGGGTTCCAGTGGAGGATGGGCTGAAGTAGGGACAGAGATGGGAAATGTTACAGAGGTGGTCTTTGTGCTGGAGGGAATATGAGATCAGAAGAAGCTCAGCATTGAACAGGACTCTGAAGTTGCAACCAATCTGGTTCAGCCTGAAACAGTGTTCAGGGAGGCAGAACAGAGTCAGCGGCAAGGGTGCAGAGTTTGTGCCAGGTTCGGAAGATAGTAGCTTCAGTCTTCACAATGTTTAGCTGGAGGACATTCTGGCTCCTGCAGTCCAATAGCACAGCTTAGTGGAAGATTCAAAGGAGGTGGTGGAAAGGTAGGAGTCAGTGTCAATAGTGTATATGTGGAAGTTGACCCCATGTCCTTGGATAATGTCTCCATGGTACAACACGTAGGCAAGGAAGGAGGGGAGCAAAGAATGGATTCTTGGAGGACTCTCAATATGACAATATGGGGGAGTGGGGAATAGGAAGAGAAGCCATTGCTAGAGATGCTCAGATTATAATCAGATAGGTAAGAGTGGAACCAAGGGAGGGCTGTCCCACTGAGCTGGGCAACAGAGGAGAGACGTTGGAGGAAGACAGTGCAATTGACCATGCCAAAGGCTGCAGAGAGGTCAAAGAGGACGAGGAGGGATAGTGCACAAAAAGATGTAATTTATGATTTGGAGTTTTAGGTCCTTTTGGGTGATGTGGATAGGGTGGAATCTTAATTAGAGGGATTCAAACAGGGAGTATTGGGCACAGACCTGGAGATCAACAATGTGTTCAGGGTCTTTACAAAGAAAAGAGATCTTAGTTAGCGGGGAATGGGGAATCGAGGGTGGTATTTTTGAGCAAGGATTGATGATGTTGCCTTTGAAAGAGAGGGGGGCCGGTGCCCGAGGAGAGGCATTTACTCAATGTCGTACACACTAATCAATCCCAGGTTCAATTCCCCCTCAACTGTAATGAATAGTGTCCCATTTGCAGATGTTAGGGGAAGGCAACATTTGGCTTTGCTGTGATGCGGACAGCACTCCTGGAACTCAACCCTAGCAAGGACCAACTTAGGAGAGGAGGGAAGAAAACCAGCAGGGGAGTAAAAAGAGTAGACACATACAAAAAGTGGGACAAATCAGAATAAAGACTGAGAGTGGCCAAGAAGTCAGCAAATATCAGTTGGTAAAGCCCAGTAAGGTGCAGCTTGGAGCCTCTGCAGCTGCATTACAAAATATTGGCAGCGTTGAAATGAAAACCCATAAAACACGGGCATAATCCACTGCAGTAAACCTCACATCTGGCATTAATAGAGTCATAAAATAGCAAATGTACATATTTTGAATGACTTTGAAATTCAGTAGCTAAGTGTCAAAGCTTTACCATGGATATAAAAGGCAGGACAGCAATCTAACCATTTTACAGCACCATGCACTCTACAGGTTTTAAATAAATTGTCCAAATTATTTCTGTTACATCCCGATTGAAATTCAAAGGTCAAATTTTAGTTTTCAGTGTAATATTCTTCCTTCCTCCTTGTATCTGTAATCGAGCCCAAGTTCCTTTGAAGAGATATCAGCTTGCCTCATTTGGTAACGCTCTCACAGCAGGGCCAGAGGCTCAGGTCCTACTCCAGGATTTGAGCACATAATCTGACACTCCAATTCCTTCCTCACCCTAAAACAGATTAACTAGTCAAATCATCTCATTGCTGTTCCTTGTGTAAAGTGCAGAATGATTGCTTCATTTACCTACAGAATATTAGTCACTAGAATTCGCTGTGTAAAGCATCATAGGCAAGTTTTCCTTTCACTAAAGACAATCCTGAATCCTATATGTTGCTACGAATGGTGCTGAAAGCAGCCTCCCCAATGGATGGCGACTATTTCCCCCTCACCCAAGCCTGTCCGCTTGGCTATTCATTCCATCGCTTGCCCTGCCCAAATGTCATGGCGGTGGCGTAGCTCTAAGTCCCCCAACTCAACTGGACCTTTCCTCCTCTGATTAACTCATCCTTTTCCATCTCTCCTGCTACTCGCTTAAAATCCTTGTCTTATACTGCTCTCTAAAACCCAATGCCAACTTTCTCAGTGAGATTTCCTTCTTTCTGTCCTTCATTGGCCTCTCTGAGAAAAAAAAAACCATTGTCAATGATTTTAACCTAAATCTAAACCCCCAGCCTCTTGCCCCAACTTCTCTGTCCTCCTATCCTGACTCAATCTCTGCTTCCACTTGAACTCCCCCACCCACATCTAACTCTAATGTAACCCCCTCAAACTCTCCATCTCTCATGGCCTCTCCACTTCCGAGATGTCAATCACTGAAAAGGCCTACTCTGATCTCATCCCTGTCTCCCTTATCACCCACATCCTCCTAATGTCCCTCAACCCCACTGCCTTCATCATCTGGCCATGGAAACCCTCCCTCCCCCAGGAGCGAGGATGAGTGTGAAACAGATCATGGAGAGAAGGAAGGAGGTTACTTAAACACAGTCCAAGAAGGTGAACTTAGTGGGGACTGAACTAGCAACATAGCAATTGTGAGCTCAAATCCCACCATAGCAAATTGTAATATTGAATTCAATAAATCTGGTTATTTTTATACTAATAACAAAGAAAAATGGACTATGAAAGCTGCTGGATAGTCATAAAGACCCAGCTGGTTCACTATTGGCCTGCTGGAGTGGGAGAATGCTAACCCTACCTGTCTGGCCTACATTCGGTCTCCAGTCCCGCACTACGTGGTTGGTTTTCAATGCCCTTCGATGTGGACTAGCAAGCTACCCAATTATAAAAACAATTATTACAAAGCACAAGAGGAAGGTCCACCACTGCCTTCTCGGGGCACCGGCCTTGTCAACATTACCCCCATCAACAGCATCACCAGCATTACCCACATCATCACCATCACCCTCATCATCACCATCACCCCCATCGCCCCCATCTTCAGATTCACCACCATCACCCACATCACCACCATCACCCCCATCACCACCATCACCATCACCCCCATCACCCCCATTTTCAGATTCACCACCATCGCCCACATCACCACCATCACCCCCATCACCACCATCACCTCCCATCTTCAGCATCATCACCATCACCCTCATCACCATCATCGCCCACATCACCACCATCATCACCATCACCCTCATCACCCTCATCACCCTCATCACCCCCATCACCCCCATCACCCACATCACCCCCATCACCACCATCATCACCATCATCACCATCACCACCATCATCACCATCACCCTCATCACCACCATCACCACCATCATCACCATCACCCCCATCACCCCCATCACCCCCATCACCCACATCACCCCCATCACCACCATCACCCACATCACCACCATCACCCCCATCACCACCATCACCCCCATCACCCACATCACCCACATCACCACCATCACCCCCATCACCACCATCACCCCCATCACCCACATCACCCACATCACCATCATCACCTCCCATCATCACCATCACCCACATCATCACCCTCATCATCACCATCATCACCATCACCCTCAACACCCTCATCATCACCATCACCCCCATCGCCCCCATCTTCAGATTCACCACCATCACCCACATCACCTACATCCCCATCATCACCACCATCGCCCACATCGCCCACATCACCACCATCACCACCATCACCCCCATCGCCCCCATCACCCCATCACCTCCCATCTTCAGCATCATCACCATCACCCACATCACCACCATCACCACCATCATCACCATCACCCTCATCACCACCATCACCACCATCATCACCATCATCACCATCACCACCATCATCACCATCACCCTCATCACCACCATCACCACCATCATCACCATCATCACCATCACCACCATCATCACCATCACCCTCATCACCACCATCACCACCATCATCACCATCACCCACATCACCACCATCACCACCATCACCCACATCACCCACATCACCACCATCACCACCATCACCACCATCATCACCATCATCACCATCACCCACATCACCACCATCACCCACATCACCACCATCACCACCATCACCACCATCACCACCATCACCCTCATCATCACCATCATCACCCACATCACCACCATCATCACCATCATCACCATCACCCTCATCATCACCATCACCACCATCACCACCATCACCACCATCACCACCATCACCACATCACCACCATCATCACCATCACCTTCACCCACATCACCACCATCACCACCATCACCACCATCATCACCATCACCCTCATCACCCCCATCACACCCCATCTTCAGCATCACCACCATCATCACCATCACCCTCATCACCACCATCGCCCACATCACCACCATCACCCACATCACCATCATCACCATCACCCTCATCACCACCATCGCCCACATCACCACCATCACCCACATCACCATCACCACCATCACCCACATCATCACCATCACCCACATCACCCACATCATCACCATCACCCACATCTTCACCATCACCCACATCACCCACATCATCACCATCACCCACATCACCCACATCACCATCATCACCATCACCCTCATCACCACCATCGCCCACATCACCACCATCACCCACATCACCATCACCACCATCACCCACATCACCCACATCACCATCACCACCATCGCCCACATCACCACCATCACCCACATCACCATCACCACCATCACCACCATCACCCACATCACCATCACCACCATCACCCACATCATCACCATCACCCACATCACCCACATCATCACCATCACCCACATCATCACCATCACCCACATCACCCACATCATCACCATCACCCACATCATCACCATCACCCACATCACCCACATCATCACCATCACCCACATCACCCACATCATCACCATCACCCACATCATCACCATCACCCACATCACCCTCATCATCACCATCACCCACATCATCACCATCACCCACATCACCCACATCATCACCATCACTCCATCACCACCATCACCACCATCATCATCCACATCACCAGCATCACCCACAACACTCCCATAACCCCCATCACCCCCATCACCCCCATCACCAGCATCACCAGCATCACCCCCATTGCCCACATCACTCCCATAACCCCCATCACCTCCATCACCCACATCACCAGCATCGCCCACATCACCAGCGTCACCCCATCACCCGCATCACCCCTGTCACCCACATCACCAGTATCACCCCCATCACAACATCGCCCCCATCACCCACAACACCAGCATCACCCCCATCATCCCAATCACCCACATCACTCACATCCTTAGAACAAATAAAAATTGCTTTGCTTGTTACTCTTTTTGGAAGTGATGAGACTGTTGTGCATAGGCACGATGGGCCAAATGGCCTCCTTGGATCAACATTCAAATTCTTACATTACAACAGTGACTGCGCTTCAAAAGTGCTTCAATAGCTGTAAAGCGTTTCGGGACGTCCTGAGGTTGTGAAAGGCGCTATATAAATGCAAGTTCTTTCTTTTCTTCTTCCTTATCTGCTGTATGATTCTATGATTCGACGAATTCCCTTCTCTAATACACCCGAGCACCTTAACTGTCAGGAACCAAGTAAGGATCTGATCGCTGCACCCAGTGTAGTGCAAAGTTTTCACAACCTTCACGATACAATGACTATTTTCCCCTCTGCATGTGTGTGGCATAATTAATTTTTTTTAAAATAATGAACATAACCATAGCACATCCAAAAGTCACGGGGGTAAATGCACTGCCCAGCGTGGAACTAAATCATATTGGGCGGGAGGTCACGGTGTCTATACTGCGCTGTTGGCTGATCTCAGCTGGAGTGGTCATTGGGTTGCCATGGCCAGCCTCAGTGACTCCAGGCTAGAGAGTTAATAAAATCTGCCAGGGTTCTTGCCCCTAATCGCCATTCAGTGACCCATGCTTGCATATGTGTGCATGGATATTGGGGAAAGATAGGATCAGCTTAAGGAACATAGGAACATGAGGACCAGGAGTAGGCCATTCAGCCCCTCGATCAATTAGATCATGGATGATCTGTACCTCAATCCTATTTACCTGCCTTTGCTCCATATCCCTTGACATCCTTACCTAATGAAAATCCAGCGATCTCAGTCTTGCAAGCTCCGATTGTCCTATCATTTTGGGGGCAGAGTTCCTGCTTTTCTGTGATGCCATCTATTGCCAAATAGCCTGCTGATGCTCATTTTCAATGGTCTCACAAGAGAATGGTCACTTGGGTGAGATACCAAAGGCCAGTTAGCGCTCATGGAATTGTAGAGAAAAGAGTCAGGACTGGAGGAAAAAGGAAAGAAAAAGGTTTTAAGCAAACTAAAAGACTTTAGCCAAGAAATTCTTAGGGAGGACATCTGAGGATGGATCGGGGGAGTGGCTAAACTCCTCCCGCCCAATGGATGCATCACTGACCTAGGGTTGCCAACCCTCCACGATTGCCCCGGAGTCCAGGAATTAAAGATAATTCTCCAGGACACTGCTGTAAGCAACCCAGGGGAAGCTGGTGCACCATGAGGATGGACATGTTGGGCGGCCAATGGCGGGAATGTGGGGGTGGGGCGGTTGGAGACAGGAGGTCATGTGATGAAACCTCCAGGAATATATCCAACCAGGGTTGGCAACCCTACACTAACCCTGTCTCAAATCCTGGGATCAGGGACCTGCACCACTTTCAGTGCTACTGCAGAGCCCACCTTAGCAAGAGGGGCCGAAGGATTTTGCTCTGGCACCTTACTCTGGCCACCAAAGAGCCTTAAAACCTTTTTTTTTTGAAGAGCCCTATGTTAAGTTTGCTGCTCCGCAATCGATTAGGGTGAGCAAAGCAGGCTTTAAGAAGGAGAGCGTGCCCCACTCCTGCCATGACGTGATCCCAGAAGACCGGAGGCACTGCTTCACGCTGGCAATACATAGCATTGGCAGCAGCCAAGGCAGAACCGGCGGGATTGATGGAGTTAACTCGCCAATCTCGCCTGCTTATGTGACACCCTCACGAAAATGGGACAGACGTAAGAAGTGCCCGGCCCTACTTCAGGCAGAATTTCAATCCACTCCTCCCCTCCACTCCCCTCCTCCCTCCTCCTCTTCCCGCCCAAATGATTGTTGTTTTGTGTCCCCACTGCCTTAGGAGTTTCAAAGCTCTCGCACTGGTTTTCAAGACTATACTCTTTCAGACGAGAGTTATAAACCACTCCAGCTTCGCCCTTGCAGTTTATGGGCTCATCTGAGTCTCTTGATTAGATTACAGCCTTTAATCACTCTCAAGTGTCATGGGCTCCTTTACTGCCACTAAACTTGGCTTTCCCTGAGATATTTCCAGTGAAATTGGTGCTATTCGGAAGTCTAATCTGCTTGTATCAATGCCATGCATTATTTTTGCTGTTTTATGCTAAATACTGATCCCAGAAGGGGACTTAATCTGAACTCATTACCTCCTTAAATTAGACCCAGGAAGATGGAGATGTAACGTAAGCAACTGATAATTCAGGACACTCGTACAATCTGTTCCTCTCCCTCTCCCTCTCTGTGGCCAGCTGGAACACCTTCTGCAAGGCAAGAGCTCTAAATGTAGTTGCTTCATTTAAGAGCTAATCATAGACCATTACTTCCCAGTAAAATCAGTTATGATGACTGCTAAAATTAATGGCGATTCATTATTTCAGAATTTAATATAAAAATAATGTTAATTTATTTCTGGCTTCAGAAATATAATTTCCCTTATCTAAGTGGTTACTTTCAGTCAGAATAAGGGTTATTACATAAGGCAGCTTTGAGAGTCCATTATGTTTCTAGTTATATTTTATTTGTATATGTATATCAGGACCCATATTGTAGAGGCGGGTTCTGAGCAGAGTGGGGTGCTGGGGGGAGGGGGAAGAGTGATAGCGGATGCGAAACCTGGAAGAAGTTTTGGCATGTCAGAATGTCCGATTTCAACATGGCTACCTAATTATCATTTTACTACTATTTAAAAGGCCAAATCAAAGATGGAATTAGGAAGCGTTGGGAGGTTCTGTAAAGAGAAGCTAAACTTTCAAGGTGGACTCAGGACATTCAAAGGCTATGCCCTGCTTTAAAGATGCATCACTTGATGCACCGCTGGGTGTAGTAAGGAGCAGGAAGGAGATAATGTTCCCCAGCAACGGGAAGAAGAAGCCTGCTGCTGTCACCAAGAAAGCGTGGTTGGAGGTGGCTGAGGAGGTCAGCAGCAAGAGCATTGTGCCCCGTACCTGGATCCAGTGCAGGAAATGCTTTAATGACCTAACCTGGTCAGGAAAGGTGAGTACAGTTGCAGATTCACCTCAATCCTGTAGTGCACCACCCACCCTCTCACTCTGTCTTGTCAAGTTCCATCACATCACTCAAGTTTGAAGAGCACCCACCATTCACTTTCTATGCACTTCCTCACCTCCCCATTTATCCATCCACCACTGCCACTCACCCCAATCCTTATGCAATATGATTCAGCTGCCTGATAGTTACCCTCGCCGCACTGGAACCATTGGGGTGAAGACATGCCTTACAGACACTCATAGATCTGTCGCTCCCCCTTGCTGAAACAGCGAGCACAAAACACAAGGGAGAGGGAGAGGACTGGAGGTGGCCTGCCATGGATAGTGCAGCTGACATCATTAGAGTAAGAGGCCATGGAGATTAATGGCATATCTGCGTCCCTGACCATCGGAGATGGAGAGACTGGGACTTCGCAGTGGCCTGGTGACAGAATTAAATATGCCCGACCCACATTTCACACAAGACTCAGTCATGTTGACTTGATTTCAGCAACGTGAAATATGATAAGCGTAATTATGCTGAGTGGCAACATTTTTACATTGCCAGTACTAATTCATATCCTTTTCTTCTCTCCTACAGGGCCTTCACGCGTGGAACAGCAGTCTGTCGACTTTCCTGATCATGATTCCCCAGAGGACCTGATTCCCTCTGAGGGTGCACCGTCACAGGACATATTACCAGGCACCAGCACAGATACTCGCACTTTGGCACGTCCTGTTAGACAGCTAGTTCGATTTTCACCTGCTAAGTCACAGTTGACCAGTGAGCACGAGCAGAGAGTGGTGGCAGGGACAGCTGTGGAAAGTCCGCGTCACGGGGCGCACTCCTCTCCAAGCTCTACTCAGCTGGACACAGATGCTGAACCATCGATGAAAAGGAGAATCACCGAGGGACAACAGCAAATTTGCGAAGTACTGGCAGACGTGCCACGCGCACTATCCAGAGAGGGTGGAGGAGTCCAGCTCAAACATTTGCGGATTGATGTCGCAGGCCATTGCGAGAATGTCTTCCATGGAGAGAGCGGCTGCCTCTGTGGAACTTCAACCACAGCAATCAAACCAATCCATTCAAACCGTGCAGACTTTAGATCCCAACATGTCTGCCTCCTTAAACAGGATGACAGATACCTGAGCCGTGGCCTTACAAGGAATCACTGATCTGCACCAAGCTGCTCCCCAGCAGAGAGGTAGGAGTGATGTGCCATTGGCCCAGGAGATGGATAATGGCAAAAGGGGACTTGGAAGTGGGAATACCACTCAAAGCGCTCCCACATCTCACCCATTGCCCCCCCCCCCCCGCCTCAACCAGTACCCCCTGCTGCCCCCTCTCCCGATGGCCGAGTCTGCTCCCGCACAGGTGGAACAGTCTATGGCAGGGCCCTCATGGTCATAGGTCATGGCCAGAGGTCATAGGCCAAGAGCCGCTCAGCAGTCAGAGCCAGGATCAGAGCAGCCTGCCTCTACCTCTGCTGAAGCCACAGGGGTTGCACCACATGGGAACAGTAGGCAAAGGAAAGGAAAAACATTGTAGTTCACCAAGGGTATGAAGATGGGTGTTTGTGAAAATATTATGTTATTAAGTTTCCTTTTTTATGACCTCACATAAGATTTATTAATTTGCACCACTTCCGCATGCTGCCCATTCTTGTGAGCTGAGTGGAAACTGTGAATGTGAAGACATGAATTGATGGGACCAACTGGGGGATGTGCAGTGGGTGGATGGTTGGTTCCAGGACTGCTTTGTGTCAGTGGGGGATGGGGGGGGGGGGGGTGCAGGGGATGTGATAGTTACTTTGGTCCAGTGTGAGTGACTAACTGAACCTTCACGCTATTGGGGCACCCCTGGCAGCCCGAGCAGCAACGTCATTGCATGCCCCATCTTCCCCTTCATTGGAATCATCATCAGATGATGAGTGATGAGCACCTTGTTCCTCCTCCACCACTCATCCTCGCTGATGCTCAATGTTGTGCAGAACACAGCACGCCACGATCATTGTAGAGACCCTCATTGTAGAGAGCTGAAGGGAGTCTCCAGACCTGTCCAGGCACCTGAAGCACATCTTGAGCATGCCGATGGCTTGCTCGATGACACATCCGGTTATCATATGGCTGTTGTTGTAGTGCTTTTAGTGTTCATTGGTGAGGTTCCTCAGAGGTATCATCAGCCAGGTCTAAAGGGGGTACCCTTTGTCACCTAACAGCCTCCCCTTAAAGCTGCTTCCAGGTCTGAACATGTCGGGGATGTTGGACTGTCACAGCATGAAAGCATCATGGCAGCTCCCAGGGAATCTGGCACAGACCTGCATGAAACTCTTCTTGTGGTTGCACACCAGCTGAGCATTGATGGAATGAAATCCCTTGGGGTTAACGAATGCTCCTGGTTGATGCATCCACAGGATGCACTGCAGCAACTCGCCAAGGCTTCTTCGACAGCACCACCCAAACCCGCGACCTCTACCACCTAGAAGGACAAGGGCAGCAGGCACATGGGAACAACACCACCTGCACGTTCCCCTCCCAGTCACACACCATCCCGACTTGGAAATATATCGCCGTTCCTTCATCGTCGCTGGGTCAAAATCCTGGAACTCCCTTCCTAACAGCACTGTGGGAGAACCTTCCCCACACGGACTGCAACGGTTCAAGAAGGCGGCTCACCACCACCTTCTCAAGGGCAATTAGGGATGGGCAATAAATGCCGGCCTCGCCAGCGACGCCCACATCCCATGAACGAATAAAAAAAATCTGGAGGTGCTCAGATTGCCTTGAATGTATAAGTCGATGGCACACTGTTTCCGTTAAAACCAGAAGTGGAGGCGAGTTGGGGTCGGATTTCTTTTTTGTGAAGTTTTAACCTACCCCCCTGTAAGAATATGGTTTAAAACTAGGAATAGTCAAGAATCCCACCTCACATAGCTCACATGGCGCCCCAGACATTTAGCAAGAGGGTGATGTTGAGGGGGGCATGGTTCAGCATCTCTGTGAAAACCAGGACAGCTTACACAGTAGAACATCAGGGAGGATGAGGCCAAGATTCCATAGAATGGATAACATTGAAAGATTGCTTGCACAAGTAAGAATTATGAAGGCATGCTAACGTCAGAAGGTGGTCTACAACAAAACAAGAGATGTGGTAAGCAAGGACCTACGTATTCCTTAGAGAAATAAACAGCTTGTAAACAGAGATGAAGGTTGAGGTTGGTAACGTAATGTAAACAGCTTATCTTGAGTTGCTAACGATCAGCACGGTGGGATGACTTACAAATAGAAGATAAGTCCAGAGATACTTATGTCCAGAACATAGCAGCCAAATAGTACAAAGATAGGGCATGCTCCCTCCCAAAGGTTAGAGCTGTCAAGTGGACAGTCAGAAGTCCATAACCACAGGCAGCTGTGGAAGTGCATAAAGGGATACTTGACCATATTAACTCTCTCTAATTCACCTAACTCACGAATATGGAAATGCATGAAGGGATACTTGACCATATTTTGTGTCCAGCGGTGTGCCTCAGGGATCGGTGCTGGGTCCGCTGTTATTTGTTATTTATATTAATGATTTGGATGAGAATTTAGGAGGCATGGTTAGTAAGTTTGCAGATGACACCAAGATTGGTGGCATTGCGGACAGTGAAGAAGGTTATCTAGGATTGCAACGGGATCTTGATAAATTGGGCCAGTGGGCCGATGAATGGCAGATGGAGTTTAATTTAGATAAATGTGAGGTGATGCATTTTGGGAGATCGAATCGGGCCAGGACCTACTCCGTTAATGGTAGGGCGTTGGGGAGAGTTATAGAACAAAGAGATCTAGGAGTACAGGCTCATAGCTCCTTGAAAGTGGAGTCACAGGTGGATAGGGTGGTGAAGAAGGCATTCGGCATGCTTGGTTTCATTGGTCAGAACATTGAATGCAGGAGTTGGGATGTCTTGTTGAAGTTGTACAGGGCATTGGTGAGGCCACACTTGGAATACTGTGTACAGTTCTGGTCACCCTATTATAGAAAGGATATTATTAAACTAGAAAGAGTGCAGAAAAGATTTACTAGGATGCTACCGGGACTTGATGGTTTGACTTATAGGGAGAGGTTAGACAGACTGGGACTTTTTTCCCGGGAGAGTAGGAGGTTAAGGGGTGATCTTATAGAAGTCTATAAAATAATGAGGGGCATAGATAAGGTAGATAGTCAAAATCTTTTCCCAAAGGTCGGGGAGTCTATAAGTAGGGCATAGATTTAAGGTGAGAGGGGAGAGATACAAAAGGGTCCAGAGGGGCAATTTTTTCACTCAAAGGGTGGTGAGTGTCTGGAACGAGCTGCCAGAGGCAGTAGTAGAGGCGGGTACAATGTTGTCTTTTAAAAAGCATTTGGACAGTTACATGGGTAAGATGGGTATAGAGGGATATGGGCCAAGTGCAGGAAATTGGGACTAGCTTAGTGGTATAAACTGGGCGACATGGACATGTTGGGCTGAAGGGCCTGTTTCCATGTTGTAACTTTTATGATTCTATGATTCATATTAACTGACTAGCTAATTCACTTAAACTCACATAATAAAGTTTCTCACGAAAACACATAGAAGCACAATTGTGTAATTACTTTGAGTTTCTCATGCTGATAGCTGTCCTCCCTTTAGATAGAGAGGTAGCTGACTGCAGGAATAAATGACCATATAGCCTTGAGACTAGCTACAGACCTACTGATAATAAAGACAGTTTCTTAGGGAAAAGCACCTTCCCAGGCCTGCGTCCAAGATATCAAGCTGGCTATGGGAACTCGAGGGTGGGTTCCCTATTTTGATTGACCAACTACCTGAGCCAATAAAGAATGTAAGTGTACGCTCATATTCTGTGACAGGTGGGCGTTGTTACTGAGCTGTATAAACGTGAGCTGTTTCTTGAACTCGGCAAAGATGTATCCTCAACCATTGTCTTGAGGTGCTCTTCCACTTGTATACAAGTAAAAAAAATAAACTCTCTCTTGTACTACTTTGTTTGGGTGTTGATGCATTGTATCGAATAAGTAATATTAAGTTTCCACACAGCCCACGAAGATCAGATCTGATCAATCTTGAATCCAGGAACCAGGTTGTATTGACTGCTTATCATTTAACATAATCTGAAGACAATTGTATTACAACTATAACTATAATACTGTTATGAGTCAATCTATTAAAGCTTTTTGTTTAATAACCACTCGTGCCCGAATCAAGCAAAAGTTATTGTTGAAGGATTAACAACCCTTTAGTTGTGACAGTAACGGGAAAAATCTGCCAAAACCCCTGCCACTGTCCTGCCCATCTTGCAGGTTAAAAGTCCCCTCATCGTATTAGCATTTATATAGTATTATTATTTGTTTATTATTAGTATATTAGTACTTACATAGTATTTATATTTATTTATCTATAGTATTAGTACATATAGTGTTGATATTTATATATAGTATTAGTATTGATATATATTTTCTACATTATTCATATTTCTATATATTATTAGTGTTTATATACAGTATTAATATTTATATATAGTATTGGTATCTACCTATAGTATATATTTATATACAGAATTATTATTTATATATAATACTAGTATCTTCCTACAGTACTATTATTTATATCCACTATTAGTACACCTCATGTCTGGGCATTAGCTGCATTGCGATACTGGGCACAAGGGCTGCTGTGTGTTCCTGTCGTCTAGTGTTGTTATGCATGGTGGAGGAGGGATTTAAAAGTTACAGGGCCAAAAAGCCTGTGCAAACAATTGCTGGGCAATCAATTACATACCCCAGCATACTTTCTTTTGAAAACTTATAAAATAAATTTAAGGTTTCTGGGCACCCCATGTTATGCTGCAGCAGGCTTCCATGACCTGTTGCTGTCATTCTCAGCTTCCCTCTAGAGGCCGGGCAGCCCACCGAAACTATGCAAAGCGGCCTGACTAGGAAAATCAGTCGGGGTCAGGGGCTCATCAATACTTTTGCCAGGAGCAATAGTGGGAAATCCAGCCTTCAGCTGTCCAATTCCCACCCTCTGGAAGCCACCTCCCTCAATCTCTTCCCCCTGCTACTTCTGTCTCCGCCTTTAAAAGCCTCCTCGAAACCTCTTTTCAACCGTGCTTTTAGTCAACTTTACTAATCCTCCTCCTACCACGCAATCTGTTCCCTCATACGTGAAGTGCCCTGGAATGCTTTTTTGCTTTAATGGTGCTAAACAACTCCAAGTAGCTGTTGCTGTTGTTATAAGACTTCCATGTGAAACAAAAAAACAGGGCGCTATCTCAGGGACGGAACTCACTGTGCAGCTGAAGATGATGAAGGAGAAGAGACACACACAGAGCTGCACTATTATTTCTTTTTAATCAATGCCATCTGGCATGTCTTACTCTGCCAACCAGAAAGAGATTTAAATATTGTTATAAATGGAGCACAAGTAAAGATTAGGTTGTGAATATTCTACACGTATTACAGAACAGACAACAGGTGCAGCACAAAATATAAACCCAATGTACCACAGTTTTGATAGATCTCAAGTTGCTTAAGTCATTACTGCTGAATCACAGCTGCATGATACAGATTTTTTTTTATTCGTTCATGGGATGTGGGCGTTGCTTGGCAAGTGCAGCATTTATTGTCCATCCCTAATTGCCCTTGAGAAGGTGGTGGAGAGCCGCCTTCTTGAACCGTTGCAGTCCGTGTGGTGAAGGTTCTCCTACAGTGCTGTTAGGTAGGGAGTTCCAGGATTTTGACCCAGCGACGATGAAGGAACGGCGATATATTTCCAAGTCGGGATGGTGTGTGACTTGGAGGGGAACGTGCAGGTGGTGTTGTTCCCATGTACCTGCTGCTCTTGTCATTCTAGGTGGTAGAGGTCGCAGGTTTGGGAGGTGTTGCCAGAAAAGCCTTGGTGAGTTGCTGCAGTGCATCCTGTGGATGGTACACACTGCAGCCACAGTGCGTCGGTGGTGAAGGGGGTGAATGTTTAGGGTGGTGGATGGGGTGCCAATCAAGCAGACTGCTTTGTCCTGGATGGTGTCGAGCTTCTTGAGTGTTGTTGGAGCTGTACTCATCCAGGCAAGTGGAGAGTATTCAATTTTACTCCTGACTTGTGTCTTGTAGATGGTGGAAAGGCTTTGGGGAGTCAGGAGATGAGTCACTTGCCGCAGAATACCCAGCCTCTGACCTGCTCTCGTAGCCACAGTATTTATATGGCTGATCCAGTTAAGTTTCTGGTCAATGGTGATCCCCAGGATGCTGATGGTGGGGAATTCCGCAATGGTCATGCCATTGAATGTCAAGGGGAGGAGGTGAGAATCTCACTTGTTGGAAATGGTCATTGCCTGGCAATTGTCTGGCATGAATGTTACTTGTCACCTATCAGCCCAAGCCTGGATGTTGTCCAGGTCGTGCTGCATGCGGGCACGGACTGCTTCGTTATCTGAGGGGTTGCGAATGGAACTGAACACTGTGCAATCATCAGCGAACATCCCCACCTCTGACCTTATGATGGAAGGAAGGTCATTGATGAAGCAGCTGAAGATGGTTGTGCCGAGGATCGGTTCGGACATTGATTTATATTCTCTCCTGATCCACTTTGCAGCAAAACGGACCAAATTACGCAAGGGGTTGAACCATGGTTCGCATATATTTCTTCAGGTTTTTATACTTGTCAAACTGTGTGATGTCAGTGGAGCACTTTGCTACTTCGTACAACCACTTCCATGTTAAATATATCATGGGCTGGTTGCAGCATTGACCTCCCTCAACACTGCCCCAACAATGTGCCTTTACATGTAGAAATACATAGAAGTTACAGCATGGAAACAGGCCGCTTGGCCCAACCAGCCCATGTCGGCGTTTACTCTTCACACGTGCAAATAATCCTAATTGCATTCTCCTGCCCTGTTCCCATATCCCTTCATATCCTTTTCCTTCATCCACCTATCCGATCTAACCTTGAATGTCGACATCGTTTCTGCCTCAACCACTAACCCTGGGAGTGAATTCAAACAGCCTCACAAGATTAAATGTAAGAAAGTTAGAACAGAGAGCAAGAGAAACTTCTTTACATAGAATGGGATGAAAATGGACGAGTTCGACATTGGGTGGGCAACCCTCTAGCCCAGGCGGTGAAGGTGATAATTACCCCCAATGTTTCTCAAGACGGAATATTTTGTTTGTAGTAAATGTACCCAATTCAGTTAGGGTTTTCCAACTTTGAAAGAAGATGCCTAGGAGGGGACTCATCGAGATATGTGATAGTACATGGCCCAGAACTCTCCTTCAAATTAAACCACGAGAGTAGGCAAGTGCAAACTGGCAAAACACAAATTTAGGATTGCTCTATTCTTCACACAAAGAGCGATCGACACATGCAATGAACTTCTGAAGATGACAGTAGAGAGAAACCACTGGAACCATTTTATGGAAGCGGCTGAATGCTGTGACAGGAGGACTCAGTCATTTAAAATTGAGAGTAAGGAGAAAGGCTAGGAGGTTAGAAGGAATTCCTTTATGCAGAAAATTGTTAGGAACTCTTTACCATAGGAAATGATTAGGCAGAGGTCATTGTATATTTTAGGGGCAGACACAATAAACATTTGAAGCACAGGAAGATATAGGGCCATGGAGAGAGAGCAGGGTAGTGGGATTAGTGTTGGATTGCTTAACGATAGAGCCAGCACTGACATAACGGGCCAAATGCCTCTTTCTGCGCTGTAAATGTCTATTATTCTATGGGCTGTACATTTGTTCAAGATATGATGAGCTGGAATAGGGTAAATGCTCTTCATCATGTGTGCCAGTCATGTGACCTTATGAATATATTTGAATACCAAAATTTCTTGCATGAATAAAATATAAGGAAAACATTTTTATAATATCCTTTGAAATAAAAATGTGAAACGTATTTTTTAGATGGGAAAAAATGTTCACTGTATAAAAGTTCATACTGTATTCTTCTCTATCGAAGTTTGATAAGCCTTGCATAAGAAATATAGGATAACAGCTAATTATGGATAACAGAAACATGGGAGCGTGTTATAAGCATGTAACACATCAAAGGGAGCAGATAACATCATAAACTGCAAGAGTGGAATTCTGGTGCTTTATTAAAGTCAATTGAGTGTATTAATGCTTCGAAATATACTTTTCCTTCTCTTTCATCATTTAAAATATAAGCAATTACAGTTCCCGGTGGTATTTCTGGAGGCAGGGGCAATTTGAACCTAACCTACCCATCAGGAAACCGACTGGATCAGGTGCAATGCTGGTTTTACATCCCACCCGATTTTACACTCCAATGGAGTCAATGGACAATAATACTGGGCGGAGTGTAAAATCAGTGTTCCACCCATTCCCGCGGGATTCCCGCCCGACGAGTTAGATTAAGATTACCCCCGGCCCCTATTTTAACAGCCGCCGCCTGGTGGAAACCAGGCCGGTGGGGTGGGGGGGGGCAGTTAAGATAAGACGAGTCCCTTATCCCCTCTGATCCCGCTGGCTTCCCGCCTTGTCCCGATATTAACCTGCTCTTTTGTGCAGACCCACAGGAAGGAAGTGGGATCCCACTTTAAATATGGTGATTGGGTCCCGATTACGTCGTCAGGACCCGATCTGCAACTTTAGTTGAAGGTCCTTTCTAAGGAGCGGTGCCCAGAACTGTACACAGTGCTCCAGATGGGGTCTAATCAGAGCTTTGTATAGCTGTAACAAAACTTCCTCCCCTTTATATTCTAGCCCTCTAGTTATAAAGGCTTACATTCCATTAGCCTTTTTGATTATCTTTAGTACCTGACTATTACATTTTAGTGATCTGTGTGCATGGACCCCTAAATCTCTTTGGACCTCCACTGTTCCTAACTTTTCACCATTTAAAAAATACTCGGATCGATCCTTTTTTGGAGCAAAATGGATGACCTCGCACTTATCTGCGTTGAACTCCATCTGCCATAGTTTTGCTCACTCATTTAGTTTATCAGTGTATCTTTGTAATCTTATGCTCCCATCTACATTACTTACTATTCGAAGTTTGTGCCGAGCTAGCTGCTATAATTAACCTTAATGCCCCTGGGCTGGGGGGGGGAAATCTACCAACGTTCCCAAACCTGAATGTGCATGTGTGTGCTTGTTGGCTGAGAGCAGAATTGGACTTAACAATGATATCCCCCACAATCAAATAGTGGACACCTTGGGCCCGATTTTAGCACCCGCTATCGGGTGCGTTCTCGGCGGGGGGGCCCCGAAAATCGAGAAATCCAGGTGCGGGACCAGATCGCGCCTTGATCCCGCCCACTTCCGGGTTCCCCGTTGACGCGCCGGCGTGCGCGCGCAGCCCCCGCTGGTGGGAATCCCGCAGGCAATTAAAGCCAGCGGGGTTCCACTTGAGAGTATTTACTTTGCTTGTTCAGGTCATTAACTGACCTGATTAAGGGACTGTGTGTGATTTTGGATCAACATGGGACTGTTTCACACACTGGGGGAAACACTCCCAGCTCGAATGGACGTGTTGCATCTGTCAGCCTGTGGCAGCTGCAAAGGTCCATTTGACAGGTTGGGGGGTGGGGGAGACCCTCACTCATTGCAGGAGGCCGCTCTGTCACTTGGGACAAAGTTTGGCCTCCACCACCCTCCTCCTGATGGTCAAAGTCACCAACCTGCACACTTACCCCGGGGTCCGGAGACATGTACCTACCTTGCGGACCCCCTCAGATGTACATCTTGCGGATGGGGGCCGCCGTAGCTGCAGTCATGACCTCCTCGGAGGGCGAACAGCATCACCAGCCTCACCAGCCTCGCCATCCACCTCTGACACGTGGAGCTCCACAACACAGTGCTGTGACACATCCACCTGCACAGCAGGAGGGAGGGCTACCGCAGAGAGAGATGCGTCGCAGAGGGCACTACCCTCGCCACAGGGTCCACAGACCGATGCTCAGCCTCCTGGATCTCTCTGAGCATCAGTGCACACGGAGGCTCAGAGTCACTCGACATGTAGTCGTGGACATCTGCAGCCTCATTCATGCCGAGCTGCTCCTGGCTGGCCCCAGCACCATCTTCTTACCTGTCGCTGTCAAAGTCACCACTGCCCTCCCGAACTTCTCCTCCACAGCCTTCCAGGGTGCAATTGGGGACATCCCCGATGTGTCTCAGTCATCTGCGCAGAAGAGCCCTGCAAATACACCTACACCCACTTTGCAGTGACACACTGGGTGGCATCAGTGGTGGGTCCTCATAGTGATACCCAGGATCGGGCATTATTGCACAAACCGGACAGGATTCGCGAAGACATGGCAGTAGTGGCGCCAATATAATATGTAATGTGGGTTGCTCTGAAATTCAATATAAGTAACAACCATGACAAACCCTCAAACACCCTTGTGCATCCCCTTCATGCTCACGGCACGTTTGCCTTACGCTGCCTACTGCACATATGTGATGCATGCCCTGTGGCTGCAGCACAGATAGTGGCAGGTTGAGTGAGGCTGGCCGTGAGAGAGATGCATGAGAGGGTGAGTATGAGATAGAGCCATGAGATTGAATGAGGATTGGGTTGCGTGGTAGTGGCAGGATGAGTACTGGCGAGGTGAGTAGGTGCAGGTAAGATGAGGATGAGGTTTGAGTGGGTATGAGGGGTGATGTGACAGAGTAGTGTTGGCAGTGCCGAAGGAGATGTGGGGTGGGGGCAGTGATGTGGCAGACGGAGTGTAGGGGAACGACTACGTGTACTCACTTTGGCTGATCTACTAAGGTCATTGGAGCGCCTCCTGCACTGTGTGCAGGTGGGCGATATGTTGGTGGCGCAGGTGACCCCCTCTGCCACCTCGGGCCAGGCCTTCCTGGTGGCGGAGGCGGGCCGCTTCCTCCCGCCCGCCAGGTGGAAGATCTCTGTCCTCCCCCTCCTCCTCACCCCATGTATTGATACCTGGAGTGAGGCATCATTAGACTGGGAGCAGCCTTCCCCCTGGGCTGATCCATGCAGTCATCTTTGCTATTGGTTGCAGCATCTGTCAGTGGAGGACTGCCCCTTTAAATAGAGCGCCTCCAGCTGACAGATCGTACTGCGCATGTGCAGCCCGCCCGACGCGCAGATCAGCAGCGTGGAACCCGGCGGAGCAGGTAAGTGAATCCAATTAGTGGCTTGCCTGCTACGATCGCGCGGGAAACCCACTAATTTCACCGGGCGCGTTGAAAACGCGCCCGATGGACCACCCGCCAAGAACCCGCACCCCTGGTAAAATCGGGCCCCTTGTCTAGGCTCACAAATGAAGAATAAGGGGAACAGATTGGGTGGATAGAGAGAAACTATTTCCGCTGGTTGGGGATTTTAGGAGTAGGGGGCATAGTCTAAAAATTAGAGCCAGACCTTTCAGGAGTGAGATTAGAAAACATTTCTACACACAAAGGGTGGTAGAAGTTTGGAACTCTCTTCCGCAAACGGCAATTGATGCTAGCTCAATTGCTAATTTTAAATCTGAGATAGATAGCTTTTTGCCAACCAAAGGAATTAAGGGATATGGGCCAAAGGCAGGTATATGGAGTTAGATCACAGATCAGCCATGATCTTATCAAATGGTGGAGCGGGCTCGAGGGGCTGAATGGCCTACTCCTGTTCCTATGCTCCTATAACCCCTTCGGTGAAACAAGAACGGGTGCCCAGTTCCCAAAAAAGTCATTCCCGGCATGAGTCACCATTTCAATCGAGTATGGGACAAAATTGGAGGAAAGCAAAAAGAGGATATTAGCTGCTCAATACAGGGACTTGCAAAATAGGACTCTGGGAGAATGAAATGGAAAGGAAGGTGAAGAAATGGAAGAAAGCATGTAGAAATTGGCTAAAAAAGGTTAAGGTAACAACCGCTCAGACTTACATGGTGTCCCTAACATCGCAAAAAATCCACAGGTACTTTGCAGGAAAGTGAGAAAGATTTTGACGTCAAGCAGGGATTGGGGAAGTAAAGAAAGGTGAGATTGAAGAGGTAGGATCTGAGGAGGCTTCTGAAGGTGAGGAGAGATGAAGAAAGATGGAAGGGTTGTGGAAAAAAGGTGCTGGAGAACAAGATGGCTGAAGGCAATGACAGAATAAAAATCAGATGAAATAAATGAAAACTAAAGCATTTAAAAATATCAGGGGTCATTTTATGAATTATTGCTCCTAGTACAGAGCTTCACCACTGAGAGCGCATATCGGGAATTCTGGGGCATAACCTGCATGATTTTCTATCATTTAAAATCAATGGATGGAGCATCGTAGTGGGAAGGGCATTCCCCAAATTCCTGATAGATGCTCCCGGTGGGTGATGCTCCGTGCCAGGAGTGCAGATTTCTAAAAATGACCTCAATGGACAGTGACAGAACAAACGGTTAAAAGGAGAAAGTGAAACAGTGAATAAAAAGATGCTGATGGAGCCAATGGGAAAAAGGTAATGAATAAAGCAGTCATGTGAAGCCGAAGGAAGAGATAAAACGGACGGAGAAAAAGTGATGGAGATAAAGTAAATCCAAATTGTAATAAAATGAATTTATTATCATAAAGTTTCATCAGGGATTTAATTTAATTTAATCTAATCATTTTAATGACATTTTTTTTTAAATCACAATATCACATTTTCCAGTAAATTTCTATCCCAGTGAAGAGTCATTCATTGAATATTATATTCTCCATTTTACCACTTCTTGTAAGATTCTTGAATATTAAAGCCCAACCAATACATAAGGAATTTAATATCCGACTGGCTGCCAACATGCTCATGTGGAGCATAAACGCCGGCATAGACCAGCTGAGCCGACTGGCCTGGTTCTGTGCTGTAGACTCGATGAACCTCTGAGAGACGCAGCCTCAATTAAATATTAAAATCACTGACCTGCCTCTCCAGCGCGGGTTACTCGGCCGCCCCAAAACCCTCCACGGTTAGACCGGAAGTGGGCGCGTTCGCAGCGGGTTGGGGTCGGGTTTCACATTGTTACCAATTTAAACCCCCCCCTCCCCGACCCTCCCCGTCCACTGTGAGGGGGTTAAAATTCCCCCCAATAGCCATAGGCAGAGATTTGGTTGATGTGCAGACAAGTTCCATTGTTCTCATCTAGACCCTCTTTCAGCACCCATTCACCCATAATCATATCACACAGTACCAATGTGCTGTAACACGCAACTTAATGTTTTCACTTGTCGAGGAAGCCAAAACTAGAGGCCATAAATATAAGATAGTCACCAATAAATCCAATAGGGAATTCAGGAGAAACTTCTTTACCCAAAGAGTGGTAAGAATGTGGAACTCACTACCACAGGTAGTTGAGGCAAATAGCATAGATGCATTTAAAGGAAAGCTAGATAAGCACATGAGGGACAAAGGAGTAGAAGGATATGCTGATAGGGTTAGATGAAGTAGGGAGGGAGGAGGCTCGTGTGGAGCATAAATGCCGGCATAGATCGGTTGAGCCGAACGGCTTGTTTCTGTGCTGTAGACTCGGTGTAACTCGATGAAGCACAAAGGATTTATTCTTTGACAACCAGAGGATACAGATTTAAGATTAATGGCAAAACATCCAGGGAGGAAATGAAGAGAATTTTTTTTACGCAGCAATTTGTTATGATCTGGAATGCACTGCCTAAAAGGGCAGTGGAAGTGGATTCAATAGTAACTTTCAAAAGGGAATTGGATAAATACTTGAAAAGGAGAAATTTGCAGGGCTATGCAGAAAGGGCAGGAGAGTGGGACGAATTGTTTAGCTCTTCCAAAGAGCCGGCACAGACACGATGGGCTGAATGGCCTCCTTCTGTGCTATATGATTGTATGGTCCTATGACTAGTTACATAGTTCGCACAGCCTCTAAAAGCAAATACAGTGAAACTTGCCCACCTTACATGATCTGAGAACAAGCCTATCAAGGCTGGGATTCAAGCTTATGCCCTTCTCTTTGACAGTGATGTATAGGGGGACATTTTCTGAGTATATACCCAAGGAGAGGAATCTCACCCTTCGCCAACGCATGTTGGACAATCGCGGGCAGCGGTCAAGATTCCTTGCCACTGGTCCGTACTATGAAAACTTAGTATGTATGCTATTCTTTTAGGTGCCAAGCTGCTCGCAGAACATGTCTCTACTGCATAACATCTGACTTGACTAATGGTTAGAGTCATAAGATAAGAAGAAATCATTGCAATCTATTTAGCTGGTTGCAAAAAATCTTATACATTATTCTGTATACAACCGCTTGATCGCTTTCTCTGCCAAATATTTATCCAGTATCCTTGTTAATTTTCTTACACTGTCCTCCACCGATGCCTCTTGACATAGTCTGTTCCATATATTCATCAGCCTCAATGTAAAGTAGTTAAATCTAAACTATCCACTTTTCCTCTTCACAGCTTGACTTTGTGACCTCCCTCCCTCGCTGTAACAGATCTTGTGATTAACTCAAGGGTGTCGTTAAGGCTCAATTTATTTATGTATCACTTAGGATTTTAAATACCACAATAAGAACTCCCCCCGAAACTTTTTTTCTCCATTGTAAACATACTGGGTGTTAAATTGGCCAACCCCAAAAGCGGGCGCAGGGATTGCGGTGAGCAATATTTTAGGTAAAAAAGAGTACATTAATTTAGCACTTGATGCCATTATTGACCTAAAAGCATTTTAAAATGTATCTGCACATGAATCACAAATAGTCATAAATGGGCCAAATTAAAGTCCTAAAGAGGCAAAACTCCTCTTTTAAGAAAAAAATAGGAGAACAACAGTTTTCCTCAGAAGTTAACAATCTGCTAACCAGTGAGGCCTGGATTGGGCTCAGCTCTCAATCCCTTCCCGACAAACAGTCAGCTAAAACTTATCAGGAAAGACTAAACAGGCTGGGTCTTTTTACTCTAGAAAAGAGGAGGCTGAGGGGTGACCTGATAGAGATCTTTAAAATAATGAAAGGGTTTGATAGGGTAGACATAGAGAAAATGCTTCCATTTGTTGGGGAGTCCAATACTAGAGGTCATCAATGTAAGATAGTCTCTAATAAATCCAATAGGGAATTCAGGAGAAACTACTTTACCCAACGAGTGGTTAGAATGTGGAACTCGCTGCCACAAGGAGTAGTTGAGGCAAAGAGCATAGATGCATTTAAGGGGAAGCTAGGTAAGCACACAAAGGAGAAGGGGATAGAAGGATATGCTGACAGGGTTAGATGAAGTAGGGAGGGAGGAGGCTCGTGTGGAGCATAGACGCCCGCATAGAGCAGTTGGGCCGAATGGCCTGTTGCTGTGCTGTAGACTCGGTGTAAAACCCATTGGGGGTGAATTTCTGTGGGGCTTCTCCCGAGCGTCGGCCACGGAAACCCCGGTAAAATGGCCGAAACACCATTTATCTGGGAGTTTCTGTGCCTCTTCCGCCAAAGTTACGGCGGGCAAGCAGGAGAACCCCTCGGAGAACCCACCGTCTCGGTTAATGCATCAAAAATCGTCAGTTGTGCAAGTTCCGGAGGGATGCCAGTACTCATGGCACTGAACTCCAGCATGATTTATAACCTTCAGAAGGAGAAGGAAGGAAATTGGAAGGCATCCTATAAACTGGCAAACAACGAGCAATTGATGAATTTGAATTCAAATCCATCAGGAAGAGTGCATTAGAGCAGGATATATGTCCAAACTCTCCCCTCTCCAAACATACGAACATAAGAAATAGGAGCAGGAGTAGGCCACACAGCCTCTCGAGTCTGCTCCGCCATTCAATAAGATCATGGCTGATCTTCGGCCTCAACTCCACTTTCCCGCCTGATCCCCATATCCCTTGATTCCCTTAGAGTCCAAAAATCTATCAATCTCAGTCTTGAATAAACTCGATGACTGAGCATCCACAGCCCTCTGGGGTAGAGAATTCTAAATATTCATGACCCTCTGAGTGAAGAAATTCCTCCTCATCTCAGTCCTAAATGTCTGACCCCTTATCCTGAGACTGTCCCCTAGTTCTAGACTCTCCAGCCAGGGGAAACATCCTCTCAGCATCCACCCTGTCAAGCCCCCTTAGAATCTTATGTTTTAATGAGATCTCCTCTCATTCTTCTAAACTCCAGAGAGTATAAGCCCATTCTACTCAATCTTTCCTCATAGGACAAACCCCTCATCCAGGAATCAATCTAGTGAACCTTTGTTGCACTGCCTCTAAGGCAAGTATATCCTTCCTTAGATAAGAAGGCCAAAACTGCAGTATGCTAGGCACACGCACAATTACTGCTCAATTACTGATCTTAGCTGTGCTGCCTTAGAGAGGCATGTGGAAAGAACCTGATCTACTAGGGGAGGCTATGGAAAGTGAGGATCTTAGAATCATAGAATGGTTACAGGACAGAAGGAGGCCATTCGGCCCATTGAGCCCATGCCGGCTCTTCATAAGAGCAATCCAGTTAGTCCCATTCCCTAGCTCTTTCCCTGTAGTCCTGAAAATTTTTTCCCTTCAAGTATTTATCCAATTCCTTTTTGAAAGCCACGATTGAATCTGCTTCCACCACCTTTTCAGGCAGCACATTCCAGATCATATTTACTCGCTGCATAAAAAAGGTTTTCCGCATGTCGCCTTTGGTTCTTTTGCCAATCACCTTAAATCTGTGTCCTCTGGTTCTCCATCCTTCCACCAATGGGAACTGTTTCTCTTTACTTACTTTATCTAAGCCCTTCATGATTTTAAACACTTCTATCAAATCTCCTCTCAACCTTCCCTGCTCTAAAGAGAACAACCCCAGCTTCTCCAGTCTATCCACATTTCTGAAACCCCTCATGCCTGGAACCATTCAAGTAAATCTCTTCTGCATCCTCTCTAAGGCCTTCACATCCTTCCTAAAGTGCGGTACCCAGAATTGGACACAATACTCCAGTTGTGGCCGAACCAGTTTATAAAAGTTCAACATAACTTCCTTGCTTTTGTACCCTATGCCTCTATTTATAAAGCCCAGAATCCCGTATGCATTTTAAACCGCTTTCTAAACCTGTCAGGCCACCTTCAAAGATTTGTGCACATTTACCCCCAGATCTATTTGTAACTGCACTCCCTTTAGAATTGTACCCTTTAGTTTATATTGCCTCTCCTCATTCTTCCTGCCAAAATGTATCACTTTGTGCTTCTCTGCGTTAAATTTCATCTGCCACGTGTCCGCCCATTCCACCAGCCTGTCTATACCCTCTTGAAGTCTATCACTATCCTCCTCACTATTCACTACACTTCCAAGTTTTGTGTCATCTACAAATTTTGAAATTGTGCCCTGTACACCCAAGTCCAAGTCATTAATATATATCAAGAAAAGCAGTGGGCCTAGTACCGACCCCTGGGGAACACAACTGTACACCTTCCTCCAGTGAAAAACAACTGTTCACCACTACTCTCTGTTTTATGTCACTTAGCCAATGTTGTATCCAGGCTGCCACTGCCCCTTTTATTCCATGCGCTTCAATTTTGATGACAAGCCTATTATGTGGCACTTTATCAAACGCCCTTTGGAAGTCCATCTACATAACATCAACCGCATCAACCCTCTCTGTTACCTCATCAAAAAACTCAATCAAGTTAGTTAAACACGATTTGCCTTTAACAAATCTGTGCTGGCTTTCCTTTATTAATCCACACTTGTCCAGGTGACTATTAATTCTGACCCGGATTATCGTTTCTAAAAGCTTCCCCACCACCGAGGTTAAACTGACTGGACTATAGTTGCTGGGTTTATCCTTACACCCTTTCTTGAACAAGGGTGTAACATTTGCAATTCTCTAGCACCACCCCCATATCTAAGGAGGATTGGAAGATTATGGCCAGCACCTCTGCAATTTACACCCTTACTTCATTCAGCAACCTAGAATGCATCCCACCCGGACCGGGATGAGGGAGTAGAAACTGTCAAAAGGAGGCTTAACACCTGACCATTCTCACACCATTGTTTGGACCAATTCAGAACCATATTGACACAAGACTACTTGCTTTCTCAGCCATGGAACATATATGGATTGGGAAGACTGATTGGAGGGGACGTGGAAGAGAATCCAGAGGTAGTTGCGAATGTCAAATCTTCCATACACAATGCCATTGAACAAACCCATTGCATCTGCTCAGCAAACATAAAGAATTAATATAAATGAAAAACAACATGCTCATCACTAGAGAAAGATGGATAGCCAAATAACCAAAGACAGATACAGAGCCCTAACATGTTCAACAAACTGCCTGCTATAAGATACAACATTTGTTAATCTTGCAAACCCAAGGTAAGAGGCTCAAGTAAATCAATGATGAAAAGACACTTTCTCCATCATTCATTCAGAAAATTAGCTACCAACAAATCCCTGGAAAGCCAATTGAGAACACAGTTGCAAGAATGAAGAGTGCAAACATATTACAAGGAACTCTGAGAACCGCACCCCCCACCCCCCCCACCACCGAGAAAACGACAAACTCAACAAAAGACGGAACAATCATTGCACGTAGAAATTACCAGCCGCAGACTGTCAGACAATCTGCACAGGAGCAACAGAATAAGAAATACAGGTCAGGCGATGGCACCTTTCCCATGCAGGGCATGTCGATATTCAGCCAGGGGCTTCCACCTTGTCAAACGTGTTCCCGGGCACCAGACGCCCATTTGAATTTTTAAAATGCCACGTCAGTAGCCCATGATGCCGACATTCCTGAATGAAAGATTACGGAAGTCTTTTACACGCAATTTGAAAACCAGCCAACGAGCAGAACCTCTCTCACGCAGTCAAGTACACGAGTACTGGAGTTACATAGAATTACATAGAATTTACAGCAAAGAAACAGGCCTTTCGGCCCAACTGGTCCATGGCCCAAGTTTATGCTCCACACGAGCCTCCTCCCAACTCTCTTCATCTAGCTCTATCACCATATCCTTCTATTCCTTTCTCCATGTGTTTATCTAGCTTCCCCTTAAATGCATCTCTGGGATTCGCCTCAACTACTCCTTGTGGTAGCAAGTTCTACATTCTCACTACTCTCTGGGTAGAGAAGTTTCTCCTGAATTCCCTATTGGATTTATTGATGACTATCTTATATTTATGACCCCTAGTTTTGGACTCCCCCACGAGTACAAATATCTTCTCTACCTCCACCCGATCAAACCCTTTCTTAAAGACCTTGATCAGGTCATCCCTCAGTCTTCTCTTTTCTAGAGAAGAGTCCCAACCTGTTCAATCTTTCTACTGAGTTAAACTGCTGGTGGTTAATGTCGTTCAAAATAAGGACAGCACAGCATGATGAAATTACCACAGCTCCAAAAAGAATCTACGGACATAACAAATAACAGCAACGCAAATCCCACACTTGAGAATTCCTTCTTAAACAGGACAGGCACCTTTGCTCCAGTATATGGGACGGTGGGGGTGGGGGGGTTAATTTCCCGATGTCTGACTGGTGGATCGCTCGGGCCTGCCCCTCGCCTCCCCCCCACTGATACCTTCAGCATGAGGCCCGGTCCATTTGAGGGCTGGACCTCATTGACATACACCCGGTGAGCTGCACACACCCGAAAAGACCTCCCGCTCTGGGCCGGCGCGATGGCGAGCAGCCCAGAAGCTGACTCGGCCGGCGGGAAGGTAGGAGATGCGATCACCGTTGGGGGCGGGGGTGCTGGAGAGGGGAAGGGGGGGTTGCCCAGGCTGGCAGCAGCCCACATTATTCTTGCAGAGTCCCGAGGAGCACGCCCGCTCCACCTTTAACCCTCTGAAATAATTTTAACACTTACCTCTTCAGACCTCTTCCTCTTGCCCGTCAGTACATCGTCCAGTGAGCTGTTAAAATTACGTCAGGGTCCTATATACGTCATAGGACCCCGACTTGCATGGATTCTCGAGGCTCTCGCCTGACTCAGGCAGCTGTTTCGGCCGCCCTTGAAAACTCTGGCGGCAGTACCGTGGCGGGAGGGAAGTGGGCGATAAGTTTACCGCTGCAATTTTAACTCCACCTGCACCCCATTTCCGTAGGGCGGAAATTGCCCATAATATCTTTGTTGATGAGTTAGCTATTTTTCTGCGTTGCCCTGATAGGAGGTGTGTAAATTCTCCCTCATTCGCACTGAGATTGCATTTCTTTTGGTTTAAGGAAGTCATTTTAACTTTTATCACTGCCCGATTAACCGATGATAGTGAATCATCAGCCTGCGTTACACCTCGCCCGTTTTACACCTCGCCCGTTTTACACCTCCTCCGTTTTACACGTCCTCCATTTTACACCTCGCCCGTTTTACACCTCGCCCGTTTTACACGTCCTCCATTTTACACCTCGCCCGTTTTACACCTCGCCCGTTTTACACGTCCTCCATTTTACACCTCGCCCGTTTTACACCTCGCCCGTTTTACACGTCCTCCATTTTACACCTCGCCCGTTTTACACCTCGCCCGTTTTACACCTCGCCCGTTTTACACGTCCTCCATTTTACACCTCGCCCGTTTTACACCTCGCCCGTTTTACACCTCCTCCGTTTTACACCTCCTCCATTTTACACCTCGCCCGTTTTACACCTCCTCCGTTTTACACCTCCTCCGTTTTACACCTCCTCCGTTTTACACCTCGCCCGTTTTACACCTCGCCCGTTTTACACCTCGCCCGTTTTACACCTCCTCCGTTTTACACCTCGCCCGTTTTACACCTCCTCCGTTTTACACCTCGCCCGTTTTACACCTCGCCCGTTTTACACCTCGCCCGTTTTACATGTCCTCCATTTTACACCTCGCCCGTTTTACACCTCCTCCATTTTACACCTCGCCCGTTTTACACCTCGCCCGTTTTACACCTCCTCCGTTTTACACCTCGCCCGTTTTACACCTCGCCCGTTTTACACCTCCTCCGTTTTACACCTCCTCCGTTTTACACCTCGCCCGTTTTACACCTCCTCCGTTTTACACCTCGCCCGTTTTACACCTCCTCCGTTTTACACCTCCTCCATTTTACACCTCGCCCGTTTTACACCTCCTCCGTTTTACATCTCGCCCGTTTTACACCTCGCCCGTTTTACATCTCGCCCGTTTTACACCTCGCCCGTTTTACACCTCCTCCGTTTTACACCTCGCCCGTTTTACACCTCCTCCGTTTTACATCTCGCCCGTTTTACACCTCGCCCGTTTTACACGTCCTCCATTTTACACCTCGCCCGTTTTACACCTCCTCCGTTTTACATCTCGCCCGTTTTACACCTCGCCCGTTTTACACCTCCTCCGTTTTACATCTCGCCCGTTTTACACCTCGCCCGTTTTACACCTCGCCCGTTTTACACGTCCTCCATTTTACACCTCGCCCGTTTTACACCTCCTCCGTTTTACATCTCGTCCATTTTACACCTCCTCCGTTTTACACCTCGCCCGTTTTACACCTCGTCCGAGTTTCTTTCCATTGTGGAAAAAAATATAACCAGGCGAGGTGTAAAACAGGCTGGTGATTCGCTATTACCCATTTTTCACCCGGCAATGAAAGTCAAAATTACCCATGGTTACTCGGACGTGACTCACTCCTAAAAATCAACAGGGTTCCCTGGAGCCAAATCGCGGTACGCAATATAAGCGTGCGGAATTTGTCCGCCATTTGGACAGAGCGTTAAGCCACTTATTTTAAACAGGTTGCTGCTGCCTCTGTTAGAATTGTACAATTTCACATGAGCATTCGTGGGCTAATATTGCATTGCCCAATTTCACCTCATGGTTGTTTGAAATGAGGTTGCAATCTATCTCACTCCTTAGATCAAGACTCTCGCTGCAATCGTCCCCCCCCCCCCCACTCCTCCACCCCCGGTGTCTGTATCTCCTTGGTCTTGGTAATTAAAGAGTGTCATGCTGTTGCTAGCACAGTATATGTGTTTCTCAGGGCAATTTATCTGCACAAATGGATAGAAATTGCAGTCAACAATCTCATGAACATTAATAGACTAGTACCACATGTCTCTTTCCATTATAGTAATGGGGACATTAAAATAAATGTATTAACACCTCCCTTAAAGTAGCAGATAGAGGGATATGAGGGCATTAAGCGTTTGAATAGCATCGCCAATCACATCTTCTACCTTCATATGTTAACAACGCACACTTCCGTGTGAAAGTCAGCATGCACAAAGAAATATTCAAAATCTTTGAGAGAGATTTAGGAAACAGAAATACCTGCAAGAGCCAGAAAAATACCAGGGAAGGCCTAAGCGTGCAATTATACTGCCACTTCCGCAATGACATGAGGAGGTTTTCGGAACATAATAACAGGAGTGGGCCATTCAGCCCCTCGAGCGTGTTCCACCATTCAATTAGATCATGACTGATCTGCACCTCAACTCCATCTACCCGCCTTGGTTCCATTTCCTTCAATACCCTCGCCTAACAAAAATCTATCGATCTCAGTTTTTAAATTTTCAATTGACCCCCCCCAGCCTCAACAGCTCTTTGAGGGAGAGAGTTCCAGATTTCCACTACCCTTTGTGTGAAGAAGTGCTTCCTGACATCACCCCTGAACGGCCTAGCTCTAATTTTAAGGTTACACCCCCTTGTTCTGGACTCTCCCACCAGAGGAAATATTTTCTCTCTATCTACCCTATCAAATCCTTTAATCATCTTAAACACCTCAATTAGATCACCCCTTAATCTTCTATATTCAAGGCAATACAAGTCTAGTCTATGCAACCTGTCCTCATAATTAATCCCTTTTCGCTCCGGTATCATTCTGGTATCCTGACATATTCTTTTGAGGTGACTAGGTGTAATTGCTGTAAATAAGTGCATTCTGAGGTTTATTAAAGGCTAATTGTTAAGCACATCCTGAGGTCAAATAGAGACAGGCAAATTTGTGGACGAGAAACCAGGAAGTAAGGGTTGCCCACAGATCCTACTGAGTTTAACGGTGGGACCTGGTTTAACATTTTTCAAATAGTTTCCCACCCCACAGCCGGCTTGATTGACAGGCTGGCTGCCTGTCGGGCGGGAAAGCAGCTGGTGAGCAGATGGAAGGTAAGTCGGAGTTTGGATGAGTGGGGGGTGTCGGAGAGAGATCGGGGTATTTGGGAGGAGGTGAGCAGTCAGAGATCATTGTGGGGTTTGGGGGGAGTCAGAGATCATTGAGGGGGTGGGGGGAGTCAGAGATTGTTGGGGGGGTGGGGGGAGTCAGAGATTGTTGGGGGGAGTGAGCAGTCGGAGATCATTGTGGGGGTGGGGGAGTCGGAGATTGTTGGGGGGGTGGGGGGAGTCAGAGATTGTTGAGGGGGGTGAGCAGTAGTAGATCATTGTGGGGGTGGGGGAGTTGGAGATCGTTGGGGGGGTGAGGAGTCGGAGATCATTGGGGAGGTGAGGAGTCGGAGATCATTGGGGGGGTGAGGAGTCGGAAATCATTGTGGGGTTGGGGGGAGTCGGAGATCATTGGGGTGGTGAGCAGTCGGAGATCATTGTGGGGGTGGGGGAGTCGGAGATCGTTGGAGGGGTGTGGGAGTCGGAGATTGTTGGGGGGGTGAGCAGTAGGAGATCATTGTGGAAGTGGGGGAGTCGGAGATCGTTGGGGGGGGTGAGGAGTCGGAGATCGTTGGGGGGGTGAGGAGTCGGAGATCGTTGGGGGGGTGAGGAGTCGGAGATCGTTGGGGGGGTGAGCAGTCGGAGATCATTGTGGGGGTGGGGGAGTCGGAAATCGTTGGGGGGGTGAGCAGTCGGAGATCATTGTGGGGGTGAGGAGTCGGAGATCATTGGGGGGGTGAGGAGTCGGAGATCATTGTGGGGTTGGGGGGAGTCGGAGATCATTGGGGGGGTGAGCAGTCGGAGATCATTGTGGGGGTGAGGAGTCGGAGATCATTGGGGGGGTGAGCAGTCGGAGATCATTGTGGGGTTGGGGGGAGTCGGAGATCGTTGAAGGGGATGAGCAGATAGAGATCATTGTGGGGTTGGGGGGAGTCGGAGATCGTTGGGGGGGGTGGGGGGGATCGGAGATTGTTGAGGGCGGTGAGCAGTTAGAGATCGTTATTGGGGTGAGCAGTCGGACATCGGGGGGCTCTCGCACATCGAGGGGGGGGGTCTCAGACACAGGATTGGGGAGGGGGTCGGGCGATCATGGGGATCTGCTCTCAGCAGGTAAGCATGATGGGCCTGGAGGAAACAATCCTGCTGCTCCTGGCCCACAAGCAGTGCAATAAAGGCACTCACTTCATGATATGGCCGCTCTCACCTCTTTTTCACTGGCGAGATTAACGAGCCCTGGGATACACGCGCTGGAGGTGTTAATTTTAAATGTCGGTGAAAATCAATTTAAAATTTCCCATAAGGAAGTTAATTGCTGCGATAACTACCTTCCCGCCTGCACTAATTAGGGACCCGACTCCAGCGAGTCAGTTACTCACACGCACCCAAACGCGCCTCCATTAAACCCGGAAGTTGGAGCCGGGTTGCAGTCATGCTTGAAAAATCAATTCTTTTAACTATCCACCCTCCCCCAACCCAAGGGGTTAAAACTCCCCCCATAATCTTGGCTGACACTCCAGTGCAGTACTGAGGGAGTGCTGCACTGTCAGAGGTGCCGTCTTTCAGATGACAAGTTAAACCACTCTCAGGTAAATATAAACGATCCCATGGCACTATTTGGAAGAAGAGCAGCGGAGTTCTCCTTGGCTAGAATCCTGGAATCCCATAGCTAACCCCGCCATCACCACAGGAGCTGGAGCAGTTCCAGAGCTCCCACCAAAACCTTCTCAGGGAAGCTAGGGATGGGTAATAAATGCTGACCTTGCCAGTAGTGCCCACACCCTGAAAACAAATAAAAACAAAAGCACATTGAAAGAAAAGAAAGAACTTGCATTTATATAGCGCCTTTCATGACCTCAGAATGTCCCAAATCGCTTTACAGCCAATGAAGTACTTTTGAAGTGTAGTCCCTGTTGTAATGTAGAGAACACGACAGCCAATTTTGCACACAGCAAGGTCCCACAAACAATGTGATAATGACCAGATAATCTGTTTTACTGATATTGGTTGAGGGATAAATATTGGCCAGGACACCGGGTAGAACTCCCCTGCTCTTCTTCAAAACAATGGGATCTTTTATGTCCACCTGAGAGGGCAGATGGGGCCTGGGTTTAACGTCTCATCCAAAAGACAGCACCTCTGGCGGTGTGAGTCTAGATTTTGTGCTTAATGTCTCAGGAGCGGGATTTGATCACACACCTTCTGCCTCAGAGGCGAGAGTGCTACCCACTGAGCCACAACTGACAGTGTATAGCGCACATTGGTATGGAAACCTCTTTGCCCCCTGTTTTAAAGAAGGCTGTTTAAAATAAATGGGTTAAATGCCATGTTAAAATAGTGAGCAAAGGAATGTGGGAGGAAGACATTAACATAGTTGTTACTTATATTGCAGTGCCATTGAGGTTTAGATTAGTGTGTTCTGGAATACGTAGGCAAGGTAAGCAATCTCTGAGGCCTTATCTTCATCTCGTTCTCCTTCTTTCTCTCTCTCCAATGAGTTTTGAATCATTCTGCAATTCTCTGTCAAGAAATGTCATCGATTAGGACCAGCCCATTTACAAGGTTACAGCAATAAATCACTGTTTAATTCACCCCATAAACTTTAATGCCTATTAGACGACTTCAGCAAAGCACCCAAAATCTGGAATTGCCTCTAAAAGTAATGTTCAAATGGCTGCAAAATCATTTGCCATTTGAAGATAATGTGACTTAAAGCTGCTAAAAAATTGTACCAAAGTCATTGGAATACTCGAATTGGACAGGACATTGATCAGAATGAGGCAGCTTTTTTTTTTCACGGTTCAGTGGAGCCTGGAACCAGATACTAAAGTCAGCAGTCAGCACTTTTTTTTTTAACTAAAATCACCTTATTAAGATTATTAAGATTAAGAGCTGAAATAGCATTGCGTCTGTGGACGGAATTCACGTTTTTCAAAGTAGAGAGAGGATTTATTTAGTGATCTTATTTTTTTTAATTGATTTTTTTTAAGCCGCCTCCTCCACACCCTCGGTACCTGGGCCTCATCGGCGTACTCACTGCTGGTCAGGCCACCACTAGCAGCTCACCTGAGTGAAGAGCTCAATGTCGGTTAGCCTGCCTCGACGGCAGCGGCCCTCAGGTAAGGTGTGATTTCCTTCAATACTCCATTGGCAGCCGTGCTTTCAGCCGTCAAGGCCCTAAGTTCTGGAATTCCGTCCCTAAACTTCTCCGCCTCTCCACCTCTCTCTCCTCCTTTAAGTCGCTCCTTAAAACCTACCTCTTTGACCAAGCTTTTAGTCACCTGTCCTAATATCTCCTTGTGTGGCTCGGCTTCAAATTTTGTTTGATAATCGCTCCTTTGAAGCGTCTTGGGATTTTTTTTTACAACGTTAAAGGCGCTATATAAATGCAAGTTGTTGTTGAGGGGGGATTGGAGCGGGCTACGGGGGAGTGGGGGGCAGGAGGGGCGATTCTGACTCCTGTAGAGAGCACTCCTGCTCTTTACAAATCCATGCCAGAGTCCTCCTGTCTTCGTATTACTTTGGATCAAAAAAGGATAGAACAGGGTACTTTCTAAATGGTAAAAAGTTAAAAACTGTGGATGTCCAAAGGGACTTAGGGGTACAGGTACATAGATCATTGAAGTCTCATGAACAGGTGCAGAAAATAATCAAGAAGGCAAATGGAATGCTGGCCTTTATATCTAGAGGACTAAAGTACAAGGGGGCAGAAGTTATGCTGCAGCTATACAAAACCCTGGTTAGACCGCACCTGGAGTACTGTGAGCAGTTCTGGGCACCGCACCTTCGGAAGAACATATTGGCCTTGGAGGGAGTGCAGCGTAGGTTTACTAGAATGATACCCGGACTTCAAGGGTTAAGTTACGAGGAGAGATTACACAAATTGGGATTGTATTTTCTGGAGTTTCGAAGGTTAAGGGGTGATCTGATCGAAGTTTATAAGATATTAAGGGGAACAGATAGGGTGGATAGAGAGAAACTATTTCCGCTGGTTGGGGATTCTAGGAGTAGGGGACACTGTCTAAAAATTAGAGCCAGACCTTTCAGGAGCGAGATTAGAAAACATTTCTGCACACAAAGGGTGGTAGAAGTTTGGAACTCTCTTCCGCAAACGGCAATATGGAGTTAGATTACAGATCAGCCATGATCTTATCAAATGGCGGAGCAGGCACGAGGGGCTGAATGGCCTACTCCTGTTCCTATGTTCCTATGTATGTGCACCAAGTATGGTGCACATTTCTGGTCTCCATGTTATAAAAAGGATATAGAGGCACTGCAGAAGGTGAAAAAAAGATTCACAAGGATGATACCAGAACTGAGAGGTTTTACCTATCAAGAAAGACTAAACAGGCTGGGGCTCTTTTGTCTAGAAAAGAGAAGGCTGAGGAGTGACCTGATAGAGGCCTTTAAGATAATGAAAGGGTTTGATAGGGTAACCATAGAAAAGATGTTTCCACTTGTGGAGGCGACCAAAACTAGGAGCCATAAATATAAGATAGTCACCATTAAATCCAATAGGGAATTCAGGAGAAACTTCTTTACCCAAAGAGTGGTAAGAACGTGGAACTTGCTCCCACAAGGAGTAGTTGAGGTGACTAGCATAGATGCCTTTAAGGGGAAGCTAGATAAACACATGAGGGAGAAAAGAATAGAAGGATATGCTGATTGGGTTAGATAAAGAGGGATGGGAGGAGGGTCGTGTCGAGCATAAACACTGGCATAGATCAGTTGGGCTGAATACCCTGTTTCTGTGCTGTCGACTCGATGTAATGTGCTGGAGATTAAAACTGCTAGTTGGAGACAGCCTAAGTTCAGACATTATGTTTGGAACTTCCTTTGCTGTGAGTCAGTGGAGAGGGACGGCATGATGTCACATCAGGGGTGGTTCCTCACGACCTAATCTGGTGCTTCTTCTCAATGTAATCCCTGCGGTGGGAGCCTGAGGCAGCTGTGCTTCTGTGAGAAGCTCCTGGGATCGAGGTGGGCCTCGAACCCGGTGAGCATGGACCCGAGATGGGTCCGTATCAATTCCCTTTTGAAAGTTATTATTGAATCTGCTTCCACCACCCTTTCAGGCAGTGCATTCCACATCATAACAACACACTGCGTAAAAAAAATTCTCCTCAGGCAAAGGCATGATGGGCCGAATGGCCTCCTTCTGTGCTGTATCATTCTATGATTCTATGATCTCACCTTTGGTTCTTTTGCCAATTATCTTAAATCTGTGTCCTCTAGTTACCGACCCTCCTGCCACTTGAAACAGTTTCTCCTAATTTCCTCTATCAAAACCCTTCATGATTTTGAACACCTCTATCAAATTTCCCCTTAACCGTCTTTGCTTGAAGGAGAACAATCCCAGCTTCTCCAGTCTCTCCACATAACTAAAGTCCCTCATCCCTGGTACCATTCTAGAAAATCTCCTCTGCACCCTCTCCAGGGCCATGACATCCTTCCTAAAGTGTGGTGTCCAGAATTAGACACAATATTCCAGCTGGATCCTAACCGGTGATTTATAAAGATTTAGTATAACTTCCTTGCTTTGGTATTCTATGCCTCTGTTTATAAAGCCAAGGATCCCAGATGCTTTTTTAACAGCCTTCTCCACTTGTCCTGCCATCTTCAAAGATTTGTGTATGTGCACCACCAGATCTCTCAGTTCCTGCACCCCCTTTAAAATTGCACCATTTAGTTTACCTCTCCTCATTCTTCCTACCAAATTGCTGTTCTTTTGCAGAGTCAGCCGAACCCTGCCCACTTTCTGGCATCTATGAACTCATCAGAGGAATGTGCGCTGACATTGTGAGAGGTATCACCATCCATGACCACACTTGGTCTGGCCCTGCTCTTGGGCTCTACCATTCCCATTGATCTGTGGACTAGCGGTACCCATGGCAACAATGACATTGTTGAAGCCTCTATCGCTGGCTCTCTCCATTTGATCAGACATCCTGTCCAAGGAGGAGGTGAGATTGCAGCCCAAGGCCTATGTGCATTTTGGAGAGACGCAACTGCATATCGGCCTCTGTTGTGAGAGGTTACAGTGCCGATGTCCTGGAGCTGCCACTTATTCTAAGGTTGACCGCTTGCTTTCAACACTGTGATTAGAGGTTTTGGAATCCTCCACACTAGCCGCCATTTGTTCCCCACCCCAGTGATTCCATCAATCTCTCATGCTCCAAATGCATCCTTCATAGAATCATAGAATAATAGATACGGCACAGAAGGAGGCCAATCGGCCCATCGTGCCTGTGCCGGCTCTTTGAAAGAGCAATCCAATTAGTCCACTCCCCTGCTCTTTCCCCATTGCCCTGCAAATTTTTCCCCTTCAAGTCTTTATCCAATTCCCTTTTGAAAGTTATTATTGAATCTGCTTCCACCACCCTCACAGGCAGTGTGTTCCAGATCACAACAACTCATTGCATGAAAAAAATTTCTCCTCATCTCGCCTCTGGTTCCTTTGCCAAATACTTCGAAGCTGGAGCCCAGAGCTAATGACCGCTGGCCTCCTTGGCTGTGGAAGGAGTAGGTCTCACCCTCCGGCCCATTCTTTGATTTCTGTTGAGAAGCCTGATTGAAACATCGAGCCTGATAATGCAGGACATCGTGAAGAGAGGAGAGAAGACGCGATCAATCGAAAAGTTGTAGTTAGGTGAAACCGAGCACGGATTTGAAAAGCCTGGAGATTGTAAACTGGCAGGGAAACTGAGCTTTGAGCTGCTGGCCGGTAGCAATGAGCCCTCAGGGTAGAAATTCCAATCGGCTAAGATCAGGTCCCAATGTTTATTAAGCTTGTACAGCATTCTTATATGCGCTATTTTTTACACGGGCATTAATCTATTGACTAAAGCTGCGACACATGGATATATATAGGTACTGCTGGCTGCAAATGATAAAACCTGAAGGAACATCATTCTGGGGCATAATAATTGCTAAGCATTTGCTTCCCAGCTTTTTTTATATGAGAGCAGCTCTAATAATAAGGTGACAGGCTTGTCAGAATGAAACCATTACTACCCATTACAGGATTAAACAAGCAAAGTATCTGAGGCCTACCAGAGTTTGATGAGTAAACCATTAGCCCCAGTAGATATCAGGTCATGGTTACATAAGATTGATATCCTGTTACGTTGAGCACTGTGTGATGAATCAGCTCTGCTTGTGAGCAATGGAAGATAATGCTGCCAGGCGTCTGTGGATAGGGCAGGGAGATGGGGACAGAAATGTATGAAGCTGTGAATGTCGGCTTCTGGCTCAAATCCGGTTGCCAAGAATCAGATGGCTGGACCTAAATTTTCCAAGCCTGCAGCAGCAGCGAGTTACCTCACCCCCAGACACCCTGCAATATTTCACAAGGTGCTGATAGAGGACGAGGGACCTCACCCCCACACAGCCCGTAATATTTCACTCGGTACTGACGGAGGACGAGGGACCTCACCCTCACACAGCCCGCAATATTTCACTGGGTACTGACGGAGGACGAGGGACCTCACCCCCACACAGCCTGCAATATTTCACTCGGTACTGACAGAGGACGAGGGACCTCACCCCCACACAGCCCGCAATATTTCACTGGGTACTGACGGAGGACGAGGGACCTCACCCTCACACAGCCCACAATATTTCACTCGGTACTGACGGAGGACGAGGGACCTCACCCTCACACAGCCCGCAATATTTCACTGGGTACTGACGGAGGACGAGGGACCTCACCCCCAGACAGCCCGCAATATTTCACTGGGTACTGATAGAGGACGAGGGACCTCACCCTCACACAGCCCGCAATATTTCACTAGGTACTGACGGAGGACGAGGGACCTCACCCTCACACAGCCCACAATATTTCACTCGGTACTGACAGAGGACGAGGGACCTCACCCCCAGACACCCTGCAATATTTCACTGGGTACTGACGGAGGACGAGGGACCTCACCCTCACACAGCCCGCAATATTTCACTGGGTACTGACAGAGGACGAGGGACCTCACCCCCAGACAGCCCGTAATATTTCACTAGGTACTGACGGAGGATGAGGGACCTCACCCTCACACAGCCCGCAATATTTCACTAGGTACTGACGGAGGACGAGGGACCTCACTCCCACACAGCCCGCAATATTTCACTAGGTACTGACGGAGGATGAGGGACCTCACCCTCACACAGCCCGCAATATTTCACTCGGTACTGACGGAGGACGAGGGACCTCACCCTCACACAGCCCGCAATATTTCACTAGGTACTGACGGAGGACGAGGGACCTCACCCTCACACAGCCCACAATATTTCACTAGGTACTGACGGAGGACGAGGGACCTCACCCTCACACAGCCCGTAATATTTCACTGGGTACTGACGGAGGACGAGGGACCTCACCCTCACACAGCCCGCAATATTTCACTAGGTACTGACGGAGGACGAGGGACCTCACCCCCACACAGCCCACAATATTTCACTAGGTACTGACGGAGGACGAGGGACCTCACCCTCACACAGCCCGTAATATTTCACTGGGTACTGACGGAGGACGAGGGACCTCACCCTCACACAGCCCGCAATATTTCACTAGGTACTGACGGAGGACGAGGGACCTCACCCTCACACAGCCCACAATATTTCACTAGGTACTGACGGAGAACGAGGGACCTCACCCCCACACAGCCCGTAATATTTCACTGGGTACTGACGGAGGACGAGGGACCTCACCCTCACACAGCCCGCAATATTTCACGAGGTACTGACGGAGGACGAGGGACCTCACCCTCACACAGCCCGCAATATTTCACTAGGTACTGACGGAGGACGAGGGACCTCACCCTCACACAGCCCACAATATTTCACTAGGTACTGACGGAGGACGAGGGACCTCACCCCCACACAGCCCGTAATATTTCACTGGGTACTGACGGAGGACGAGGGACCTCACCCCCACACAGCCCGCAATATTTCACTGGGTACTGACGGAGGACGAGGGACCTCACCCCCACACAGCCCGCAATATTTCACTCGGTACTGACGGAGGATGAGGGACCTCACCCCCACACAGCCCACAATATTTCACTGGGTACTGACGGAGGACGAGGGACCTCACCCCCACACAGCCCGTAATATTTCACTGGGTACTGACGGAGGACGAGGGACCTCACCCTCACACAGCCCGCAATATTTCACTGGGTACTGACGGAGGACGAGGGACCTCACCCTCACACAGCCCGCAATATTTCACTGGGTACTGACGGAGGACGAGGGACCTCACCCTCACACAGCCCGCAATATTTCACTGGGTACTGACGGAGGACGAGGGACCTCACCCTCACACAGCCCGCAATATTTCAGTAGGTACTGACGGAGGATGAGGGACCTCACCCTCACACAGCCCACAATATTTCACTCGGTACTGATAGAGGATGAGGGACCTCACCCCCACACAGCCCGCAATATTTCACTGGGTACTGACGGAGGATGAGGGACCTCACTCCCACACAGCCCGCAATATTTCACTGGGTACTGACGGAGGATGAGGGACCTCACTCCCACACAGCCCGCAATATTTCACTGGGTACTGACGGAGGATGAGGGACCTCACTCCCACACAGCCCGCAATATTTCACCAGGTACTGACAGAGGACGAGGGACCTCACCCCCAGACAGCCCGCAATATTTCACTGGGTACTGACGGAGGATGAGGGACCTCACCCCCACACAGCCCGCAATATTTCAGTAGGTACTGACGGAGGATGAGGGACCTCACCCTCACACAGCCCGCAATATTTCAGTCGGTACTGACAGAGGACGAGGGACCTCACCCCCACACAGCCCGTAATATTTCAGTAGATTCTGATGGAGGACGAGTCGCCTCACCTTCGGCATGGACCTGAAACTTTTATCCAAGCGTTTTATCATATTTTATCCTGGTTGGCGTTTTGCCAAATATTGTTTGACAGCACCTCTAGAGAAAGTGACCCATTCCCGAGTTTCATTATGTACCTGGAAGGCAGCAAACCTGATGACTGGTACCTGTCACAAATAAGATTTCTCGATACCGTGGGGTTGAAATTAGAATCATAGAATTATACAGCATAGAAGGAGGCCAATCAGCCCATCTTTGAAAGAACTACCTAATTAGTCCCACTCCCTTGCTCCTTCCCCATAGCCCTGCGAATTTTTCCTCTGCAAGTATTTATCCAATTCCCTTTTGAAAGTTACTATTGAACCTGCTTCAACCATTCTTTCAGACAGTGCGTTCCAGTGCAGACCAGTCTTGGTCTCCTTACCTAAGGAAGGATTTACTTGCCTTAGAGGGGGTGCAACAAAGGTTCACTAGATTGATTCCTAGGATGAGATGGTTGTCCTATGAGAAGAGATTGAGTAGAATGGGCCTATATTCTCTGGAGTTTAGAAGAATAAGAGGTGGGAAAGTGGAGTTGAGGTTGAAGATCAGCCATGATCTTATTGGATGGCGGAGCAGTTTCGAGGGGCTGTATGGCCTACTCCTGCTCCTATTTCTTATGTTCCTATCATAACAATTCTCTGCGTAAAATGTTTTTCCTCATCTCCCCTCTGGTTCTTTTGCCAGTTATCTTAAACCTATGTCCTATGGTTATTGACCTGCCAGTGGAAACAGTTTTGTCCTATCTACTCTATGAAAAGCTTTCATGATTTTGAACACCTCCATTAAATCTCCGCTTAACCTTCTCTGCTCTAAGGAGAACGACCCCAGCGTCTCCAGTCTCTCCTCATAACTGAAGTCCCTCATCCCTGGTACCATTCTAGTAAATCTCCTCTGCACCCTCTCCAATTCTCCTTTTAACGGAAAATGAACTCCCACTTAAACTCCACACTCTTCTCGCCCCACACATTGAACACTGACTTTCCAGTAAAGGTCTGGGAAACGACTGTTCAGTGTTCAGTAGTGGGGTCATAATGAAGAGGGAGATGGGAGGAGTCAGATATCAGCCTCAGCCAGGAAAAGGTTCTTCTGCCTTTATCAGCAGGGTCGATGATGATGTTAGGGTTGGAGCTGAGAGAACATGATTGTGACTGATTCAGAATACTGCTGCCCATCTCCTTACCCACTCAGAGCCTCATACTTCCTTTGCCCTGGTCCTCACTAGATGCCGCTGGCTCCCCATGTCCCTCCGAATGATTTTAGATTTGAGGTTAGGACCAGATCAGCCATGATCTTATTGAATGGCGGAGCAGGCTCGAGGGGCCGATTGGCCTACTCCTGCTCCTATTTCTTATGTTCTTATGTTCTTATGTAACACTGTGCTACAAGTTCAGAGGGAGGGAGGTTCTAGTAAGTGGAGAGGAGTAGAGGAAGTGAGTTGGCCGATATCATAGAATTATAGAATGATACAGCACATTCGGCCCATCGTGCCTGTGCCGGCTCTTTGACAGAGTTATCCAATTAATCCCACTCTCCTTCTTTACTCTATCAAAGTCCTTCATGTTTTTGAGCACCTGTATTAAATCTTCCCTTAACCTTCTCTGCTCTAAGGAGAACAACCCCAGATTCTCCAGTCTCTCCACGTAACTGAAGTCTTGGTACCATTCTAATAAATCACCTCTCCACCATCTCTAAAACATTGACATCCTTCCTAAAGTGTGGTGCCCAGCTGAGGCCTAACCAATGTTTTATAAAGATTTAGCATAACTTCCATGCTTTTGTACTCTATGCCTCTATTTATAAAGTCCAGGATCCCATATGTTTTTTTAACAGCCTTTTCAACTTGTCCTGCCACCTTCAACGACTTCTGTATGTGCACCCCCAGGTCTCTCTGTTCCTGCACCCCATTTAAAATTATACCATTCAGTTTATATTACCTCTCCTCATTCTTCCTACCAAAATGCATCACTTCACACTTCTCTGTGTGGCTATGGGGAAAGGGAAAAATTGGATAGCTCTTTCAAAGAGCCAGCACAGGCATGCTGGGCCGAATGGCCTCCTTCTGTACTGTATTGTTCTATGATTCTATGATACTACGATTTGTGGTAAAACGATTCACATTTTAAAAGTGTGCTCGAGAAACCAAACAGCAGAACTCATGCCACATTTTGTTACTCTATAGTGACCAGAGCAAATTGCCCACCTGGTACTGTGTACTAAAGCTCGTTGTATTTATGTTTCCCATTTTGTCCTTCCAAAAAATGGTGGAAGATATCTTCTGTGTCTCTTACGCGTGGCGGAAACAGAAGTTTGATTGCATAACGTGTAGCACACGGGAGACATTTATTTTTACTTGTTCTCGGGAGTGGGTGACGCTGGCAAGTCTGCATTTTATTGCCCGTCCCTGGGCGCCCATCCCTTATGGCAAATAAAGTAAATTGGAAAGAGTTTTCAGGAGAAATTATTGTAGTTTTTAACTTAACACCCAAAAAGAACTATAAAAATCTACCATTTCCTTCCTTCTACCCGCAACAGACTGTGACTGATTCAGAATACTGCTGCCCATCTCCTTACCCACTCAGAGCCTCATACTTCCTTTGCCCTGGTCCTCACTAGATGCCGCTGGCTCCCCATGTCCCTCCGAATCAATTTCAAGATCCTTATCCTCACTTTCAAAAGCCTCCAGCCTCATCCCATCCTACTTCAGAGTCCTCCTTCAGCCCTTTGTCCCGACTCCTGCATTTCACTCCTCCGTCACTCAGGAGGACTGGAGAGAGAAGACGATTTCTACTCCTTATTCCCGATCCTTCTCACTCGACCATTGGCAGGCACTCTATCAGTGACCGTACCTCAGAACTCTGGAACTCCCTCCAAAAATCCCTACCTCTTATCTCCTTCCTCCCTGCTTTCAAAATCCTGCTAAAGCCTGGTCTCTTCAGCAGCCCTTCCTAACTCACTGCTTAATTCCATTCTGTCTATTCGATTCCCTCCTGCTCATTGTCCATTCTACTGTCCAACCTGTGCTGCAATGTGGGACGCCTTTGTAACAGGGCGAGTGCTGTATAAATACAAGTTGATTTATTTTTTAAAATACAAATCACAGCTTAAATAATATTGAGTGAAACAATTCAAATGTTAATGTTCCATTTTCAAACTGTTGTTGCCAGGCTATAAAGATAGATTGCACCTCGTAAACCAACAACATCTTTTTCTTCAAGACATGGATTATAGCGCAGAGAAAAAAAAAATCCTTGTGCACCAGGGAGCTGAGATAATAGTTTTCAGATGACTTTTCGCTTTGCTATAAAATATACATAAGACTGAGCACCGTAAAATGTTACTTGGCACCACTTAGCTGTAAAATATTGAGGAAATATAAAGAAAAAACACCAGTGCTGGAAATCCAAAATGAAACAGAACATGTTAGAAATAGACTTTAGGTTAGCCAGCATCCAGAAAAAAACAGCTTAAAGATTCGAGAGGGAGCTTCATCAAAAAACATGAAGCTGAAGTATATTTCCAGTAATTTCTGTTTTTATACATTACTGTGGAGCTCAGTCCAGATAGTGTCAGGTTGGATCAGTTGGTAGCATTCTCAGCTCTGGGTTACACTCCTGGTGATAATTCAGCCTGACACTCTAGTGTACTACAGGGTGTTGCATTGCTCTTCAAATGAAGCGTAATGTAAGAAAGGATTTGCATTTATATAACACATTTCACGACCTCAGGACGTCCCAAAGCTCCTTTCGGCCAATGAAGTACTTTTGAAGTGTCGTCACTGTTGTAATGTAGGAAACGCAGCAGCCAATCTGCGCACAGCAAGGTCCCACAAACAGCAACGTGATAATGACCAGATCATCTGTTTTAATGATGTTGGTTGAGGGATAAATATCGGCCAGAACACTGAGGAGAACTCGCCTGCTCTTCTTCGAATAGTGCCGTGAGATCTTTTATATCTAGAGGGTAGACAGGGCATCAGTTTGATGTTTCATCCGAAAGACGGCACCTCCAACAGTGCTGCACTGCCTCAGTACAGTAAAAGCAGGACAAATCCAATCCAGCCAATTACTGCCCCAACAAACTACTCTCAATCATCAGCAAAGTGATGGAAGGTGTCGTCGACAGTGCTATCAAGCGACACTTAATCACCAATAACCTGCTCACCGATGCTCAGTTTGGATTCCGCCAGGACCACTCAGCTCCAGACCTCATTACAGCCTTGGTCCAAACATGGACAAAAGAGCTGAATTCCAGAGGTGAGGTGAGAGTGACTGCCCTTGACTTCAAGGCAGCATTTGACCGAGTGTGGCACCAAGGAGCCCTAGTAAAATTGAAGTCAATGGGAATCAAGGGGAAAACTCTCAAGTGGCTGGAGTCATACCTAGCACAAAGGAAGATGGTAGTGGTTGTTGGAGGCCAATTATCTCAGCCCCAGGACATTGCTGCAGGAGTTCCTCAGGGCAGTGTCCTAGGCCCAACCATCTTCAGCTGCTTCATCAATGAACTTCCCTCCATCATAAGGTCAGAAGTGGGGATGTTTGCTAATGATTGCGCAGTGTTCAGTTCCATTCGCAACCCCTCAGATAATGAAGCAGTCCGTGCCCACAAGCAGCAAGACCTGGACAACATCCAGGCTTGGGCTCATAAGTGGCAAGTAACATTCGCACCAGACAAGTGCCAGGCAATGACCATCTCCAACAAGAGAGAGTCTAACCACCTCCCCTTGACATTCAACAGCATTACTATCGCCAAATTCCCCATCATCAACATCCTGGAGGTCACCATTGACCAGAAACTTAACTGGACCATCCACATTAATACTGTGGCTACAAGAGCAGGTCAGAGGCTGGGTATTCTGTGGCGAGTGACTCACCTCCTGACTCCCCAAAGCCTTTCCATCATCTGCAAGGCACAAGTCAGGAGTGTGATGGAATACTCTCCACTTGCCTGGATGAGTGCAGCTCCAACAACACTCAAGAAGCTCAACACCATCCAGGACAAAGCAGCCCGCTTGATTGGCACCCCATCCATCACCCTAAACATTCACTCCCTTCACCACCGGCGCACTGTGGCTGCAATGCGTACCATCTACAAGATGCACTGCAGCAACTCGCCAAGGCTTCTTTGACAGCACCTCCCAAACCCACGACCTCTACCACCTAGAAGGACAAGCGCAGCAGGTGCATGGGAACAACACCACCTGCACATTCCCCTCCAAGTCACACACCATCCCGACTTGGAAATATATCGCCGTTCCTTCATCGTCGCTGGGTCAAAATCCTTGAACTCCCTACCTAACAGCACTGTGGGAGAACCGTCACCACACGGACTGCAGCGGTTCAAGAAGGCGGCTCACCACCACCTTCTCGAGGGCAATTAGGGATGGGCAATAAATGCTGGCCTTGCCAGCGACGCCCACATCCCATGAACGAATGAAAAAACATACTGCATTGAAGTGTTAGCCTAGATTATGTGCTCAAGTCCCTGGAGTGGGACTTGAACCCACAACTTTTTGACTCAGAGGCAGGAGTGCACCCCACTGAGCCACAGCTGACAACGAACACTGAGGTCTGCACAAAATGGCTGCTCCCTTTGCCTACCTAACAATGGTCATTGTATGCGAAGCACTTTGACACATTTCTGAGAGATGCAATAAGATGCTATGAAAATGCAAGTCTTTTTTTCTTTTTGTCTCGAATGCTCTGGATTATGTGCACTGAAAGAATGTTGCTTTTCCATCCCTTTGTCACTTCCAGGCTCAACTATTCCAAGGCTTTCCTGGCCAGTCTCCCGTCTTCCACCCTCTGCAAACTTCAGCTCGTGGAAAGATCTGCTCTTTGTATCCTCTCCTGAACCTGTTTTCACTTGCCCATCGCCCCTGTCCTCCCTGACCTACATTGGCTCCCAGAGCCCCAATCCCACAAATGTAAAATTCTCCTCTTTGTACTTAAATCCCTTCACGACTTCGCCCTCCCTATTTCAGTCATTTTCACAAGTCCTACAGCCCCCTTCCCGGAGAAGTATTAAGTTGCGTAGATGGGACCAGGAAGTTACAAAGGGACAGACAGATTAAGTAAGTTGGAAAAATTATGGCAGATGGAGTGCAATTACGGACAATGAATGATGGCCTTGCCAACAACGCCCACATCCCGAGAATGAATATAGAAAAAAAGTGTAGGAAATTGTGAAGTCATTAGCTCTGGAGCTGAGGAAGACAAATTGGAATATTTTCTTCATGGTGAGATTCTAGAAACTGTGGAGGAGCAAAAGGATTTAGGTGTCCATGTACACAAATCACTAAAAACTAGTGCACAGGTACAAAAAGCAATCAAAAAGGCTGATAGAATGTTGGCCTTTATCTCAAGGGGATTGGAATACAAAAGTGAGGAAGTGATGTTTCAGTTGTACAGAACCTCAGTCAAACCCCACCTGAAGTATTGCATTCAGTTTTGGGCACTGAACCTCAGTAAAGATACATTAACCTTGGAAGGGGTACAACGCAGGTTCACCAGAATGATACCAGGGCTTAAAGAGTTAAATTATGAGGACGAGTCACAAAAACTTGGTTTGTATTCTTTTGAGTTTAGAAGGTTGAGGGGTGATCTCATCAAAGTGTCTAAAATGAGAAAACGATCAGATAGATACGGAGAAACTATTTCCTCTGGTGGAGGAATCCAGAACAAGGGGGCATCATCTTAAAATTAGAGCTAGGCCAGTTAGAAGTGAAATCAGGAAGCATTTTTTCCACACAAAGGGGAGTGGAAATCTGAACCTCTCTCCTCCAAAAGCCTGTGGATGCTGGGTCAATTGAAATTTGCAAGACTGAGACCGATAGATTGTTGTTCGGTAAGGGATATGGATCAAAGGCAGATAAACGAAGTTGAGGTACAGATCATCCATGATCCAATAAAATGATGGAACAGGCTTGAGGGGCTGGATTGCCTACTCCTAGAATCCTAGAATCATAGAATCATAGAAAGGTTACAGCACGGAAGAAGGCCATTCGGCCCATCGAGTCTGCACTGGCTCTATGCAAGAGCAATCCAGCTAGTCCCACTACCCTGCCCTTTCCCCATAGCCCTGCAAATGTCTTCCTTTCGAGCACTTATCCAGTTCCCTTTTGAAGGCCATGATTGAATCTGTTCCTACGTTCCTATGAAGACTCCATTCTTTGGCTCCAGGCTCTTATGTTCTCCCCTTCCCTTCGCCACACCGTTGACATCCATGCTTTCAGCCGTCTAGGCCCCACGCTCCAGAATTCTCTCCCTAAACCCTTCTGTCTCTCCAGGTCCCTCTCCTTTACAACCCTCCTTAAAACTCTTTACAACCCTCCTTAAAACTCACCTCTTTGACCAAGCTCTTGCTTCTTCCTTCTAAAGTTTGCACATTAAAGTCGCTATATATAAGTACAAGTTATTGTTCTTCTTGTAAACGTTTTGTATTTTTAAGCTCTTCATTTGTGCTATTGTCAGAGGTTTTTTTTTGAAAAATGGCTGCGTTTTAAGGGAGGACAGAAGCCAAGACTATAAAGGGGATGAGCTATGAGGAAAGATTAAAGAGGCTTAAGCTCTATCGTCTAGTGAGAAGCAGGTTAAGGAAGACTCACACTAAGGTATACAAAGTATTAAATGGTACAGATAAGGTAAATCCAGAAATTACTTCAAAGTGAGCCAAGCTCAGGGGACCAGAGAATAGAAATTTAAATTAGTGAAGAGTAAATTTTGAACAGATGTTCAAACATCTTTACTGAAAGGCGAATAAATGTTTGATAGAATGATAGAATGGTTACAGCACGGAAGGAGGCCATTCGGCCCGTTGTGTCCGTGGCGGCTCTGTGCAAGAGCAATCCAGCTAGTCCCACTCCCCCGCCCTATCCCCGTAGCCCTGCAAATTTTTTCCTTTCAAGTATGGTATAATCTACCCAGCAAGCTAGTAGTGAGAGAGACACCCTGATTTTAACTCCCCATGCCTGGCAGAAACCGGGCGGGGGCGGCCGTTAAAATGAGGGCAGCGACTTACCCCCTCTGATCCCATTGTCTTCCTGCCGTGTCCTGATCTTAACTCGCTCTTTTGAGCAGGTGAGCAGGACACTTGCAGGAAAGGCAGTGGGGTTCTCTTTAAATATGCAGATCAGGGCCTGATGATGTAATCGGGACCCGATCTGCAATTTTAATTGTCGGCCTGAGTGGGGGAAGCAGCATCGGCTTCCCTGTTAGGCCAGACCCGCCAGGATCGTGGATCGTGGGCCCGAAGAGATAAGTTTTAAATTTTTCTTTAGGTTTCCTTGTGGGCCAGGAAGAGCAGGAGTGCTCCTCTGGGCCTCAGAAGGGCCTCCCCTTGACCGGGGCTTCCCCCCGCCCGCCCCCCCCCGCCAACCAATCGCGATCACCCCCCGCAACCCTCCCCTCACCACTTACCAGACTGCCGGAGACCGTTCCCGCGGGTCCCTGGCTGTGGCCGGCCAGTTTCACCTCCCGTCCAGATTTAGGCACTGAGATTACGTTCTTTCTTTCTAAAAGGCAACATCTCAGATAAGGCTGCAAACAAAAACTAATAGAATTCGAGGTTTTATCTCAAGAGGTATAGAATATAAAAGCCAAGAGGTAATGATAAGCCTCAATAAAACCTCAGTTGGAATACTGTGTGCAGTATTGGGCTGCACACTATAGGAAGGATTTTCAGGCTTTCGAGAAGGTACAATGCAGATTCACCAGGATGTTGCCTGGTGTGAGGAAATACAGATAAGAAGAAAGGCTTGAAAAGCTGGGTCTTTTTTCATTTGAACAATGCAGATTACAGGACGATGGGGGTTAAATTGCATCAGGCCCGAAACCAGGCGCGGGTATCCGTGAGTAACCCGCGCCCGCTGCTTCCGTAGCAGGCAGGACGAGAAATTCGTCCAGCCTCATCACTTACCAGAAAGCAGCGTTCCAAACCAACATTGCCATGAGAATTGAATGACATTTGCACTTTTCACCAGCAGGGGGAGACCGAAACTCTTAAAGGCAGACAGTCTCTCTGACAGCCTGCCAAAATCTCTTAAAGGTAGCCAGTACCTGTTATTTGATAAAAATAACAGTCTGCTGTCCACACGGTGTCATTGCACATGGAAAACACAGATGCAGGTCCTGTCTCTATGTTTACAAACTGATGAGTTAGGTTAAAACATTGAATAAAGGTTGTGCACTACTCCAGTGCCTGGAGTCATACCTAGCACAAAGGAAGATGGTAGTGGTTGTTGGAGGCCAATCATCTCAGCCCCAGGGCATTGCTGCAGGAGTTCCTCAGGGCAGTGTCCTAGGCCCAACCATCTTCAGCTGCTTCATCAATGACCTTCCCTCCATCATAAGGTCAGAAATGGTGATGTTTGCTGATGATTGCACAGTGTTCAGTTCCATTCGCAACCCCTCAGATAATGAAGCAGTCCGAACCCGCATGCAGCAAGACCTGGACAACATCCAGGCTTGGGCTCATAAGTGGCAAGTAACATTCGCACCAGACAAGTGCCAGGCAATGACCATCTCCAAAAAGACAGGGTCTAACCACCTCCCCTTGACATTCAATGGCTTTACCATCGCCGAATCCCCCACCATCAACATCCTGGGGGTCACCATTGACCAGAAACTTAACTGGACCAGCCATATAAATACTGTGGGTACAAGAGCAGGTCAGAGGCTGGGTATTCTGCAGCGAGTGACTCACCTCCTGACTCCCCAAAGCCTTTCCACCATCTACAAGGCACAAGTCAGGAGTGTGATGGAATACTCTCCACTTGCCTGGATGAGTGCAGCTCCAACAACACTCAAGAAGCTCGACACCATCCAGGACAAAGCAGCCCGCTTGATTGGCACCCCATCCACCACCCTAAACATTCACTCCCTTCACCACCGGTGCACAGTGGCTGCAGTGTGTTCCATCCACAGGATGCACTGCAGCAACTCGCCAAGGCTTCTTCAACAGCACCTCCCAAACCAGCGACCTCTACCACCTAGAAGGACAAGAGCAGCAGGCACATGGGAACAACACCACCTGCACGTTCCCCTCCAAGTCACACACCATCCCGACTTGGAAATATATCGCCGTTCCTTCATCGTCGCTGGGTCAAAATCCTGGAACTCCCTTCCTAACAGCACTGTGGGAGAACCGTCACCACATGGACTGCAGCGGTTCAAGAAGGCGGCTCACCACCACCTTCTCAAGGGCAATTAGGGATGGGCAATAAATGCCGGCCTCGCCAGTGACGCCCACATCCCGTGAACGAATAAAAAAAAACCACATCCTTCAACCTGCACGCCAGACCTCACCAATCTGCCGATCTAAGTTTGTACCAGGCCTGTGAGATTGGTGCAAGAGGTGGAGAGGTGAACAGAAGGAGGGACATCCTATATCCGCGGCGGGGAGGGGGGCGGGGGCAAGAAGCCCTCCAGACATATGCTCCAGAGGCAGTGGAAGGCAGTGAGGGACGAAGTCAAGGCCAGGTGCACAGCACCACAAACATGGATGCAGTGCAGGAAGAAGCTCAATGCTTTGACACGAGTGGTCAAGGTGAGTGAGGTCACCTGTCAAGTGGCGTCTCCTACCAACTGCACCACGAGCCGCATCCACTGCTCCACACACCACACCCCCATCACCCACATACCAACAAACTCTTTCTATCAGTAGTCAACTCTTCCAATCAGATGCTTCCTCTCACCCTTATACATTACCACTGTTGCAAGCCGCCCACCCACAACTCACAGATCACGCACACTGGCAGCTAATCAACCATGACAGGCACATGACCTAGACCCATGTTCCACTTTCTTGCAGGAGAAGGTGGCGCATAACAGGAGGCAGCAAGTGGCAGTGGCATTCAGCCCCTCGAGCCTGTTCCGCCATTCAATGAGACCTAACTCCATATACCCGCCTTAGCCCCGTATCCCTTAATACCTTTGGTTCACAGAAATCTATCAATCTCAGATTTAGAATTCACAATTGGGCTAGCATCAACTGCCGTTTGCAGAAGAGCGTCTCCCACCCTTTGCATGTAGAAGCATTTCCTAACTTCACTCCTGCACGTCCTGGCTCTAAATGTTAGGCTATGTCCCCTCGTCCTAGTATTCAAGCATAGGAGACATCCAAAAACAGTTACAAATGCATCAGCAGCCAGAAGCAATAATCCAGCCACTCACCTGTAAATCCTGCATGGTCCCTTTAAATAGCGTTGGTAGGGGGTCCTCCAGGCACTCTAAGACATGTTCAGATGGTTGTGGTTAAAACAGTGCATTGAGTGGAGCGTTAAGTCCCAAAATGGTGTCTATCACTTTAAATCAGCGTTGCACACTAATTGTGCCCATTTTTGCCTTACTTTAAATGATGCCGGTGTTCGTTCTCTGCACATGCGCTAAACCCTTTACCAAGATGGCATCCAGCGCATGTGCGTGCACATGCAAGACGCCATCTTGGATCTCCGGGAGGCACGTAGCGCTGAAACAACGGGTGCTAGATGGCCCAATTTAGCGCCTGATATATTTGAAGTTTTAAGTTATGAAAGGATGGGACAGGGTAGTTGGAAGAAGATTGTTTCCATTGGTTGAGGGCTCAAGAATGAGGGGGCTATCGATACAAGATTAAATGTAAGAGATTTAGAACTGAGGGCAGGAGAAACGACTTCACACAGAGAGTTGTGAGACTGTGGAATTCACTTCCAGGGTTAGTGGTTGAAGCAGAAACTATGTCAACATTGAAGATTAGATTCGACAAGTGGATGAAGGAAAGAGGATGAAGGGATATGGGAACGGGGTGGGTAAATGCGATTAGAACTATTCCAACATGTGGAGGGTAAGCACCAACATGGACTGGTAGGGCCGAATGGCCTGTTTCCGTGTGGTAACTTCTATGTATTTCTATGTGTTTCTCTGTAAATGTAGAGCGGGCTATGAATGTTCTATTTGAGTTGGAACAAAAAATGCACAGAACCCATTTTTTGGCCAGGCATCTTTCTGACACACATGAAAACCCATGCTTGAGTCCCCAACCGCTGAGGGTTCCATATAAATAGTTTGTATTTGCCTGATACAGAGTGCACATTCTCCACACATAAGGACATCGCCCCTCCTCCCTGCATTTATCATCACATCACCTGTGTCTGCCCTCATCTCATCCCAACTACTGAAGGTGCTATAAATGCAAGTTGATGTCGTTACCTAAGCACAGGGCTGGCAAGAAGCAAGGCTTAGGGTTCCTTTCTGAAGTTTAACCACATTATTAGCATAGAGCACAGACACCTTCTGCCTTAGATCTGCTATTAGTATCACTAAATAGGAATGCCACTTTGCATGCTACTATCATACCCCTCCCTTCAGACACCGCTGATGCAGCAATCATTGAAGAACAGGCCGGAGTGTTTTACAAGAGGAAAAGATTTGCAAAATTGATGTATTCATGAATTGTTGATGGTTTCAGACACACTACACTAAATATGTATTTTATTGTCCATGATTTTTGAAGAGCAAAGGTTTCAGATTCCCTCACTGCACCAAGTAAGTGGCAAACAGCATGCAATATTTATCTAAAGTTTTAGTATTTTTAGCAGAGTTAGGAAGGAAGGAAACCTGGTGTAAAAGGCTTGAGCTTCCAACATAGTGACACATAAGAACAGTCAAGGACAAGAAGAATTTTGTCCCTCTCATTAAAACTTACCTCTTTGACCAAGTTTTTGGTCCATCTTGCAATTTATCCTGCCATGGTGGGATTTGAACTCACATTCTCTGGATTATTCAACCTTCTTTGGCTTGATATTCATTTTCCTGACACCTCTGTGAGTTGAAGTTTTGCTATGTTGAAGGTAATATATACTGTGAATGCAAGTTGTTGTACTCGATACTAAATGGGATAGAGAAAATCAACCTGGAACAATACTTCCAGATACGCCAAGACACAGGCTCAGGGCTGTGAACAGCAAATTGAAGACTGACATCAGGAAGTATTTCAGAAGGTGATGACCAGTTGGAACAGTGTCCAGGAAGGGGGTTTGAGGCCAGAGCAAAGGATTCATTTAAGAAACTGTAACAGGAAGATGGCAGACTTGAAATTGATTAGGATACAGTAGTGACAATGGTCTAGTCTCTGAACCTCCGTTTGCCATGATACTTCTGCAGCTATCAATCTGCTCAATCACACCCTCACCTCCGCCTTTCATTTCAAGCCTTTGTTCCCAGCAAAGCCCATACTCTCTCCCACCCTGGTCGTTCCCCCTGGTACGGCCCCCATCTTCGCTCCATTATGTCCAAGGGGTGCAGACTTGAACATAAATGGTGCACAACTGGTTTACCCATTCATCCCAGTTTTGGCTGGACCACATCATTATCAGGCCCTGCTCTCCCCTGCCAAAATCGCTTACTACTCCAGGACGATCCTGGAGTGCAAAGATAACCCCTGGCTCCTTTACTCCTTAAACCTTCTCCCCTGCCCCTCCACCCTCACCTCCAACAACAAGTGTGAGGAGCTCATGGACTGCTTTGTCACTAAGATTGAGACCATCTGTTCAGCTGTTTCTGCCACATCCCACCCTAAGCCTTGCCCACCAAGCCAACGTTCCCCCAAGGTTCCCCCCCCTGCCCTAGCCCTGAACTTGCATCTTTCTCTGGTTTCTCTCCTATCTCCCCTCATGCTCTCTCTGAGTTCATCTTGTCCATGAGACCCATCTTCTGCTCTCTTGACCCTATTTCCACTAAATTGCTGACCACTCAACTTCCCTTCCTGGACCCCATGTTAGCTGATATTATAAATGGTTCTCTCTGCTCAGGTACTGACACTTTCCCTTCAAATCTGCCATCATCACCCCCTCCTCAATAAACCCAGCCTTGACCCCTCTGTCCTTGCAAACTATCGCCCCATTTCCATCTTCCCTTTCCTCTCCAAAGTCCTTTTAATCTGTTGTTGCCTCCCAGATCTGTGCCCACCTTTTCCACAACTCCATGTCTGAATCTCTCTAATCAGGTTTCCGCCCCTGTCACAATATTGAAATGGCCCTTATCAAAGTCACAAATGACATCCTATGTGACAGTGACTGTGGTGCACTATCACCCCTCATCCTTCTCGACCTGCCTGCAGCCTTTGATGCGGTTGACCACACCATCTTCCTCCAAACCCTCCCCTCCCTTGTCCAGCTGGGTGGGTCTGCCCTCACCTGGTTCCACTCTTACCTTCTAGCTGTAGCCAGAGAATCTCCTGCTATGTCTCTCTTCCAACTCCCACACCGTTACCTCTGGAGTCCCCCAAGGATCTATCCTTGGCACCTCCTAGTTCTCATCTATTTGGTGCCGCTCGGCAGCTTCATCCAAAGACACGACGTCAGGTTACACATGTACGCTGACGATATCCAGCTCTACCTCAAGTCATCCTGCTTGCCTGACATCCAATCCTGGATGAGCCGCAATTTCCTCCAATTAAACATTCAGAAGAAGGAAGCCATTGTCTTCAGGCCCTGCCGCAAACTCCGATACCATAGCTACAGATTCCATCCCCCTCCCTGCCCGCTGTCTCAGGCTGAACCAGACTGTTTGCAGCCTCGGGGTCCTATTTGACCCTGAGCTGACCTTCCAACCCCATATTCTCTCCATCATAAACACCACCCACATCCACCTCCATAACCTGATCCATCTCCAGTTTGTCTGCTGCTGAAACTTTATCAATGCTTTTGTTAACTCCAGACTGGATTATTCCAATGCTCTCCTGTCCGGCCTCCCGTCTTCCACCCTCAATAAACTTGAGCTCATCGAGAAACTGTGGCTCGAATTCTAATCCGTACCAAATCCTGTTCACCCATCACCCCTGTGCTCACTGACCTACATTGGCTCCTGGTCCAGCAACACCTCAATTTTAAAAATTCTCATCTTTGTGTTCAAATTCATCCATGGCCTCACCCTTCCCTATCTCTGTAATCTCCTCCAGCCCTACAATCCTCCCTACAACTGTGCCTTCAGCCATCTAGGCCCTAAGCTCTGAAATTCCCACCCTAAACCTCCCCAGCTCTCCACCTATCTCACCTCCATTAAGACCCTCCTGAAAACATACCCCTCTGACCAAGCTTTCAGTCACCTGTCCTAATATTTCCTCATATGGCTCGGTGTCAAATTTTCTTTGATTACGCTCCTGTGAAGTGCTTTGGGACATTTCTCCACATTAATGGTGCTATATAAATACAAGTTGTTGTTGTTGTTGTTGTTGTTGTGGTGGTGGTGGTGGTGGTGGTGGTGGCACTGGACTAGGGATTGAGTTTAAATCCCACCTGGTTTCGCCTGAATAAGTCTCGAGTCCCTGACGACCTGGTTGACTTTTAATACCCTATGAAGCGGTTCTGACATTCCACTCACTTTTCAAGGCGATTCGGGATGGGCAGTAAATACAGTTTTGCATGTGTTTGCAGGCATGGACTAGGCTTGTATTCCCTTTATAGAAGATTAAGGGGTGATCTAATTGAGGTATTTAAGATGATTAAAGGATCTGATAGGGTAGATAGAGAGAAACTATTTCCTCTGGTGGGAGAGTCCAGAACAAGGGGACATAACCTTAAAATTAGAGCTAGGCCGTTCAGGGGTGATGTCAGGAAGCACTTCCTCACACAAAGGGTAGTGGAAATCTGGAACACTCTCCCTCAAAAAGCTGTTGAGGCTGGGGGGTCAATTGAAAATTTCAAAACTGAGATTGCTAGATTATTGTTAGGCGAGGGTATTAAGAGTTACGGAACCAAGGCGGGTAGAAGGAGTTAAGATACAAATCAGCGGTGATCTAATTGAATGGCTGGACAGGCTCGAGGGGCTGAATGGCCTAATCCTGTTCCTATGTTACCTGAAAACAAATATAAAAAATATATTGTAAGGATGAAACCAAATTGACTGAAGGGCCTTCTCCGTCCAAACCAATCATGTGAAACAGCAAGAGAGGTCATTACATTAACATTAACCTTAAATAAAATATTATCTGTATGGGATGAAGTTCAGTTCTCACTCTTACAAGGAGATTATTAGTGCTGACAGTTGGATGGTGCACTGGGATATTATGCTGCTTTAGCATTGCACAGCATGATGACATTTCATGAGCTGTGGAGTTTACCGCAGGTTTGACAATCTCCAACGCAAAAAATCATAGAACCATACAGCACAGAAGGAGGCCATTCGACCCATCATGCCTGTACCAACTCTTTGAAAGAACTATCCAATTAGTCCCACTCCCCTGCTCTTTCCCTGTAGCCCTGCAAATTTTGCCTTTTCAAGTATATGCCCAAGTTACTGCTGAATCTGCTTCCACCACCCTTTCAGGCTGTGCATTCCAGATCATAACAACTTGCTCCGTAGAAAAAGTTCTCATCTCCCCTCTGGTTTTTTTGCCAATTATCATAGAATCATAGAATGGTTACATCACAGGAGGCCATTCGGCCCTTCGAGCCTGTGCCGGCTCTTTGTAAGAGCAATCCAGTTAGTCCCATTCCCCCGTTCTTTCCCCGTAGCCCTGCAAATTTTTTCCCATCAAGAATTTATCGAATTCCTTTTTGATAGAATTACCTTAAATCTGTGTCCTCTGGTTATTGACCCTCCTGCCACCCTTCTCCCCATCTATTCTATCAAAACCAATTATAATCCAATTGACCTTTGAAAGGAAAGGAGCTCTCCTACCGAAGTGTGGTTTTTACAGCAGAAGTGTCATTGAAGTGATTCTTCCACTAACATCGGAAAGGAAATTTCATTGTGTGTGTGTATTTTTTTTCACTTAAATTAGATGGGGGGGTAACAAGCAGTGTCTTTACCTCTGCCAGCCCTGTCATCTTAGCCGTGGTGCAAATACTCCTGCCCGATTGAACCCTTAACAGGTTCCCCTGGCAGTGGGTGTTACAGGGAGGGATGTGATGGGTTCACTCCCATGTCGATACCTGCCCTGGATAACTGCGGAGGCTGGTGTGTTCGGCCACTTCTGGTTACACTAGACCAATTTAGCTGCGTGTGAGCCATGACAGAGGCCTGCTCGGACCACAGTTAAGAAAAAAAGAAATCAGGAACAAGAATAAGTAATTCTGCCGACCAAGCTCAGCTGTAATTCAGTCCATGTTCTTTTGGCTTAGCTCCAAGCCTATTATCCCTGTACTTCCTGTTGAAACCGGGCTTGTCCATTTCTGTTTTGAATATTTCAAAAGAGTTTGCATTCATTGTCCCAGAGATAAGGGACTTCAGTTATGTGGAGAGACTAGAGAAGCTGGGGCTGTTCTCCGTAGAACAGAGAAAGTTAAGGGAGATTTGATGGAGGTGATCAAAATTATGAAAGGTTTTGACAGAGTAAATTGGGAGAACTGTTTCCACTGGAAGGAGGGTCGGTAACCAGAGGACCCAGATTGAAGATAATTGGCAAAAAAGCTGGGGTGGTGGTGGGGGGGGAGATGAGGAGACATTTTTTTATGCAGCTTGTTGTTATGATCTGGAATGCACTGCCTAAAAGGGTGGTGGAAGCAGATTCAATAGTAACTTTCAAAAGGGAATTGGGTAAATACTTGAAGGGGAAAAATTTGCATAGCTATAGGGGAAAGAGCAAGGGACTGGGACTAATTGGATCGCTCTTCAAAGAGCCGGCATAGACACAATGGGCCGAATGGCCTCCTTCTGAGCTGTACGATTCTCTGATTCTATGTTTTCCTTTATTCATTCTGGGGATATGGATGTCGCTAGCAACGCCGGCATTAATTGCCTATCCCTAGTTGCCCTTGTGAAGATGGTGGGCCTTCTTCTTGACAGGCTGCAGCGACAATGGAGGAACGATGATATATGTCCAAGTCAGGATGGTGTGTGACTTGGAGGGGAACCTGGAGCTGATGGTGTTCCCTTGCACCTGCTGCCCTTGTCCTTTTAGGTGGTGGAGGTCGCGGGTTTGGGAGGTGCTGTCGAAGTTAATCCATGAATTAACAACACAAACACCTTGAAATTCTGCTGTGGGATAATGGCTAATAAATTTGCCTGGAATTCCTTTCTCCATTATTTTGGTGGAAGCTTTAATCCATTGATTTTAAATGAGTTAATGCCTCTGCCAAAAAAGCAGAGAATGGAATTAGAACCACGTTAAGTGAGTTAACCCATGGCAGAATTTCAAAGGCCTCAGTGGGACGTACTTATGTTTAGCTTACAGTTCTATTTGCTTACAATCGATTTCCTCCATTCTCTTTGTTCACCACAAAATAGCTTCTTCCCGTTCTACCCCAGCCAATTCCCTTCATATCTTTAGAAACTCAGACTGAGGAGAGGTTGAGGAGCCTGGGATTGCTTACTGTGGAAACAGGAAGGCTTGGCAGAGATATGAGTCGATTATTCAAGATTCTCGGAGGGGAAGCGATAAACCGAGTACTGATAGTTTGTTGGGGTCGCCGCAAACTCTAGTTCGAGGGAACAAGGGTCAAGCTGAGAAGCGCGAAGGTGCACGGCGGATTCAATTTAACAACATCTTGCATTTATATAGCGCGTTTAACGTAGTAAAACATCCCAAGGGGCTTCACAGGATCGTTATCAATCAAAATTTGACACCGAGCCACATAAGGAGATATTAGGAGGGGTTTCCAAAAGCTTGATCAAAGAGCTCGGTTTTAAGGGGTGTCTTAAAGAAGGAGAGAGAGGTAGAGAGACGGAGAGTTTTTAGGGAGGGAATTCCAGAATTTAGGGACTAGGCAACTGAAGACACAGCCGCCAATGGTGGAGCGATGAAAATCGCGGATACACAAGGGGCCAGAATTGGAGGAGTGCAGAGATCTCGGAGGGATAACTAGGAAAGAAAGAAAGACTTGCATTTATATTCCGAATCATGAGGGACATATAATGGGGGGAGGCTGATCTGATCTCGCCTGTTTTACACTATTGTACAAAGTCAAAATTACCCCAAACTACTTTACGCAGAGGGTGGTGTATGTGTGGAATGGGCTGCCCAAGGAGCCAGTGGAGGTAGAGTGTGTGGAGAGATTTAAAGGATAATTGTACAGATTGTGGGCAATTGCATAGTTTTCATCTTCAGGACCGGCAAGACGGACTGCAGAGGCTGTTCTAGTCCTGTATAGAATCATAGAAAATTTACGGCACAGAAGGAGGCCATTCGGCCCATCGTGTCCATGCCGGCCATAAGTAAACCACCCAGCCTAATCCCACTTTCCAGCACTTGGTCCATAGCCTTGTAGGTCACGGCACTTCAGGTGCACATCCAGGTACTTTTTAAATGAGTTGAGGGTTTCTGCCTCTACCACCCTCTCAGGCAGTGAGTTTCAGACTCCTACCACCCTCTGAGTGAATTTTTTTTTCCTCAGCTCCCCTCTAATCCTTCTACCAATCACTTTAAATCTATGCCTCCTGGTTATTGATCTCTCTGCTAAGGGAAATCGGTCCTTCATATCCACATTATCTAGGCCCTTCATAATTTTATACACCTCAATTAAATCACCCCTCAGCCTCCTTTGTTCCAAAGAGAACAACCCCAGCCAATCCAATCTTTCTTCATAGCTAAAATTCTCCAGTCCTGGCAACATCCTCATAAGTCTTCTCTGTACCCTCTCCAGTGCAATCACATCTTTCCTGTAATGTGGTGACCAGATCTGTACACAGTACTCAAGCTGTGGCCTAATCAATGTTTTATACAGTTCCAGCATAACCTCCCTGCTCTTATATTCTATATCTCGGCTAATAAACTAAAGTAATCCATATGCCTTCTTAACCATCTTATCTACCTGTCCTGCTACCTTCACACTCCAAGATCCCTCACTTCCTCTACACTTTTCAGTATCCTCCCATTTATTGTGTATTCCCTTGCCTTGTTTGCCCTCCCCAAATGCATTACCTCACACTTCTCTGGTTTGAATTCCATTTGTCACTTTTCTGCCCACCTGACCAGTCCATTGATATCTTCCCGCAGTCGACAGCTTTCCTCCTCACTATCAACCACACAGCCAATTTTTGTATCGTCTGCAAACTTCTTAATCATGCCCCCTACATTTAAGTCCAAATCATTAATATAAATCACAAAAAGCACAAAAAGCTTGTACTTTCCTATGTTGCTATGATTATGTCCCATTGGCCATGCCTCATTTTCAAGTACTAAGATATATGTTTTGCCTTATCCCTCTTTCCTAATTTATTCGTTAATTAATTTTTCCTGCAATCTCTTCCAAGCTGCTGCTATTCATTCTCACGATAGGGACGGCTGGGCAGCAGGTCTGCCAGATAGAATTCCCAACGGTCAAAGAGATGAGTTTTCAAGTAATGAGTCCCATTGCATTAGTTTTCTTTCCCCATCAATCATCGCTGGGATGTTCTGACGACAAGCTTCTCTCTGGCAGTTGTGAAAACACCACACAAAATGAATCTGGACAGTCTGCAACCCAATTGCAAGTGGGTGAGAATCCACAACACAAAGCTGCTCAAAGCACACCACTGATTGGCACAATGAAATTGATAGTTTCACTCAGAGAGGGCACAAAGAATCGATTTTAATTTTTAACTATTCCAGCGGGGCAAAGAGACAGAAGCCATTTTGCAGTGTGGGCCTCATTAGAACCACTGCTATTTTTGATATAAATTAATGACCTGTACTTGGATATACAGGGCATAATTTCAAAGTTTGCAGGTGACATGAAACTTGGGAATGTAGTAAACAGTGAGGAAGATAGTAACAGACTTCAGGAGGACATAGACAGACTGGTGAAATGGGCAGACACACAGCAGATGAAATATAATGCAGAGAAGTGTGAAGTGATGTATTTTGGAAGAATGGGGAGAAACAATATAAACTAAATGGTACAATGTTCAAAATTATGAGGGGTTTTGATAGAGTGAATAAGGAGAAATTGTTTCCATTGGCAGGAGGGTCGGTAACCAAAGGACACAGATTTAAGATAATTGGCAAAAGAACCAGAGGGAAACTGAGGAGTATTTCTTTTTAACGCAGCAACTTGTTGTAATCTGGAATTTACTGCTTGAAAGGTTGGAGGAAGCAGATCAAATAATAACTTTCAAAAGAGAATTGGATAAATACTTGAAAAGGAAAAATTTACAGGGCTACTGGGAAACAGCAGGGGAATAGGACTAATTGGGTAGCTCTTTCAAAGAGCCGGCACAGGCACGATGGGCCGAATGGTCTCTTTCTGTGCTGTAATATTCTATGATTTAAGTGGAACTGGCGAGTTGCCGGTGCCAAATGGACGCTACCCAATGCAGCTCGCCAGATTCAGGCCGACCCAATATCGGGTGGCCTAAACACATCCAGGCTGGGCAGGTGGGGGAGGGAGTTGCGATCACTCTGCTCCTCCTGGCCCCTCAAAAAATAATTTAAAACTTACCTCTTCTCGGCACCTTTGATTGTATCACCGGTGAAACTGGTCAGGGGGGTGCACGACACAGACTTTGACCAGTTCCATCCTAAAATGGTAATCGGGGTCACATGTACATCATAGGAATCCAATTTGCAGATTGAAAGGGGCCCAACCGCCCGAAACAGGCAGGCTCCTCGGCCGCCCAGTGGTAGGTCCCTGTCAACATGGCGGCAGGCCAATCATCGCCGTTAATCAGGGCGGTAAGTCTACCCACCCCATTTTGAGGCCGTCAATGTCCCGTTAACGCCAATATCTGCGAGTTAAAAATCGACCTCCAAGGACCATTGCCTCTGAAGCTGGAAATATCAGACTGGCCCAGTGGGGCTCGAGTTGAGCCACGGTAAACAACAACAACAACTTGCATTTATATGGCGCCTTTAATGTAGTAAAACGTCCCAAGGCGCTTCACAGGAGCGATTATCAAACAAAATTTGACACCAATCCACATAAGGAGATATTAGGATAAGTGACCAAAAGCTTGGTCAAAGAGGTAGGTTTTATGGAGCGACTTAAGGGAGGAGAGAGAGGCAGAGAGGCGGAGAGGTTTAGGGTGGGAATTCCAGAACTTAGGGCCTAGGCAGCTGAAGGCAAGGCTGCCAATAGTGGAGCGATTAATATCAGGGATACACAAGAGGCAAGAATTGGATGAGCACAGAGATCTCAGAGGGTCGTAGGGCTGGAAGAGGTTACAGAGATAGGGAGGGGCGAGGTCATGGAGGGATTTGAAAACAAGGATGAGAATTTTAAAATCGAGGCGTCCCAGACTGGGAGCCAATGTATGTCAGTGAGCACAGGGGGTAATGGGTGAACAGGACTTGGTGCAAGTTAGGGTACAGGCAGCAGACTTTTGGATGAGCTAGAGTTTACAGAGGGTGAAAGATTTGTTCTAATCACCAAGCATAGCAACATTGCAAATGCATTCCTGCACTCCCCAACCAAACCTCTCCCCCCACCCCACCACCATTTTATCTACCCCGATTACAGCCACCCCCTACAGGCCTCAATTTCGAGACAAGAAAACTAATCAGTAACTTCAATTTGGAGAACAGTCCTGCTGTTAAAATTTCCACTCCAACAAAAAAAAGGCAGTCGTTCTTTATCTTGGAAACTCTAGATTTAACACAATATTAACTGCTCCGAGCCCAGGTTATTCCAGTCAGACAGCTGAAGGGACTAGGTACTGCTCTGATCACACTGAGCACCAGACCCTAAGGAGTGTTTTAGTTAACAATTAAGGAATGGCACCCCTACCTTATTTTCCGATGTCTCCATCCATTAAACTGCTGCTAATCTCCTCGGCCTCTGGCTTTCTCCTCTCGAAATGGCAAGTTTGATTTTATAGCCCGTTTGAGGAGCATTGCCTTATTAATGAGGTAGCTTTTTGCTTATCTCGTTCGGAGTTCTACATTTCATTTCTTGCATCTAACGTTTAAAAGACATTGCACATTAGCAATGAGTTTAGGTTTAAACCATTTGTCAGCATTTATCCAAAAAGAAGGCTGCATTTTTCTATTTGTGGTTAGTAAAATAAAATGGCAATCAGACGCGTCCCGATTGCATTCTCAGCCATAATAGGAGTGAATTGTCCTGAGGTTGAACTTGTCTAAAGCTAGTGGTGCCTGCATCCCACGAGTGAACAACCAAACAAAAGAAAAAGTTAAAAGTTGCTGGATGGCCATTTAAAAAGTTAACATATGTGGGTGAAATAGTTGAATTCAATGACTCTGTTGTTGAACCATCAAAGCGAGATATTTGTATCTACACATTGGATTTTCTGCTTCAGCGCTCATGGAACATAGGAACAGGAGTAGGCCATTCAGCCCCTCGAGCCTGTTCCACACTGGACATTGCGCAACTCCCCCAGCTGTGATGTTCTGTCCGTTAAAGCTAAGTGGAATATTTTGCATTACCAGCCCACCGCACAAGGTGTAAGAGTGAATTTCAAAGCCAGGATTGTAATCTGAATGGATTCCCATGGTAATAAATCACAGCTCTGGTTACTAAGCTTCAGTTCAGTCTGGAAATCTAAACTTGTGGATTGGAAAATCACGTCATCCACATACAATTTCACTTCATCAAGATCGGTGAACTGTGGTTCATCCAAAACTCCTGCCAATTACAAAACTTCTTATGTTCTAAGAACCTTTTATTATTTGTTCAGTATTGTACTTTAAATAACAAGCTGTGTCTTTCTGTGTAATACTCAACCTGCAAATAAATCTTTACTATTTATTTTAATCGGAATGATTTGGTCTGACGATATGGAATTCACCACCTTTCGAAGAAAACAGGGAAATGTAGTTGGCATCACACGTAATGTCCAGTTCAATTGCAACTAGGGGGCAACTGTTAAACTCACAACTTGCTGTCCCATTTATGGCATCTATAACAACGTAGGTTTGGGTTCATCGGAGACTCAGTCTGCTTACAGAAACTACCTTTTTGCCACAATCATAAAATAAGGTGTTGGGGGAAAGCTCAGATGGTAACAGCCGGAACCTAAACATCCAATGAAAAACTACAGGCATATAAAAGCAACCATCAGCACTGAACAGTAAGCAAAAGCTACAAATATAATAAGGAAAGGAATTGCTCCAAATATTTTTTGAAGAGCCTTTTAGGTGCCATCTTGGATTATCCCTGAGTTGAGAAACTTACAACTGGAAAAAGGATGTAACACAATAAAGATATTTTAAAAATATTAAAATTGAAAAAAAAATGATTAAACGCCCCATGCGGAGCGGAAATATCGCTGACAAGGTTTTCAGACAAAGGCATGACTCTTTCTAAAAGAGCTGGACACTTTATTTGGGGTGCTTTTCAGAGCTATCGGCTCAAAGAAAGCCCAAAATAGGTAACAGAGTACAGCCGGCATAAATCAGTGTGACTGTGCGTAAACGGCGTGTGGATCAAACTCCCAGCATGCATCAGTGCGACTGTGCGTAAACGGTGTGTGGATCAAACTCCCAGCATGCATCAGTGCGACTGTGCGTAAACGGTGTGTGGATCAAACTCCCAGCATGCATCAGTGCGACTGTGCGTAAACGGTGTGTGGATCAAACTCCCAGCATGCATCAGTGTGACTGCGTAAACGGTGTGTGGATCAAACTCCCAGCATGCATCAGTGTGACTGTGCGTAAACGGCGTGTGGATCAAACTCCCAGCATGCATCAGTGCGACTGTGCGTAAACGGTGTGTGGATCAAACTCCCAGCATGCATCAGTGCGACTGTGCGTAAACGGTGTGTGGATCAAACTCCCAGCATGCATCAGTGTGACTGTGCGTAAACGGTGTGTGGATCAAACTCCCAGCATGCATCAGTGCGACTGTGCGTAAACGGTGTGTGGATCAAACTCCCAGCATGCATCAGTGCGACTGTGCGTAAACGGTGTGTGGATCAAACTCCCAGCATGCATCAGTGTGACCGTGCGTAAACGGTGTGTGGATCAAACTCCCAGCATGCATCAGTGCGACTGTGCGTAAACGGCGTGTGGATCAAACTCCCAGCATGCATCAGTGCGACTGTGCGTAAACGGTGTGTGGATCAAACTCCCAGCATGCATCAGTGCGACTGTGCGTAAACGGTGTGTGGATCAAACTCCCAGCATGCATCAGTGCGACTGTGCGTAAACGGTGTGTGGATCAAACTCCCAGCATGCATCAGTGCGACTGTGCGTAAACGGTGTGTGGATCAAACTCCCAGCATGCATCAGTGCGACCGTGCGTAAACGGTGTGTGGATCAAACTCCCAGCATGCATCAGTGCGACCGTGCGTAAACGGTGTGTGGATCAAACTCCCAGCATGCATCAGTGCGACCGTGCGTAAACGGTGTGTGGATCAAACTCCCAGCATGCATCAGTGCGACTGTGCGTAAACGGCGTGTGGATCAAACTCCCAGCATGCATCAGTGTGACCGTGCGTAAACGGCGTGTGGATCAAACTCCCAGCATGCATCAGTGTGACCGTGCGTAAACGGTGTGTGGATCAAACTCCCAGCATGCATCAGTGTGACTGCGTAAACGGTGTGTGGACCAAACTCCCAGCATGCATCAGTGTGACTGTGCGTAAACGGCGTGTGGATCAAACTCCCAGCATGCATCAGTGTGACTGCGTAAACGGTGTGTGGACCAAACTCCCAGCATGCATCAGTGTGACTCTGCGTAAACGGTGTGTGGATCAAACTCCCAGCATGCATCAGTGCGACTGTGCATAAACGGCGTGTGGATCAAACTCCCAGCATGCATCAGTGTGACCGTGCGTAAACGGTGTGTGGATCAAACTCCCAGCATGCATCAGTGCGACTGTGCGTAAACGGCGTGTGGATCAAACTCCCAGCATGCATCAGTGTGACCGTGCGTAAACGGTGTGTGGATCAAACTCCCAGCATGCATCAGTGTGACTGCGTAAACGGTGTGTGGATCAAACTCCCAGCATGCATCAGTGTGACTCTGCGTAAACGGCGTGTGGATCAAACTCCCAGCATGCATCAGTGTGACCGTGCGTAAACGGTGTGTGGATCAAACTCCCAGCATGCATCAGTGTGACTGCGTAAACGGTGTGTGGACCAAACTCCCAGCATGCATCAGTGTGACTGTGCGTAAACGGCGTGTGGATCAAACTCCCAGCATGCATCAGTGTGACTGCGTAAACGGTGTGTGGACCAAACTCCCAGCATGCATCAGTGCGATTGTGCGTAAACGGTGTGTGGATCAAACTCCCAGCATGCATCAGTGTGACTGCGTAAACGGTGTGTGGATCAAACTCCCAGCATGCATCAGTGCGACCGTGCGTAAACGGTGTGTGGATCAAACTCCCAGCATGCATCAGTGTGACTGTGCGTAAACGGTGTGTGGACCAAACTCCCAGCATGCATCAGTGCGACCGTGCGTAAACGGTGTGTGGATCAAACTCCCAGCATGCATCAGTGTGACTGCGTAAACGGCGTGTGGATCAAACTCCCAGCATGCATCAGTGTGACTGTGCGTAAACGGTGTGTGGATCAAACTCCCAGCATGCATCAGTGTGACTGTGCGTAAACGGCGTGTGGATCAAACTCCCAGCATGCATCAGTGTGACTGTGCGTAAACGGCGTGTGGATCAAACTCCCAGCATGCATCAGTGTGACTGTGCGTAAACGGCGTGTGGATCAAACTCCCAGCATGCATCAGTGTGACTGTGCGTAAACGGTGTGTGGATCAAACTCCCAGCATGCATCAGTGTGACTCTGCGTAAACGGTGTGTGGATCAAACTCCCAGCATGCATCAGTGTGACTGTGCGTAAACGGCGTGTGGATCAAACTCCCAGCATGCATCAGTGTGACTGTGCGTAAACGGCGTGTGGATCAAACTCCCAGCATGCATCAGTGTGACTGCGTAAACGGTGTGTGGATCAAACTCCCAGCATGCATCAGTGTGACTGTGCGTAAACGGCGTGTGGATCAAACTCCCAGCATGCATCAGTGTGACCGTGCGTAAACGGCGTGTGGATCAAACTCCCAGCATGCATCAGTGCGACTGTGCGTAAACGGTGTGTGGATCAAACTCCCAGCATGCATCAGTGTGACTGTGCGTAAACGGCGTGTGGATCAAACTCCCAGCATGCATCAGTGTGACTCTGCGTAAACGGTGTGTGGATCAAACTCCCAGCATGCATCAGTGTGACTCTGCGTAAACGGCGTGTGGATCAAACTCCCAGCATGCATCAGTGTGACTGCGTAAACGGTGTGTGGATCAAACTCCCAGCATGCATCAGTGTGACTCTGCGTAAACGGCGTGTGGATCAAACTCCCAGCATGCATCAGTGTGACTCTGCGTAAACGGTGTGTGGATCAAACTCCCAGCATGCATCAGTGTGACTCTGCGTAAACGGCGTGTGGACCAAACTCCCAGCATGCATCAGTGTGACTCTGCGTAAACGGTGTGTGGATCAAACTCCCAGCATGCATCAGTGTGACTGCGTAAACGGCGTGTGGACCAAACTCCCAGCATGCATCAGTGTGACTCTGCGTAAACGGTGTGTGGATCAAACTCCCAGCATGCATCAGTGTGACTCTGCGTAAACGGTGTGTGGATCAAACTCCCAGCATGCATCAGTGTGACTCTGCGTAAACGGCGTGTGGATCAAACTCCCAGCATGCATCAGTGTGACTGTGCGTAAACGGCGTGTGGATCAAACTCCCAGCATGCATCAGTGTGACTGTGCGTAAACGGTGTGTGGATCAAACTCCCAGCATGCATCAGTGTGACTCTGCGTAAACGGCGTGTGGATCAAACTCCCAGCATGCATCAGTGTGACTGTGCGTAAACGGCGTGTGGATCAAACTCCCAGCATGCATCAGTGTGACTGTGCGTAAACGGTGTGTGGATCAAACTCCCAGCATGCATCAGTGTGACTGCGTAAACGGTGTGTGGATCAAACTCCCAGCATGCATCAGTGTGACTGTGCGTAAACGGCGTGTGGATCAAACTCCCAGCATGCATCAGTGTGACTGTGCGTAAACGGTGTGTGGATCAAACTCCCAGCATGCATCAGTGTGACTGTGCGTAAACGGCGTGTGGATCAAACTCCCAGCATGCAACAGTCCAGCAGAAATGGATTCTGTGCTAAATCCCTCTCCCTCTCCCGCCCTCCTGACCAGACTACGCTGCAAAGTAGGCTGGAATTTTGATGCCTATTTATTTACTTTCCAGGTGCCGTCCATAAAAAAAATTCCTTTAATGTCTCTAAAAAACATTTTTCTAAATTATTTTATTGGTGTAAGTATTTTGGACATTGGGTCAAGCCCCATTTTACCCTTTTGAACTATTGGACAATTCAACATAAAGGCTTAACCAGTCCTCTAAGGATTTGGATATTCACTTGGACAGTACATTTGAAAGCAAGGGTTAACTTGCCCTGGACATTACAGTATAAATGCTCAATTGCAAAACAGCAAAGTGCAGACCGTTTAAGCTTGACATTAGTTTAACACTGCAGGAGCAATACAGTACAGAAACTGTAGACAGGCTGCGACTTTCAATAACAACCGATAAGGAGAAGCTTCCAGAAGGTTTTCAATGTCAACAACAACTGCGAAGGACACCTGGCTTCATGTAGAGGGAAGGATACAAGGGGTTCATACGGTCCATGAGTGGTCCAACCAGCCATCCATCTTAATGCTATGGACAAATTGGACCTTCTCGTAACTTGGTTCACACCTATTTGCTCAGAAGCATATAAAGATAAGACATCGTAGCAATCAAAACAACGGACAAGATCGGAGAAGCTGGAACAAGCTTCAAGAGTTAACGACTGCAGCATGAATTCCTCAAACGAGACTTTGTTGTCTGAACTTTGACAAAAAGACTTTGATTCTGAGCTTTGACCAAACCACTTTGTCTCTAATCTTTGATGAGAAGAACTTTGACACATCACTCAACACATCTCTCAACGATGCACCTGTTACTGCAGCAATTTACACCCTACCTCGAGATGCAGACGGCTGCTTTGATGCTTTAGGTTGTAAATGCTGCTACTTGCTCGCTTTGCTTCATGCTTGCTTATGTGCTCTTTTAAATCATCAAATAAAGAACGCTGTGAACCCCCACTTGTATTATTGGGTAGAGTAATCCTTGTATTAATTGAGTTGCATCATGCTTGCTATGTGTTCCTTTTAAATCACTAAATAAAGAATCACTTTGATTCTCAAAACTACTGCAACCAGTTGGCTTTCTTTATCTGAACTATCGTTAAGGATCACGAATCTCTGAGAAAGAAGCTAAATTCCCTACATTGGTGAATGTGCATCCCTTCTCACCCACTACACCACCCCCACCTCCAAAACCATATCAAAAACAAACCTTTCCACAGATGGTATAGCTGTCCAGCCAATCGCAACACTGAAATAAGGTCAGGTGATTGTCTCCAATGTCTTTCCTCTGGCAGCCAATTGCAATGTAAAGAACTTGTGTCACATGATCTTATGCAACAGCCAATGTCTCAATATATTCATCTCTCCAATTGTAAATAAAAGTGAAATTAAGTTTATCCTCTCAACCGCTGATCCATACAAAGCAGGAGGTCCCCGGGCTGATGCTTCAAAAACAAAAATCAGCACCCCAAGAAAATCCCAGAACACTTCCTGTTGAGGCTGGGGCTTAATTGAACATTTCAAAACTGAGATTGTCGGAATTTTGCTATCCAAGGGTATTAAGGATTATGGAACCTAGGTGGGTAGATGGGGTTAAGATACAGATCAGCCATGATCTAATTGAATGGCGGAACAGGCTCAAAGGGCTGAATGGCCTACTCCTGTTCCTATATTCCATTATATGGTAAGGCGCTGATTGAGCTGATCAGCTGCCAATCAGATCTTTCTCAGTGCATGTGAAGCACTTTGAGACCTTCCAATGACATTAGGGCCAATTCCCCGAGCTGGTGCTCCCAGCAGGGAGTCTTGGCCACTGGCCATGCATATCAAGATATTGTGGGCTGCTTACCTGTGATTTCCCAATGTGTGGAACTGGCTGCTTCTACATTAGAACTTGGAAAATGACCCCCGTTATATAGAAGTGTGAAGTGATGCATTTTGGTAGGAAGAATGAGGAGAGGCAATATAAACTAAATGGTACAAATTTAAAAGGGGTGCAGGAAAGGGTTTACATACACAAATCTTTGAAGGTGGCAGGACAAGTTGAGAAGGCTGTTAAATTGCATGCGGGGTCCTTGGCTTTATAAGTAGAGGCATAAGAAGTTATACTAAACCTTTATAAAACATTGGTTAGACCTCAGCTGGAGTATTGTGTTCAATTCTGGAGACCACATTTTAGGAAGGATGACAAGGCCTTAGAGAGGATGCAGAAAAGATTTACCAGAATGGTACCAGGGATGAGGGACTTCAGTTATGTGGAGAGACTGGAGAAGCTGGGATTGTTCTCCTTAAAACAGAGAAGGTTAAGAGGAGATTTAATAGAGATGATCAATATTATATGGGGTTTTGATAGAGTAGATAGGGAGCAACTGTTTTCACTGGATTTAAGTTAATTGGCAAAAATTCCAGGGGGGCAATGAGGAGAATTTTTTTTATGCAGCGAGTTGTTACGATCTGGAATGCACTGCCTGAAAAGGTGGTGGAAGCAGATTCAATAGCAAGTTTCAAAGGGGAATTGGTTGTATAGAGAAATTTGCATGGCTATGGGGAAAGAGCAGCGAATGGGACTAATTGGATAGATCTTTAAAAGAGCCAGCATTGGCACGATGGGCCGAATGCCCTCCTTCTGTGTCACATGATTCCATGATTCTATATAAATATGAAAATTTCCATTTATTTTTAAATAGTTGGTCAAATGATCACAATAATATTGCTTCCAGCAAAGCACAAGAGCTAGCAATCAGTAAACAGGCGCTTCTGTATTCCTAAAGTCCTGAAGTTAGACTCCTTGGAAGGTTAATGGGAATAGTGTTGTCATTTTAATTGGATTGCAGCTGTTTGATGTACATAATTTCCACCCACACACAGTGCCAACCCTATTTACATAAAAGCATCTGTGTGTTGAGCTAGCTTGTCAGCAAAACATTTTTCTTCTGCGTATGTGTGTGTGTGTGTGTGTGTGTGCGTGCGTGCGCCTGGCTAATTTGTATCTTAGGCTAAAAATTTCTCACTGTAACTTCCCGGATAGTCCCAGTGGATAAATGCACTGCTCAGCGTAACACCGAGCTGAAAAGACCAGATGGTCCCATGTTTGATTCCTTCTGGGGGCGCAATTTTAAGCTAACCCGCCCATCGGGAAACCGACAAGATCGGGTGCGACGCTAATTTTACACTCCCTCCGATTTTTACTCTCTAATGAAGTCAATATTGGGCGGGGTATAAAACCAGGCATTCCACCCGATCCCGTGGGAGTTAGGTTAAAATTGCCCCTCCACCACCCCCTGGCATCTGCTGGGCTAACGAATCTCTATAAGGGGGCTGGGAGTTGGGAAGATGCCGCAATTGACCTCAGCGCGCCTGAGCAGGGAAGGACAGCAACCGCCAAGAGCTCCCTGCTGAACAGTGTGTGCGTGTGGCCCTCCAGTGAGGTAAGCGGCCGGTCCATCTCTGATTTATTGCTTGGGTTCAAAGCCAAGAGTGGCCACTTAGGCAAGAAACAAGAGGGCGGCTGGCACCCATGGAGCCGAACCCCAGCAAAGGGTGGTGGGCTCCAGGATTACAGTAGCCTAGTGTCCATGTTATAATGGTCTAGTAACCCAGAGGATGCACGTTTCAAATCCCACCATGGAAAGTTGTGAAATTGAATCCAATAAATCTGATCATTTGTGCGCTGGATAGTCGTAAAAACCCGACCAGTTCACTGATCTCCTTCAGGGAATTGAACCTGCTTCCCCTACCCGGTCTGGCCTACGTGTGACTCCAGTTCCACATGTTCTCTAGAAAAGAGAAGTCTAAGGGGTGACCTGATAGAGGTCTTTAAGATAAGGAAAGGGTTTGATAGGGTAGACATAGAGAAAATGTTTCCACGTGGTGGGGGGGGAGTCCAAAACTAGAGGTCATAAATATAAAATAGTCGCTAATGAATCCAATAGGGAATTCAGGAGAAACCTCTTTACCCAAAGAGTGGTAAGAATGTGGAACTCGCTACCACAAGGAGTAGTTGAGGCAAATAGCATGGATGCATTTGAGGGGAAGCTAGATGAGCACATGAGGGAGAAAGGAATAGAAGGGTATGCAGATAGAGTTAGATGAAGTAGGGAGGGAGGAGACTTGTTTGGAGTATAAACGCCGGCATGGACTTGTTGGGATGAATGGCCTGTTTCTGTGCTGTAGTTTCGATGGATCTCGATGTAACACTAAATGGTTGAATCTCAGAACAAACGATGGGCAATAAATAATGCCTTTCACATACTAAGAGCAAATAAAAGGAAAGGAGAAAGGGATAAAATTGGGAAATCAATATAAAAGATGTTCTGATAATTCACACAAAGCTATCGTGATTTCCAATTCAAATTCTGTCTGCAGTGGCGTGAACATATCGATAAATTGCTGAACTTTTGACTCTCATCTATACACAGAAAGCCACTCTCTATTGATAAAGCCTAATGTACTATTGATTGAGTAGAATTATGTTGATAAATTGTTAAGTAGACCACCTGTTGCTATCACATCAGGAAATTTATTGAATTGGCTATAAAAAGAAACATTTTTAAGGAATTTATCAAAACACAATAGCTTCAAGTAAAGAGTTGTCACTGTATAAAAAAAACTCATAGAATTACATTGAATTACATAGAATGTACAGCACAGAAACAGGCCATTTGGCCCAACTGGTCCATACAGTGTTTATGCTCCACAAGTCTCCTCTCACTCCTCCCAATCTAACCCTATCAGCATAACCTTCTATTCCTTTCTTCCTCATGTGTTTATTGAGCTTCTCATTAAATATGTCTATGCCATTCACCTCAACTATTCCTTGTGGTAGTGAGTTCCACAACAACAACAACTACTTGCATTTATATAGCGCCTTTAAAGTAGTAAAACATCCCAAGGCACTTTGCAGAAGCGTTATCAAACAAAATTTGACACCGAGCCATATAAGGAGATATTAGGACAGTAGAGGTCAGTTTTAAGGCGTGTCTTAAAGGAGGAGAAAGAGATTGAGAGGCAGAAAGGTTTGGTGAGGGAATTCCAGAGCTTGGGGCCTAGGTAGCTGAAGGCACGGCCGCCAATGGTGGAGCCATTAAAATCGGGGATGCGCAAGAGGCAAGAATTGAAGGAGTGTAGAGATCTCGGAGGGTTGTAGGGCTGGAATAGGTTACAGAGATAGGGGGAATCTGAAAACAAGGATGAGCATTTCAAAATCGGGTCATTGCCTGACCGGGAGCCATTGTAGGTCGGCAAGCACAGGGGTGATGGGTGTACGGGACTTGGTGTGAGTTAGGATATAGGCAGCAGAGTTTTGGATGAGCTTAAGTTTATGAAGGGTGGAAGATGGGAGGCTGGCCAGGAGAGCATTGGAACAGTTAAGCCTAGAGGTAACAAAGGGATGGATGAGGGTTTCAGCAGATGATGAGCTGGGGCAGGGGTGGAGACGGGCAATGTTACAGAGGTGGAAGTAGGCAGTCTTGATGATGAAGTGGATATGGGGTCGAAAGCTCATCTCAGGGTCAAATTGGACACCAAGGTTGCGAATGGCCTGGTTCAGCCTCATTCAGTGGCCAGGGAGAGGGATGGAGTCAATGCTTGGGAACGGAGTTTGTGGTGGGGACCGAAGACTATGGCTTCGGTCTTCCCAGTATTTAGTTGGAGGACATTTTTGCTCATTGGACAAGCAGTGTGACAAATCAAAGGCAGTGGAAGGGTTGAGAGACTTGGCTGTGAGGTAAAGCTGAGTGTCGTCAGCGTACATGTGGAACTTGACGTTGTGCTTTCAGATGTCATGTCACCCGAGGGGCAGCATGTAAATGAAAAATAGGAGGGGGCCAAGGGTAGGTCCTTGGGGGTCCAGAGGTAATGGTGTGGGAGCGGGAAGTGAAGCCATTGCAGGTGATTCTCTGGCTACAATTGGAAAGATGGACCGAAACCAGGCGAGGGCACTCCCATTCAGCTGGACGACGCAGGAGAGGCGTTGGAGGAGGATGGTGTGGTCAACTGTGTCAAAGGCTGCAGACAGGTCAAGAAGGATGAGGAGGGATAGTTTACCATGGTCACAGTCACAGAGGATATCAGTTGTGACTTTGATAAGGACCGTTTCAGTGCTGTGACAGGGGCAGAAACCTAATTGAAGGGGTTCAAACATGGAGTTGCAGGAGAGATGGGCATGGATTTGGGAGGCGACAACACATTCAAGGACTTTGGAGAGGAAAGGGAGGTTGGAGATGGGGCGGTAGATTGCAAGGACAGAGGGGTCAAGGGTGTGTTTTTTGAGGAGAGGGTGATGATGACAGATTTTAAGGGGAGGGGTCAGTACCTGAGCAGAGGGAACCTTTAACAATATCAGCTATCATGGAGGCCAGGAAGGGAAGTTGGGTGGTCAGCAGTTTGGTGGGAATAAGGTTGAGGGAACAGGAGGTGGGTCTCATGGGCAAACTGAGTTCAGAAAGGGCATGAGGGGAGATAGGAGAGAAACAATTGGAAGGAAAACAGTCAGAGATATTGAATAGTTACTTTGCCTTTACCAGGGAGACTAACAAGGTGGACATGACTTTAGAAGAATGGATCAAAAAGGATATCAAGCCAGTTAAGATAGAAAGAAGAGAGAAAATTGGTAAACTTGACAAATTTAGAGAGGATAAAACCTCTGGTCCTGATGAATTGCATCCGTGCATATTAAAGGTAGTTAGGGGAGAGATAGCAGAGGACTGGTGGACAGCTAATGTGATTCCTATATTCAAAAGGGGAGATCCAGGGAACTATAGACCAGTTAGCTTAACGTCGGTGGTAGGAATGAAATTGGAATTTTTACTCAAAGATGTAATTGAAAAACATCCAGAAACTGAAAATATAATAAAGAACAGTCAGCACGGATTTCAAAAGGGAAGGTCATGCTTGACCAACCTTACAGATGACACCAAATTGCGGGGTGTAGTTAACACTGAGCAAGACTACGACAAAATAGAAGAAAACGTCAACAAACTTGCAGAATGGGCGTATAATTGGCAAATGAATTTCAATATAGATAAGTGTGAGGTGGTACATTTTGGTAGGAGGAATAAGGAGGCCACCCAGCCCCTGAAAATAAGAGTCTAAATTGGGTAGAGGAGCAGAGGGATCTAGGGGTACAAATTCACAAATCATTAAAAATAGCAACGCAGGTTAACAAATCCATAAAAAGAGCACACAAAGAACTAGGGTTCATTTCTAGAGGACTAGAATTCAGAGGCAGAGAAGTTATGTTAAATTTATGTCGCACCTTGGTTAGACCACACTTGGAGTACTGTGCACAGTTCTGGTCACCATATTATAAAAAGGATATAGAAGCACTGCAGAAAGTTCAAAAAAGATTTACTAGGATGATACCAGAATTGAGAGGGTACAACTATCAGGAACGACTGAACAGGCTGGGGATCTCTGCTCTAGAAAAGAGAAGTCGGAGAGGTGACTGGATAGAGGTCCTTAAGATTATGAAAGGGTTTGATAGGGTAGATGTAGAGAAGGTGGGCGCTAAATTGGGCCGTGTAGTGCCCATTGTTTCAGCGCTACACGGCATCTCCAACATCCAAGATGGCGTCTTGGCTGCGCACGCACATTTCCACTGTGACGTGCGCCGGACGCCATCTTGATATAGGAGTTAGCACGTGCGCAAATACCAAATGCCGGAAACATGTAAAATAAGGAGAAAATGAAAACAATCAGTATACAACACTGATTTAAAGTGATAGACACCATTTTGGGACTTAACGCTCAACTCAACGCATAGTGTGAACCCCAACCATCTGAACATGTCATAGAGTGCCTGGAGGACCCCCACCAGGGATCAAGGGAGATGGGGAAAAAGCGGGAACAGGGTACTGAGTTCGACGATCAGCCATGATAATTTTGAATGGTGGAACAGGCTCAAGGGGCTAAATGCCACTGCCACTTGCTGCTTCCTGATATGCGCCACGTGTGTCTGGGTGATGTGCCTATCATGGTTGAATAGCTGCCAGTGTGTGTGGCCTGTGAGTTGTGGGTGGGCAGCTTGCAACAGTGGTAAATGCCTTTACGAGATTGGGGCTCCCCCTGCTGGTGGGAAGTGCCAATTGCATTGAATCCTCGTGTCAACGCTGATTCGGAATGCTGCTTGAAGGTAAGTCCTCAGGTCTGACGAAAGTCTCGCCCCGCCTGCACAGCAGGGGCCATTGGGCGCGGGGTAATAGCGGATCGCGCTACCCACAACCAATAATAGGCTCTGTCCAATTTTTTTTTTCACTCAATGTTTCCACTTGTTGGGGAGACCAGAACTAGGGGCCATAAATATGAGATGGCCACTAATAAATCCAATAAGGAGTTCAGGAGAAACTGCTTTACTCCAAGAGTGGTTAGAATGTGGAACTCACTACCACAAGGAGTAGTTGAGGAGAATAGCATAGATGCATTTAAGGGGAAGCTGGATAAGTACATGAGGGAGAAAAGAATAGAAGGATATGTTGATAGGTTTAAATGAAGTAAGGTGGGAGGAGGCTCATGTGAAGCATAAACACCGACATAGACCAGTTGGGCCGAGTGGCCTGTTTCTGTGCTGTAAATTCTATGTATGTAGTGGGTGGTCTATTCTCACTAATGTGGACAAGATGGTCACCGTAAGATTTCTTGCAGTGACGAGGGTGTTGGAATATCAGATACAAAGTGGCTGACCAGCTCATTTGAGTACATGGTATAAAATTTAGTTTTGAAGTTCATTTCAGCTACATTGTAACCCAATATTGAATGAGCAAGGAATCATTTTGTTACGGGTTAAAACACCTTCAGATACACCAGCATTCAACATCTTACAAACTCCAGCTTCAGAATCCTGGCTTGCATCCTTGTAGAAGTACATGAGACACTTACTGTGATAGAGAAATTAAGCCCTTTCAGATGCACCAAAGCATCAAGACAAGAGGCACAGGTCCAGGGCAATTTTAGGAAAGACATTAAAAAGTATTCTTTTACACAGGGGTGGTCAATCATCTCCTTTCTCCATTAGGTACATATCTAGTTTCCCCTTAAATCATAGGTGCATTTAAGGAGAAGCTAGATAAGTACATGAGGGAGAAAGGAGTAGAAGGATATGTTGATAGGGTGAGATGAAGCAAATAGAGTGGAAGGAGACTCGTGTGGAGCATAAACAGCAGACCTGAGAGAGAGAGAGGGAGAGAGAGAGAGAGAGAGATAGGGATTCTTTTTGGCCTCGGGCCTGTTTCTGTGCTGTAAATTCTATGTAATTCTACATAACAACTTGAAGGCGTTGCCAGAAAGGGTGCTTGAAGCCAGGACCCTGGATTCATTTATGTAACAGTGAGATGCAATGGAGCGTCAGCCTGGCTGTTGAGCTCATGTTGTAGATTGTATCTTGAACCCATAACCTTCTGTCTGAGAGGCACGTACAGCGCCAACCGAGCCGAGCTGAAAGTGAGGAAAGTACTTTTGCTGTCAGAGCAGAGGATGTGTGATATAACGAAAAGGGACTTGCGGAGATTACAGGTGTCAGGTGGTTCTCAATGCAAGTCACAGAGCGTGACACCGATGGCAAAATAGCAATTATCCACATTTGTACAATGCAAATACATCATGGGGCCCTTGCTGTCATCTATCTTGAATGTTGAGTACATATTATTAGTGAAACACTTCCATATTAATATTAAAGCATTCTCAATTATAGACGAATACGTAAACAAAAGTTGATTAAACCTTTGAAGCATGACAATTGAGCATCTGTTGGGATAAAATATCTTGTTACAAAGTAGTTTCGGTCATTAAAGACTTGCTCTGCGTTGTATTCATCTTACGTAAGTGCGTGACATTTCCAATGAAAACACAATGGAATGATGTTTTCATTTGATAGGAGGCAGAAGGGTAAAGTCATTTACTAAAAGACCGGGAAAGATTTCTTGCTGTGAGGGAAATGAAATTCAATGTTTAACAACAGTGAAATGATGTCTGATTGTCTATCTTCAGCCTAATGTTTCCAAACAACCACTTAAATACCAAATAAGGACCAAGTCAAAAAGAACAATGATGGAAAGGTTTGCATCTGGACCTGTTTTCGGACCGGGACTTGGTGCTGTGGAGACGAAGGCCCGAGGATCAATAGCAATTGGGCCTTGAGCCTCATGCACACATTCAGGGCGAGTAGCCGAGCACCTTCACAGGCAGCTCACCCGAGGGAAGACTTCACTTTCATCGAGTTATGTCGAGTCCACAGCACAGAAAGATGTCTTTCGGCATAAATAGTTCATGCCGGCGTTTACCTTCCACAGGGGCCTCCTCCCACCCCTCTTCATCTAACCCGATCAGCATATCCTTCTATAACTTTCTCCCTCATGTCTTAATCTAGCTTCCCTTAAGTGCATCTATGCTCTTTGCCTAAACGACTCCTTGGGGTAGCGCATTCCACATTTTTACCAGTCTCTGGGTAAAGAAGTTTCTCCTGAATTCCCTATTGGATGTTTTTGTGACTATCTTACATTTAACAGCAGTGGCCCCAGGGTAAGTCCCGAGAGGGGGGGAAGAGGGAGGACAGCAGTAGGAGGGGCCAACCGCAACCAACAAGGACTGGCAGGAGTACTCCTGTTCCTCCTGGCTCCACATTGTAAGTAGAAAAACAATACTTTTCTGCCTGCCTTTCTGATTGCGGCCACTGACTAACCATCACCCTTATCCTAACCCTAACCCTAACCCTAACTCTAACACACACCTTAATCCTAACCCTCACCCTCACCCTAACCCTCACCCTCACCCTAACCCTCACCTTAACCCTAACACTCACCCTAACCCTCACCCTCACCCTAACCCTCACCTTAACCCTAACACTCACCCTAACCGTAACACTCACCCTAACCCTCACCCTCACCCTAACCCTCACCTTAACCCTAACACTCACCCTAACCCTCACCCTCACCCTAACCCTCACCTTAACCCTAACACTCACCCTAACCCTCACCCTCACCCTAACCCTCACCCTAACCCTAACACTCACCCTAACCCTCACCCTCACCCTAACCCTCACCTTAACCCTAACCCTCACCCTAACCCTCACCCTCACCCTAACCCTCACCTCAACCCTAACACTCACCCTAACCCTCACCCTCACCCTAACCCTCACCCTAACCCTAACACTCACCCTAACCCTCACCCTCACCCTAACCCTCACCTTAACCCTAACCCTCACCCTAACCCTCACCCTCACCCTAACCCTCACCTTAACCCTAACACTCACCCTAACCCTCACCCTCACCCTAACCCTCACCTTAACCCTAACCCTCACCCTAACCCTCACCCTCACCCTAACCCTCACCTTAACCCTAACACTCACCCTAACCCTCACCCTCACCCTAACCCTCACCTTAACCCTAACACTCACCCTAACCCTAACCCTCACCCTAACGCTCACCTTAACCCTAACCCTCACCTTAACCCTAACACTCACCCTAACCCTCACCCTCACCCTAACCCTCACCTTAACCCTAACCCTCACCCTAACCCTCACCCTAACCCTCACCTTAACCCTAACCCTCACCTTAACCCTAACCCTCACCCTAACCCTCACCCTCACCCTAACCCTCACCTTAACCCTAACACTCACCCTAACCCTCACCCTCACCCTAACCCTCACCTTAACCCTAACACTCACCCTAACCCTAACCCTCACCCTAACCCTCACCTTAACCCTAACCCTCACCTTAACCCTAACACTCACCCTAACCCTCACCCTCACCCTAACCCTCACCCTAACCCTAACACTCACCCTAACACTCACCCTCACCCCAACCCTCACCTTAACCCTAACCCTCACCCTAACCCTAACACTCACCCTAACCCTAACACTCACCCTAACCCTAACACTCACCCTAACCCTAACCCTCACCCTAACACTCACCCTCACCCTAACCCTCACCTTAACCCTAACACTCACCCTAACCCTAACCCTCAACCTAACCCTCACCTTAACCCTAACCCTCACCTTAACCCTAACATCACCCTAACCCTCACCCTCACCCTAACCCTCACCTTAACCCTAACCCTCACCCTAACCCTAACACTCACCCTAACCCTAACACTCACCCTAACCCTAACACTCACCCTAACCCTCACCTTAACCCTAACCCTCACCTTAACCCTAACACTCACCCTAACCCTAACCCTCACCCTAACCCTCACCTTAACCCTAACCCTCACCTTAACCCTAACACTCACCCTAACCCTCACCCTCACCCTAACCCTCACCTTAACCCTAACACTCACCCTAACCCTAACCATCACCCTAACCCTCACCTTAACCCTAACCCTCACCTTAACCCTAACACTCACCCTAACCCTCACCCTCACCCTAACCCTCACCTTAACCCTAACCCTCACCCTAACCCTAACACTCACCCTAACCCTAACACTCACCCTAACCCTCACCCTCACCCTAACCCTCACCTTAACCCTAACCCTCACCTTAACCCTAACACTCACCCTAACCCTCACCCTCACCCTAACCCTCACCTTAACCCTAACACTCACCCTAACCCTCACCCTCACCCTAACCCTCACCTTAACCCTAACACTCACCCTAACCCTCACCCTCACCCTAACCCTCACCTTAACCCTAACACTCACCCTAACCCTAACACTCACCCTAACCCTAACACTCACCCTAACACTCACCCTAACCCTAACACTCACCCTAACCCTAACCCTAACCCTAACACTCACCCTAACCCGAACCCTCACCCTAACCCTCACCTTAACCCTAACACTCACCCTAACCCTAACACTCACCCTAACCCTCACCTTAACCCTAACCCTCACCTTAACCCTAACACTCACCCTAACCCTAACACTCACCCTAACCCTAACATTCACCCTAACCCTCACCCTCACCCTAACCCGAACACTCACCCTAACCCTAACATTCACCCTAACCCTCACCCTCACCCTAACCCTAACACTCACCCTAACCCTAACACTCACCCTAACACTCACCCTAACCCTAACCCTCACCCTAACCCTAACACTCACCCTAACCCTAACCCTCACCCTAACCCTAACACTCACCCTAACCCTAACACTCACCCTAACCCTAACCCTCACCCTAACCCTAACACTCACCCTAACACTCACCCTAACCCTAACCCTCACCCTAACCCTAACACTCACCCTAACCCTAACACTCACCCTAACCCTAACACTCACCCTAACCCTCACCTTAACCCTAACCCTCACCTTAACCCTAACACTCACCCTAACCCTAACCCTCACCCTAACCCTCACCTTAACCCTAACCCTCACCTTAACCCTAACACTCACCCTAACCCTCACCCTCACCCTAACCCTCACCTTAACCCTAACACTCACCCTAACCCTAACCATCACCCTAACCCTCACCTTAACCCTAACCCTCACCTTAACCCTAACACTCACCCTAACCCTCACCCTCACCCTAACCCTCACCTTAACCCTAACCCTCACCCTAACCCTAACACACACCCTAACCCTAACACTCACCCTAACCCTCACCCTCACCCTAACCCTCACCTTAACCCTAACCCTCACCTTAACCCTAACACTCACCCTAACCCTCACCCTCACCCTAACCCTCACCTTAACCCTAACACTCACCCTAACCCTCACCCTCACCCTAACCCTCACCTTAACCCTAACACTCACCCTAACCCTCACCCTCACCCTAACCCTCACCTTAACCCTAACACTCACCCTAACCCTAACACTCACCCTAACCCTAACACTCACCCTAACACTCACCCTAACCCTAACACTCACCCTAACCCTAACCCTAACCCTAACACTCACCCTAACCCGAACCCTCACCCTAACCCTCACCTTAACCCTAACACTCACCCTAACCCTAACACTCACCCTAACCCTCACCTTAACCCTAACCCTCACCTTAACCCTAACACTCACCCTAACCCTAACACTCACCCTAACCCTAACATTCACCCTAACCCTCACCCTCACCCTAACCCGAACACTCACCCTAACCCTAACATTCACCCTAACCCTCACCCTCACCCTAACCCTAACACTCACCCTAACCCTAACACTCACCCTAACACTCACCCTAACCCTAACCCTCACCCTAACCCTAACACTCACCCTAACCCTAACCCTCACCCTAACCCTAACACTCACCCTAACCCTAACACTCACCCTAACCCTAACCCTCACCCTAACCCTAACACTCACCCTAACACTCACCCTAACACTCACCCTAACCCTAACACTCACCCTAACCCTCACCCTAACCCTAACACTCACCCTAACCCTCACCTTAACCCTAACACTCACCCTAACCCTCACCTTAACCCTAACCCTCACCCTAACCCTAACCCTAACCCTCACCCTCACCCTAACACTCACCCTAACCCTAACCCTAACCCTCACCCTCACCCTAACCCTCACCCTAACCCTAGGCCACATCCACGAGCGGAGCAGACCCAACGCCAAAAGAACCCCACCTCTCTCTCTCTGTCAGATATTGCTTGGCTTGCTATTCAATTTCCAACACCTTGAAGTAGAAATTGATCCTGGTTGCGCCCGTTTTACAGGCATAAAACAGGTGCAGAAAGGACCAATTTTGCGGTGCACCAGGCCCAAGGCCCATTCCGCTGAGGGCAGCCCAATTTCTAGAAAGGGTCTTAAAATAGGCATTAGGCCCCTAATTAGTTCACATGAAAAGGCCTAATGCCTGTTTTAGGCGGCCACGCCAGACACCTGAAAAACGGCCAGATCGAGCCTGTGCCAGCTCTTTGAAAGAGCTATCCAATTAGTCCCATTCCCCTGTTCTTTCCCCATTGCCTTGTAATTCTTTTCCCTTCAGGTATTTATCTAATTCCCTTTTGAAAGTTACTATTGAATCTGCTTCCATCGCCCTTTCAGGCAGTGCATTCCAGATCATATCAACTCACTGCGTAAAAAAATGTTCCCTCATCTCGCCTCTGGCTCTTTTGTCAATTACCTTAAATCTATGTCCTCTGGTTACCGACCCTTCTGCCAATGGAAACAGTTTCTCCTTATTTACTCTAACAAAACCATTCATGATCTTAAACACCTCTATCAAATCTTCCCTTAACCTTCTCTGTTCTAAGGAGAACCCAACTTCTCCAGTCTCTCCCCATAACTGAAGTCCCTCATCCCTGGTACCATTCAAGTAAATCTCTTCTGCACCGTCTCTGAGGCCTTGACATCCTTCCTAAAGTGTGGTGCCCAGAATTGAACACAATACTCCAGCTGAGGCCTAACCAGTGTTTTATAAAGGTTTAGCATAACTTACTTGCTTTTGTACTCTATACCTCTATTTATAAAGCCCAGGATCCCATATGTTTTTTTAACAGCTTTCTCAACTTGTTCTGCCATCTTCAAAGATTTGTGTACATGCACCCCCGGGTCTCTCTGTTCCTGCATCCCCTTTAAAATTGTACCATTTAGTTTGTGTTGCTTCTCCTCATTCTTCCTATCAAAATGCACCACTTCACACTTCTCTGCATTAAATTTCATCTGCCATGTGTCTGTCCATCTCACCAGTCTGTCTATGTCCTCCTGAAGTCTGTTACTGTCCTCCACGTTGTTTACTACATTTCCGAGTTTCGTGTCATCTGCAAACTTTGAAATTATATCCTGTGTACCCAAGTCCAGGTCATTAATAATAAAAGAGAAAAGTAATTGGGCACTGATTTACGCATTGGTGCAGCTGTTTCATACCCTTTTAATGTGACATTTACAGGAGGATATATTAGTTATGCATCCTTAAAAATAAAATTACCTTTTGACTAAAATTCATCTCCAAAGGCTGTGCTTTCAAATCAATTGAAAGATAGGAGTGCAAAGATTGACATGGTCACATGATGGGAGAGTTTATGTCGTGGAGAGCTGAATTATTTATTGCACATTTTTAAGTGTGACCAGTTGGAACTCGAATACATAAAATCAAGTAGTAAAAACATTAAAAAGTCAAGGATGAGGAAAGGCCACTTGGCCCATCAATGCTCGGCCCTCCAATATGTCATTCGAAGTAATTATGCCAGCTGATTATATGTTCAATACCATGTTATAGTCCCTATGACATTGCTGGGTAGGTTATTACCATTTATCCCTTCACACACAAGCTAGTCCAGTATGGTAACCATTACAGTATGGCTATGGTAATGTTGTGGTTATGGCACAGGACCAGCAACCCAGTGGGAGTGAACATAAACCCTACCATGGCAAGTTGTGGAATCAAATTGAAAAAACCTGGTCACTTATTGCAAAAACCCAGCTGGAGTACAAATAAACTTCAGAGCAAGTAACTGGCCACCCATACCCAGTCTGGCCTACACGTTCTTTTTTATTCATTCATGGAATGTGGGCGTCGCTGGCAAGGCCAGCATTTATTGCCCATCTCTAATTGCCCTTGAGAAGGTGGTGGTGAGCCACCTTTTTGAACCGCTGCAGTCCGTGTGGTGAAGGTTCTCCCACAGTGCTGTTAGATAGGGAGTTCCAGGATTTTGACCCAGCGACGATAAAGGAACGGCGATATATTTCCAAGTCAGGATGGTGTGTGACTTGGAGGGGAACGTGCAGGTGGTGTTGTTCCCATATGCCTGCTGCTCTTGTCCTTCTAGGTGGTAGAGATCGTGGGTTTGGGAGTGCTGTTGAAGAAGCCTTGGCGAGTTGCTGCAGTACATCCTGTGGATGGTACACACTGCAGCCACTGTGCACCGGTGGTCAAGGGAGTGAATATTTAAGGTAGTGGATGGGGTGTCAATCAAACGGGCTGCTTTGTCCTGGATGGTGTCGAGCTTCTTGAGTGTTGTTGGAGCTGCACTCATCCAGGCAAGTGGAGAGTATTCCATCACACTCCTGATTTATGCTTTGTAGATGGTGGAAAGGCTTTGGGGAGTCAGGAGGTGAGTCACTCACCACAGAATACCCAGCCTCTGACCTGCTCTTGTAGCCACAGTATTTATGTGGCTGCTCCAGTTAAGTTCCTGGTCAACGGTGACACCCAGGATGTTGATGGTGGGAGATTCGGCGATGGTAATGCCGTTGAATGTCAAGGGAAGGTGGTTGGACTCTCTCTTGTAGGAGATGGTCATTGCCTGGCACTTGTCTGGTGCGAATGTTACTTGCCACTTATCAGCCCAAGCCTGGATGTTGTCCAGGTCTGGCCGCATGCAGGCTCTGACTGCTTCATTATCTGAGGGGTTGCGAATGGAACTGAACACTGCGCAATCATCAGCGAACATCCCCATTTCTGACCTTATGATGGAGGGAAGGTCATTGATGAAGCAGCTGAGGTGGTTGGGCCAAGGACACTGCCCTGAGGAACTCCTGCAACAATGCCCCGGGGCTGAGATGATTGACCTCCAACAACCACTACCATCTTCCTTTGTGCTAGGTATTTCTCCAGTCACAGTAGAGCTTTCCCCCTGATTCCTATTGACTTCAATTTTACTAGGGCTCCTTGGTGCCACACTCGGTCAAATGCTGCCTTGATGTCAAGGGCAGTCACTCTCACCTCACCTCTGGAATTCAGCTCTTTTGTCCATGTTTGGACCAAGGCTGTAATAAGGTTCTGGAGCTGAGTGGTCCTGGCGGAACCCAAATTGAGCATCAGTGAGCAGTTTATTGGTGAGTAAGTGCCGCTTGATAGCACTGTCGACGACACCTTCCATCACTTTGCTGATGATTGAGAGTAGACTGATGGGGCAGTAATTGTCCGGATTGGATTTGTTCTGCTTATTGTGGACAGGACATACCCTGGCCAATTTTCCACTTTGTTGCGTCGATGTCAGTGTTGTAGCTGTACTGGAACAGCTTGGCTAGAGGCACGTGACTCTCGTCCAAACTAGGCGGTTGACCCCCTAATGACCTCTGAAGTGCCTAGCAAGCCATTCAGTTGTCAGGGCAACTAGTGATGGGCAACTAATAGTGCCTTGTGCATTTATCACCCATCTGTAGTTGTCCTGAGAAATTGGTGGGCCCTTTTCTTGAAACAATTGTGCTAGGTCACGTCACAGGGCATTAAGTTAACCAAATAGTTTGGGACTGGAGTCACTTGTTGACCAGACACCAGAGAGGGGTGACCAGTTCCTATCTTTGAAGGAGATTAATGTACCAATTTAATTTTTACAACAATCCAGCAGCTTTTATGGTCAATTTTCTGGTGCCAGCCCACAGATTGCCAAATTTATTAAATTCAGTTTTGCAACTTGCCATGGTGCGAGTTGAATTCTGGAATGCTAGTCCAGTACCATAACCCCTACACATCCATTTTAACAAAACAGGATATTAATTAGTGTTCAATAGAAACCAGTTTGTATTGAGCTAATGATAAAACAGATTTCTATACTGCAGAAAGGATGTAAGAGGTAAGGTCATTCCCCATACAGCGATTGAGTTGCTATCCTCATCTATGCTGTCAGAGGGAGTGAAGGTGAGATACTGAGTGAAGGTGAGATGCTTGTTCAATTCTGGGCCCCAAACTTTAGGAAGGATGTCAAGGCCTTAGAGAGGGTGCCGAAGAGATTTACTAGAATGGTACCAGGGATGAGGGACTTCAGTTATGTGGAGAGACTGGAGAAGCTGGGATTGTTCTCCTTAGAACAGAGAAGGTTGTGGGGAGATTTGATAGAGGTGTTCAAAATCATGAACAGTTTTGACAGAGTAAATAAGGAGAAACTGTTTCCAGTGGCAGAAGGGTCGGTAACAGGTTTAAGGTGACCGGCAAAAGAGCCAGAGGCGACATGAGGAAACATTTTTTTACGCAGCGAATTGTAATATGGAATGCACTGCCTGAAAGGGTGGTGGAAGCAGATTCAGTAGTAATTTTCAAAAGGGAATTAGATAAATACTTGAAGGGGAAAAAAATACCGGGTTTTGGGGAAAGAGCAGGGGAATGGGATTAATTGGATAGCTCTTTCAAAGAGCTGGCACAGACAGGATGGGCCAAATGGCCTCCTCCTGTGCTGTACCTACTATGATACTATGATACTTGCTCACAGGGAAGGAAGGCGAATCAATACAGATCACTCTCCTGTTTATAGCATCAAAGGGTTGATTCCCTGCTCGGGAAGCCCCAGTGCAGAGTAGCTCTTGCGGGAAGCGCTGTTCATGAAATTGCAAACTTTCAGTTTCTGATTTTCTGCCAATTAGTTTAAATGGTGGAAAATCAGGGTGTGACCCCCAACACCTTCCCAACCAATGGTCCGTGCAGCTACCGATCCTCACTGGGAGTACCTGATCTGGGAATCAACCTTCAAATGAGCATCTTAGTTGCACTACACACTTGTGATTCCTCTCCCAGCAATTCTTTAATTGTACTACCTGTGAAGATTAGTTTCCAAGGGGGGTAATTTTGACTTTGGATGACAGTGTAAAATGGGCGATATCGATTCGGCCACCCGTTATACATCTCTCCCCACTTTCATTTCCATGGAAGTTAAAATATCGCCCATTTTACACTATCACCCAAAGTCAAAATAATTCTTCCATTATCTTCCCCTCCTTCCCTAAAGACACTGATCCAAGTTAGGTTATCATCCCAAACACACGGGCTTCCTCCTTGTACCTGACCCAACTGCTCATTCTCCATATGTGAGGATGGGCGTCAAGTATCAGCAAACCATTTGACTGGGGCTCCGCAGCCAACTGTAATCCAGCCCCTGCACCCATTACAGCAGAGATCACCGAGTAGCATTTAGGAGTGGGAAGTGCTGCTAATGTTTCCTCTCCCACACCAATATAAATACCACTTCCGACTGAGATCATCTAACTCAGGGTTGAATTATTCAACAGTTTCTCATTTCTACGAGTTACACAATGCAGGAGGTAGGGCTAATTTCCATCTCTACCGCGTCCCTCAGTTTAATGCTAAAAAGTTATATATTTTAATAATTCATGGTGTCAGCCGTGGCTTAGTGTTGGCGTTCTTGCCTCTGAATCAGAAGGTTAGGGTTTGGGTTCAAGTCCCGCTCCAGAGACATCAGCACAAAATATAGGCTGACACGCCCAGTGCAATACTAAGGGAGCGCTGCACTGTCAGAGGCGCTGTCTTTCAGGTGAGATGTTAAACCGAGACCCCATCTGCCCTCTCAGTTGGATGTAAAAGATCCCATGGCACTATTATTTAGAAGAGCAGGGCATTTCTCCCGGTTTCCTGACCAATATTTTTCCATCTCCCAACATCACTAAAACAGATTATCTGGTCATTATCACATTGCTGTTTGTGGGATCTTGCTGTGTGCAAATTGGCTGCCGTGTTTCCTACATTACAATAGTGACTACACTTCAACAGTACTTCATTGCCTGTAAAGCGCTTTGGAGCAGCCTGAGGTCGCGAAAGGCGCTATATAAATGCAAGTCTTTCTTTCTGTTCTTTAGTTTGTTTTTGTGCTGATCCAGATATCATTGCATAATGTGCGGAACATTTGCAATAAACTAGATGAATTCACAATGCAGATAGATATTAACGGTTATGATATAGTTGCGATTACAGAGACATGGCTGCAGGGTGACCAAGGATGGGAACTGAATATCCAGGGGTATTCAATATTTAGGAAGGACAGGCAAAAAGGGAAAGGAGGTGGGGTAGCGTTATTAGTAAAGGAGGAAATCAATGCAATAGTGAGGAAAGATATTGGCTCGGAAAATCACAATGTGGAATCTGTATGGATGGAGCTAAGAAACACCAAGAGGCAGAAAATGTTGGTGGGGGTTGTCTATAGGCCCCCAAACAGTAGTGGAGATGTAGGGGAGGGCATTAAACAGGAAATTAGAGATGCATGCAAGAAGGGTACAATTATAATCATGGGTGACTTTAATCTACATATAGATTGGTCAAACCAAATTAGCAATAATACTGTGGGGGAGGAATTCCTGGAGTGTGTATGTGATGGATTTCTAGACCAATATGTTGAGGAACCAACTAGAGAACAGGCAATCCTAGACTGGGTATTGTGCAATGAGAAAGGATTAATTAGCAATCTTGTTGTGCAGGGTCCCTTAGGAAAGAGCGATCATAACATGATAGAATTCCTCATTAAGATGGAGAGTGAAGTAGTTGAATCTGAAACTAGGGTCCTGAATCTAAATAAAGGAAATTACGAAAATATGAGGTGCGAGTTGGCTATGATAGATTGGGGAACTTTACTAAAAGGGATGACGGTGGATAGGCAATGGCTAATATTTTAAAAACGTGTGCAGGAATTACAACAATTATTCATTCCTGTTTGGTGCAAAAATAAAACAGGAAAGGTGGCTAAACCGTGGCTTACAAAAGAAATTAGGGATAGTATTAGATACAAGGAGGAGGCATATAAAATTGCCAGAAAAAGCGGCAAGCCTGAGGATTGGGAGCAGCTTAGAATTCAGCAAAGGAGGACAAAGAGATTGATTAAGAGGGGGAAAATGAGTATGAGAGTAAACTAGCAGGGAACATAAAAACTGACTGTAAAAGCTTCTATAAATATGTCAAGAGAAAAAGATTAGTGAAGACAAATGTAGGTCCCTTACAGTCAGAAATGGGGGAAATTATAATGGGGAACAAAGAAATGGCAGAACAATTAAACACATACTTTGGTTCTGTCTTCACAAAGGAGGACACAAATAACCTGCCAGAAATGTTAGGGAACCAAGGGTCTAGTGACAGGGAGGAACTGAAGGAAATCAGTATTAGTAAAAAAATAGTGCTAGGGAAATTAATGGGGCTAAAGACTGACAAATCCCCAGGGCCTGATAATCTACATCCCAGAGTATTAAAGGAAGTGGCCCTGGAAATAGTGGATGCATTGGTGATCATCTTCCAAAATTCTACAGACTCTGGAACAATTCCTACAGATTGGAGGGTGGTAAATGTAACCCCACTATTTAAAAAAGGAGGGAGAGAAAAAACAGGGAATTACAGACCAGTTAGCCTAACATCAGTAGTGGGGAAAATGATAGAGTCTATTATAAAAGATGTGATAACAGAACACTTGGAGGGCATTAACGGGATTGGACAAAGTCAGCATGGATTTATGAAAGGGAAATCATGCTTAACAAATCTACTGGAATTTTTTGAGGATGTAACTACTAGAATAGATAGGGGAGAACCAGTGGATGTGGTGTATTTAGATTTTCAGAAGACTTTTGATAAGGTCCCAAACAAGAGGTTAGTGTGCAAAATTAAAGCACATGGGATTGGGGGGAATATACTGGCATGGACTGAGAATTGGTTGACAGGCAGGAAACAGAGAGTAGGAATAAACGGGTCTTTTTCCAGGTGGCAGGCAGTGACTAGTGGGGTACCGCAGGGATCAGTGCTTGGGACCCAGCTATTCACAATATATATCAATGATTTGGATGAGGGAACTAAATGTAACATTTCCAAGTTTGCAGACGACTCAAAGCTGGGGTGGAATGTGAGCTGTTTTAGGAGGATGCAAAGAGGCTCCAATGTGATTTAGACAAGTTGGGTGAGTGGGCAAGAACATGGCAGATGCAGTATAACGTGGATAAATGTGAGGTTATCCACTTTGGTTGTAAAAACGGAAAGGCAGATTATTATCTCAATGGTGATAGATTGGGAAAAGGGGAGGTGCAAAGAGACCTGGGTATCCTTCTACACCAGTCGCTGAAAGTGAGCATTCAGGTGCAGCAAGCAGTTCGGAAGGCAAATGGTATGTTGGCCTTCATTGCAAGACGAATTAAGTACAGGAGCAGGGTTTTTTTTTTATTCGTTCACGGGATGTGGGCGTCGCTGGCGAGGCCAGCATTTATTGCCCATCCCTAATTGCCCTCGAGAAGGTGGTGGTGAGCCGCCTTCTTGAACCGCTGCAGTCCGTGTGGTGACGGTTCTCCCACAGTGCTGTTAGGAAGGGAGTTCCAGGATTTTGACCCAGCAACAATGAAGGAACGGCGATATATTTCCAAGTCGGGATGCTGTGTGACTTGGAGGGGAACGTGCAGGTGGTGTTGTTCCCATGCGCCTGCTGCTCTTGTCCTTCTAGGTGGTAGAGGTCGCGGGTTTGGGAGGTGCTGTCGAAGAAGCCTTGGCGAGTTGCTGCAGTGCATCCTGTGGATGGTGCACACTGCAGCCACAGTGCGCCGGTGGTGAAGGGAGTGAATGTTTAGGGTGGTGGATGGGGTGCCAATCAAGCGGGCTGCTTTATCTTGGATGGTGTCAAGCTTCTTGAGTGTTGTTGGAGCTGCACTCATCCAGGCAAGTGGAGAGTATTCCATCACACTCCTGACTTGTGCCTTGTAGATGGTGGAAAGGCTTTGGGGAGTCAGGAGGTGAGTCACTCGCCGCAGAATACCCAGCCTCTGACCTGCTCTCATAGCCACGGTATTTATATGGCTGGTCCAGTTAAGTTTCTGGTCAATGGTGACCCCCAGGATGTTGATGGTGGGGGATTCGACGATGGTAATGCCATTGAATGTCAAGGGGAGGTGGTTAGACTCTCTCTTGTTGGAGATGGTCATTGCCTGGCACTTATCTGGCGCGAATGTTACTTGCCACTTATGAGCCCAAGCCTGGATGTTGTCCAGGTCTTGCTGCATGCAGGCTCGGACTGCTTCATTATCTGAGGGGTTGCGAATGGAACTGAACACTGTGCAGTCATCAGTGAACATGCCCATTTCTGACCTTATGATGGAGGGAAGGTCATTGATGAAGCAGCTGAAGATGGTTGGGCCTAGGACACTGCCCTGAGGAAATCCTGCAGCAATGCGCTGGGGCTGAGATGATTGGCCTCCAACAACCACTACCATCTTCCTTTGTGCTAGGTATGACTCCAGCCACTGGAGAGTTTTCCCCCTGATTCCCATTGACTTCAATTTTACTAGGGCTCCTTGATGCCACACTCGGTCAAATGCTGCCTTGATGTCAAGGGCAGTCACTCTCACCTCACCTCTGGAATTCAGCTCTTTTGTCCATGTTTGGACCAAGGCTGTAATGAGGTCTGGAGCCGAGTGGTCCTGGCGGAACCCAAACTGAGCATCGGTGAGCAGGTCATTGGTGAGTAAGTGCCGCTTGATAGCACTGTCGACGACACCTTCCATCACTTTGCTGATGATTGAGAGTAGACTGATGGGGCGGTAATTGGCCGGATTGGATTTGTCCTGCTTTTTGTGGACAGGACATACCCCTGGGCAATTTTCCAAATTGTCGGGTAGATGCCAGTGTTGTAGCTGTACTGGAACAGCTTGGCTAGAGGCGCAGCTAGTTCTGGAGCACAAGTCTTCAGCACTACAGCTGGGATGTTGTCGGGGCCCATAGCCTTTGCTGTATCCAGTGCACTCAGCCGTTTCTTGATATCACGTGGAGTGAATCGAATTGGCCGAAGACTGGCTTCCGCGATGGTGGGGATATCGGGAGGAGGCTGAGATGGATCATTCCACTCGGCACTTCTGGCTGAAGATGGTTGCAAACGCTTCAGCCTTGTCTTTTGCACTCATGTGCTGGACTCCACCATCATTGAGAATGGGGATGTTTGCAGAGCCTCCTCCTCCCATTAGTTGTTTAATTGTCCACCACCATTCACGACTGGATGTGGCAGGACTGCAGAGCTTTGATCTGATCCGTTGGTTGTGGAATCGCTTAGCTCTGTCTATAGCATGTTGCTTCCGCTGTTTAGCATGCATGTAGTCCTGAGTTGTAGCTTCACCAGGTTGGCACCTCATTTTTAGGTACGCCTGGTGCTGCTCCTGGCATGCTCCTCTACACTCCTCATTGAACCAGGGTTGATCCCCTGGCTTGTTGGTAATGGTAGAGTGAGGAATATGCTGGGCCATGAGGTTACAGATTGTGCTGGAATACAATTCTGCAGCTGCTGATGGCCCACAGCGCCTCATGGATGCCCAGTTTTGAGCTGCTGGATCCATTCTGAATCTATCCCATTTTGTGTGGCACGGTGGTAGTGCCACACAACACGTTGGATGGTGTCCTCAGTGCGAAGACGGGACTTGGTCTCCACGAGGACTGTGCGGTGGTCACTCCCACCAATACTGTCATGGACAGATGCATTTGCGACAGGTAGATTGGTGAGGACGAGGTCAAGTAAGTTTTTCCCTCATGTTGGTTGGCTCACCACCTGCCGCAGGCCCAGTCTAGCAGCTATGTCCTTCAGGACTCGGCCAGCTCGGTCAGTGGTGGTGCTGCCGAGCCACTCTTGGTGATGGACATTGAACTCCCCCACCCAGAGTACATTTTGTGCCCTTGCTACCCTCAATGCTTCCTCCAAGTGGTGCTCAACATGGAGGAGGACTGATTCATCAGCTGAGGGAGGACGGTAGGTGGTAATCAGCAGGAGGTTTCCTTGCCCATGTTTGACCTGATGCCATGAGATTTCATGGGGTCCAGAGTCAATGTTGAGGACTCCCATGGCCACTCCCTCCTGACTGTATATCACTGTACCGCCACCTCTGGTGGGTCTGTCCTGCCGGTGGGACAGGACATACCCAGGGATGGTGATGGAAGAGTTAGGGACGTTGGCTGAAAGATATGATTCTGTGAGTATGGCTCTGTCAGGCTGTTGCTTGACTCGTCTGTGGGACAGCTCTCCCAATTTTGGCACAAGTCCCCAGATGTTAGTAAGGAGGACCTTGCAGGGTCGACTGGGCTTGGTGTTTTGCCATTGTCGTGTCCGGTGCCTTGTGGTCCGTCCGGTTTTATTCTTATTATGACTTTTCGTAGCGAGATTTTACAACTGAGTGGCTTTCTAGGCCATTTCAGAGGGCAATTAAGAATCAACCACATTGCTGTAGGTCTGGAGTCACATATCGGCCAAACCGGGTGAGGACGGCAGGTTTCCTTTCCTAAAGGACATTAGTAAACCAGATGGGTTTTTACGACAATCCGGTAGTTTCATGGCCACCATTACTGATACTAGTATTTTAATTCCAGATTTTTATTTAATTAATTAATTGAATTTAAATTCACCAGCTGCCATGGCGGGATTTGAATTCATGACTCTGGATTTTAGTCCAGGCCTCTGGATTACTAGCCCAGTAACATAACCACTATGCTACCGTACCCTACGGTCTTACTGCAGTTATACAGGGCCTTGGTGAGACCACATCTGGAATATTGTGTGCAGTTTTGGTCTCCTTATCTGAGGAAGGATGTCCTTGCCATGGAGGGAGTGCAACAAAGGTTTCCCAGACTGATTCCTGGGATGGCAGGACTGACGTATGAGGGTCGACTAGGCCTATATTCACAAGAGTTTAGAAGAATGAGAGGTGATCTCATCGAAACATATAAAATTCTAACAGGACTCAACAGACTAGATGCAGGGAGGATGTTCCCGATGGCTGGGGAGTCCAGAACCAGGAGTCACAGTCTCAGGATACGGCGTATGCCATTTAGAACTGAGATGAGGAGAAATTTCTTCACTCAGAGGGTGGTGAACCTGTGGAATTCTCTACCACAGAAGGCAGTGGAGACCAAGTCATTAGATGTATCCAAGAAGGAGATAGATATAGTTCTTAATGCGAAAGGGATCAAGGGATATGGGGAAAAAGCGGGAACAGGGTACTGAGTTCGACGATCAGCCATGATCATTTCGAATGGCGGAACAGACCCGAAGGGCCGAATGGCCTAAACTTGCTCCTATTTTCTATGTTTCTGTGATACTGCAAATATCAATACATTTTAATTCTAGCACTTCAGGAGAGAACTGTTGCATTGAGTTTGTACCCACAAGCCAGCACCAATAAAATCTATTTAGCTTGCCAAATGCGCATGAAACTAGAAACTTGAACGACCTCCAGGACAAGCTGTTAAAATATTGTCACGGTTATAATTGCCCATAATTGTATAGAGTTACATAGAATATACAGCATAGAAACAGGCCACTCAGCCCAACTGGTTTATGCAGGTGTTTATGCTCCACACGTACCTCCCCCCTCCCTACTTTATCTAACCTTATCAGCATATCTTTCTATTCCTTTCTCCCTTGTGTATTTATCCAGCTTCCCCTTAAATGCATCTGTGCTATTTGCCTCAACTACTCTATATGGTAACAAGTTCCACATTCCAACCACTCTCTGGGTGAAGTCTCCCTTCATGCCCAACAGTAGAATCATCAAGATGGCGGACAAGACATTCCAGAATGAGTTCAAGGCCCTTCAGATAGGGTTGCTGCTAAAAACCCTTCCATATTTACAGTAGTCCATACTACAATAATGTCAAATACTAGGTTATACTTCAACTCCATTTGATTATAAGTAGGAAGAAGTTGATCTAATCTTATATAGATCACCTATGGATACTAAGGAGCTTTTTCCCTTCGTTGAGGGTTCTATAACAAGGGGACATAGATTCAAGGTAAAAGGCGGGAGGTTTAGAGGGGATTTTAGAAAGAACTTTTTCACCCAGAGGGTGGTTGGAGTCTGGAACTCACTGTCTGAAAGGGTTGTGGAGGCAGGAACCCTCACAACATTCAAGAAGCATTTGGATGAGCACTTGAAATGCCATAGCATACAAGGCTACGGACCAAATGCTGGAATATGGGATTAGAGTAGACAGGGCTGATGGCCGGCGCGGACACGATGGGCCGAAGGGCCTCTATCCGTGCTGTATAACTCTATGACTCTATGACTCTATGACCTGGGAGACCATGCTTGGAACATTGTATGTAATGTTGGACATTCAACCTTCAAAAGGATATGATGCATTGGAGGGAATTCAGAGAAAAGCAACAAGGAAGATTTGGAGCATTTCAGCTGCAGGTTATGAGACTCGCAGCAAAAGTCAATTAACTCCTTCAAAAAGGAACGCGATAAATATTTGGTTGGGAATGGGATTGGAGGAATTTTTAAAAATTTGTTCTCGAATGTGGGCATCGCCGGTAAGGCCGGAATTTATTGCCCATCCCTAGTTGCTCTTAAGAAGGTGGTGGAGGGCCTTCTGTTGCGAGGTCACTTCAGAGTCAACCAGGTTGGTGTGGGACTGCAGACACATATAGGCCAGACCAGGTGAGGATGGCAGGTTTCCTTCCCTAAAGGGCTTTGGTGAACCAGTTGGATTTTTACGACAATCCTGCAGCTTCGTGGTCACTTTTACTGATACCAGCTTTTTATTTGTCGATTTTTTAAAAACTGAATTCAAATTCTCAAACTGTCACGATGGGATTTGAACTCACGTTCACTGGATTATGAGATCAGGCATCTGGATTGCTCATCCAGTAAATAGGTCAGAGTGTTTCTTTACTCCTGCAGCTTGGGGAATGGGATTTAGTCTGTGGAAAGCCTGGGTTTAATGATGGAGATGTAAGGGTGGGTGAATATTTTGGAGTAATCTTTGGGGATGAGGAAGTCTTCATGCAGAACTTCCTCTCTGCGGATTAAATGGGTAGAATAAAGTTCATGACTGAATGGCCTTTTCTCATTACACGCTTTTTATATGCATTACAGTACTGAGGGAGTGCTGCACTATCGGAGGTACCGTCTTTCAAATGAAACATTAAACCGATGCCCCATCTGCCCTCCCATAAAAGATCCCATGGCACTATTTCACTAGCTCTCCCTGGTGTCCTGGCCAATATTTATCCCCCAATCAACATCACTAAAACAGATTATCTGGTCATTATCACATTGCTGTTTATGGGACCTTGCTGTGCGCAAATTGGCTGCCGCATTTCCTACATTACAACAGTGACTACACTTCAAAAGTACTTCATGGTTGTAAAGCGCTTTGGGGTGTCCCGAGGTTGTGAAAGGCGCTATAGAAATGCAAGTCTTTCTTTCATGCTCTCAAAATTGATATAGCAATGAAACACTCTACTATTACCATCTTTGTGGTATCAACAGAATTTTTTCTCATCCTTTGGCTGGACCTTACATAACACTCAAGCCACATTTCCTATGGCTTGCCTTCAGTCTCCCTCCACGTTATACAGTTCTTGAAGTCAACTGAAATTTGCACTTTTGCGGGAATACCCAACCCATCAAAATACAAAATTATAGAGTGCAGGAGTTGAATGGCAACTCTGAACTTACAATGAAAATGTGCACCCTCCACACTCTTGTGAATTTAAACAGCTTCACAGTGTATATCACACTAACCTTCTCTGTAGTATAATGAATTGATTATTATTAGAATTACGTTTCCTTTTTAGGTGGAGGGGTGCCACGAGTTGTCTTAATTTTCCTCACAAGTTGCCTTAATTTTCCTCACAATTTGCGCAATGAGAGTTGCTGATAGTGAAATCTTGGGACGCAGAAATAAATGAGAGCTTTCATCCCATAAGCGTGCCAAAAGGGATCGTTAAGGAAATTAACTGGATATATACGCATGCATGCTTCAATAAGACACGTTGGGAAGCCTTTAAAGAAATAAGGATAAAACATGATAATAATCTTCTTTTCCGTATTCTCCATCCTTGATTTGTTTCTTCTTTTTGATGGGTGGGGGTGAGATCGGAGGGGCAAAGATGGAAAAAGACTGTTCGTTGAATTCTCCATAAAGTCTTGCGGTGTGCGGTAATTATATAAGGCTGTACTTTCACTGCCGGGATTTGGGCCTCATTGAGTGAGTTCAGTTCATTCGTTTACTGCTTCAGTGTAATTAAAACAGTCACGAACAGAGCACTGAAAAGTCTCTCCTGTCATGCACATTGAATCCAATTTCATGCACATTGTTAGGGTTCTTGATTAGAAGTTTAAAAAGTGAATGTCACTGCTCTTTAAGTATTCCAGTGTTTCCATTATATTAAAAACACACACACACACACACACACACACATAAAACAAAAGTTATCCAGCTGGGGGAAGAACTGTTGTGGCTGATTATTTGTGACCTGACTGTACGTGGGAATAATTAAAGATTCTGTTGTTACATTGCATGGTTTGATTTAAAGGGCACCTGCCCAAGGAACAAATGCTTGTAAGTGGCTTACGTGTGTCTCCTGGAGTGTAACAGACACTCCCTAGACACAGGACTTTTATATATAAGGGAATGTCCCGTGGCATTGCTCATGTTGAGTTGGATGGTAGGTTATTTTACATAGTCTGGCGTGTTTTGCACAATGTATTATTCTGCTGCTAAGGTGCATCTGTGTCCATTTATGGCAACAAGGTCTAATTGCTGTTAAGTAAACACAAGTTCAGGTCATTCAGAGCTTAATTGTTGTTTGGTCAGAGAACTTTGCTAATTGATCATCAACAACAATAACTTGCATTTATATAGCGTCTTTAACGTAGTAAAACGTCCCAAGACACTTCACAACAGCGTTAGCAAATAACATTTGACACCGAGCCACATAAGGAGATATTAGAACAGGTGAGCAAAAGCTTAGTCAAAGAGGTAGGTTTTAAGGAGCGTCTCAAAGGAGAATAGAGAGGTAGAGAGGTGGAGAGGTTTAGGGAGGGAATTCCAGAGCTTAGGGCCTAGGCAGCTGAAGGCACGACCATCAATGGTGGAGCGATGAAAATCAGGGATGCGCAAGAGGCCAGAATTCGAGAAGCGCAGAAATCTCAGAGGGTTGTGGGGCTGGAGTAGGTTATAGCAATGGGGGGTGGTGGGGGGGCGGTGAGGCCATGGAGGGAGTTGAAAACAAAGGTGAGCATTTTAAAATCGAGGTGTTGCTGGGCCGGGAGCCAACATAAGTCAGTGAGCACAGGGGTGATGGGTGAACAGAACTTGTTGCGAGTTTCTGCTCCAGGTCGGGAGTAGCTATTTTTTTGTCATTTTTTTAAGTATTGTGTTTCATCTGTAACAAAATATTTTTAACATATAGACATGTAGTTCCTTTGAATAAAATTACATAATATGGGGGGGCGGGGGGGCGGGGGGGGGTGAAAAAAATCAGCCAGATTTTTTTTGTCTCCTCTGCTGGAAGTATCCATGCTTGAATGTTGGATGAGAACAGGATTTGGCAGAGCTATGATTCCCCCTACAAAAGAATAGCCTGCTGGCACTCATTGCCAAGGTTCACACGAGTAATAGCCATTTCAGCAAGGTACAGAGGGAAACTAGCACCCATTGACCCTACCCCAGAAATGAGTCAAGGTTTTCAACGGAGGAGAGAGAATGAAAAATAAGATGGAGACAACTGCGGAGACCCACCAAACTTACTTCAGCAGCACCACCCAAACCCATGCCCTCAGTCACTGAGAAGGAATCAGCTATATCACCTGCAAGGTCCTCTCCAAGTCACACACCATTTTGACTTGAACATATCTTGCTGTTCCTTCATCGTCAGTAGGTCAAGGTTCCTTGAATTTCTTATCTAACACTGTCGTGGGATGATGTGGAGATGCCGGTGATGGACTGGGGTGGACAAATGTAAGGAATCTTACAACACCAGGTTTATAGTCCAACAATTTTATTTTAAAATCACACAAGCTTTCGGAGATTGTCCCCTTCGTCAGCTTGTGATTTTAAAATAAAATTGTTGGACTATAACCTGGTGTTGTAAGATTCCTTACAACTGTCGTGGGATCACTGTTCCCACAAGGACTGCAGCAGTTCAATAGCAGGTCCACCACCACCCTCTCAGGCTAATTAGGGACGGGGAATAAAGGAGGCAGCATTGCCAGCATGACCCACATCCCGAGAACAAATTTAAGAACAATCTCTTTGTATAAATCTGAATGTGTTTGATGCAGTCTGTATCAGTTCAACCCAAATGGCTTGTTAGCTATTGTCTCCATATGTTTGGTGTCAAACTATTATTCCCCACCTGAGAGAATAGATAGGACGCCTAATTAAAGAAAAATAATCAGGCTACTTTTCCATCAGCATTGTTCAGGCAATTCTTTGTTTATTTTCCTGCAAGCACAAGTGAGTGAGAGTGATTAGACACAAGCATAGAGACACGATCCAAGTTGTGCATAGAGCAGAACTGCCAATGGAGGAGGCAAACTATGTATGAAGTTTAGTCATGCTTTGATTTTCTCTTTTTAAGGATATTACATTACCCTTGGAATGTTTTTCTATGTTAAAAAGCAATATATAAATGCAAGTTGTTATTGTATGGTACTCTGGGGGTGGGGTTGATGTCAATAATAAAGGAGATGTAAAGGGAAGTACTATCAGCAATTATGGCTATTTGCTATGCTTTTTTACATAGAATCTACAGCACAGAAACATTCCATTCGGCCCAGCATGTCGATGCCGGTGTTAATGCTCCACACGAGCGTCCTCCCACCTTACTTCATCTAACTTAGGGCGCGGGAGTAGGACTAGCTGGATTGCTCTTGCATAGAGCCAGCGTGGACTCGATGGGCCGAATGGCCTCCTTCCATGTTGTAACATTTCTATGATTCTATGATTCTAACCCTGTCAACACATCCTTCTCTTCCTGTCTCCCTCATGTACTTACCTAGCCTCCCTTTAAATGCATCGATACTATTCGCTTCAACCACTCCATGTGGTAGTGAGTTCTACATTCTCACCAAAGAAGTTTCTTCTGAATTCTTTATTGGATTTATTAGTGACTGTCTTGTATTTATGACCCCTAGATTTGGACTCCTCCACAAGTGAAAACATATTCTCTACATCTAACCTATCAAACATTAATGTTTGATAATTAATTAAAACATTCATTAATTTGCATTAATGCAATCATTCAGAGGTGAGCAATGAAGACAGCAATGTGAAGCTATGAGAAAACATTAAGGAAGTTGGGAAAAGAGGAGGCTGTGAGGTCACCAAATTAACATTTTTGAGATTATGGAGAATTGACAATGCTGATAAAAGCAAACTGATTAAATACCAGAACATTCTTGAAAAAGTAGGAAATTAAGAGTAAGAGGGGAAGTTAGGCAGAACTTTTTCACTGGAAGGGTAATAGAGTCATGGAATAAGTTACCAGGGAAGGCGATTGAAACAGACAGTGTATTGGTTAGGAGACAATTAAATACGTTTCTGGACCATGGGTCAGATGACATCACCACAGCATATCTGCTCAGGGGAATGGAGGATATGCAAAGATCCTTGCAGGAGCGCTGTTAAATTCTTACAACATAAAACTACACACATGGACGTAGTGTAGTAGTGATGTAGCACTGAGCAGTGCTGCATTGTTGGAGGTGCCGTCTTTCGACTGAAATGTTAAACCGAGACCCTGTCTGCCCTCTCATAAAAGATCCCAAGGGGGTGCTATTCAAAGAAAAGCAGGGGAAGTTCTCCCAGTATCCTGGCAACATTTATCCCTCAACCAACATCACTCAAACAGATGATCTGGTCATTTATTTTGTTGCTGTTTGTGGCATCTTGCTGTGCGCAAATTGGCTGCCGCGTTTCCTACATTACAACAGTGACTACACTTCAAAAGTACATCATTGGCTGTGAAGCGTTTAGGGACGCCCTGAGGTCATGAAAGGCACTATATAAATGCAAGTCTTTCTTTTCCTTCTTTCTATGTATTGGTATGAAATTGCTCCATTAGTATTTAACCTGTTACCGCTTTTGATGTTTTATAATTGACGGGTATGATCCACCTCAAAGTTATTATTTTAAAAGTATGGAGTTATCAATGAAGTCACACATTTATACATTCTTCAAATATACCACCCTCCACTTCAGAGACAATGAGGCATCAGAATGCACATTCAGCTAATGATAAACATTCATGCCTTGAATCCTTCTCATGTGAAGTTGGATTTGGATTGATTATTTTATATTGCTCATACATCATAATCTTACAGGAACCACTGGCTTTAGGTGAACAGATCAGTTGCACAGCAGCAGGGCCAATGATAATTCAGTCTTCATGCGTAGGTTCTAGTTGAGAAACTGGATAGGCTAAAAATTGATAAAGAGGAGGTACGAGAAAGGCTAGCTTTACTTAAAGTAGATGAGTCACCCGGTCCGGTTGGGATGCATCCTAAGTTGCTGAGGGAAGTAAGGGTGGAAATTGCAGAGGTGCTGGCCATAATCTTCCAATCATCCTTAGATACGGGGGTGGTGCCAGAGGACTGGAGAATTGCAAATGTTACACCCTTGTTCAAAAAAGGGTGTAAGGATAAACCCAGCAACAAGAGGCCAGTCAGTTTAACCTTGGTGGCGGGGAAGCTTTTAGAAACGATAATCCAGGACAAAATTAATAGTCACTTGGACAAGTGTGGATTAATAAACGAAAGCCAGCACAGATTTGTTAAAGGCAAATCATGTTTAACTAACTTGATAGAGTTTTTTGATGAGGTAACAGAGAGGGTTGATGAGGGCAATGCAGTTGATATTGTGTATATGGACTTTCAAAAGGTGTTTGATAAAGTGCCGCATAATAGGCTTGTCATCAAAATTGAAGCCCATGGAATAAAAGGGGCAGTGTCAGCATGGATACAGAATTGACCAAGTAACAGGAAACAGAGTAGTGGTGAACAGTTGTTTTTCGGACTGGAGGGAGGTGCACAGTGGTGTTCCCCAGGGGTTGGTGCTGGGACCACTGCTTTTTTATATATATTAGTGACTTGGACTTGGATATACAGGGCACAATTTCAAAATTTGCAGATGACACAAAACTTGGAAGTGTAGTAAACAGTGAGGAGGATAGTGACAGACTTCAAGAGGACATAGACAGGATGATGGAATGGGCGGGCCCATAACAGATGGAATTTAATGCAGAGAAGTGCAAACTGATACATTTTGGCAGGAAGAATGAGGAGAGGCAATATAAACTAGAGGGCACAATTCTAAAAGGGGTGCAGAAAAAGAGAGACCTGGTAGTATATGTGCACAAATCTTTGAAGGTGGCAGGACAGGTTGAGAAAGCGGTTAAAAAAGCATTTTTTTTTTATTCGTTCACGGGATGTGGGCGTCGCTGGCGAGGCCAGCATTTATTGCCCATCCCTAATTGCCCTCGAGAAGGTGGTGGTGAGCCGCCTTCTTGAACCGCTGCAGTCCGTGTGGTGACGGTTCTCCCACAGTGCTGTTAGGAAGGGAGTTCCAGGATTTTGACCCAGCGACAATGAAGGAACGGCGATATATTTCCAAGTCGGGATGGTGTGTGACTTGGAGGGGAACGTGCAGGTGGTGTTGTTCCCATGTGCCTGCTGCTCTTGTCCTTCTAGGTGGTAGAGGTCGTGGGTTTGGGAGGTGCTGTCGAAGAAGCCTTGGCAAGTTGCTGCAGTGCATCCTGTGGATGGTACACAATTCAACCACAGTGCGCCGGTGGTGAAGGGAGTGAATGTTTAGTGTGGTAGATGGGGTGCCAATCAAGCGGGCTGCTTTATCTTGGATGGTGTCGAGCTTCTTGAGTGTTGTTGAAGCTGCACTCATCCAAGCAAGTGGAGAGTATTCCATCACACTCCTGACTTGTGCCTTGTAGATGGTGGAAAGGCTTTGGGGAGTCAGGAGGTGAGTCACTCGCCGCAGAATACCCAGCGTCTGACCTGCTCTCGTAGCCACAGTATTTCTATGGCTGGTCCAGTTAAGTTTCTGGTCAATGGTGACCCCCAGGATGTTGATGGTGAGGGATTCGGTGATGGTAATGCCGTTGAATGTCAGGGGGAGGTGGTTAGACTCTCTCTTGTTGGAGATGGTCATTGCCTGGCACTTATCTGGCGCGAATGTTACTTGCCACTAATGTGCCCAAGCCTGGATGTTGTCCAGGTCTTGCTGCATGCGGGCTCGGACTGCTTCATTATTTGAGGGGTTGCGAATGGAACTGAACACTGTGCAGTCATCAGCGAACATCCCCATTTCTGACCTTATGATGGAGGGAAGGTCATTGATGAAGCAGCTGAAGATGGTTGGGCCTAGGACACTGCCCTGAGGAACTCCTGCAGCAATGTCCTGGGGCTGAGATGATTGGCCTCCAACAACCACTACCATCTTCCTTTGTGCTAGGTATGACTCCAGCCACTGGAGAGTTTTCCCCCTGATTCCCATTGACTTCAATTTTACTTGGGCTCCTTGGCGCCACACTCGGTCAAATGCTGCCTTGATGTCAAGGGCAGTCACTCTCACCTCACCTCTGGAATTCAGCTCTTTTGTCCATGTTTGGACCAACGCTGTAATGAGGTCTGGAGCCGAGTGGTCCTGGCGGAACCCAAACTGAGCATCGGTGAGCAGGTTATTGGTGAGTAAGTGCCACTTGATAGCACTGTCGACAACACCTTCCATCACTTTGCTGATGATTGAGAGTAGACTGATGGGGCGGTAATTGGCCAGATTGGATTTGTCCTGCTTTTTGTGGACAGGACATACCTGGGCAATTTTCCAAATTGTCGGGTAGATGCCAATGTTGTAGCTGTACTGGAACAGCTTGGCTAGAGGCGCAGCTAGTTCTGGAGCACAAGTCTTCAGCACTACAGCTGGGATGTTGTCGGGGCCCATAGCCTTTGCTGTATCCAGTGCACTCAGCCGTTTCTTGATATCACGTGGAGTGAATCGAATTGGCCGAAGACTGGCTTCTGTGATGGTGGGGATATCGGGAGGAGGCTGAGATGGATCATCCACTCGGCACTTCTGGCTGAAGATGGTTGCAAACGCTTCAGCCTTGTCTTTTGCACTCATGAGCTGGACTCCACCATCATTGAGGATGGGGATGTTTACAGAGCCTCCTCCTCCCGTTAGTTGTTTAATTGTCCACCACCATTCACGACTGGATGTGGCAGGACTGCAGAGCTTTGATCTGATCCGTTGGTTGTGGAATCGCTTAGCTCTGTCTATAGCATGTTGCTTCCGCTGTTTAGCATGCATGTAGTTCTGAGTTGTAGCTTCACCAGGTTGGCACCTCATTTTTAGGTATGCCTGGTGCTGCTCCTGGCATGCTCTTCTACACTCCTCATTGAACCAGGGTTGATCCCCTGGCTTGTTGGTAATGGTAGAGTGAGGAATATGCCGGGCCATGAGGTTACAGATTGTGCTGGAATACAATTCTGCAGCTGCTGATGGCCCACAGCGCCTCATGGATGCCCAGTCTTGAGCTGCTAGATCTGTTCTGAATCTATCCCATTTATCACGGTGGTAGTGCCACACAACACGTTGGATGGTGTCCTCAGTGCGAAGACGGGACTTGGTCTCCACGAGGAATGTGCGGTGGTCACTCCTACCAATGCTGTCATGGACAGATGCATTTGCGACAGGTAGATTGGTGAGGACGAGGTCAAGTAAGTTTTTCCCTCGTGTTGGTTCGCTCACCACCTGCCGCAGGCCCAGTCTAGCAGCTATGTCCTTCAGGACTCGGCCAGCTCGGTCAGTAGTGGTGCTACCGAGCCACTCTTGGTGATGGACATTGAAGTCCCCCACCCAGAGTACATTTTGTGCCCTTGCTACCCTCAGTGCTTCCTCCAAGTGGTGCTCAACATGGAGGAGGACTGATTCATCAGCTGAGGGAGGATGGTAGGTGGTAATCAGCAGGAGGTTTCCTTGCCCATGTTTCACCTGATGCCATGAGATTTCACGGGATCCTGGGCTTTATAAATAGAGGCATAGAGTATAAAAGCAAGGAAGTTATTTGAACTTTTATAAAACACTGTTTTGATCACAACTGGAATATTGTGTCCAATTGCACAAGATGCACTGCAGCAACTTGCCAAGGCTTCTTCGACAGCACCTCCCAAACTCGTGACCTCTACCGCCTAGAAGGATAAGGGCAGCAGGCGCATGGGAGCACCACCACCTGCAAGTTCCCCTCCAAGTCACACACCATCCCGACTTGGAAATATATCGCCATTCCTTCATCGTTGCTGGGTCAAAATCCTGGAACTCCCTTCCTAACAGCACTGTGGGAGAACCGTCACCACACGGACTGCAGCGGTTCAAGAAGGCGGCTCACCACCACCTTCTCAAGGGCAATTAGGGACGGGCAAAAAAAGCTGGCATTGAATAAAAAAAATTCTGGGCATCGCACTTTAGAAAGGATGTGAAAGCCCTCGAGAGGGTGCAGAAAAGATTTACCAGAATGGTTCCAGGGATGAGGGACTTCAGTTACTTGGAGGACTGGAGAAGCTGGGATCATTCTCCTTAGAGGAAAGAAGGTTAAGAGGAGATGTGATAAAATTGTTCAAAATCATTTCTATCAAAATCATTAAGGATTTGCATAAAGTAAATTGGTGGAAGGATTGAGAAAAAAAATTGAAGGGCTACAGGGAAAGAGCGGGGGAATAGGACTAACTGGATTGCTCTAACAAAGAGCCGGCACGGGCTCGATGGGCCAAATGGCCTCCTTCTGTGCTGTAACCATCTATGATTGCATGCAGGTACAGCAAGCAAAAAAGAAGGCAAATGGTATGTTGGCCTTTATTGCAGGAGGATTGGAGTACAAGAGTGAGGAAGTCTTGCTGCAATTGTACAGGGCTTTGGTGAGGCCACACCTGGAGTACTGTGTACAGTTTTGGTCTCCTTATCCAAGGAAGGATATACTTGCCTTAGAGGCGGGGCAACAAAGGTTCACTAGATTGATTTGTGGGATGAGATGGTTGTCCTCTGAGGAGAGATTGAGTAGGATGGGCCTATACTCTCTGGAGTTTAGAAGAATGAGAAGTGATCTCATTGAAACATATAAGATTCTGAGGGGGCTTGGCAGGGTAGATGCTGAGAGGCTGTTTCCCTTGGCTGGTGAGTCTAGAACTAAGGGGCATAGTCTCAGAATAAGGGGTCAGCCATTCAGGACATAGATGAGGAGAAATTTCTTCACTCAGAGGCTTGTGAATATTTGGAATTCTCTACCCTTGAGGGCTGTGTATGCTCAGTCATTGAGTATATTCAAGGCTGAGATTGATAGATTTTTCACTCTGAGGGAATCAAGGAATATTGGGATCGGGCGGGAAAATGGAGTTAAGGTTGAAGATCAGCCATGACCTTATTGAATGGCGGAGCAGGCTCAATGGGCCGTATGGCCTACTCCTGCTCCTGAAAATTGTACACAGTACTCCAGATGAGGTATCACCAAAGCCCTGTACAACTGCAGCAAGACTTCCTTACTCTTGTACTCCAACCCCCATGCAATAAAGGCCAACACACCATTTGCTTTCCTAATTTCTTGCTGTATCTGCATGTTAACTTTATGTGTTTTGAGTACAAGGACACCCAAATCCCTCTGAATACCAACATTTAAAAAATATTCTGTTTTTCTATTCTTCCTACCAAAGTGAATAACCTCACATTTCCCCACATTATATTCCATCTGCCGCCTTCTTGCCCACTCACTTAACCTGTCTATATCCCTTTGCAGACTCTTTGCGTCCTCCTCACAGCTTACTTTCCCACCTACCTTCCTATCGTCAGCAAACTTGGATACATTACACTCAGTCCCTTCACCTAAGTCATTGATATAGATTGTAAATAGCTGGGGCCCAAACACTGATCCTTGCGGTACCCCACTAGTTACAGCCTGCCAACCTGAAAATGACCCGTTATTTCCTACTCACTGTTTTCTGTCAGTTAACCAATCCTCTATCCATGCTAATATATTACCCCCAACCCCATGAGCCCTTACCTTGTGTAACAATCTCTTGTGTGGCACCTTATCGAATGCCTTTTGAAAATCCAAATATACTACATCCGCTGGTTATTTATCTTTATCTACCCTGTTGGTTACATCCTCAAAAAACTCTAATAGGTTTGTCAAACATGATTTCCCTTTCATAAAACCGTGTTGCCTTTGCCTAATTATATTATGATTTTCTAAGTGCCCTGTTACCACATCCTTAATAATAGATTCCAGCATTTCTCCGACTACTGATGTCAGGCTAACTAGCCTGTAGTTCCCTGTTTTCTCTCTCCCTCCTTTCTTGAATAGTGGGGTTACATTTGCTACCTTCCAATCCACTGGGACCGTTCTAGAATCTAGGGAACTTTGGAAGATCACATCCAAAGCATCCACTATCACTGCAGCCACCTCTTTTTAAAACCCTTACATGTAGGCCATCAGGTCCAGGGGATTTGTCGGCTTTTAGTCCCATTAATTTCTCCAGTACTTTTTCTTTACTAATATTAATTACTTTAAGTTCCTCACTCTCATTAGACCCTTGTTTCCCCATTATTTCTGGTATGGTTTTTGTGTCTTCTACTGTGAAGACAGATACAAAATATTTGTTTAAAGTCTCTGCCATTTCCTTCCTCCCCATTATAATTTCTCCTGTCTCAGCCTCTAAGAGACCCACGTTTACTTTTGCCAATCTCTTCCTTTTTACATACTTGTAGAAGCTCTTACAATCTGTTTTTATATTTCTTATTAGTTTACTCTCATATTCTATTTTCTCCCTCTTTATCAATTTTTTGGTCTTCCTTTACCGGTTTCTAAAACTCTCCCAATCCTCAGGTTTACTACTCTTCTTGACAATGTTATAAGCCTCTTCTTTTAATCTAATACTATCCTTAACTTCTTTAGTTAGTCACAGATGGATCACTTTTCCCGTGCAGTTTTAATTCCTCAATGGAATGTATATTCATTGAGAATTATGAAATATTTCTTTAAATGTTCGCCATTGCTTATCTACTGTCATATCTTTTAATCTAATTTCCCAATCAACCTTAGCCAGCTCGTCCCTCATACCTATATAATTGGCTTTGTTTAAGTTTAAGACTCTAGTTTAGTTAAGTACATCACTCTCGAACTCAATGTGAAATTCTATCATATTATGATCACTCTGCTCCAGAGGATCCCTTACTATGAGATTACTAATTAACTCTGTCTCATTACACAAAACAAGATCTAAAATAGCCTGTTCCCTGATTGACTCCATGATGTATTGGTCTAGGAAACTGTCTCGAATGCATTCCATGAACTCGTCCTCCAAACTACTTTTGCCATTTTGATTTGCCCAGTCTATATAAAGATTAAAGTCTCCCACAATTATTGCTCCACTTTTCCAGCTTCCACCCTAACCACGTCAAAGAGGCCATCCCCTATGGACAGGCCCTGCGAATACACAGGGTCTGCTCAGACGAGGAGGAACGGGATGGACACCTACAGACTCTGAAAGACGCCCTGGTAAGAACGGGATATGACGCTCGACTCATCGATCGACAGTTCCGACGGGCCACAACGAAAAATCGCATAGACCTCCTCAGAAGGCTAACACGGGACGCAACCAACAGAGTACCCTTCGTCGTCCAGTACTTCCCCGGAGCGGAGAAACTACGCCATGTTCTCCGCAGCCTTCAACATGTCATCAATGACGACGAACACCTTGCTATGGCCTTCCCCACACCTCCACTACTCGCCTTTAAACAGCCACCCAACCTCAAACAGACTATCGTTCGCAGCAAATTACCCAGCTTTCAGGAGAACAGTGTCCACGACACCACACAACCCTGCCACGGTAACCTCTGCAAGACATGCCAGATCATCGACACAGATACCACCATCACACGAGAGGACACCACCCACCAGGTGCATGGTTCATACTCCTGTGACTCGGCCAACGTTGTCTACCTCATACGTTGCAGGAAAGGATGCCCCGGAGCATGGTACATTGGCGAGACCATGCAGACACTGCGACAACGGATGAACGGACACCGCGCAACAATCGCCAGACAGGAGGGTTCCCTCCCAGTCGGGGAACACTTCAGCAGTCAAGGACATTCAGCCACCGATCTTCGGGTAAGCGTTCTCCAAGGCGGCCTTCGAGACACACGACAACGCAAAATCGTCGAGCAGAAATTGATAGCCAAGTTCCGCACCCATGAGGACGGCCTCAACCGGGATCTTGGGTTCATGTCACGCTACACGTTACCCCACCAGCGAACAAAAGCTATCTGTTTTTAATATAATGGGTCATTTGCTGGCTTTCTCTGCCTTCCGGATGTTTCTGCCTCTCTCTGTTTTTTTTGTTGAATGTGTATTCGGGGGTTCTGTAGGTGACACCTCTCTGTCTGAACACGGTGATTGCCTTGGCAACGGGCAGTTGCAGGGGCAGTCTGTAAACACCATGTATTGTTCTATATGTATAAATGCGTAGGCTTCGAGGAGCTCCTGAACATTTACCTGAGGAAGGAGGAAGCCTCCGAAAGCTTGTAGATTTCAAATAAAAATTGTTGGACTATAACTTGGTGTTGTAAAATTGTTTACAATTGTCAACCCCAGTCCATCACCGGCATCTCCACATCACAATTATTGCATCACCTTTGTTACAAGCTCCTCTTATTTCTTGATTAATACTCTGTTCAACAGTGTACCTATTGTTAGGGGGCCTATAAAATACTCCCACCAGTGTTTTCTGCCCCTTGTTATTTCTTATCTCCACCCATACTGAATCTATTTCCTGATCTTCTGAGCCAAGATCCTTTCTCACCACTGTCCTTATGTCATCCTTTATTATCAGGAGTACCCCCTCCACCCACCTCCTTTTCCATTTTGTCTGTCTTTTCGAAAAGTCAAGTAGCCTGGAATATTTAGTTCTCAACCTTGGTCAACCTGCAACCACGTCTCAGTAATGGAGTTTCCCATGGGTGATCTTAGTGCCAATCCATACCAAGTCTACGATTTGGACCAATTTAGAGACACCTGCGTGGATAGAAGCCAAGTTTTGCACCCGTGTGAATGGTATCACCACTTAATCATCAGTCAAGCAACTAGATACTTTGTCTATCGTGTTCAATTCCATTGCATGGAACTTTTGTAGAATCCTGAGGTTTAACAGCTGTATGACTAATGCTCAAGGAGATTGTTTGAGCCCAAGGACCCCAACATCATCTCCCCAGACAAGTCAGCATAGCATTGCTACACCAATACATAGTTCCATGGCGGATATTGGATTCCAGTTAATTCTGTGCCTGACCTAGAGCTGGAGGAATGCGCCTGAGCACAAGAGAAATCAACCTTGAAAATTCCTTTCAGGATAGCCGGCTCCCAGACTGAATGGACACAATGACCCATTCTGATACCTCGCCATCTATAGGCAGTGTCAAATGAGTATTAGTCACAGTGTAGTATTCAACATATGCCATAAAACTCCTGGGCCTGGCCACTGATCTCATTGAAACATACAAAATTCTTACAGGGCTCGACAGGGTAGATGCAGGGAGGATGTTTCCCCTGGCTGGGGAGTCTAGAACCAGGGGTCACAGTTGCGGAATAAGGGGTAGGCCATTTAGGAGTGAGGTGAGGAGAAATTTCTTCACTCAGAGGGTGGTGAATCTTTGGAATTCTCTACCCCAGAGGGCTGTGGAGGCTCAGTCATTGAGTACATTCAAAACAGAGATCGATAGAATTTCTAGATATTAAAGGCATCAAGGGATATGGGGATGGTGCAGGAAAATGGTGTTGAGGTAGAAGATCAGCCATGATCTTGTTGAACGGCGGAGCAGGCTCGAGGGGCCGGATGGCCGACTCCTGCTCCTATTTCTTATGTTTTTATGTAAGCTGGCCATCCACAGGTCCAGGTTGGATGCGGCCCCGTGAGGGTGGTCGCTCTGGCTGCCTGCCTCTCTTCCGCCGTCTTGTCCACACCCAAGTGGTCCTGGAGAAGGAGCACATGGCGTCCGCCGGTATGCTTGAGGCCTTCCGTGACCGATGGGCACCGTAGGGATTGGTGGGCATAGTGAACACAGATGACAATATTATTTAATTTTATAAGTATCCTTTGTCTTACAGTTTAGTTTTCTTTTAGTTATGCCCCTCTAAAAAGGGGGCACTTTGGTTGCATTTTTCATTTCATGACACAGGGACAACCAGTGTCTTCTTATAGTTTAATTAAAGAAAAGGCATACCATAAAACTCAAGGCAAAGGAAGATAGACTGGATCTGCAAGACTTTGTGTAACTTCAGGCAAAAGTTTGAAAATTTTCTTGTGCTGCTAGCAACAAAGTTTATGGAGCCAATATTCACGGAGTGAAAACTTTCAAGGTGTTGGCAAACAGGAAGATTCCCATCAACATCACAAGAGAATAAAAATGTGATGGAATAAAGGCATGTACACAGGTGACTATAGAGGGTCACCAAACGCACATAATGTCTTTACAGGGTCACCATCCTAAGTTGACTCATATAGATGGGATTTATTATCTGTGGCTACAATGTGGACAATGATAAATGGAAGAAAATTGCAATTGCCTGTGTATTAGAGTGGTTGGGGATCCATTAAACCTTAATTGCTGAAAGTACTCAGTCTGTTAAAAAGAATTTCATTAACCCTCATTTACTTTCTTACTGAACCCAAACAGCCCTTTGGCATGAACATTTCAGTTGCGCTCAGGTCACTATAGGTCAATGTGATATAACGGAATATTAATTGCTTAGTAGCCTCTAAAGTACGGTTATAAATTTGCCTAAGTGCATCATTGCTAATACAAGTGATCTGAATTACTTAGGTTTACAACAGTAGTTAGGACACCAATCTGCGTGTCAACATGTTTTGACAGCCTACTAAAAGGCACAGAGTGTTTGAGATAGATATCTGCAGTCTGCAGGGTGAATGTTTTTTCACCTTGTTTAATTTCTGCATCCGTACAGCGTAAAGGAAGCACGCTGCACATCTTCAACGGTAGTTAGGGCCGGAAACTTGAGTCCCAAGAAACGTCAGCAACACAAACGATAGGGGCCTTCCTCCTCTTGACACCGCCCAACAAACTCATTACAGCAGCACACCAGAAACCAAACTGGGAAGGTTGAGCACGACTCTCCCACAACCTTAATCTGCATCTAAAGCTTAAAAGATAGCCAGTAGGCTCTTCAATGGCTTTTATCTGGTTATGGAAATTGAGCCGTACAGCTCAGAAAGGTGCCAATTGTGATCACCGACCTGTGCTGCAATAGCAAATCTCAGCAGTCAGCAGCGGTAAGCCAGTGACTACGGATCTCAGAGCCCAAGGATGGGGAGGGGAAAAAAAAAAAATAAGCTCGGGGTTCCCCACTCACTATTACCATCCAGCATTCCCAACTGAAAGTGCACGAGACATTAAGCTAGGACAGGACTGGACTCAGCTGTGATACCCCACTGATGCTTACTCTCCATAATCACATACGAAGAATAGCCACTTGAGTCATGTACTGAATGGTGACGAGATTCCATGGAACTCTACCCCAGTAAGGTTTTAACTTACTTCTGATAATGGGTGTTGGGGGGGGGGGGGGGGGGGGGGAAGAGAGGAGGAGGGGGGAGAGGAGGAGGGGAGAGGAGGAGGAGGGAGGGTGGGGAGGGAGTGCAGTTAAGAAAATTGGCAGAAAAGAGGGGAATAAAAGTGTATCTAACTGAGGGCCAGCTGCTTACCGAGGGGGGAGGATAGGTTTCTGTCAAACTGCTTCTTATTCACCATGATTTCCACCAGTTTTACAGGATACTGTTCAATAGATGGCAGGGTCGAACTTTGATCTTGTGGTAACAACAAAGGGGAATAGGTTTGTGGAATAAATTATCAGGGAGGTGATTGAAGTAGAGGGTACCAACAGTCGATAGCAAATATATGCAATTCTGGAACGAAGGGAACGACTGAGATAGTGAGAAGCTGGTTTAGGGGCTGATGTGTGATCGAGCAGTGGGACCGTTCGGGTTCATTACCTATTCCTGTTCCTAAAAACACTGATTTTTTTTTCTTCAAATCAACTAAATTCTATGGCAACAAAAGATAAACGCGCAAGTTAATTTTTAAAAGTTATTTATTTTCTGTGTGAGAGCTTCATCTAGTGTACAGATTCCGACAAAATAGACAAACATATGTATATGGCTCTGTTCTGTTTTAATATAGATTCAGTCATTTCATCCAGACGACTGAATGATAAGATGGACGATTGTGCGAGAAGCTTCTGCTTTTTTTCCCAAGCCTTTTCTGTGGATGATTTACAGCAGCTTCCTTTTCTCAAACTCCTGTAAAAGAAAAAAAATGCAGAGTGGCTCAGTCTCGTTTATCAAAACTAGATTCAAATTCCGAACTCCCTTTGTTTTTAAAAGGAGCATTTTAAATTCCATTAAAATTACAGCAATAGTGTTCTGTACACCTCTTCATTCTGTAGTGCATTAAAAACCACAATAAAAGAATTCTGATTGGCCACAAGATAATTACAGTTAAAGGAGGCCAGTCAGCCAATCTCAGTTCATCCAACCAGAGTAATCCCAAAGTCCTCCCACTGCAACATCCAATTGGTTGTGAAATGATTCCAAGGTTTTTGCCTCCACTACTCTATCCATTCCATGTATTCATAGTATCAAAGTATCATAGTAGCACAGGAAGAGGCCATTTGGCCCATCGTGCCTGTGCCGGCTCTTTGAAAGACTATCCAATTAGTCCCATTCCCCTGTAAATATTTTCCCTTCAAGTATTTATCCAATTCCCTTTTAAAAGTTACTATTGAATCTGCTTCCGCCACCCTTTCAAGCAGTGCAATCCAGATCATCACAACTCGCTGCGTTAAAAAAATGTTTCCTCACGTCTCCTCTGGTTCTTTTGCCAATCACCTTAAATCTATGTCCTCTGGTTAATGACCCTTATGCCATTGGAAACAGTTTCTCCTTATTCACTCTATCAAAACTCTTCATGAACTTGAACACCTCTATCAAATCTCCCCTTTACCTTCTCTGTTCCAAGGGGAACAACTCCAGCTTCTCCAGTCTATCCACATAACTGAAGTCACTCATCCCTCGTACTATTCTAGTAAATCTCTTGTGATGCCCAGAATTGAACACAATACTCCAGCTGAGGCCTAACCAGTGTTTTTTTTTTAAAGGTTTAGCTTTACTTCCTTGCTTTTGTACTCTATGCCTCTATTAATAAAGCCCAGGATCCCATATGCTTTTTAACAGCTTTCTCAACTTGTCCTGCCACCTTCAAAGCTTTATGTATGTGCACCCCCAGGTTTCTCTGTTCCTGCACCCCCTTTAAAATTTACCATTTAGTTTATATTGCCTCGCCTCATTCTTCTTACCTTGAATAGTGTGTGAAGGAAACCTTCCTGATCAGTCCTAAATGTGCCCTTTATTAATTTGAATCTGTGGCCCCTTTTCTTATTGAATTTGGGCTGAAAAGATTAATATTTAACTCATTGTGCCACCCAGTCTCTCTAATTACTATTTTCCCCCAATCAAAAATGATTCCTCTTTTTAATGCAACAATTCAAAAACAGATGTGCAATTCCATTCTGTTGTTAAAATTTTGAAGTATGAGCAGGATGAACAGAATATGGCAGCACATTTCTTAACCCCGCCTCTCCATTCCGTCTGCAACCTGACCCTGCAATGCTGGCCTCTTGCACATCCCCGATTTCCTTCGTTCCACCATTACCGGCCGTGCCTTCAGCTGCCGAGGCCCTAACCGCTGGAATTCCCTCCCAGACCTCTCCGCCTCTCTACCCCTCTCTCCTTAAAAACCTACCTCTTTGACCAACCTTCTGGTCACCTGTCGTAATATCTCCTTATGTGGCTTGGTGTCAAATTTTGTTTGATAACGCTCCTGTGAAATGCCTTGGGACGTTTTACTAGGTTAAAGGCGCCATATAAATGCAAGTTGTTGTTGACCCAGTTTGGCTGACCATCCATAACAATGACAGGCACAACGGGCTTGTTTCCAGGGTTGCTCTGGCTGATTTAGAGGAAGGCAGACCCGGCTTGGTCACAAGTTCATTACATTAACAGAAAATTAAAATAGGGGGAGGGTATGATTTTATATATATATAAAATCAATCAATTAAAAACATACACGTACTTCTCCAATACAGGACATTCATCAAAGCAATGAGACAGAATGCCAAGGAATACATTAAGCCTTACAGTTGAGTATATGCTGCTCAGCAGGTTGGCAATGATAGAACACAATTCCAAGCAACTCGGCATGACGCACTCTCAGCATTGGTTGAGCTGCTGCAGGAAGATGCTGAGAAGGCCGGGCATTTCCCCACACGGTGGGTGAGAAACAGGCAGGCAAGTGTAACTGAGCCGCTGGATGTATCACAACAGCAGGCCCTTCAGCAGAATGCTTGCTTGCTCTATCTTTTAGCCAAAGGCAAGTGGAGAAGGGAAACCCAAAGGCAGATCAAATTATAATACAAGGCTGGAAGGCTGAGTATAAATAAAAGATTATGTAAATATTGAGATACAATATTTATTCTAGCTTTTGGAAAACAATGGTTGAAAATATTACTCATGTTATAGGCTGGTGTTAATTCCAGAGGTGATATTTTTTTTTAAGTTGATGTACAAACACACAATGGGCGATGAAAGAGTGAAACATTTTACTAAGTACTCACTTCTTAATGCAAACTTTAAACCAATTAATGGAAGGGATCAGGAGGTTCCCTTGTCTGTTGTAAACTGGCTAATCTTAGTCAGAGCAATTGCCATGAAAATGTTTTAAATACTCGAAATACCACAACCCGGGTTCTTTAGAGATACTGACTGACCTGCTGTGCACTTCCAGCATTTTCTGTTTTTATTTTAGATTTCCAGCAACTTGCGGTTTTTCCTTTTTAATCTACAACTGGCATGTGTTCCTGGTGTGTGTGTGTGTGTGTGTGTGAGAGAGAGCGAGAGAGCGAGAGAGCGAGAGAGCGAGAGAGAGAGCGAGTGAGTGAGTGTGAGTGAGAGTGAGTGAGAGAGAGAGAGCGCGAGAGCGAGAGCGAAGGGCGTGTGGGAAGAGAGAAGTTGGACAGCGTCCCTGCTCCTGATCGCTATCCGTCAACCTTTCCTGGGAAGTGCTCGTGCGTGGATGCTGAGTGGGGATTGGACTGAACTGGGTTGTGATGCTCCACGGTCGAATGGCTTGCTGACAAATGAACAACAGGCACTTGGGTGAGGCAGTGAAAGGTGCCGTGTCAGCAACTGTGGAACTGATCCTTAGCTCTTAAGCACTTTGCTTGTAGCTGTTACCAAAACATTATTGTTCAGAAATAACTGTACTCTCTCTCCCACACACATAATACAACTAGCTTCCGAGAACTGAAAAATACTACTGCAGTAAATTTAATTTGGAAGACTTTTATCAAACTAATTAAACCCTCTTTCAATAAAAATATTTTCCCATCTTTAACCTGGTTTCCCTGCAATCAGTTTAATTGTAGAATTTAAAATAAATATATAAATGTTATATATAGATAAATAGATAGATAGATAGATAGATATTTACAAAGCAATTTATTGCTGCCTACCTTTGGTCATTAATAAATTCTAGTCCATTCACTGAAATATTTTCCTGTCCTTCATCCTGATGCAGTGGCACATTCTCTTTTGACTCTTATGCTCTCAGGCAAGATAGAAAAAGAAACTATCTTGGAGAGCAAGTCAGTACAGAACTCTATTATTCAACGTACTATGCTGAATGCCTAAAGACTTTTTTATTGCAATTTTTGGTATATTATCTGCAAAAGGGGCGAACTTGATTTCTTTATCGTGCCTTCTCTCCTACCCCTTTCAACCTTGGTGGTGCCCTGCACTGCGGGTCTGGATTTCTCAATATATAAAAACCGAGAATTCATTGCCCCTTGCCCATTCTGCTTTTTTCTTCCTTTTCTGCTAGCTTTTTTTCCATGCTTTATTTTGTCATTAATTGGAACATTCTGCCATACTATGTCCATGATATATAAAAAAACACATAATTGTAGCCTCTCTCCCGAACAGAAATACAGCGTTGAAAAGAACTCCCCTTATAAACTGCATCTACATCGTCCAGAAAACACATTATATTATAATAAGCAATATCCTGTGAGCTGAGAGTTCTGTTCACTGAACTAAGGCTGGAAATGGAACTCAGCAGAAGTGCAGTTTGGCTGACAAATTCAAGGCGAGATTTTTAAAAAGTCGTCAGCCTTAGCTAGCGGTAGCAGCCTCCGATTCAGAAGGTCATAGGTTCATAACTCATTCCACAGACTCAAACACATAATCTAGACTGACACTCCGGTGCAGTACTGAGGGAGTGCTGCACTGTCGGCGGTGCTGTCTTCCGGATGAAATGTTAAACCGAGGCCCCGACTGCCCTCTCAGATGGACGTAAAATATCCCGTGGCATTATTTTGAAAAAGAGCTGGGGTGTTCTCCCCAGTGTTCTGGCCAATATTTATCCCTCAACCAACATCACTAAAACAGATGATCTGGTCATCATCACATTGCTGTTTGTGGGACCTTGCTGTGAGCAAATTGGCTGCTGCGTTTCCCTACATTACACCAGTGACTACACTTCAAAAATACTTAACTGGCTGTAATGTGCTTTGGGACTTTGAGGTTGTGAAAGGCGCTATATAAATACAAGTCCTTTACATTCCTTTCAAAAATGTGGAGAAGCAGTGCAGGAATAAAATGGTCTGTTTATTACCAAATGGTGACACACGCCCATTTCTATTTCTAAGCAATTCAGGAGTCAGAGAAATAGAAGTCCACATTGGAAAAGACAACTGTACAGGACAATGGTGTTTGTAGCTGCAGCTAGCCATCGTTGTTGTGCCTACAATTGACCCACGGAAGCAGGAATCGGGTAGCAATTTTATCAGGGTCCATGCTTATCTTAACCTTGTGAGTCCAAAACACAGTTGCCCTTCGTCATAACCATACAAGGCAAAGAAACTCGGATAAACTGTGCTTTGCTGCCACTCAGTGGCATTTATAAGCATTCACACATTAGTACCATCATTTCCACAAACAGGCCTGCCCTGGGAAACCCATCGTTTCAGCCTGTTCTTGTCCCATGGAACTTATTTTCTCCTATCTTGACTCTTTTTTCTCCCCTTGTCCAATCTACATCCGCGACTCTTTGAGGATATAATGTATAGGGTGGATAAAGGGGAACCAGTGGACGTAGTGTATTTGGACTTCCAGAAGGCATTCGACAAGGTGCCACATAAAAGATTATTGCTCAAGATAAAGAATCACTGGATTGGGGGTAATATTCTGGCATGGGTGGAGGATTGGTTATCTAACAGGAAGCAGAGAGTTGGGATAAATGGTACATTCTCGGACTGGCAACCTGTAGCCAGTGGTGTTCCGCAGGGGTCGGTGCTGGGTCCCCAACTCTTTACAATCTATATTAACGATTTGGAGGAGGGGACCGAGTGTAACATATCAAAGTTTGCAGATGATACAAAGATGGGAGGGAAAGTAGAGAGTGAGGAGGACATAAAAAACCTACAAGGGGATATAGACAGGCTGGGTGAGTGGGCGGAGATTTGGCAGATGCAATACAATATTAGAAAATGTGAGGTTATGCACTTTGGCAGGAAAAATCGGAGAGCAAGTTATTATCTTAATGGCGAGAAACTGGAAAGTACTGCAGTACAAAGGGATCTGGGGGTTCTAGTGCAAGAAAATCAAAAGGTTAGTTTGCAGGTGCAGCAGGTGATCAAGAAGGCCAACGGAATGTTGGCTTTTATTGCTAGGGGGATAGAATATAAAAACAGGGAGGTATTGCTGCAGTTATATAAGTGGACGTAGTGTATTTGGACTTCCAGAAGGCATTCGACAAGGTGCCACATAAAAGATTATTGCTCAAGATAAAGAATCACTGGATTGGGGGTAATATTCTGGCATGGGTGGAGGATTGGTTATCTAACAGGAAGCAGAGAGTTGGGATAAATGGTACATTCTCGGACTGGCAACCTGTAGCCAGTGGTGTTCCGCAGGGGTCGGTGCTGGGTCCCCAACTCTTTACAATCTATATTAACGATTTGGAGGAGGGGACCGAGTGTAACATATCAAAGTTTGCAGATGATACAAAGAATACTGCATACAGTTTTGGTCTCCATACTTAAGAAAAGACATACTTGCTCTTGAGGCAGTACAAAGAAGGTTCACTCGGTTAATCCCGGGGATGAGGGGGCGGACATATGAGGAGAGGTTGAGTAGATTGGGACTCTACTCATTGGAGTTCAGAAGAATGAGAGGCGATCTTATTGAAACATATAAGATTGTGAAGGGGCTTGATCGGGTGGATGCAGTAAGGATGTTCCCAAGGATGGGTGAAACTAGAACTAGGGGGCATAATCTTAGAATAAGGGGCTGCTCTTTCAAAACTGAGATGAGGAGAAACTTCTTCACTCAGAGGGTGGTAGGTCTGTGGAATTTGCTGCCCCAGGAAGCTGTGGAAGCTACATCATTAAATAAATTTAAAACAGAAATAGACAGTTTCCTAGAAGCAAAGGGAATTAGGGGTTACGGGGAGCGGGCAGGAAATTGGACATGAATTTAGATTTGAGGTTAGGACCAGATCAGCCATGATCTTAATGAATGGCGGAGCAGGCTCGAGGGGCCGATTGGCCTACTCCTGCTCCTATTTCTTATGTTCTTATGACTCTTCTGACGTCCTCCGCCACTTTAACAGTTTCCAATTCGCTGGCCCTAACCGTCTCCTTTTTACCATGGACATCCAGTCCCTCTATACCTCCATCCCCCATCAGGACGGCCTGCGGGCCCTCCGCTTCTTCCTTGAATGGAGGCCCAACCAGTCCCCATCCACCACCACCCTCCTCCACCTGGTTGAACTTGTTCTTATGTTGAACAACTTCTCCTTTGACTCCACTCACTTCCTCCAAATAAAAGATGTCACTATGCCTGCCTTTTTATGGGCTACGTAGAACATTCCTTGTCCCAGTCCTACTCAGGTCCCCTCCCTCACCTCTTTTTCCAGTACATTGATAACTGTATCGGTGCAGTTTCCTGCTCTCGCCCCGAACTGGAAAATTTCATCAACTTTGCTTCCAATTTGCACCTTTCCCTCACCTTCACATGGTCCATCTCGACTCTTCCCTTCTCGACTTCTCTATCTCCATCTCTGGAGATAGGCTGTCAACCGATATCTATTATAAGCCCACCGACTCCCACAGCTACCTTGATTACACTTCCTCCCCTCCCGCTCGCTCTGTAAGGACTCTATTCCCCTTCTCCCAGTTTCTCTTTCTCTCAGCTGTACCACCTTCCGCACTGGTGTTCATATGTCTCCAATATGTCCTCCTATTCTAACCGAGGATTTCCCTCCACTGTAATTGACAGTGTCCGTCCTATTTCCCGCTCACTTCTGCTCTCACCCCTTCCCCTTCCCTCCCAGAACCATGATAGGTTCCTCCTTGTCCTCACCTTCCACCCCACCAGCCTCCACATTCAACCATAGAACCATAGAAAAGATACAGCACAGAAGGGGGCCATTCGGCCCATCGCGCCGGCTCGAAGAACAACCAGGTGCCCATTCTAATCCCACCTTCCAGCACCCAGTCCGTACCCTGCAACTCACAGCACTTTAGGTGCAGGGCCAGGTACTTTTTAAAAAAGAGTTGAGGGTCCCTGCCTCTTTCAGCAATTTGGCCAGTGAATTCCATACACCCACCACCCTCTGGGTAATAAAGTTTTTCCTCATGTCCCCTCAAATCCTTCCGTCAAACAGCTTAAATCCATGTCCTCTAGTTCTTGAACTCTCCGCTAGGGGAAACAGGTACTTCCTGTCTACTCTATCTGGGCCCCTCATAATTTTGTACACCTCAATCAAGTCACCCCCTCAGCCTCCTCTGCTCCAAGGAAAACAACCCCAGCCTATCCAATCTCTCCTCGTAGCTGCAATTTTCAAGCCCTGGCAACATTCTTGTAAATCTTCTCTGCACTCTCTCCACAGCAATTACGTCCTTCCTGTAATGTGGTGACCAGAACTGCACACAATACTCCAGCTGTGGCCTTACCAGCGTTTTATACAGTTCCATCATTACATCCCTGCTTTTGTATTCTATACCTCGGCTAATAACGAAGGCACACAGAATGCTCTGCTTCACAACCTTATCTACCTGTACTGCCACCTTCAGGGACCTGTGCACATGCACGCCAAGGTCTCTCATTTCCTCTACCCCTCTCAATATATTCCCGTTTTTCTGTGTATTCCCTTTTACTGTTTGCCCTCCCCAAGTGCATTACCTCACACTTCTCCAGGTTGAACTCCATTTGCCACTTTTCCACCCACTCCACCAACCCATTGATATCTTCTTGGAGTCTACAACTATCCTCTTCACTATCAACTACATGGCTAATTTTTGTGTCGTCTGCAAATTTCATAGAATCATAGAAGTTACAACATGGAAACAGGCCCTTCGGCCCAACATGTCCATGTCGCCCAGTTTATACCACTAAGCTAGTCCCAATTGCCTGCACTTGGCCCATATCCCTCGATACCCATCTTCCCCATGTAACTGTCCAAATGCTTTTTAAAAGACAAAATTGTACCCGCCTCTACTACTGCCTCTGGCAGCTCGTTCCAGACACTCACCACCCTTTGAGTGAAAAAATTGCCCCTCTGGATCCTTTTGTATCTCTCCCCTCTCACCTTAAATCTGTGCCCCCTCGTTATAGACTCCCCTACCTTTGGGAAAAGATTTTGACTATCGACCTTATCTATGCCCCTCATTATTTTATAGACTTCTATAAGATCACCCCTTAACCTCCTACTCTCCAGGGAATAAAGTCCCAGTCTGTCTAACCTCTCCCTGTAAGTCAAACCATCAAGTCCCGGTAGCATCCTAGTAAATCTTTTCTGCACTCTTTCTAGTTTAATAATATCCTTTCTATAATAGGGTGACCAGAACTGTACACAGTACTCCAAGTGTGGCCTCACCAATGCCCTGTACAACTTCAACAAGACATCCCAACTCCTGCATTCAATGTTCTGACCAATGAAACCAAGCATGCTGAATGCCTTCTTCACCACCCTATCCACCTGTGACTCCACTTTCAAGGAGCTATGAATCTGTACTCCTAGATCTCTTTGTTCTATAACTCTCCCCAACGCCCTACCATTAACGGAGTAGGTCCTGGCCCGATTCGATCTACCAAAATGCATCACCTCACATTTATCTAAATTAAACTCCATCTGCCATTCATCGGCCCACTGGCCCAATTTATCAAGATCCCGTTGCAATCCTAGATAACCTTCTTCACTGTCCACAATGCCACCAATCTTGGTGTCATCTGCAAACTTACTAACCATGCCTCCTAAATTCTCATCCAAATCATTAATATAAATAACAAATAACAGCGGACCCAGCACCGATCCCTGAGGCACACCGCTGGACACAGGCATCCAGTTTGAAAAACAACCCTCGAAAACCACCCTCTGTCTTCTGTCGTCAAGCCAATTTTGTATCCAATTGGCTACCTCACCTTGGATCCCATGAGATTTAACCTTATGTAACAACCTACCATGCGGTACCTTGTCAAATGCTTTGCTGAAGTCCATGTAGACCACGTCTACTGCACAGCCCTCATCTATCTTCTTGGTTACCCCTTCAAAAAACTCAATCAAATTCGTGAGACATGATTTTCCTCTCACAAAACCATGCTGACTGTTCCTAATTAGTCCCTGCCTCTCCAAATGCCTGTAGATTCTGTCCCTCAGAACACCCTCTAACAACTTACCCACTACAGATGTCAGGCTCACTGGTCTGTAGTTCCCAGGCTTTTCCCTACCGCCCTTCTTAAACAATGGAACAACATTTGCTACCCTCCAATCTTCAGGCACCTCACCTGTAGCGGTGGATGATTCAAATATCTCTGCTAGGGGACCCGCAATTTCCTCCCTTACCTCCCATAACGTCCTGGGATACATTTCATCAGGTCCCGGAGATTTATCTACCTTGATGCGCGTTAAGACTTCCAGCACCTCCCTCTCTGTAATATGTACACTCCTCAAGACATCACTATTTATTTCCCCAAGTTCCTTAACATCCATGCCTTTCTCAACCGTAAATACCGATGTGAAATATTCATTCAGGATCTCACCCATCTCTTGTGGTTCCGCACTTAGATGACCTTGTTGATCCTTAAGAGGCCCTACTCTCTCCCTAGTTACCCTTTTGCCCTTTATGTATTTGTAGAAGCTCTTTGGATTCACCTTTGCCTGATCTGCCAAAGCAATCTCATATCCCCTTTTTGCCCTCCTGATTTCTCTCTTAACTCTACTCCGGCAATCTCTATACTCTTCAAGGGATCCACTTGATCCCAGCTGCCTATGCATGTCATATGCCTCCTTCTTATTTTTGACTAGTGCCTCAATCTCCCGAGTCATCCAAGGTTCCCTACTTCTACCAGCCTTGCCCTTCACTTTATAAGGAATGTGCTTACACTGAACCCTGGTTAACACACTTTTGAAAGCCTCCCACTTACCAGACGTCCCTTTGCCTGCCAACAGACTCTCCCAATCAACTTCTGAAAGTTCCTGTCTAATACCATCAAAATTGGCCTTTCCCCAATTTAGAATTTTAACTTTTGGGCCAGACCTATCCTTCTCCATAGCTATCTTAAAACTAATGGAATTATGATCACTGGTCCCAAAGTGATCCCTCACTAACACTTCTGTCACCTGCCCTTCCTTATTTCCCAAGAGGAGGTCAAGTTTTGCCCCCTCTCTAGTCGGGCCATCCACATACTGAATGAGAAATTCCTCCTGAATACACTCAACAAATTTCTCTCCATCCAAGCCCCTAATGCTATGGCTGTCCCAGCCAATCATGCCCCCTACATTCAAGTCCAAATTATTATTATACACCACAAACAGCAAAGGGACCCAACACTGAGCCCTGTGGCACACCACTGGAAACGGATTTCCATTTGCAAGGAAATCCATCGACTTTTACCCTTTGTTTCCTGTTACTGAGCCAATTTTGGATCCAATTCGCCACATTTCCCTGTATCCCATGGGCTTTTACCTTTCTGACCAGTCTGCCACGTGGGACCTGGTCAAATGCCTTACTAAAATCCATGTAGACATCATCCACTGTACTGCCCTCATCAATCCTCCTTGTCACTTCCTCAAAGAATTTAAATCAGATTTGTAAGGCATGACCTTCCCTGAACAAATCCATGCTGACTATCCCTGATTAAACCATGCCTTTCCAAATGACAGTTTATCCTATCTCTCAGTATTGATTCTAATAGTTTGCCCACCACTGAGGTAAGTCTGATTGGCCTATAATTGTTCGGCCTTTCCCTCGTACCCTTTTTAAACAATGGTATTACGTTTGCAGTCTTCCAGTCCTCCAGTACCTCCCCTGTATCTAGTGAGGATTGGAAAATGATCCTCAGAGCATCCGCTATTTCCTCCCTGGCTTCCTTCAATAGCCTAGGAAACAATCCATCCGGCCCTGGTGACTTATCAACTTTCAAGGATTCCAGTCCCTCTAGTACTTCCTCTCTTGCTATGTTTGCCTTATCCAATATTTCACACCTCTCCTCTTTACTACGTCCGGATCATCCCTTTCCTTTGTGAATGCGGAGATCAAATATTCATTTAAAACCCTACCCACATCCTCTGCTTCTATGCACAAGTTACCCTTATCATCCCTGACGGGTCCCACTTTTTCCTCAGCTATCCTCTTGTTCTTAATGTACTGATAAAACATCTTTGGGTTTTCTTTAATCTTACGAGCTAATATTTTTTCATGGCCTCTCTTTGCTTTCCTTATTTCCATCATCTCTGTACTTTCTATACTCCTCTAGGCTTTCTGCAGTATTTAATTTTCTGTGACAGTCATAAGCTTTCTTTTTCTGCTTTATCTTGCCCCGTATACTTCTAGACAACCAGGGGGCTCGAGGTTTGGCAGTGCCACCCTTTTTCTTTGAGGGGACGTGTCTGCATTGTACCCGTAGAATTTCACTTTTTAGTGCCTCCCACTGGCTTGCCACTGATTTCTCCTCAAGTAGTTGTGTCCAGTCCACTTCCACCAAATCACCTTAGTTCTGTAAAATTTGCCTTCCCCCAATTTAAAACATTTACTCCTGATTTAACTCTGTCCTTTTCCATAATACTGCTAAAACTAACTGAATTGTGGTCACTATCCCCAATATGGTCACCCACTGTCACTTCACCCACTTGCCCATCTTCATTTCCCAGGACTAAATCTAGAATTGCATCCCCTCTTGTTGGGCTTGTCACATACTGGCTAAAAAAGTTCTCCTGGACACTGATCAAGAATTTTGCGCCCTCTGTGCCGCTCACACTGTTTGAATCCCAGTTGATGTTAGGGTAGTTGAAGTCCCCTACTATTATTGCCCTCTTATTTTTGCACTCAGAAATTTGCCTACATTTTTGTTCGTCTATCTCCCTTTCGCTATTTGGGGGTCTATAGTACACTCCTAGTAGTGTGACTTTTTTATTTCTTAGCTCAACCCAAATGGCCTCGATTAATGATCCATTTAGCATATCATCCCTTCTCACAACTGTAATTGATTCTTTAACCAATAATGCTACCCCTCCTCCTTTTTTATCACTCACTCTATCCTGCCTAAAAACTCTATATCCAGGGATATTGAGCTGCCAATTATCCCCCTCTTTAAGCCAGGTTTCCATTATAGCAATGATATCATGCAGCCATGTGTCTATCTGTGCCCTTAGCTCATCTGGTTTGTTTGTAATACTCCTTGCATTGAAGTATATACCCTTTAACCCTGTCAAATTCCTGTGCTGAACACTATTTAACCTTTGCTTCTTTTGCCTTTCTGAGTCGCTATCCACGTCACTAACTGCTTTTCCATTTCCCGTTTCCTGGTCTGAATTTGTCCTATCTGTACCTGCCCTTTGGTCCCCCTCCCCCTGCCATACTAGTTTAAACCCTCCCCAACAGAACTAGCAAATGCCCCCGCGATCTCTGCCATCTCCGCCACCTCCAGCGCGATGCTATCACCAAACACATCTTCCCCTCCCCTTTTAGCATTCCGAAGGGACCGCTCCCTCCATGACATCCTGGTCCACTCTTCCATCCTCCCCACGGCACCTTCCTGTGTAAGCACAGGAGTTGCAACACTTGCCCCTTCACCTCCTCCCTTCCCACCGTCCAGGGCCCCAAACACTCCTTCCAGGTGAATTCTTTCAATTTAGTATACTGTATTCGCTGCTCACAATGCGGTCTCCTCTACATTAGGAACACCAAATGCAGATTGGGTGATCATTTTGCCGAACACCTCCACTCTGTCCGCAAGCGTGACCCTGACCTGCCAGTCGCTTGCTATTTTAATTCCCCTTCCCACTCCAGCTCTGACCTCTCTGTCCTCAGCCTCTTACACTGTTCCAATGAAGCTCAATGTAAGCTCGAGGAACACCACCTCATCTTTCGTTTAGGCACTTTACAACCTTCCGGACTCAACAATGATTTCAATAACTTCAGACCATAACCACTGCTCCCATTTTTTCGGTCAGCTAGCGCTGGTAATGGTTCTGCTGCTGCCATTTACAGCTACCCCGATCAATCTTTTGTTTCTTAACCTGTCCCATTACCACCTTCCTTGCCTTGCACCATCATCCCTTTTGTCATTTAATCACTCGTGCCCTCTACCCTATCACACACCTTCCCTTTTGTTCTTTCCTCTCCTCCCTCCCTCCACTTTCCCTGGCTCTGTAGTTGCTCAAAAATTTTAACTCTTAGCATCTTCCAGTTCTGATGAAGGGACTTCGACTTGAAACGTTAACTCTGTTTCTTTCTCCACAGATGCTGCCTCACTTGCTGCGCTTCTCCAGCATTTTCTGTTTTAATTTCAGATTTCCAGCATCCACAGAATTTTGCTTTTACCATCATTATCAGGGCTACTTATTTACAGTGACTGAACAAGTTAAAACTCTGTTTTCTGATCACACAGACCAAAAAGATCCCAGGTACAATTCTATGCCGAGTTAGCTGATCTCGACCAGGGCGGCACATGGGGTGTTATAATTGGCCACAGCTTCCCTGGGAGTTGGGTTAAAACATCAGCCCACACCTACTGAAAATGGGCAAGTGCGGGCACCAAGTGAGCATGGCATCGGGCTCGTTGTAACGTTCTCCACGACTGGATAAGCCAGCCAACACTCCCCATCAAGGCTCACAGTGAAGAGTGGCCATTTTGGGCGAGGCACCGGAAGGCAGTTGGCACCTATGGAGCCATACCTTCGTAAGGGAGTTCAGGATAGGTTGGCAGCAAAGAATAAAAGGGGAAAATAAAAGAGGGAAAATAACTCAAAAGATGAAACAGCAATACTGGGATCTGATGCACTGCAGAGCACCATAAAGGCAGGTGGTTGTCAATTTTGGCCAACTAGACACTTGAAGCTTGTGCTTTGCTTTTAAATTAACACTAATTTTCCACAAGAAATTATTAAAAAGGAACCTGCCCCCTCCCAAAACTAAAGCACCTCAATTTTTGGGTTGCACTGAGTATTCACTAAAGTTATTGCAGGTCTAACACCATATATGTTAAAAGTACTTTATGCTGTGCCTTCAGGATTATACGATGAATTGGCTTCCATGTTATCAGGCTGTGGGGAAATTCTTCCGGAATGTTCCAACTCACTCTTGCAGGTCTTGTTTTTTAAAAAATGCATTCTCAGGATATGAGCGTCGCTGGCAAGGCCAGCATTTATTGCCCATCCCCAGCAGCCTTCATACAGCCGAGTGGCTTACTTGGCCACTTCAGAGGGCAATTAAGAGTCCACCATATTGGTGTGCGACTGGAGGCACGTTGGCCAGATCAGGCAACGGCATGATTCCTTCCCTAAAGGATATTAGTGAAGCAGCTGGGGTTTTATAACAATGCAACAAGCTTTATGGTTACTTTTACTGATACCAGCTTTTTATTTATAGAGTTTTTAAAAAAAAAACTGAATTCAAATTCTCAAACTGGTGGGATTTGAACTGACATTCTCTGGATTATTTGACCAGGCCTGTGGATTACCGTACCCACAGCCTCTGACTGGGTTTATTGAGGAAAGCCAGTCTGAAGAGTCAAAGTTTATGGAAAAATTTTCGTACAGCATTGAATGCAGGAAGACGACAAACACAATTCTGTATAAATGCAGCAACTGCATAATCTATACGCTGCTATCCTTAAAGATGTTCATTTTAAAATATACAACATACCGATTTAAAAACCGATGTTGGATTGTGAAGAAAAAGAAAGACTTGCATTTATATAACTCCTTCCACGACCTCGGGATGTCCTAAAGACACCTTTGAAGTGTGTTGTAATGTAGGAAACGCGGCAGCCAATTTGCGCACAGCAAGGTCCCACAAACTGCAATGTGATGATGACCAGATCACTAAAACTGTTGGTTGAGGGATAAATATTGGCCAGAACACTGGGGAGAACTCCCCAGCTCTTCTTCAAAATAATGCAACAGGATCTTTTACGTCCACCTGAGAGGGCAAGCAGGGCCTCGGTTTAATGTCTCATCCGAAAGACGGCACCTCCAACAGTGCAGCACACCCTAGTACTGCACTGCAGTGTGAACTTAGATTTTGTGCTCCAGTCTCGAGTGGGACTTGAACCCACAACCTTCCGACTCAGAGGCGAGAGCATTACCCACTGAGCTACGGCTGACACCTGGAGAAGGAGCAGAATACGCATGTGTACCACATGCAGAAGCCACAAAAGTGTTAACAAAATGGCTATTTCACTAATTGCGTGCATCAAATACGAGGACAGATTTTTTTTACATAAGTAGCAAATCTGAACCTCTGAGGTGGTCACAGTCTGAAAATAAAAACACATAACTAGAGGTTAGTGGCCTTTTCCAATGCTAAAATTTCTTGTGTTCTTAGGTTTTAATGAGATCTGCGGCTCAGTTACAGGATACGAGGGCCGAGGCTCACAGCTTTAACTCCCCACAAGTCAAGGTCACAGAGGTTTGTGCTTTATAGTGCAAGAGGGGAAGAGGATTTAAACAATGTGCATCACTCTTCCATCTTCAAACTTTTTCGAACCTATTTATTGCGATTGCGATTGCATTTCAAGTCAAGCCAAGCATGTGAGTTTAAGTGTTCAAACCATTCAATAACTGAGTGAAGGACATTGTGCAAGTACAATTGTACATGGCCTACATCTTCTAACTGCCCACAGCAGCAATGGGGAAGTCGTCACGAAGGCCCAATTTATAGTCATTTGCAGCACACCTGATCCTCCCACATCTGAAGCAATTGAGTTTTACCCACAAATGGTGTAGAAGGTCGGGGGACGGGGCCTTAACTGATGGATCAGTCACTAAATAGTAACTGGCTATGTTTGAAGCTTGTTCATGGGTTCCTTAGAGGAACTGTCCAGACCTGGTGCCTTAAGCTAAGATGGTGGATCTTTAAACAAGAGTAGATGTGGCACGTCTTGCATCTTAAGGAGCAGACCTGTTGCCTGATGTCAGGACGGGTAATATTGGACAAGAGCGGCAGGCAGGCCAGGTTGGTTAGACGCACAATACCCGTTATTATATGCGTGGTTTCATTCAGCTGAGTGTCTACTAGTCCTGTGTGAGAAGAGCTGAGCCAATATCTTGCTTAGGTGGCAGGAACTGCTGGTAGGTTACTCAACTATGGGAAGGTACAGTTAAGCCCAATCTACACACACTTCAGGATTTACTGGGTCATGATCAGGAGCCTGAACCCTGGTTGATCTTGGCCCAAGGCCAGTTGTAGTGCCCCTACTGCAGCTAAGTCAGTACAGACTGGGAACTGAACTCCAAGGCTTCCTTGGTTGGAGAATGCTCGAGGGCTCCATGCATTTCTTGAATTCCAATTTATAATACACATTAAAAACTCAGGGGGAGAAAAGCAGCTTTACAAACTGAAAAGACATGCAGTTTGAAAGGCGGTGGACTCTGAGGGTCAGAAAAATAGTATCGATACCATTTCCCCTGAAATGACATTCCTTAAAATTACCAAACAATGCAGCAGCAAATATGCAAAATTTTGCACCCTGAATACCTCACTTTAATTTTGCTTTTAAATCAGCAGCTGTATTATTCTTTGTTAAATCAACATCGGTCTTCATTTGAATAATCTCAGGGAACTCCATTTATATTTGCGTCTTGGATCAGTGCAGCAGAGTAATGTGTCAAACTGCCTGACAGCGCGGATCACAGAGCACGGTATGCCAGGCTGCCTTCCAGAGTGAAGCAGCAGCCTGGAGTGCAAAGCGACACGCAGAGCACATTCACGTGCAGAGCTGTCCTGAGAGAACAAGAAACATGCCAACGAGAGTGACACAACAGAGAGAGAGGCCACGCTGTGTAAAAGGCATGCTGTGGCTAGGCAAGATGGGCAACAGCTGGATAAGAAAAGCAAAGCAGTGAGACGAGCACATCAGGCAGGCACTATGTTTAGGAGAGTCAAAGGACAACGAGTCTCTGAATTGTTTTTTTGTTAAATTGACTCTTTTAAAAAATAATTAGAGCAGTTTCATGAAATAAATTAAAGCCAGAATACAGACAGTACCAGAAGGCATGGTCCTATTTTCAATACTTCTATGTGGGCTCCACTGTGCTTTGTTTTTAATGAAAGCAGCTAAAGAATAGCAGAAATGAGAATTCTGCATATCTTCTGTTGCACATTAAAGAGGGGGTGGAGGACACTACGTATTTTCTGGAAAGCCAGCACCAGTATGGAGAGCCTTGGCGTACATTTGAGCACTAAAATCTGCGTTCAAATGGCAGGAAACATGCTGAGGCTTGGTCAGCTCAATGGAGAATTGTGTAAATACAATGAATGGATATTCTCCAAATACAAGGCTTAACTCAACAGGTATCCATGAGGGCACCTGTGAATTTGAATAAGCAGAAATATTTCCTCTCAGAGAATATATATATGTACTTCCTGTGGGAAGAGAACTTGCCCCCTCCACTCCCCCAGAGTAACGCATCGTTTTAACTCATGACAATGTGGTGAATACGGCAGAACATCACAGTCAGATAAACGAAAATCAGTGCTGAGGTCTGGATCAAGAACAATTAAATTAATTTCAATTAGGACGTTGTGTGAGATAGCAAAAGATTGATAAGACGAAGACAGATGTACTTTGAGTGGGGTGGAAGAGGAGAGGGAGATGTTCACACCATGACCTGAATTCATACTGAGGATCTTACAGATGTTAAAACACAAGCAGTGTTCAAAGTCTTGCACTCTCTGTAAACTCTAGAATTGAAACTAATATTTACCTTCTGTATGGTGCTACCCAGCTTGGCAGGAGACATACTGATTACCACACCAGCGTGCTGAAGGGCAGCAATCTTTTCCTTGGCTCCACCTTTACCTCCAGCGATGATGGCACCAGCGTGCCCCATTCTCCGGCCTGGTGGTGCAGTAAGACCAGCAATGAACGACACCACTGGCTTAGCATTGGGCCCCTGCAAGAATAAGTAACATAATGATCATTAAACACTGACAAACAGATGGTTTAAAAAAAATTACTTTCTTCTGCTTGTTAAAGTAAATTATGACCAAATTAGAGATTTTAATAAATATATTTTGCAGTCACAGCATGAACCCTCATAGGGTAATCACTGGAAGTTAACAAATGCCAGTTATTCTTTTACTATTACTCTACAACGTACGTAAAACCCCAAGAAGTGCAATAAAGGAGGAGATCTATGAGGTAGGGTGAGCCAAGGCCATGAAAGGATGCAAGAACACGGATGAGAATTTTGCAATGGCCACTGGGAGGCACTGGAGCTTTGAGAGGAGGGGCAATGGGAACGTGAGACAGTGTGTAGGGGAGCTCAGTGGCTGCGGTGTTTTGAATGAGTTGTAACTTGTTTGGGGGGGGGGTTTGGGCAGAGGGACACAGTCAAGTCTCATCATTTGTGAAGTTGAGCCTCTAGGTGATGATGGCATGGACTAGGGTTTTGGTGGCCAAAGGAGAAGGAGGCAAGAGCAGAGGCAGGCAATATTGAAGAGGATGGGAGGGAAACTCAGCTCGGGGTGGTGAGAGGTTGGAGCAGTACAGCAAGGCTCTTCACCTCTTAACTCAGCTTTTGGTGGCAGCAGGGGAGTTTGATGGCATGAAAGTCAAAATCATACAGGTGCTGGTGAGGGAACTCCTACTCTCCTCAATAATGCAAGTTTACAAGTAATGAGCAATCACATTACGGGTCCTTAAAGGAGGTACTTTCCATCTAAAATTTAATGCCCCCTTCTCAGAAGGAAAGAGGAAGGTCGGGTTATACCTTATCTCTTGTATCATGTGCACCAGAAAGAAACTCTTGTGCTGTAAACAGTTAAAACTTACAGCATGTTCTAGTGTTTCTTTCCCCTTTTAACAGGAGCATGACTAATTCCCAAGTGAAACAGTAAAAATACACTGTGAAGTATAGCCAATTTTAGTATGAACAAAAGAGAGTGAAGGTCACAGATTAGCAACCCCCCCCCCACCACACACACACACACTCTGTCAGAGAAGGTTATTAAATGTTCCAAAAAGTAGGTTATATGTAAAGGAAAAGCACAGAGGGCACTGTTGATTTATTGCCAATTCACTAACAATAAAGAATATCGCTCATTTATATTCATTATTGTGTATCCACTTCCAGTCTTTACCAACACATATTGGCATTTGCTCTTTCGATCTCCCACCAGACAACAAGACACTGGTCTTGACTGAATCTGTGAAGAAACCCCAAAAATATGCACAGAGTCTAGCAGGGGAGGGAAATCTCAGTCACTAGAGTCATAGCTGTACCTAAACTGTACTTCAATATCCTCTGGCAATTAGGAACAGGTGTCCAGACTCTAGTTGCTAGCCTCTTAAGATGTTCAGGTCTTAAAAAAAAAACTATGACCATTACAAAACTTGGTAACCCTATGTACACAGAAATCATTAGGAAATTTCAACAAACCTACTAAGAACAAAATTCCCCTGATGAGCACGTCAAACCTGAACCTCCTTTAGAGCATCCCTAACATGCACCACCGCTGTGTTGACAATGCCTTAAACTAATCTTCTTGAGCCCTGCAACAGCTGTCAGGCAGAAAAGGAAAGCAAAATCTTGTTCCTTTGGACTATATTCAAATTCAAGTCTATAGAGAGAAACAGCAGTAGCCGAGATTAATGTTACAGTCAGAGCTACCATCTGGCCCTCGTGCCAACAACGATTTTTAGTGTAATCAGCATCAAACCTTCGCCACCCACTGCACAGCACTTCTGTGCACAGAATACTTCAAGAAAAAAAAAAGAGAAGCAGGCACCAGTAATGTCCCTGTCAAAGCACAGTTTGGGATGGAGAATGAAAAAAAAGCCAGCTAAAATTCAAATTGAAATAGCAGTCCTTCTGTCCCTCTCCAGAATACAAATTACTTAATACAAGAAAATCTGCATGAAATAAGATTTTTGTAAAATCGCACCACAAATGCAGGACTTGAATCTGGTCAATACAGAAAGAACATTGATTTGTGAGCGTCCCTAATGCCTCAGTTAGTATAAGCTGGTGGGTAGATGAGCCACACAGACCAGGGAGGTCCCAGGTTCAATACCCAGTTTATGCTGACTTATCCGACCTCATTTGGATGGTGGCACAGGTTTGACAATTGGACTCATTATCTCTGGGTAAGAAATAAAATCAGCCTGCATTCCCACCTTTAATAGTTGTCCAATAATCCTGCTGGGTAAGGGCAGGATCTGGCTGAGCTGCAATTCTCTTCCTCTCCCTGTGGTTAAACACTCTCCCACTGTCTATGTTCACACATGAATAATGGGTACTTGAGCAAGGCACCGAAGGGAAACCACCTGTGAAACTGTACCCTGGCAAGTCACAACAACAGCAACAATGGAGGGAATATAAGGAAACTACAAAGGTATGAGGCGCAAGTTGGCTGTGGTTGATTGGGGAACTACATTAAAAGGTATGACGGTAGACTGGCAGTGGCTAGCATTTAAAGAATTAATACATAATTTGCAACAAATATATATTCCTTTAAGGCACAAAAACCTAACAGGAAAAGTGGTCCAACTGTGGCTAACAAGAGAAATTAAAGATAGTATTAATTCAAAAGAAGAGGCATAAAAAGTTGCCAAAAAAAGCAGTGAAGCCTGAGGATTGGGAGCATTTTAGAATTCAGCAAAGGAGGACCAAGAAATTGATAAAGAAAGGGAAAACAGAATGAGAGTAAACTAGCGAGAAACATAAAAACGGACTGTAAAAGCGTCAAAAGGTACGTAAAAAGGAAAAGACCGGCGAAGGCAAATGTGGGTCCCTTACAGACAGAGGTGGGAGAATTTCTAATGGGGAATAAGGAAATGGCAGAGAAATTAAACAAATACTTTGTGTCTGTCTTCACGGAAGAAAACACAAAAAAACGCCCAGAAATACTAGAGAACCAAGGTCTGGCGAGAATGAGGAACTGAAAGAAATTAGTATTAGTAAAAAAATACTAGAGAAATTAATGGAACTGAAAGCCGATAAATCCCAAGGACCTGATGATCTACATCCCAGGGTTTTGGAAGAGGTGGCTATAGAGATAGTTGATGCATTGCTTGTTATAATCCAAAATTCGATAGATTCAGGAATGGTTCCTGCAGATTGGAGGATAGCAAATGTAACTCCACTATTTAAGAAAGGAGGGAGAGAGAAAATAGGGAACTACAGACCAGTTAGCCTGACATCATAAGTAGGGAAAATGCTAGAATCTATTCTAAAGGATGTGATAACAGGATACTTAGAAAATAATAATAGGATTTGGCAGAGTCAACATGGATTTATGAAATGGAAATCACGTTTGATAAACCTATTAGAGTTCTTTGAGGATATAACTAGTAGAACAGATAAGGGGAAACCAATGGATGTGGTGTATTTGGATTTTCAGAAGGCTTTCGATAAGGTCCCACACAGGAGGTTGGTGAACCAAGTTAGAGCACAAGAAATTGAGGGTAATATACTGACATGGACTGAAAATTGGTTAACAGAGAATAGGAATAAATGGGTCTTTTTCAGGTTGGCAGACTGTGACTAGTGGGGCACCGCAGGGATCGGTGCTTGGGCCCCAGCTATTCACAATCTATATCAATGATTTGGATACGGGGACCAAATGTAATATTTCCAAGTTTGCAGATGACAAAACTAGGTGGGAATATGAGTTGTGAGGAGGATGCAAAGAGGCTTCAAGGGGATACAGACAGGCTAAGTGAGTGGGCAAAACAATACAGATGGAATATAATGTGGAAAAATGTGAAGTTATCCACTTTGGTAGGAAAAACAGAAATGCAGAGTTTTTTTTTAAAAACGGTGAGAGATTGGGAAATGTTGATGTTCAAAGGTGCCTGGGTGTCCTTGTACATGAGTCACTGAAAGCTAACATGCAGGTGCAGCAAGCAATTAGGAAGGCAAATGGTATGTTGGCCTTTATTTCAAAAGGATTTGAGTACAGGAGTAAAGATGTCTTACTGCAATTATATAGGGCCTTGGTGAGACCGCACCTGGAGTATTGTGTATAATTTTGGTCTCCTTACCTAAGAAAAGATATACTTACCATAGAGGGAGTGCAACGAAGGTTCACCAGACTGATTCCTGGGATTGCGGGATTGTCTTAAGAACATAAGAACATAAGAAATTGGAGCAGGAGTAGGCCAATCGGCCCCTCGAGCCTGCTCCACCATTCAATAAGATCATGGCTGATCTGATCCCAACCACAAATCTAAAGAACACAAGAAGTAGGAGCAGGACCCGGCCGCACAGCCCCTGGGCCCTTTCCGCCACCCACAGGGCATTGACCGATCCGAACTCAGCTTCATGTCCAATTTCCTGCCCGCTCCCCATAACCCCTAATTCCCTTTACTTCTTATGAGGAGAGATTGAGTAGACTAGGCCTGTATTCTCTAGAGTTTTTTTTTAACAGGGCTTGACAGGGTAGGTGCAAGGAGGATGTTTCCCCTGGCTGGGGAGTCTAGAACCAGGGGTCACCGTCTCGGAATAAGAGGTAGGCCATTTAGGACTAAAATGAGGAGAAATTTCTTCACTCAGGGGGTTCCAAAGTTAATCTTTGGAATGCTCTACCCCAGAGCTCAGTCATTGAGTACATTCAAAATAGAGATTGATAGATTTCTAGACATTAAAGGCATCAAGAGATATGGGGATGGTGCAGGAAAATGGCATTGAGGTAGAAGATCAGCCATAATCTTGTTGAATGGCGGAGCAGGCTTGAGGGGCCGGATGGCCTACTCCTATTTCTTACGTTCTTATGTTCTAATATACTCTTAAAAATGAGAGGGCAAGTTGATAACGCTGTTAAAAATCACATGGGAGCCTAGATTTTATAAATAGACGCACAGAGTACAAAAGCAAGGAGGCAATGTTAAATCTATATAAATCATTGGTTCAGCTACAGGTAAAACGTGTAGTTTTTGAAGGCCTATTTTAGGAAATTAGCTGTTGAGGGGCACAAGAAGCTTTTGATGTTGCCCATATCCTGACTCTCACCAAGTCCCTTTCACCCATCACCTCTGTGCTTGCTGACCTACATTGGCTCCGTCCAGGAACGCCTCGATTTTAAAATTCTCATCCTGGTTTTCAAATCCCTCCATGGCCTCGCCCCTCCCTATCTCTGTAACCTCTCCCAGCCCTACAACCCTCCGAAATTTATGCACTTCTCCAGTTCTGGCCTCTTACATATACCCGATCGCTCCTCCATTGTCGGTCGTACCTTCAGCTGTCTAGGTCCTAAGCTCTGGCATTCCTTCCCTAAACCTCTCCGTCTTTCTACCCTCCTTTAAGACACTCCTTAAAACCTACCTCTTTGAGAAAGCTTTTGGTCACATCCTAATATCCCATGTGGCTCGGTGTTAAGCTTTGTTTGATAACTCCCTATGATGCGGCTTGGGACATCTTACGACATTAAATCATAGAATCATAGAAAATAGGAGCAAGAGTAGGCCATTCGGCCCTTCGGGCCTGCTCCACTATTCAAAATGATCATGGCTGATTGTCTAACTCAGTACCCTGGTTCCGATTTTTCCCCATATCCCTTGATCCCTTTAGCATTAAGAAATATATCTATCTCTTTCTTGAATATATTTAATGACTTGGCCTCCACTGCCTTCTGTGGTAGAGAATTCCACAGGTTCACCACACTCTGAAGAAATTTCTCCTCATCTCTGTTCTAAATGGCATATCCCATATCCTGAGACTGTGACCCCGTTTCTGGATTCCCCATCCATCGGGAACATCCTCCCTGCATCTAGTCTGTCTAGTCCTGTTAGAATTTTATATGTTTCGATGCGATCACCTCTCATTCTTCTAAACTCTAGTGAATATGGCCTAGTCGACCCAATCTCTCCTCATACATCAGTCCTGCCATCCCAGGAATCAGTCTGGTAAACCTTCGTTGCACTCCCTCCATGGCAAGGACATCCTTCCTCAGATAAAGAGACCAAAACTACACACAATACTCCAGATGTGGTCTCACCAAGGCCCTGTACAACTGCAGGAAGACATCCCTGCTCCTGTACTCAAATCCTCTTGCAATGAACGCCAACATACCATTCGCCTTCCTAACTGCTTGCTGCACCTGAATGCTCGCTTTCAGTGACTGGTGTACAAGGAGACACTAATTGGGGCTCTTTTGAATAGTACAGAGAAAGTTAAAGGAGATTTGATGAAGGGGTTATACATGGTAAATAGGGAGGAAAGAATGTTTTTCTTTAATAAAAAGTCAAAGAAATAAATGATACAGTTGCCCCATTTTCAGCTAAGTAATTTTCATTACAGCAACCTGCATTGGCTCAACAAAATCTATGGACACCGTGATGTGCTTTTAACCTGTGTTTCAATTTCAAATGACTGTGAATTTAGCCTGATTTAATCAGGCTCCTTGTTGGGATATGAGAATCCTCAACACTGATGTCCTTGAGAACACATCTAACTGACCTTCCGCTCTTTCATCCAATGCCAGAGATTGAGCAAACACTTCTATCCTCACAAGTTTCTACCTGTAAAATGTATAACCAAAGGAAATAACATTCAGGTGTCCACATCTTTCTAAAAAAAAAGCTGAATTCTCTGTATCCTCAAGACTATTTTCACGTGTTTCCTCAAGGTTCCTAATCATGCTGAAACTCGTAGTCCAAGTAACCATTTTTCATCGGTCCAGACGTGAACATTAACAGACTACTCAACCATGAACGTTATCGTAGCTAATCTTAGGATAGTGTGCTTCGTTATAAGGTAGGGAAGGAGATATCACAGCACCAGACCCATTTCATAGCTTTAATTGGGACAGGTTTGCAAGAGCTCCACAATTTCCCCTCAATTCCCACATCACACAAGTAGCACAATCTCGGTACTTCTGTGATTGAGCAGCTCACCAGGCAAACAGCCAAATGGCGAGGAACAATCTTTTACATAGCATAATAAATCTCATGCATTCAAACTCTGGGATAAACTGCGAGGTAGGAGGGTGACAGATTGGGATGTGCAGGATAAACTTCAAAGAATGAGGAAGAATGATTTACAGGCACTGGGGAGAAGTAGGTGAGAAGAACCTCCCCTTCCTCGAGCCAGCATCAACAACTCAACAATCAAAATGCCACAAATCAACACCTGAAGTACATTGCTCCCATGCGAAACTGATTTAAAATTAATAATGCACATTTTAAACATTTTAAAAACTCCCTTAGTGAGCATTTTGAGAATATAGGTCACCAAGGGCTCTGCATCATCCAATAACACAAGCCCTGCAATGAGGAAACAAATAGATTTTTGTAGATCTTTAATATAATAGATGTATATTAAAATTATGTGCATCTAAAAAGGGAACAAAATCGAACCCAGGTCACCTTGCGAAAGTGTTAGCACAATGATTTATACATGCAGTTCTCGTTCAAATGATTATGCATATACACTGATGCCTGGCAGAAAGCCCAGGAACATGCTGAGAAACTGAAAACAGTACTGCTGTGTTGAAATTCAGTTCCCGGTTGTTCTTTAACTACTGGGGGGGTGGAGGTTGTGCTAATACAATCAATTTTTTTTATTATTCGTTCATGGGATGTGGGCGTCGCTGGCGAGGCCAGCATTTATTGCCCATCCCTAATTGCCCTTGAGAAGGTGGCGGTGAGCCGACTTCTTGAACCGCTGCAGTCCGTGTGGTGACGGTTCTCCCACAGTGCTGTTAGGAAGGGAGTTCCAGGATTTTGACCCAGCGACGATGAAGGAACGGCAATATATTTCCAAGTCGGGATGGTGTGTGATTTGGAGGGGAACGTGCAGGTGGTGTTGTTCCCATGTGCCTGCTGCTCTTGTCCTTCTAGGTGGTAGAGGTCGCGGGTTTGGGAGGTGCTGTCGAAGCCTTGGCGAGTTGCTGCAGTGCATCCTGTGGATGGTACTCACTGCAGCCACTGTGCGCCGGTGGTGAAGGGAGTGAATGTTTAAGGTGGTGGATGGGGTGCCAATCAAGCGGGCTGCTTTATCTTGGATGGTGTCGAGCTTCTCAAGTGTTGTTGGAGCTGCACTCATCCAAGCAAGCGGAGAGTATTCCAACACACTCCTGACTTGTGCCTTGCAGATAGTGGAAAGGCTTTGGGGAGTCAGGAGGTGAGTCACTTGCCGCAGAATACCCAGCCTCTGGCCTGCTCTTGTAGCCACAGTATTTATATGGCTGGTCCAGTTAAGTTTCTGGTCAATGGTGACCCCCCAGGATGTTGATGGTGGGGGATTCGGCGATGGTAATGCCGTTGAATGTCATGGGGAGGTGGTTAGATTCTCTCTTGTTGGAGATGGTCATTGCCTGGCACTTATCTGGCGCGAATGTTACTTGCCACTTATGAGCCCAAGCCTGGATGTTGTCCAGGTCTTGCTGCATGCAATTAATTGATCCACAGCAACCATCAATATGATTAAAAGTCTTGCGTACAGTGCATTTCACACTTCTAACCTAAATTGGCTCCCGGTCCAGCAATGCATCGATTTTAAAATTCTCATCCTTGTTTTCAAATCCCTCCATGGCCTCACCCCTCCCTATCTCGGTAACCTCCTCCAGCCCTACAACCCTCTGGGATCTCTGCACTCCTCCAATTCTGGCTTTTTGTGCTTCCCCGATTTTAATCGCTCCACCATTGGCGGCCGTACCTTCAGCCGCCTAGGCCCCAAGCTCTGGAATTTCCTTCCTAAACCTCTCCGCCTCGCTACCTCTCTCTCCTCCTTTAAACCTACCTCTTTGACCAAGCTTTTGTCAAATTTTTTTTGATATGCGCTTCACAGGAGCGTCAGGAACATTTTACTATGTTAAAGGCACTATATAAAATGCAAGTTGTTGTTGTCTTGCATTCAGAGCAATTCACACTTCAAATATGGCACAAAAAACATTATGCTTTTCAATTTTTTCTTGGTCGAGCAGATATCTGGCAGACTTGAAAACCCATTATGATTAAGGGTCTCCAAATTAAGCTGCAAAGCCATCCATATGGGCAGAATTGCTGTTGGTATGATAATGAATGCAGGCTCTCTCCTTTGTAGGGACACAGCCAACTAACTAGAGCTTACACATCGGTTGGCGCCAGCCAAGGCTTAGAAATCCCCCCAGCGTATGCTGGATACTGCTGGTCTTTAACACAACTCACCATAGTATCAGCGTTAATTGGCACCATTCTTCTGACCACTGACTGATTCAACAGTGTGATAGTTAACTAACAGATCCTTAACTCACCCAACCTATAATATATCTTTAGAACAAACACTTATAATAAACAAAATTCAAGAAATCTGAAAAACAAATAAAATCATCAACTGAGGCACTCATTACATCTTAGTACATATGCACCAACTTTCACAGCCCCCACTCCCCTTTTCAGCAGCTTACGTTTGTTTTCTCTCTGTTCTGAGCGCTCCTATTCTTCTCCTTGGCCTTCACTAATGCACAACTTTATGCCCCCCCTCAATGTTACTCTTCTGGTCTCCACACATATGCGACTATTCCTCTCCCTGCCTTTGAGCCTTTCATCGTTCCGTGCATGTGCACTCTCACTGCTGCACTACTGTACTGCTCCCTGTGAGAAACACAAGAGATCCACTAGTCATTGTCAAACCAGGCAACATTAGTCACAGAGCAATGCCGTATACAAGCTCTAATCCTGTTCCACAACTGAGTGCAGATAGTTCCGAGAACAAACAAATGAAAACACTTTTAAATAGTGCTTTTTATTTTCCTTCGCTCCTAAAGGTCTTGGCTCCTATACCACAAACTACGGCAAACCTCCAGTTTTCCCCTCAATTAGCCATTCTTTATGCGTGAGCCTTGATAGTGAGTGTCAGCAGATTGTCCAACATTGGGGAGAGCAGCATCTCAGAAGAGCCCTAACCTGTGCACAGCTACTGATTCCAACAACAGTCACGGGATAGCGATTTGGAGTAGGAATCCGGGCTGATCTCTTCACCCCCCCCCCCCCCTCCCCAACCCCACGATGTCCCTCCTTAGCTCAGGGGAACTGTGCCCAACTGCAGTGACCCCCAATAACACCCCAGCCAAGATCAGCAGCACAAATCAAACCTAGAACCTTCAGCGCCGTATGGTGCAGCACCACACCAGCTGCTGTATTCACCTCCAGAGCCCTGGGATGAGTTGCAAAGCATTTTGATTCTTCAGTTTAGCAGCTAAATATCCAATACGACTGCTTAAAATGGTGAAACCATATAACCTGATATAGCAGTTCTTGCATATGATTTCCATGCTGATTCAAGGAAAGGTTTCATCAATCAGCTCAGCAAATGGCAGCTTATTCAACTACCAATGAATATTTAACAGAAGCCCCAGAATGTTTGAAAACCTCAGCTCTCCCGATGGCTCGGGTAACCCAGCTTAGGCTGGACGAATCAGAGTCCTTGTTGTGCATTTCCCCGTTGATCCATTAGGATAAGCCCTTACTCGTGCAATAATATACTAATCAGTGCTCTGCTGTCTGCCGAGCGTTTCCACGCAGCAAGCGAGAATCACCCCAAGGTGCTCCAACCATTTCTCAGCCGCCGACCAGTTATACAGCAGCACTTGCAGGGACTGGCCTTTTAGCTGGGCAATATGCATGGCTGAAGATATATTTTTATATATAAAAGGTGGCGGGGGAGGAGGGTGGAAGTCTTGTACACACCATATTGTGCTGTTGCAAGAAGTCTGCCGCATTCTCCTCAGCGTTGCCTCCAATTTCTCCGATTAGAATGATGCCTTCTGTTTTGGGGTCCTTCAGGAAGACATCTAGGCAATCAATGAAGTCAGTTCCATTGAAAGGATCACCACCAATACCTAGGATTTAAATCACCAAAATTACAATGCATTTCATCTCTACAATTTAAGGGCGAACAATTGTTTTGTCTCTTGAACAAAAATGTTTAGTTTAAAGAACAGAAAGCATATCAGCCGTGGCTCAGTTGGTAGCACTCTCAACTCGGAGTCAGAAGGGTGTGGATTCAAGTTCCACTCCGGAGACTTGAACATAAAATCTCGGCTGACACTCCAGTGCCGTACTGAGGACGTCCTGCACCGTTGGAGGGGACGTCTTTCGGATGAGATGTTAAACCGAGGCCCTGTCTGTGTTCTCAGTTGGACGTAAAAGATCCCGTGGCACTATTCGAAGAAAAGCAGGGGAATTCTCCCTGGTGTCCTGGACAATATTTATCCCTAAACCATCATCACTAAAACAGATTATTTGGTCATTATCACATTGCTGTTTGTGGGACCTTGCTGTGCGCAAATTGGCTGCCACGTTTCCTACATTCCAATAGTGATTGCATCTCAAAAGTACTTCATTGGCTGTAAAGCGCTTTGGGACGTCCTGAGGTTGTAAAAGGCACAATTGAGTTTTTTTTTAAAAAATGAACAAATCAAACATTTTTATATTATAGGAGCAATCTCCAGATTTAATTCTTTCCCAAGTTGTCAATAAAATCCATCCCTTTCTTTAATATTCTGCACTCACTGTCCAGATTTAATGGCTACAGGACACAGATTTTTTTTCTTTAATCATGGCACACAATAATGAAAGGTTCCGGTTGGCACTCAAATCTGCCAATCGCAAGATGAATTAATTTTTGTCAACGGTGAGATGAGCTGTGGGGAAGTAGATTATCTTGCCGAGGAGAGTGGAGCATTAATGATCATTCCTCAGCACCCTGTAGTGTGCTTGCTCACTAACTGGCACAGCAATCAGCCATACTCATGGATCTTTTTGGGAATCTACAATCAAGTCTTTGGCACTCTAATGTGCACGCTCCCTAATTGCCACAGCATTCGGGTGGGTCTTTTTGGGAATTGAAAATCTCTGGATTTCCCCTTCCACACTTAATGAAGATGGATGAGAACCAGCACCCAAGTTATGGATAGACAGATAAATGCAGGAACAATTAAGTCAAAATAAGAACTTAAAATGGATCTGATCAGGTTTTGGATTATCTTTTCATTTACTATATGCTTGAACAGTTACATTGAATAACTGCAACTTACAGTTCTATGGAAATCGCAGCCAAAATAGACACTGTCAAATTCTCACTTAGACCACCTTTTTAAGGCTGCAAACTCTGAAATACTGTCACGATTCTGAGAGAAAATGTGACTTCTGATTACTTAATTAAGTGCACCTCACATTACCTTTACAGTGGTGAATGCTGGATGTCAAGGGGCAAGAAAGGCTCAGAAAAGAGTGTGGAAAAAAAGAGAGGGAGAGAACAAAAGTGGCAGAAGCTATTTTTATACTGTCATCAGTGGCATTGTTTGCATTGCTGGTTTGTGAAACTTAGGTTTCGTGTTGCTGGCGGCAATCCGAGTGGAAAGCTGTGGGACTCGCTAAGCCCAGAATGACCTGCTTGTTTTTCTAAACCAGCTAGAAAAAAAAAGAGAAAGGCAGATAGGAGCAGTAAGTCATAATGTTACAGTATAACCTGGATCAAGACACATGCTGTACGCACAGTGGTGAGAAATGCACAAGAGCGTGGTAATGATTGTATTGTTTCCATACAGCTTTTTGGCACAGCTGCATTTGTAGCAATACAGGATAAAAACGAATGGCATGCAAGACAGGTCCAAACCTGGTATAGAACAGGACTTACCAACACAAAGAGACTGGCCCAGGCCAACCTGTGTCGTCTGGTGAACAGCCTCATATGTTAGTGTACCAGATCTTGATACAATACCTGAAAACAAATACATATGTTTGTTGAAAACATGGAAAAACCTCAAATAGATAGTTTGCTAGTTACAGTGGTCCAGCTCAGTATAACTCCAATGGCGAAACTCTTCTGATTCATCATGCAACATCCCCATTATGTTCCCTATTGCATAGAATCATAGAAGTTTACAACATGGAAACAGGCCCTTCGGCCCAACATGTCCATGTCGCCCAGTTTATACCACTAAGCTAGTCCCAATTGCCTGCACTTGGCCCATATCCCTCTATATCCATGTAACTGTCCAAATGCTTTTTAAAAGACAAAATTGTACCCGCCTCTACTACTGCCTCTGGCAGCTCGTTCCAGACACTCACCACCCTTTGAGTGAAAAAATTGCCCCTCTGCACCCTTTTGTATCTCTCCCCTCTCACCTTAAATCTATGCCCCCTCCCCTACCTTTGGGAAAAGATTTTGACTATCGACTTTATCTATGCCCCTCATTATTTTATAGACTTCGATAAGATCACCCCTTAACCTCCTACTCTCCAGGGAAAAAAGTCTCAGTCTATCCAACCTCTCCCTATAAGTCAAACCATCAAGTCCCGGGAGCATCCTAGTAAATCTTTTCTGCACTCTTTCTAGTTTAATAATATCCTTTCTATAATAGGGTGACCAGAACTGTACACAATATTCCAAGTGTGGCCTTACTAATGTCTTGTACAACTTCAACAAGACATCCCAACTCCTGTATTCAATGTTCTGACCAATGAAACCAAGCATGCTGAATGCCTTCTTCACCACCCTATCCACCTGTGACTCCACTTTCAAGGAGCTATGAACCTGTACTCCTAGATCTCTTTGTTCTATAACTCTCCCCAACACCCTACCATTAACAGAGTAGGTCCTGGCCCGATTCGATCTCCCAAAATGCATCACCTCACATTTATCTAAATTAAACTCCATCTGCCATTCATCGGCCCACTGGCCCAATTTATCAAGATCCCGTTGCAATCCTGGATAACCTTCTTCACTGTCCACAATGCCACCAATCTTGGTGTCATCTGCAAACTTACTAACCATGCCTCCTAAATTCTCATCCAAATCATTAATATAAATAACAAATAACAGCGGACCCAGCACCGATCCCTGAGGCACACCGCTGGTCACAGGCCTCCAGTTTGAAAAACAACCCTCTACAACCACCCTCTGTCTTCTGTCGTCAAGCCAATTTTGTATCCAATTGGCTACCTCACCTTGGATCCCGTGAGATTTAACCTTATGTAACAACCTACCATGCGGTACCTTGTCAAAGGCTTTGCTGAAGTCCATGTCGACCACGTCTACTGCACAGCCCTCATCTATCTTCTTGGTTACCCCTTCAAAAAACTCAATCAAATTCGTGAGACATGATTTTCCACTCACAAAACCATGCTGACTGTTCCTAATCAGTCCCTGCCTCTCCAAATGCCTGTAGATCCTGTCTCTCAGAATTCCCTCTAACAACTTACCGACTACAGATGTCAGGCTCACCGGTCTGTGGTTCCCAGGCTTTTCCCTGCCGCCCTTCTTAAACAAAGGTACAACATTTGCTACCCTCCAATCTTCAGGCACCTCACCTGTAGCTGTCGATGATTCAAATACCTCTGCTAGGGGACCCGCAATTTCCTCCCTAACCTCCCATAACGTCCTGGGATACATTTCATCAGGTCCCGGAGATTTATCTACCTTGATGCGCGTTAAGACTTCCAGCACCTCCCTCTCTGTAATATGTACACTCCTCAAGACATCACTATTTATTTCCCCAAGTTCCCTAACATCCATGCCTTTCTCAACCGTAAATACCGATGTGAAATATTCATCAGGATCTCACCCATCTCTTGTGGTTCCGCACATAGATGACCTTGTTGATCCTTAAGGCTGCGGCTCACCACCACCTTCTCAAGGGCAATAAATGCTGGCCTTGCCAGCGACACCCACATCCCATGAACGAATAAAAAAAATTCTGAGTGTATACTTTGAATTATGCTGGTTCACTGCCAAGGCCTTTATTTAAAGATAAACTCTAAGCCAAAATTCTTAAGCAATTTGCTATGGCTCAATAAACAGTCTGGCCTATACGTGGCTCCAGTCCCACACCAATGTGGTTGACTCTTAGCTGCTCTTTGAAGTGTCCTCGCAAGTCACTCAGTTGTATCTACAAGAGAGAGTCTAACCACCTCCCCATGACATTCAATGGCATTACAATCACCAAATCCCCCACCATCAACATCCTGGGGGTCACCACTGACCAGAAACTTAACTGGACTAGCCACATAAATACCGTGGCTGCAAGAGCAGGTCAGAGGCTGGGTATTCTGCAGCGAATGACTCACCTCCCGACTCCCCAAAGCCTTTCCACCATCTACAAGACACAAGTCAGGAGTGTGATGGAATACTCTCCACTTGCCTAGATAAATGCAGCTCCAACAACGCTCAAGAAGCTCAACACCATCCAGGACAAAGCAGCCGCTTGATTGGCACTCCATTCACCACCCTAAACATTCACTCCCTTCACCACTTGCGCACTGTGGCTGCAGTGTATACCATCCACAGGATGCACTGCAGCAACTCGCCAAGGCTTCTTTGATAGCACCTCCCAAATCCGCAACCTCTACCACCTAGAAGGACAAGGGCAGCAGGCACATGCGAACACCACCACCTGCATGTTCCCCTCCAAGTCACACACCATCCCGAATTGGAAATATATCACCAGTCTTTCATCGTCGCTGGGTAAAAATCCTGGAACTCCCCTCCGAACAGCACTGTGGGAGAACTTTCACCACGTGGACTGCAGCGGTTCAAGGCGGCGGCTCACCACCACCTTCTCAAGAGCAATTAGGGATGGGCAATAAATGCTGGCCTTGCCAGCGACACCCACATCCCATGAACGAATAAAAAAAATTCTGAGTGTATACTTTGAATTATGCTGGTTCACTGCCAAGGCCTTTATTTAAAGGTAAACTCTAAGCCGAAATTCTCCTTTCCTCTTCTGAATGTGCTGGCTCTTGTTGGGATACAGCTCCATGGACCTCAGCCAAGTGTTCTTTCTTTACGACGGAGCCTAGGCAGAATGTGTTGTAGGCTAATGAACTCTGGAAGGCATCTCGAGCAGAACCCAATCCTGCCCTCGGCTGAAGTCCACAGACATAGAGTCATAGAGTCATAGAGTTATACAGCACGGATTGAGGCCCTTCGGCCCATCGTGTCCGCGCCGGCCATCAAGCCCTGTCTACTCTAATCCCATATTCCAGCATTTGGTCCGTAGCCTTGTATGCTATGGCATTTCAAGTGAATCACTGGATCGCAATCAGAGCAGAAACCCTGACTGATCTTTTTTCCCCCCCTCCCCAATCCAGGGCACGGAGATGAACTGTAGCACCACAATTACTGCCTGGACTGAAATGTTTTAATTCGACAAGGATTAAGAATCGAACCTTTGTACCTTACCCATCTGGCAATCACTAGATAGACTGGTGGAACTGTGGCAAACTGCAATAGGGATTCTTTTTTTTTTACATTTGAGACTTAATGGAGAGATTGAATGCTAAACCAAAATTAGCACGGAATTCTTCTCCTAACTGCTATCCAGTGACCTCCGCTGGAAAGTGCCCATGAGTGGATGTCAGGTGTTGGCAGGATAGAACTCAGTTGCCATGCCCTTCGCATTGAACAGCCTCCTGACAAATAATAGACTTAGAGATGAAAAATGCCCAGATATCAGAGGATTGCTAGTGTCTGTGAAACCATGTTCTACAGGAGTCGAGAGCCTTCAGGAGAGCAGAGAAGAAAACTGGGCAAAAGAACTCAGACAGAATAACCAGTCAAGAGACATGAATATGTGGAGAGAACATCTTAATAGAAAATGTCCAAAACGCCATTCATATCCTGTTCTGCTTAACATCGCCCCCCCACCCCGTCCTCACTAACCTATTTCAGCTTCCAGTTTTGCCATACCCCAAATGTAGAATTCTTGCACTGGTCTTCAGAACACTCCATATCCTCACCCCTCCCGATCCTCATTACCTCCTCCAACCCTACAACATGCCCTCAATAAATTTCTGTTATTCTGACTCCAACCACTTGTGGATCTCCTTTCCCTTCTCCCCACTGTTTGGCAGCCATGCCTGTGTCTGACTTGTTGGCATTCCATCCCAAATCCTAACTGCCTCTCCATTTCCCTCTATTCCTTTAAGGCCTCGTTGACCAAAGAGCAGGGGAGTGGGACTAATCGGATAGCACTTTCAAAGAGCCAGCATCGGCACGATGGGCCAAATGACCTCCTCCTGTGCTACACCTACTATGATACCATGATACCTTTTCAATCTCTCCTTCAGCTTGGCACCTGTTTCTCTCACAACTCTTGTGAAGTGCAATGGGACATTTTTCTACATTAAATATACATACAAATTGTTGTTGTAAAAATGTTGTTCTTCATACATTACAGTGCCAAAAGTCCTTAAGATATAGAAGTCAAACTGTATCCAGGACTCACCAATTCTTCCATTCATATGGATGTGTCCAGGCATGATTCCAATTTTACACTCTCCGGGCTTAAAGAGAACAAATGAATTCATGGGAATAAGGCACGTCACAGTCTACATATAACAATCAAATAAACAAAATACAAAGAGGAGGCACGAAAATAAAACTTTCAGCAAATTAATTCAGGCTAACATGCCAAAAAAGGAAAATCATAGAATCATAGAAAGGTTATAGCACAGAAGGAGGCCATTCGACCCATCGAGTCAGTGCCATCTCTATGCAAGAGCAATCCAGCTAGTCCCACTTCCTTGCCCTATCCCCGTAGCCCTGAAAATTTTTTCAAGTACTTATCCAGTTCCCTTTTGAAGGCCATGATTGAACCTGCCTCCACCACCCCCTCGGGCAGTGCATTCCAGATCCTAACCACTCACTGTATAAAAAAGTTTTTCCTCATGTCACCTTTGGTTCTTTTGCCAATCACCTTAAATCAATATCCTCTGGTTCTTGACCCAATGGCCAATGAGAAAAGTTTCTCTTTATCTATTCTGTCTGGACCCTTCATGATTTTGAATACCTCGATCAAATCTGCTCTCAACCTTCTCTGTTCCAAGGAGAATAACCCCAGCTTCTCCAGTCTATCCAAGTAACTAAAGTCCCTCATCCCTGGAATCATTCCAGTAAATCTCCTCTGCACCCTCTCTAAGGCCTTCAAATCTTTCCTAGAGTGCAGTGCCCAGAACTGGACACAATACTCCAGTTGTGGTCGAACCAGTGTTCATCATGACTTCCTTGCTTTTGTACTCTATGCCTCTATTTATGAAGCCCAGGATCCTGTATGCTTTTTTAACCGCTTTCTCAACCTGCCCTGCCACTTTCAACGATTTGTGTAAATATACCTCCAGATCTCTCTGTTCCTGTACCCCTTTTAGAATTGTGCCCTCTAGTTTATATTGCCTCGCCTTGTTGTTCCTACCGAAATGTATCACCTCGCATTTTTCTATGTTAAATTTCATCTGCCACGTGTCCACCCATTTCACCAGCCTGTCTATACCCTCTTGAATTCTATCACTATCCTCCTCACTGTTCACTACACTTCCAAGTTTCGTATCATCTGCAAATTTGGAAATTGTGCCCTGTACACCCAAGACCAAGTCATTAATAAATATCAAGAAAAACAGTGGTCCAAGTACCGACCCCTGGGGAACACGACTGTATACCTCCCTCTAGTCTGAAAAACAACTGTTCACCACTACTCTCTGCTTCCTGTTACTTAGCCAATTTTGTATCGATGCTGCTACTGCCCTCTTTTATTCCATGGGCTTCAATCTTGATGGCAAGCCTATTATGCGGCACTTTATCAAATGCCTTTTGAAAGTCCATATACACCACATCACCCTCATCAACCTTCTCTGTTACCTCATCAAAAAACTCAATCAAATTAATTAAACCCAATTTGCCTTTAACAAATCCTTGCTGGCTTTCCTTTATTAATCCACGCTTGTCCAAGTGACTGTTAATTTTGTCCCGGATTATCGTTTCTAAAAGTTTCCCCACTACCGAGGTTAAACTGACTGGCCTATAGTTGCTGGGTTTATCCTTACACCCTTTTTTGAACAAGGGTATAACATTTGCAATTCTCCATTTCTCTGGCACTACCCCAATATCTAAAGAAGGAGAAGGATTGGAAGATTATGGCCAGCACCAGGTTGAATATAGAAAGTTCAGTAGGGAAGCAAAAAAGGAAATAAGAGGGGAAAAGAGAGAGTACGAGAATAGACTAGCGGCTAACATAAAAGGGAATCCGAAAGTTTTCCATAGGCATGTAAACAGTAAACGGGTAGTAACAGGAGATCTACGCTTGGAGGCAGAGGGCATGCATCTGTCTTTACCAAGGAAGAAGATGCTGCCAAAGTCACAGTAAAAGAAGAGGTAGTTGAGTTACTGGATGGACGAAAAATTGATAAAGAGGAGGTAGTAGAAAGGCTAGATGTACTTAAAGTAGATAAGTCAACTGGTCCGGATGGGATGCATCCTAGGTTGCTGGGGGAAGTAAGGGTGGAAATTGCGGAGGTACTGGCCATGATCTTCCAATCATCCTTAGATACGGGGGTGGCGTCAGAGGACTGGAGAATTGCAAATGTTACAACCTTGTTCAAAAAGGTGCAAGGATAAACCCCTCAACTATAGGCCAATCAGTTTAACCTCGGTAGTGGGGAACCTTTTAGAAACGATAATCCGGGACAAAATTAACAGTCACTTAGACAAGTGTGGATTAATTAAGCAAACCCAGTATGGATTTGTTAAAGGCAAATTGTGTTTAACTAACTTGATTGAGTTTTTTGATGAGGTAACAGGGAGGGTCGGGTGAGGGCAATCATTCAAAATTTACGGCCCAGAAGGTGTCCATTCGGCCCATCGAGTCCGCGCCGCCGGAAAATGAGCCACCCAGCCTAATCGTACTTTTCAGCACTTGGTCCGTCGCCCTGTCGGTTACGGCACTTCTGGTGCCTATCCAGGTACTTTTTAAAATGTGATGAAGGTTTCTGCCTCTACCACCCTTTCCAGCAGTGAGTTCCAGATCCCTACCACCCTCTGGGTGAAATAATTTTTCCTCAGCTCCACTCTAATCCTTCTACCAATCACTTTAAATCTATGCCCACTGGTTATTGACCTCTCTGCTGAGGGAAATAGCTCCACCCTATCCAGGCCCCTCATAATTTTGTAAAACTCAATTGAATCACTCCTCAGCCTCCTCTGTTCCAAAGAAAACAATCCCAGCCTATCCAATCTTTCCTCATAGCTAAAATTCTCCAGTTCTGGCAACATCCTCATAAATCTCCTCTGTACCCTCTCTAGTGCAATTACATCCTTCCTGTAATGTGGTGATCAGAACCACACACAGTATTCAAGCTGAGGCCAAACTAGTGTTTTAAAATGTTCGAGCATAATCTCCCTGCTCTTATATTCTATGCCTCGGCTAATACAGGAAAGTCTCCTGTTTGCCTTCTTAACCACCTTATCTACCTGTCCTGCTACCTTCTGGGATCTGTGAACATGCACTCCAAGGTCCCTCACTTCCTCTGCACCTCGCAGTATCCTACCAATTATTGTGTATTCCCTTGCCTTGTTTGCCCTCCCCAAATGCATTTCCTCACACTTCTCCAGATTGAATTTCATTGCCACTTTTCTGCTCACCTGACCAGTCCATTGATATCTTCTTGCAGTCTACAGCTTTCCTCCTCACTATCAACCACACGGCCAATTTTTGTATCATCTGCAAACTTCTTAATCATGTCCTCTACATTCAAGTCTAAATCATTAATATATACCACAAAAAGCAAGGGACCTAGTACTGAGCCTTGCGGGACTCCACTGGAAACAGACTTCCAGTCACAAAAACACCTGTCAACCATTACCCTTTGCTTCCTGCCACTGAGCCAATTTTGGATCCAACTTGCCACTTTCCCTTGGATCCCATGGGCTTGTACTTTTTGACCAGTCTGCCACATGAGACCTTGTCAAAAGCCTTGCTAAAATCCACGTAGACTACATCAAACACACTACCCTTATCGACTCTCCTTGTTACCTCGTCAAAAAATTCAAATGAAGTTAGTCAGACACAACCTTCCCTTAACAAATCCATGCTGACTGTCCTTGATTAATCCGTGCCTTTCTAAGTGACAGTTTATCCTGTCCTTCAGAATTGATTCCAATAATTTGCCCACCACCGAGGTTAGACTGACTGGCCTATAATTACTCAGTCTATCCCTCTCTCCCTTTTTAAACAACGATACAACATTAGCAGTCCTCCAATCCTCCGGCACCACGCCTGTAGCCAGGGAGGATCAGAAAATGATGGTTAGAGCCTGTGCAATTTCCTCCCTTGCTTCTTTTAACAGCCTGGGATACATTTCATCCGGGCCTGGTGATTTATCTACTTTCAAAGATGCTAATCTCCTTAATACTTCCTCTCTCACCATGTTTATCCCATCCAATATTTCACAGTCCTCCTCCTCAACTACAATCTCTGCATCGTCCCTCTCTTTTGTGAAGACAGACGCAAAGCATTCATTAAGAACCAAACCAACATCTTCTGCCTCCACACATAGGATTCCTTTCTGGTCTTGACTGGCCCTACTCTTTGCTTAGTTATCCTCTTGCTCTTTCTGTATTTATAAAACATCTTTGGGTTTTCCTTGATTTTACTTGCCAATATATTTTCATGCCCTCTCTTTGCTTTCCTAATTTCCTTTTTAATTTCACCCCTGCAATTTCTATACTCCTCTATGCTTTCTGTAGTATTGAGTTCTCAGTGTCTGACATAAGCTTTCCTTTTTTCCCTTATCTTACCCTGTATGCTCTTTGACATCCAGGAGGCTCTAGATTTGGCAGTCCCACCCTTTTTCTTTGTGGGAACATGTTCACTCTGAACCCTTGCCTCCCACTGCTCTGACAAGTAGCTACCTTCAAGTAGCTGTTTCCGGTCCATTTTTGCTAAATCACTTCTCAGCTTAATAAAACTGGCCTTTCCCCAATTGAGAACTCCTGTTCTAGCTTTGTCCTTCTCCATAACTATATTAAATCTAACTGAATTATGATCACTACCACTAAAATACTCTCCCACTGCTACTCCTTCCACCTGCCCAGCTTAACTTCCTAAAACGAAATCCAGACCTGCACCCCTCCCACTCTTATTGGGCTTGCTACGTACTGGCTGGAAAAGTTCTCCTAAATGCAATTGAAGAATTCTGTGCCCTCTATATCCTTTACACTGTTTGTATCCCAGTTAGTATTGGGGTAGTTGTAATCCCCTACTATTACTGCCCTATTGTTTTTGCACTTCTCAGAAATTTGCCTACATATTTGCTCTTCCATCTCCCTCTGACTGTTTGGGGGTCTACAGTACACTCCCAGTAATGTGACTGCCCCTTTTTTGTTCCTTAGCTCAACCCATATGGCCTCATTTGATAATCCTTCCAACATATCATCCCTCCTCACAACTGTAATTGTTTCTTTAACCAAAACTGCCACCCATCCCTCCTTTTTTTAATCCCTCTCTTTATCTCGTTTGAAAACCCTGTAACCAGGAACGTTGAGCTGACATTCCTGCCCCTCTTTAAGCCATGTTTCTGTAATAGCTAAGATATGATACTTCCACCTGTCTATCTGTGCCCTCAGCTCATCTGTCGTATTCACTATACTCCTTGGATTGAGGTATATATCTTTAAGCACTGTCAATCTCCTTTGCAGTTTATTTTCTAACCTTTGTTTCTTCTGCCTTCCATTTCCAGTTCTGCTTTTCTCCCATCTGAATCTACATTCAGGTTCCCATCCCCCTGCCGAGCTAGTTTGAACCGTCCCCGCAACAGCACTAGCAAACCTCCCCGCAAGGATATTGGTCCCGGCCCTATTGAGGTGAACCCATCCGGCTTGTACAGGTCCCACCTCCCCCAGAACCGGTCCCAATGGCCCAGGAATCTAAAGCCTTCCCTCCTCCTCCATCTCTCCAGCCATGTATTCATCTGTTCCATCTTCCTATTTCTATGCTCACTAGCACGTGGCACTGGAGTAATCTGGAGATTACTACCTTTGAGGTCCTGCTTATTAATTCCTTTCGTAGCCCCTTAAAATCTGCCTGCAGGATCTCATCCCTGTTTCTACCTATGTCATTGGTACCGATATGGACCACAACTTCTGGCTGTTCACCCTCCGCCTCAGAATGTTCTGCAGCCATTCAGTGACATCCTTGACCCTGGCTCCAAAGAGGCAATATACCATCCTGGAATCATGTCTGCGGCCGCAGAAACGCCTGTCGATTCCCCTAATTATTGAATCCCTTATCACTATCCCTCTCTGAACCCTTCTCCTCCCCCCCGTACAGCCATCCATGGTGCTTTAGACTTGGCTCTAGCTGCACTCCCAAATGTGGTTGATGTGGTGTATGGAGACTTCCAAAAGGCGTTTGATAAAGTGCCACATAATAGGCTTGTCATCAAAGTTGAAGCCCATGGAATAAAAGGGGCAGTGGCAGCATGGATACAAAATTGGCTAAGTGACAGGAAACAGAGTAGTGGTGAACGGTTGTTTTTCGGACTAGGGGGAGGTATACAGTGGTGTTCCCCAGGGGTCGGTACTAGGACCATTGCTTTTCTTGATATAAGTTAATGCCTTGGACTTGGGTGTACAGGGCACAATTTTAAAATTTGCAGATGACACAAACCTTGGAAGGGTAGTGAACAGTGAGGAGGATAGTGACAGACTTCAAGAGGACATAGACAGGCTGGTGGAATGGGCGGACACGTGGCAGATTAAATTTAACGCAGAAAAGTGTGAAGTGATACATTTTGGTAGGAAGAACGAGGAGAGGCAATATAAACTAAAGGGTACAATTCTAAAAGGGGTGCAGGAACAGAGAGATCTGGAGGAATATGTGCACAAATTGTTGAAAGTGGCAGGGCAGGTTGAGAAAGTGGTTAAAAAAGCATACGGAGTCCTGGGCTTTATAAATAGAGGCATCAAGTACAAAAGCAAGGAGGTTTTGACGAACCGTTGTACAACACTGGTTCCGCCACAACTGGAGTATTGTGTCCAATTCTGGGTACCGCACTTTAGGAACGATGTGAAGGCCTTTTAGAGGGTGCAGAAGAGATTTACTAGAATAGTTCCAGGGATTGAGGGACTTCAGTTATGTGGATAGACTGGAGAAGCAGGGGTTGTTCTCCTTAGAGCAGAGAAGGTTGAGAGGAGATTTGATAGAAGTATTCAAAATCATGAAGGGTCCAGACAGAGTAGATAGAGAGATACTGTTCCCATTGGCAGAAGGGTCAAAAACCAGAGGACATAGATTTATGGTGTTTGGCAAAAGAACCAAAGGCGAAATGAAGAAAAACTTTTTTACACAGCGAGTGGTTAGGATCTGGAATGCACTGCCTGAGGGGGTGGTGGAGGCAGATTCAATCATGGCTTTCAAAAGGGAATTGAAATACTTGAAGGGAAAAAAATTTGCAGGGCCATGGAGATAGGGCAGGAGAATGGGACTAGCTGGATTGCTCTTGCAGAGAGCGGCACGGACTCGACTGGCCAAATGGCCCCCTTCCATGCTGTAACCATTCTACGATTCTTTACCTCTGCAATTTCTACCCTTATTTCCCTCAGCAACCTGGGATTCATCCTATCCGGACCAGTTGACTTATCTACTTTAAGTCCAGGCGTACTTTCTAGTACCTCCTCTTTATCAATTTTTAGCCCATCCAGTTTCTCAATTACCTCCTCTTTTACTGTGACTTTGGCAGCATCTTCCTCCTTGGTAAAGACAGATGCAATGTACTCATTTAGTGCCTCAGCCATGCCCTCTGCCTCCATGCGGATAACTCCTTTCTGGTACCTATTCAGCCCCACCTCTCCACTTTCTAACCGTTTACTACTTATTTGCCTATCGGAGACTTTTGGATTCCCTTTTATGTAAGCCACCAGTCTACTCTCATACGCTCTATTTGCCCCTCTTATTTCCTTTTTCATGTCTCCTCTGTACGTTCTATATTCAGCCTTGTTCTCATTTGCATTATCAACTTGACATCGGTCATATGCCCCCTTTTCTGCTTCATCTTAATCTCTATCTCTATCTCTTTCGTCATCCATGGAGCGCTGGTTTTGGTCCCCCTACCTTTCCCCCTTGTGGGAACGTATCTAGACTCCATCTCCTCTTTAAAGGCCGCCCATTGTTCGATTATAGTTTTGCCTGCCAATCTTTGATTCCAATTTCCCCGGGCCAGATCTGTTCTCATCCCACTGAAATTGGCCCTGCTCCATTTAAGCATTTTTACTCCAGATTGCTCCTTGTCCTTTTCCATAATTAATTGAAACTTTGTGGGAGAAGTGGGAAAAAGGGTTGTCCGACATCCAGTATTGGATGGGCAGAAATTTACTCCAATTAAATATTGGGAAGGCCGAAGCCACTGTCTTCTGTCCTTACCACAAACTCCATTCCTTGGCAACCAAGTCCATCCCCCTCCCTGGCCACTGTCTGAGGCTGAACCATTCTGTTCGCAACTTCAGCATCCTATTTGACCCCGAGCTGACCTTTCAACCCCCCTTATGTTTCTTATGTTCTTAAGGCCTTAGAGAGGGTGCAGAAGAGATTTACTAGATGGTACCAGGGATGAGGGATTTCAGTTATGTGGAGAGACTACAGAAGCTGGGGTTGTACTCCTTAGATCAGAGAAGTTAAGAGGGGATCTGATAGAGGTGTTCAAAATCATGAACAGTTTTGATAGAGTAAATAAGGAGAAACTGTTTCCAGTGGCAGAAGGTAACTAGACGATACAGATTTAAGGTGATTGGCAAAAGAACCAGAGGCGACATGAGGAAACATTTTTTTTCGCAGCGAATTGTTATGATTTGGAATGCACTGCCTGAAACGGTGGCGGTGACAGACTCAATAGCAACTTTCAAAAGAGGATTTAATTTCCAACAACGTTCACCTGAGGAAGGAGGAAGCCTCCGAAAGCTTGTGAATTTAAAATAAAATTGCTGGACTATAACTTGGTGTTGTAAAATTGTTTACAACTTTCAAAAGGGAATTGGATAAATACATGAAGGGAAAAAAATTACAGGACTGTGGAGAAGGTACAGGGGAGTGGGACTAATTAGATAGCTCTTTCAAAGAGCCAGCGCAGGCACGATGGGCCGAATGGCCTCCTCTGTGCTGTACCATGCTACGATCACTGTTCCCTAAATGTTCCCTCACTGACACTTGCTCCACTTGAGCCATTTCATTATCCAGAACTAGATCCAGCAATGCCTCCTTCCTCACTGGGCCGGAAACATACTGATCAAGAAAGTTCTCCTGAACACACTACAGAAATTCCTCCCCCTCTTTGCCCTTTGCACTATTACTCTCCCAGTCTACACTAGGATAGTTGAAGTCCCCCATTATGATGATTCTATATAGTTCTAGCACTTGGGGTTGTTCTCCTTCGAACAGAGAAGGTTAAAGGGAGATTTGACAGAGGTGTTCAAAATCATCAATGGTTTTGACAGAGTAAATAAGGAGAAACCGTTTCCGGTAGCAGGAGGGTCAGTAACCACAGAACACAGATATAAGGTGATCGGCAAAAGAGCCAGGGGCGAGATGAGGAAACATTTTTTACACAGCGAATTATGATTTTGAATGCACTGCCCGAAAGGGTTGTGGAAACAGATTCAATAGTAACTTTCAAAGGGGAATTGGATATGTACTTGAAGGGAAAAAAATTACAGGGCTATGGGGAAGAGAGCAGGGGAATGGGGCTAATTGGATAGCTCTTTCAAAGAACCTACACGATGGGCTGAATGAACTCCTCTTGTGCCATACGTACTATGATATGATAAAGCAAGCACCCGAGAAGGTGGAGGAAACGCAGTTGATGAATGGCGAGATAGCTGCAGGGCCCAAGAGGAACAATCACAAAATCGAAGAGGAAAACTGCATCGACGGATCAAGCAAGAAGGATTCGGGTTGACCAGTGAACATTAATGGGGAAAATCACGTGAGCAGAAAAAAAGTTGAGGTAATGGAGAATTGCTCGGCAAAGGAGGAAGTTGCAGACCGGGATCTCCTAGAGCCCAAGAAGCCTTCTTAGGGAACAGCATCAAAATTTGAGGAAGATTCTTCGAATAGTTCCATAGACATCAAGCTCTCCGCCTAGGCAAAGCCTTGAAAAAAAAAGACAAATTTCACCGAAGTAGTTGGGGAATTTACAGTCAAGGTTCTCCTCAATGGCACAAGAGCATCCCCGAGGCAACAGGCACCGGAGAAGACTTGAGGAAGAAGCACCCCAGGAAGTCGAGCAGGCGGAGGAGAAAACGGAGACTGAACCCAGTGGAGTAAGATGCTTAAGGAGGTCATTGAGAATATCCAAACTCAGTGAAAGTGACAGAGAACCAGGAGACAAAAGGCAAATTTAAAAAGAAAAAAGAACTGAGGGGTTTGCGGCCATCTAAGATGAAGCGAAGCCCATCAAAAGTGAAAAGGCCAAAGGGTGTCCATGTCTTCAAAAATCCTAGTTTCTCCAAGAAAGAAAAAAAAGAATTTAAGGGCAAGGAGAAGCCAATGGGAGAAAAGCACAAAGAGGAAAAACACAAGGAGAAAAAGTCCAAAGCTATAACAGCAACAGAGGTTGTTAAGCAATGGAAAGAGAAGAAAAAGAAGCCTGCTCCAGACCAGGAAGCAGTCCAGGTAGATACTCCTCCTTCCCTCAGGCCTATCTTTGGTGGTCCATTGGTTGAGGCTGCTGAGGACTAGGCTATATGATGGGATCCAGCTGCCAGCAGTTTTTTTTTGAGAGTGCACTGACTACATGGAGAATTTATGGCATGAAGTGTGTTGGCATTTATAGGGTGTCAGGTACCATATCAAAAGTTGACCAGCTGAAAGTTGTGTATGATCGTGAAGGGTCTCCCAATCTGGAGGATTATGATGCAAATATGGTGGCCAACCCATTGTAACAATAACTCTGTGAGGTGCCTGAAAATGTTCTTACCAAAGAATTCATGGTGCAGTTTGAGGATGCATGTGGAAAAGGCACAGAGGCTGAAAAGGTCCAGGAATGCCAGTGTCTACGAAAGGAAAAGAAAGAGGGTGGCTAAGGCAAATGTAGGTCCCTTAGAGGATGAGACCGGGAAATTAATGGTGGGAAATGGTGGGAAACATGGAGATGGCAAAAATGCCGAACAAATATTTTGTTTCAGTCTTTACGGTAGAGGACACTAAGAATATCCCATCACTGGACAAACAGGGGGCTCTGGGGGGGGGGGGGGGGGGGGGGGGGGGGGGGGGAGGAGCTAAATACGATTAAAATCACTAAGGAATTGGTGCTCAGTAAATTAATGGGACTCAAGGCAGATAAATCCCCTGGACCTGATGGCTTACATCTTAGGGTCTTGAGGGAAGTGGCAGTAGGGATTGTGGATGCTTTGGTAATAATTTTCCAAAATTCTCTGGACTCGACAAAGGTCCCGGCAGATTGGAAAACTGCTAATGTAACACCCTTTTTTAAAAAGGGTAGTAGGCAGAAGGCTGGAAATTATAGACCAGTTAGCCTAACATCTGTGGTGGGTAACATTTTGGAGTCTATTATTAAGGAGACATTTGGATAAACATAATTTAATATGACAAAGTCAGCATGGATTTATGAAGGGGAAGTCATGTCTGACAAATTTGCTTGAGTTCTTTGAGGACATAACGTGCAGGGTGGATAAAGGGGAACCAGTGGACGTAGTGTATTTAGACTTCCAGAAGGCATTCGACAAGGTGCCACATAAAAGATTATTGCTCAAGATAAAGAATCACTGGATTGGGGGTAATATTCTGGCATGGGTGGAGGATTAGTTATCTAACAGGAAGCAGAGAGTTGGGATAAATGGTTCATTCTCGGACTGGCAACCTGTAGCCAGTGGTGTTCCGCAGGGGTCGGTGCTGGGTCCCCAACTCTTTACAATCTATAACGATTTGGAGGAGGGGACAGAGTGTAACATATCAAAGTTTGCAGATGATACAAAGATGGGAGGGAAAGTAGAGAGTGAGGAGGACATAAAAAACCTACAAGGGGATATAGACAGGCTGGGTGAGTGGGCGGAAATTTGGCAGATGCAATACAATATTGGAAAATGTGAGGTTATGAACTTTGGCAGGAAAAATCAGAGAGCAAGTTATTATCTTAACGGCGAGAAACTGGAAAGTACTGCAGTACGAAGGGATCTGGGGGTCCTAGTGCAAGAAAATCAAAAAGTTAATATGCAGGTGCAGCAGGTGATCAAGAAGGCCAACGGAATGTTGGCTTTTATTGCTAGGGGGATAGAATATAAAAACAGGGAGGTATTGCTGCAGTTATATAAGGTATTGGTGAGACCGCACCTGGAATACTGCATACAGTTTTGGTCTCCATACTTAAGAAAAGATATACTTGCTCTCGAGGCAGTACAAAGAAGGTTCACTCGGTTAATCCCGGGGATGAGGGGGCGGACATATGAGGAGAGGTTGAGTAGATTGGGACTCTACTCATTGGAGTTCAAAAGAACGAGAGGCGATCTTATTGAAACATATAAGATTGTGAAGGGGCTTGATCGGGTGGATGCAGTAAAGATGTTCCCAAGGATGGGTGAAACTAGAACGAGGGGGCATAATCTTTCAAAACTGAGATGAGGAGAAACTTCTTCACTCAGAGGGTAGTAGGTCTGTGGAATTTGCTGCCCCAGGAAGCTGTGGAAGCTACATCATTAAATAAATTTAAAACGGAAATAGACAGTTTCCTCGAAGTAAAGGGAATTAGGGGTTACGGGGAGCGGGCAGGAAATTGGACATGAGTTTAGATTTGAGGTTAGGATCAGATCAGCCATGATCTTATTGAATGGCGGAGCAGGCTCGAGGGGCCGATTGGCCTACTCCTGCTCCTATTTCTTATGTTCTTATTAGCCAATTACCTCCACTTTTCTTGACTTATCATCCATACGGACCCATGTCATTGAAAAAGTGAAACAAAAATAAATATCCAGAATATTTCCATTGTTCTTGGCCCTACTGTTCAGATCAGTAATCATGTACTGTACTTGTTTTTCACTCAGAGCTGTTTGGGGAAATCGAGCTGAAGCCAGTAGTGAAACTGTTTCGTTGGTCTAATGTGGCAACAATGCCAGCCTTGCCTGAGACATCAGAGCATTAAGGAAGAAATTCAGCAGCAGGAATTTCTGTAGAATTGCTTGCACAGAGACCTGCAAGCGGCTTAAAGGAGTTATCCAAAGAGGAGAGGTGGTGGGAGGTGCAGCAAATTTTAAAACCACTAAAGCGCAAACCACATGAAGCAAAAAGACAGGAATGTGAAACAAAGCTTGCATCGGTTGTTACTGATAGCGTGAGTGCCGTAGGAGGAACTTACCAATGCCTTGTAAGCACCCCATAGCTGCATGTTATGGCCTGCTGTTGGAATAAGGAGCAGTATGGGACTGCAACAGTTGAAGGACATTATCAGAAACTTTCTCAGGCTTTTACTGCCCTGACTATGCAGACACCCTACCATTCAGAAGAAATGAGGCAATGAAGGTGGATGGGGCAAATGGTATTGGCGCACTAAAGCTTCAGAAATTGGAGCCTTACCTCAAGATGAAGCTGCTGATAAAGAGGCATTATGAGGGTACAAGTGGCAAACTCAACTACCTGTGTGGAGCAGTATTTGTAAAGATTCAGCAGAAGCTACCTTGAGGTTTAGACAGGAAGACAACTGAAAGCAGCGCCTCATTTGACGATGCTGCAGACAGAATCATAAACTGTTATATCAGCAAATCCGGATGCTTCCCCCTTCTGGATGGAGAGAAGATCGCAACTTTAATTATGACATTTCTAAAGGAGCTTCTTGCCAAGGCAGATTTGTGGACTTGCAGATAGCAGTGGTGCAGACTGCCGATGCAAATGGAAGGTCCACAAGATACATCGAAGGGGTGGTGGAGGCACGAAGGTACTATTTATTAGGGAGAATCTTCTAGCTGGTATCGGATCAGGCCCCCTTAAGTGGATGTGGGCAAATAAGGCAAAGAATGCCGGATTACACGTTGGTTTTTGTCCCTCCAACCACATGCCTTTATTTCAATTGAGCCAAGAGCCGGGTCAGCACACAGGAATACGGATGCTCTCTCTCGAATGTCGTGCCTTGCGTCATCGCTTAAGCTCCTGGGTCTTTGTTGGCGGGCGTTGGTGGTGAGAGTAACGATATGTAAGCCATAGGATGGTGAAAGCTCTGTATCCGAGATAGGGACACCACTTTAAGAAGTTATATAAAAGGCAGTGTAGCTTTGTTGACCTTAACTGCCTTTAATCAGGAACAACTTCCGGCCTGTAAGAATAAAAGGCTGGGAAATGGTTCAGTTGAGAGAGGAAGGAACTGAGAGGGATAAGACACAGGCTGGGAAGTAATACCTATCACTGCTTCGTCCATCACTGAAAGTGAAGACCCCACATGGGTGAATAAAGCTCACTCGTTCCAAGATCTGTTCTGCATGTCTACTTGACCACCGGCTCCTCGGCCTGTATCAGCTTGTTACAGTGCTACATTTGTTTTTTCTTGGGATCTGGGCAACGTTGCCAAGGCAGCATTTACTGCCCATCCTTAGTTGCTCTCAGGGCATTAAGCATCAACCACCTAGTGTGGGACTGGAGTCATGTGTAGGTTAGACTGGATAAGGGTGCCAAGTTTTCATCCCTGAAGGACGTTAGTCAGCTTGTTGTGTTTTAAGGAGAATCCAGCAGCATTCATGGTCATTTTTTCTAGTACTAGCACACAAACGATCAGATTTATTGAATTCAATTTTACAACTTGCCACAGTGGAATATGAACTCATAACTGCTTGGCTACTTACCATCCCCACCCAATCATTTAGCTCATATATCAGTATTCGGCAGTGGCTCAAAATGGACAGTAAAATCAGCAGGTTTCTGTTCTCGACTGTTATGCAATGATTCCTGCTGGAAAGGTTTTGTGTCGTAAGTCAGAGGAGGACAACGTCCAGTTTGACTGTGATGCACTTGTGGTCTAATAGCCTGCCAACAGTCACTGTCTACAATTCGTACATGTAGAATGTCAACTCTGGCAGGGTGTCAGAGTACGGTGGAACCATACCCTAACAGGAGTCAGGGTCTTAAGAGGAGAAAACCAGGGCAAACCAACAAAAATCACATCCAATGACACTTACATTTATTACTCCCGGACAGTTGGGGCCAATAAGGCGAGTCTTGTTCTGACGAAGTAGTCGATGTTTCACCCGTACCATATCCTGTTGAGGAATTCCTTCTGTAATGCAGACCACCAGCGGCAACTCAGCGTCAATCGCTTCAAGGATGGCAGCAGCAGCAAATGGGGGAGGGACGTAGATAACAGATGCATCAGCTCCTGTGCTTTCTTTGGCCTAAAAGTACAGACATTGGAGGAGTTTATTCTTTGCAGGGCTTCAGACAGTTGGGGTCATTAGCCCGTTCTGTTCTGATTAAATATGCTGCAACAGAGGACTGGAGGATTGCAAATGTTACACCCTTACTCAAAAAAGGGGAGAGGGATAAACTTGGTAACTACAGGCCAGTTAGTCTGACGTCAGTGATGGGAAAACCGCTTGAGACCACTGTCAAGGACAAAATTAATTCTCACTTGGAGAAGCATAGGTTAATAAGGGACAGCCAGCATGGATCTGTTAAAGGCAAATCAAAACTAACTAACTGAGTTCTTTGATGAAGCAACAAGGGAGGGTTCAAGAAGGTAGTGCAGTGGATGTGGTACATCCAAAGCTAGAGTTCCCTCGATGACAAAAGAAAGAGGTGAAAATAAAACAGAAAAAGGAGGTTTATGACACATCAGGAACAGGATACAGTGGAAAACCAGACAGGAGAGAGAGAGAGAGAGAGAGAGCAGGGGAAAATTGAAAAGGATATAACGGCAGAGAGAATATGAGAAAAGATTAGCGGGTAAAATAAAAGAGAACCCAAAAATCTTTAATAAACATGTAAAAGGATAGTTACAGGGATGGTGGGGCCAATTAGAGACAAAGAAGAAAATCATCTTGTGAAGGCAAAGGGCATAACTGAGGAACTGAATTAGTACTTTGCATCCGTCTTCACAAAAGAAGAGGGTGCCTCTTCATATAGACTGGGCAAATCAAATTGGCAACGGTAGTTTGGAGGAAGAGTTCATGGCATGCATTTGAGATGGTTTCTAGAGCAATAAGTCATGGAAGCAACCAGGAAACAGGCTAATTTAGATCTTGTATTAAGTAATGAGACAGGGTTAATTAGTAATCTCACAGTAAGAGATCCTCTGGGGAAGAGTGATCATATGATAGAATTTCACATTGAGTTTGAGAGTGACGTACTTAAGTCAGAAACTAGGGTCTTAAACTTAAATAAAGCCAATTACACAGGTATGAGGAGTGAGTTGGCAAAGCTAGATTCGGAAAACAAATTCAAGGTATGACGGTTGAAAAGCAATGGCAAACATTTAAAGAAATATTTCAATATTCTCAACAAATATACATTCCATTGAGAAATAAAAACTCCACGAGAAAAGTGATCCATCCATGGCTAACTAAAGAAGTTAAGGATAGTATTAGATTAAAAGAAGAGGCCTATAATGTTGCCAAGAAGAAGAATAAGTCAGGATTGGGAGAGTTTTAGAAACCAGCAAAGGACAACCAAAAAATTGATGGAGAGAAAATAGAATATGAAAGTAAACTAGCAAGAAATATAAAAACAGATTGTGAGAGCTTCTACAAGTATGTAAAAAAGTGAGTAGCAAAAGTAAACGCTGGTCCCTAAGAGGCTGAGACAGGAGAAATTATAATGAGAAATCAAGAAATGGCAGATGCGTTAATCAAATATTTTGTATCTGTCTTCACAGTAGAACAAACAAAAAAGATACTGGAAATAGTGGGGAACCAAGGGTCTAAATGAGAGTGAGGAACTTAAAGTAATTAATATCAGTAGAGAAAAAGTACTTGAGAAACTAATGGGACTAAAAGCTGATAAATCCCCTGGACCTGATAGCCTACATCCAAGGGTTTTAAAGGAGGTGGCTGCAGAGATAATGGATGCATTGGTAGTGATCTTCCAAAATTCCCTACATTCTAGAACAGTCCCAGCAGATTGGAAGGTAGCAAATGTGACCTGGCTATTCAAGAAAGGAGGGAAGAGAGAAAACAAGGAACTACAGGCAAGTTAGCCTGACACCAGTCGTCGGGGAAAATGCTGGAATCCATTATTAAAAAAGTGGTAACAGGGCACTTAGAAAATCATAATATGATTAGGCAGAGTCAACATGGTTTTATATAAGGGAAATCATGTTTGACAAACCTATTAGAGTTTTTTGAGGATGTAACAAGCAGTGTAGATAAAGGGGAACCAGTGAATAACGTATATTTGAATTTTCAAAAGGCTTTTGATAAGGTGCCACATAAAAGGTTGTTACACAAGATAAAGGCTCACGGGGTTGGGGGTAACATATTAGCATGGATAGAGGATAGGTGAACGGACAGAAAATAGAGTAGGGATAAACGGGTCATTTTCAGGCTTGCAGTCTGTAACTAGTGGGGTGCTGCAAGGATCGGTGCTTGAGCCTCAGCTATTTACGATCTATATCAATGACTTAGATGAAGGAACCCAGTGTAATGTATCCAAGTTTGCTGACGATACAAAGCTAGGTGGGAAAGTAAGCTGTGAGGAGGACACACAGAGTCTGCGAAGGGATATAGACAGGTTAAGTGAATGGGCAAAAAGGTGGCAGATGGAATATAATGTGGGGAAATGTGAGGTTATTCATTTTGGTAGGAAGAATAGAAAAACAGAATTTTTTTTAAATGGTGAGAAACTATTAAATGTTGGTTTTCAGAGACCCTTAGGTGTCCTCATACAAGAAACATAAAAAGCTAGCATGCGGGTACAGCAAGCAATTCAGAAAGCAAATTTTGGCCTTTATTGCAAGGGGATTAGAGTACAAAATTAAGGAATTCTTACTACAATTGTACAGGGCTTTGGCGAGACCTCACCTGGAGTACGGTGTACAGTTTTGGTCTCCTTATCGAATATTTGTCTTAGAGACGGTGCAGCGAAGGTTCACTAGATTAATTTGTGGGATGAGAGGATTGTCCAATGAAGAGAGGTTGAGTAGAACGAGCCTATACTCTCTGGAGTTTAGAAGAATGAGAGGTGATCTCATTGAAACATATGAGATTATGAGGGGGCTTGACAGGGTAGATGCTGAGAGGTTGTTTCCCATGGCTGGAGAGTCAAGAACTAAGGGACATAGTCGCAGGATAAGGGGTCGGCCATTTAAGACTGAAACGAGGGGGAATTTCTTCACTCAGAGGGTTGTGAATCTTTGGAATTCTCTAACCCTGTGGTTGCTGAGTCATTGAATATATTCAAGGCTGAGATAGTCACATTTCTGGACTCCAGGGGAATCAAGGGATATGGGGATTGGGCAGGTAAGTGGAGTTGAGGTCGAAGATCAACCATGATCTGACCGAATGGCAGACCAGGCTCGAGGGGCCATGTGGCCTACTCCTGCTGGTTAAGGAAACAGTTAGAGTTGTGAGGAGGGATGATATTTTAGAAGGAGCATCAAATGAAGCCTTATGGGTTGAGCTAAAGAACAAAAAAGGGGCAGTCACACTGCTGGGAGCATACTATAGACCCCCAAACAGTCAGAGGGAGATAGAGGAGCAAATATGTAGGCAAATTTCTGAGAAATGCATAAATAGGGCAGTAATAGTAGGGGATTTCAACTACCCAAATATTAACTGGGATACAAACAGTGTGAATGGTACAGGAGGCGTAGAATTCTTAAATTGCATACAGGAGAACTTTTTTGGCCAGTATATAACAAGCCCAACAAGAGGTGGGGGGCGGGGAGGGGGGGGGGGGGGGGGCAGTTCTGGATTTAGTTCCAGGAAATGAAGAGGGGCAGGTGGAAGAAGCAGCAGTGGGAGAGCATTTTGGTGGTAGTGATCATAATACAGTTAGTTTTAGCATAGTTATGGAAAAGGACAAAGACAGAGCAAGAGTTAAAGTTTTCAATTCAGGAAAGGCCAATTTTACTAAACTGAGAAGTGATTTAGCAGAAGTAAACTGGAAACAGCTACTTGAAGGTAAATCAGTGTCAGAGCAGTGGGAGACATTCAAAGGGTTGATTTAAGGGGTTCAGGGTAAACATGTTCCCACAAAGAAAAAGGGAGGGGCTGCCAAATCTAGAGCCTCCTGGATGTCAAGAAGCATTCAGGGTAAGATAAGGCAGAAAAAGAAAGCCTATGAGACACACCGGGAACTCAATACTACGGAAAGCTTAGAGGAGTATACAAAGTGCAGAGGTGAAGTTAAAAAGGAAATTAGGAAAGCAAAGAGAGGGCATGAAAAATTATTAGCAGGTAAAATCAAAGAAAACCCAAAGATGTTTTATAAATACATTAAGAGCAAGAGGATAACTAAGGAAAGAGTTGGGCCGATTAGACCAAAAAGGTAAACTATGTACGGAGGTGGAAGATGTGGGTATGGTTCTTAATGAATACTTTGCATCGGTCTTCACAAAGGAGAGGGATGATGCAGTGTTTGAAGTTAAAGAGGAGGAGTGTAAAATATTGGATGGGATAAACCTAGTGAGAGAGGAAGTATTAAGGGGATTAGCATCTTTGAAAGTGGATAAATCACCAGGGCCGTATGAAATGTATCCCAGGCTGTTAAAAGAAGCCAGGCAGGAAACAGCGGAGGCTTTAACAATCATTTTCCAAACTTCACTGGATACAGGCGTAGTGCCGGAGGATTGGAGGACTGCTAACGTCGTACCGTTGTTTAAAAAGGGAGTGAAGGACAGACCGAGTAATTACAGGCCAGTCAGCCTAACCTCGGTGGTGGGCAAATTATTGGAATCAGTTCTGAGGGATAGGATAAACCGTCACTTAGAAAGGCGCGGACTAATCAAGGACAGTCAGCACGGATTTGTTAAGGGGAGGTCGTGTCTGACTAACTTGATTGAATTTTTCGAGGTGACGACAAGGAGGATCGATGAGGGTAGCGCAATTGATGTAGTCCACATGGATTTTAGCAAGGCTTTTGACAAGGTCCCACATGGCAGATTGATCAAAAAAGTGAAGGCCCATGGGATCCAAGGGAATGTGGCAAATTGGATCCAAAATTGGCTCAGTGGCAGGAAGCAAAGGGTAATGGTCGACGGGTGTTTTTGCGACTGGAAGGCTGTTTCCAGTGGGGTGCCGCAGGGCTCGGTACGAGGTCTTTTGCTTTTTGTGGTATACATTAATGATTTGGACTTAAACGTAGGGGGCATGATTAAGAAATTTGCGGATGACACAAAGATAGGCCGTGTGGTTGATCGTTAGGAGGAAAGCTGTAGACTGCAGGAAAATATCAATGGACTGGTCAGATGGGCAGAAAAGTGACAAATGGAGTTCAATCCGGAGAAGTGTGAGGTAATGGGGAGAGCAAACAAGGCAAGGGAATACACAATAAATGGGAGGATACTGAGAGGTGTAGAGAAAGTGAGGGACCTTGGAGTGCATGTCCACAGATCCCTGAAGGTAGCAGGACAGGTAGATAAGGTGGTTAAGAAGGCATATAGAATGCTTTCCTTCATTAGCCAAGGCATAGAATATGAAAGCAGGGACGTTATGCTGGATCTGTATAAAACACTAGTTCGGCCACAACTTGAGTACTGCGCACAGTTCTGGTCACCACATTACAGGAAGGATGTAATTGGACTAGAGTGGGTCCAGAGGAGATTAACAAGGATGTTGCCAGGACTGGAGAATTTTAGCTATGATGACAGATTGGATAGGCTGAGGTTGTTTTCCTTGGAACAGAGGAGGCTGAGGGGTGATTTGATTGAGGTATACAAAATTATGAGGGCCTAGATAGAGTGATAGGAAGGACCTATTTCCCTTAGCGGAGGGGTCAATAACCAGGGGGCATAGATTTAAAGTGATTGGTAGAAGGATTAGAGCGGAAATGAGGAAATTTTTTTCATCCAAAGGATGGTGGGGGTCTGGAACTCACTGCTTGACAGGGTGCTAGAAGCAGAAACCCTCAACTCATTTAAAAAATACCTGGATGTGCACCTGAAGAGCCGTGATCTGCAGGGCAACGGACCAAATGCGGGAAAGTGGGATTAGGCTGGGTGGCTCGTTTCTCAGCCGGCACGGACACAATGGGCCAAATGGCCTCCTTCTGTGCTGTGCTGTATCATTCTATGACTCCATAAAGGGAGCCTCGAGAGAAAATGGAAGGTAGAAACCAGTCGTAGTCGCTCTAGTAGGTATCACTTCAACTGACTGAAGAAGTGTTAGGCAGCCAATGCCTTCAATTGGGAAACATACACGGGATGCAATGGGGTTATAGTGGAGAACATAAACAAAAAAAAAGCCTCTATAATATTTCAGTACAAAATGATCCACAATTTTTAAAAACTACTGTGCAACAGGAGAGTCCGAGAGGTGAGCACAGTATAAAAGGAGAGACCGAGAGCGGGAGGAGAGTCTGAGAGTCTAAGGGAAGTCATGGCAGCACAGCTCACACCCGTGATATGCTCCTCCTGCACTATGTGGGAAGTCATGGACACTACCAGTTTCCCTGGCGACCATGTGTGCAGGAAGTGTGTCCAGCTGCAGCTACTGGCCAACCGTATTTCGAAGCTGGAGCTGCGGGAATTCACTATGGAGCATCTGCGATGCTGAGACTATCGTGGATAGCACGTTCAGTGAGGTGGTCACACCGCAGGCAAAAAGGTAATGGGTGACCGCCAGGCAGAGTAAAAGGACTAGGCAGGTAGAGCAGGAGTCCCCTGGGGCCATCTCCCTCTCAAACAGATATTCTGCTTTAGATACTGTTGGGGGAGATGGCTTATCAGGGGAATGCAGCAAGAGCCAGGTTCGGGGCACCACTGGTGGCTCTGCTGCACAGGAGGGGAGGAAGAAAAGTGGCAGGGCTATAGTGATAGGGGATTCAATTGTAAGGGGAACAGATAGGCGTTTCTGTGGCCGCAAACGTGACTCCAGGATGGTATGTTGCCTCCCTGGTGCGAGGGTCAAGGATGTCACGGAGCGGCTGCAGGGCATTCTGGAGGGGGAGGGTGAACAGCCAGTAATCATGGTCCATATTGGTACCAACGACATAGGTTAAAAAAGGGATGAGGTCCTGCAAGGTGAATTTAAGGAGTTAGGAGATAAATTAAAAAACAGGACTTCAAAGGTAGTGATCTCAGGATTACTACCGGTGCCACGTGCTAGTGAGTATAGGAACAGGAGAATAGACAGGATGAATGCGTGGCTGCAGGGATGGTGTAGGAGGGAGGGATTTAGATTCCTGGGACATTGGGACCGGTTCTGGGGAAGGTGGGACCTGTACAAGCGTGACGGGTTACACCCGAGCAGGACCGGGACCAATGTCCTCGCGGGGGTGTTTGCTAGTGCTGTTGGGGAAGGTTTAAACTAGAGTGGCAGGGGGATGGGAACCTGAGTGGGGAGTCAGAAGGGAATAAAATTGAGAGCAGCAAGAGAGGGGAAGACCCAGGGGAAATCTACAATACAAATAGTACAAACAGTTGTTCAAGAACAAGTGAGAGGGAAAAGTGTAGAGCAGCGGAAAGAAAGTGTACCTTAGGCACGACAGATAAAATAAAAACTAGAAGGCGTAAGGCGATTAACCCAGCATCAAAGCTGTGGCAGGGGGTTGGGAACCTGAGCAGGGAGACAGAGGAAAGCGTGTCAGGAAGCGACAGAAGGTATGGAGTAAAAGGTAAAGTGTTAAAAAAGGAAAAAGCAGGAACTAAGTGTCACAAAACATATTTGAAAGTTCTTTATCTGAATGCACGTAGCATTCGGAACAAAATGGACGAGTTAACGGCACAAATAACTATGTATAGGTATGATCTTGTGGCCATTACAGAAACATGGCTGCAGAGTGACAACGACTGGGAATTAAATATGCCAGGGTATTTAACAATCAGGAAGGACAGGCAGGAAGGAAGGGGAGGTGGGATGGCTATGTTAATAAAGGAAGGAATCACTGTAATACAGAGAAATGATATTGGGACAAAGGATCAGGATAATGAAACAGTTTGGGTAGAGATAAGGAATAAGGGGAAAAAAACACTCGTGGGCGTAGTATATAGGCCTCCTAATAGTTGCAACTCTGCTGGAAGAAGTATTAATCAGGAAATAGTCGGGGCATGTAATAAGGGAACAGCTATAATTATGGGGGATTTTAACTATCATATTAACTGGACAAATCAAATTGGGCAGGGCAGCCTTGAGGAAGAGTTTATTGAGCGTATTAGGGATGGATTTCTTGAGCAGTATATAACTGATCCTACAAGGGGGCAAGCAACCTTGGACCTGGTCCTGTGTCATGAGCCAGGATTAATTAATAATGTCCTAGTTAAGGATCCCCTTGGAATGAGTGACCATAACATGATTACATTCCATATCCAATTAGAGGGTGAGAAGGTTGGGTCTCAAACAAGCGTACTGAGCTTGAATAAAGGAGACTATGATGGTATGAGAGCGGAATTGATTAAAGTGGACTGGGAAAATAGATTAAAGGGTAAGACGGTACATGAGCAGTGGTGTTCATTCAAGGAGATATTTTACAACTTTCAAAAAAAATATATTCCACTGAGGAAAAAAGGGTGTAAAAGAAACGACAGCCATCCGTGGCTAAGTAAAGAAATTAAGGATAGTATCCGACTAAAAACAAGGACATATAAGGTAGCCAAACTTAGTGGGAGGATAGAAGATTGGGAAGTCTTCAAAAGACAGCAAAAAGTAACCAAAGGATTGATTAAGAAAGGGAAGATAGATTATGAAAATAAATTAGCAAAACATATATAAAAACAGATAGCAAGAGTTTCTACAGTTATATAAAAAGAAAAAGGGTGGCTAAGGCAAACGTAGGACCCTTAGAGGATGAGACCGGGAAATTAATGGTGGGAAACATGGAGATGGCAAAAATGCTGAACAAATATTTTGTTTCAGTCTTTACGGTAGAGGACACTAAGAATATCCCAACACTGGACAAACAGGGGGCTTTAGGGGGGGAGGAGCTAAATACGATTAAAATCACTAAGGAATTAGTACTCAGTAAATTAATGGGACTCAAGGCGGATAAATCCCCTGGACCTGATGGCTTACATCCTAGGGTCTTGAGGGAAGTGGCAGTAGGGATTGTGGATGCTTTGGTAATAATTTTCCAAAATTCTCTGGACTCGACAAAGGTCCCAGCAAATAATGTAACACCCTTATTTAAAAAGGATAGTAGGCAGAAGGCTGGAAATTATAGACCAGTTAGCCTAACATCTGTGGTGGGTAACATTTGGAGTCTATTATTAAGGAGACAGTAGCAGAACATTTGGATAAACATAATTTAATAGGACAAAGTCAGCATGGCTTTACGAAGGGGAAGTCATGTCTGACAAATTTGCTTGAGTTCTTTGAGGACATAACGTACAGGGTGGATAAAGGGGAACCAGTGGACGTAGTGTATTTGGACTTCCAGAAGGCATTCGACAAGGTGCCACATAAAAGATTATTGCTCAAGATAAAGAATCACTGGATTGGGGGTAATATTCTGGCATGGGTGGAGGATTGGTTATCTAACAGGAAGCAGAGAGTTAGGATAAATGGTTCATTCTCGGACTGGCAACCAGTAGCCGATGGTGTTCCGCAGGGGTCGGTGCTGGGTCCCCAACTCTTTACAATCTATATTAACGATTTGGAGGAGGGGACCGAGTGTAACATGTCAAAGTTTGCAGATGATACAAAGATGGGAGGGAAAGTGGAGAGTGAGGAGGACATAAAAAACCTACAGGGGGATATAGACAGGCTGGGTGAGTGGGCGGAGATTTGGCAGATGCAATACAATATTGGAAAATGTGAGGTTATGCACTTTGGCAGGAAAAATCAGAGAGCAAGTTATTATCTTAAAGGCGAGAAACTGGAAAGTACTGCAGTACGAAGGGATCTGGGGGTCCTAGTGCAAGAAAATCAAAAAGTTAGTATGCAGGTGATCAAGAAGGCCAACGGAATGTTAGCTTTTATTGCTAGGGGGATAGAATATAAAAACAGGGGAGGTATTGCTGCAGTTATATAAGGTATTGGTGAGACCGCACCTGGAATACTGCATACAGTTTTGGTGTCCATACTTAAGAAAAGACATACTTGCTCTCGAGGCAGTACAAAGAAGGTTCACTCGGTTAATCCCGGGGATGAGGGGGTGGACATATGAGGAGAGGTTGAGTAGATTGGGACTCTACTCATTGGAGTTCAGAAGAATGAGAGGCGATCTTATTGAAACATATAAGATTGTGAAGGGACTTGATCGGGTGGATGTTCCCAAGGATGGGTGAAACTAGAACTAGGGGGTATAATCTTAGAATAAGGGGCTGCTCTTTCAAAACTGAGATGAGGAGAAACTTCTTCACTCAGAGGGTAGTCGGTCTGTGGAATTTGCTGCCCCGGGAAGCTGTGGAAGCTACATCATTAAATAAATTTAAAACAGAAATAGACAGTTTCCTAGAAGTAAAGGGAATTAGGGGTTACGGGGAGCAGGCAGGAAATTGGACATGAATTTAGATTTGAGGTTAGGATCAGATCAGCCATGATCTTATTGAATGGCGGAGCAGGCTCGAGGGGCCGATTGGCCTACTCCTGCTCCTATTTCTTATGTTCTTATGTAAACAGTTGCTGCTGTCAACAGCAAAATGGCTTCAATTACTGTGGTAGCCATTTTGATGGTGGGATCAGCAACTCTGTAAAGCAGGTATGGCTGAAGTTAAAAAAAATTTGCAGTGCTGTGTCATTGGTCAGTAAACACTACATGGTCATTTTTGAGTTGGATGAGGCAACGCGACAATGACAGATGTATTTCAAAGCAGTTCAAGACTGATTCTGAAGTTGTTAGAAAACTCAGGACTTGTCAAGTTTTGTGTGTCACCCAAAAATATCTTGCAAGCCTCGTCACGCTTAAATTGCAGAAATCAAGTTGCTAGGAGAAATTTGCTACACGTTACTAATGTCTATTGACTCTTTTACATCTATACATGATTTGTTTGTTAAGTCTATTAAAACAGGAAATGATTCTCTTCGGCGAGAAGTCACTGTTGAAAGCATTAAACTGACTGCATTTCCACCTTGATGTGCGCATTTACCTCTTTAACTGTGTTGAAGACTGGCAAATTCAAGTGGCTTTTACCCCCTTTCCCCGGTGAGACTCCTCCTACTAAATTAGTGCCATACTCTAAAGCCTGCTGGCTGTGGAACGTTCCCTGGAATATACAAAAAATAAGGGGGGGGGAAAAAAAGTTGTTAACTCAACATTTCAAACAAATAATCAATCAGTAATCCAAAGCTGTGCTTTTTTTTTAAAAAAAGTCTTATTTTCTTTCCTCTGGTACTCTCTCCAAATGACTTTATTCATCTGTAAGCCCAAAGATTAAGTATCTGTGCATTACTCGACCAGCTGGGTGGGAGTGATTTCAGCCAAGCTCGATCCTGTTCTGACCTGTTATTCACACACATGCATTTCCCAGCATGGGCCACTGGAGAGCAATCAGGTGTGGAAATCCTGTCCGATTTCACCCCTCCTCTAACCCAAGCGGAGGTAAATTCTCGGATACCAACTGCCCCCTGGGCTGATATCAACTAATTCAGAACAGACTGGGGGAGGGGGAAGCAATCAAAGCTGGGAACTTGAATGCACTTTTCTACTTAAATATTTAAAACATGTTTTTCAGAGCTTTCCAACATAGGCGAGGCTTAGGAAATACTGCGACAAAAGAGACATTGTAAACAAAATACACAAAAAGCACGTGCAATAAAGTCCCATTCAAAGGTACCGTGAAGCCAATAAATGAAAGCAGGCTAAAGCTTATAGCTCTCGCTATACTGGTTCACAGTGGACACACAACCTCTCAGAGCTGCCAGTCCAATACAAGTACATGTACTAACTGTAGGGAGTGCTGAACGCAGTATTTGTGCAAGAGTATCATAACAGCGACTAGGATCTAAAATAAAGTTTCAACAGAACTTCAAATTTAAAAAAATCAACCAATGAGCACAGCAAAAGCAATTTAATTCCAAAGTATTGCTCAAACCAGATAGCGAGAAAAAAAGCCTGTTAACCAGCCAATTTTTAAGGTGGTATGAATGCAGCATCGGAACACATAAAAAACGACTGACATTAAAGGCTGAGGAATAAACAGCTCACATTGCATTTATAGAGAACATTTACAATCCAACTACGTGAGAACGCTATTTGAATTTTATTAAAAGCTCTGTTCAGGTGTTCTAATCCAATAACTTTTTTTAAACTCAGTATAACAAAAATATAACTGAACTTAATATCTTAAAGGCAATCTGTGCAAAGTTAGTAACTAAGCTGAGCAGAGAAATCCCATGAATGATTTATCATCTAGCAGATTTAACATACACAGAGTCTAAATGAAATGGTTTTCCATTTTATTGAATCTCTTTTATACTTTGATCTAAAACCTTTTTTGCAGAGGTTTACAAGAAAGGTTTTTACACTGAAATCCATTTCCTTCACCTGCGTTCCATCAACTTACTCGGCAACAAGGTACAAAAGAGCAACTTGCCGTAGTAAAAGTATTTGCACAGCTTATTACAGAAGGAACTGCCTGCTGTATAAAAATGGAGTTTGCCACAAACTCTTAAAATCAGGGGACACAGGCTCAAGTGGGGAAGAGGGAAGGTACAAGGGCATTTTACATTTCATTACTTTATACAGAGAGTGGTGAGTGTGTGGAATAAACGGGTCATTTTCAGGTTGGCAGGTTGCAACTAGTGGAGTGCTGCAAGGATCAGTGCTTGGGCCTCAGCTGTTTACAATATATATCAATGACTTAGACGAGGGGACCAAGTGTAATGTATCCAAGTTTGCTCACAATACAAACCCAGGTGGGAAAGTAAGCTGTGAGGAGGTCGCAAAGAGATATAGACAGGTTAAGTGAGTGGGCGAGGTGATGGCAGATGGAATATCATGTGGGGAAATGTGAAATTATCCACTTTGGTGGGAAGAATAGAAAAGCAAATTATTTTTTAAAAATTAAAAGGGACTTGGGTGTCCTTGTACACGAATCACAGAAAGTTAACATGCAGGTACAGAAAGCAATTAGGAAGGCAAATAGTATGTTAGCCTTTATCACAAGGGAGTTGGAGTATAAGAGTAAGGAGGTCTTGCTGCAATTATATAGGGCTCTGGTGAGGCCACACCTGGAGAACTGTGTCCAGTTTTGGTCTCCTTACCTAAGGAAGGAGATACTTGACTTAGAGGGAGTGCAGCGAAGGTTCACTAGATTGATTCCTGGGATCATGTCCTATAAGGAGAGATTGAGTAGAATGGGCCTATATTCTCTGGAGTTTAGAAGAATGAGAGGTGATCTCATTGAAACATAAGATTCTGAGAGAGCTAGAGAGGGTAAATGCTGAGAGGCTGTTCCCCCTGGCTGGAGAGTCTGGAACTAGGGGATCGGGCAGGAAAGTGGAGTTGAGGTAGAAGATCAGCCACGATCTTAATGAATGGCGGAGCAGGCGCGAGAGGCCCGATGGCCTACTCCTGCTCCTATTTCTTATGTTCTTAACTCTACTCAGAGAGGCAGTGGGCACAGATGACATGAAAAAATATATGGGATACAACTGCCCATGACATACAAGTCTTGAAAATCTTTGATTTAATACCAAAAGGGACAATTGTTTCAATATCTAAATATTGACTTTTTTTTTTAAAAACACAGCATAACAAAAATATAAATGGTGAAAAGCTCAAAACAGTGGAGGTCCAAAGAGACTTAGGGGTCCATGTACATTGATCATTAAAATGTCATGGACAAGTACAGAAAATAACCATAAATGCTAATGGAACGCTGGCCTTTATATCTAGAGGACTAGAATACAAGGGGGTAGAAGTTATGTTACAGCTATACAAAGCCCTGGTTAGACCACACATAGAGTACTGTGTTCAGTTCTGGGAACCACACCTGAGGAAGGATATATTGGCCTTGGAGGGAGTGCAGCATAGATTTACTACAATGATACTTGGACTCCAAGGGTTAATTTACAAGGAGAGATTACACAAATTAGGGTTCTATTCCCTGGAATTTAGAAGATTAAGGGGTGATTTGATCAAAGTTTTCAAGTTAGAGGGGAACTGATAGGGTAGATGGAGAAAAGCTATTTCCGCTGGTTGGGGAGCCGAGGACAAGGGGACATAGCCTAAAAATTAGAGCCAGGACTTTCAAGAATGAAGTTAGGAAACTCTTCTACACGCAAAGGGTGATAGAAGTTTGGAACTTTCTTCCGCAAACAGCAGTTGATGCTAGCTCAATTGTTAATTTTAAATCTGAGATTGATAGATTTTTTGTTAACCAAAGATATTAGGGATGTGGGGCTAAGGCGGGTATATGGAGTTAGGCCACAGATCAGCCCTGATCTCAATGAATGGCAGAACAGGCTCGAGGGGCTAAATGGCCTACTCCTGTTCCTATGTTCCTAGAAGGCATAGAATGCCTGGAGTGGGAAATGGAAAAACGTTACACGGGTGCAGGAGGTTGAGGGTGATGCACACCAGTGGTGCAGAACAGCATTGCATCTAACCTGACCTGGGAGAGCTTGATACGGACACTGAAATCTCAAAATGCAAAGTGTGCCATTCCCCACCTCTCATCTTAGCAAGCAGATAACTGACAAAAAAAAAAGCAAATGAAAGGTTAAAGGTGTCACTATGCCCATCTGGCTGGTTCCACTACAACTCAAAATCCTGCAGTTTCTCGACAGTATTGTGTCACATTTATTGAAAAAAATTCTCTCTCCCTGTAGGGAGAAGAGCATTCAAAAGCCTAAACATCCTAGAAGTTTCCAGTAGAACTTGTATGGTTGACAGACAGAAAAATGTGTCAGCCTTGGCTCAGTGGTAGCTCTCTCTCCTTGGAATCAGAAGGTCGTGGGTTCAATATAGATGGGTTGGTCAGATGGGCGGAACAGTGGCAAATGGAATTTAACCCGGAAAAGTGCGAGGTGATGCACTTTGGAGGGACGAACAAGGCAAGGGAATACACAATGAATGGGAGGACCCTAGGCAAGACAGAGGGTCAGAGGGATCTTGGTGTGCAAGTTCACAGATCCCTGAAGGCGGCGGAACAGGTAGATAAGGTGGTAAAGAAGGCATATGGGATACTTGCCTTTATTAGCCGAGGCATAGAATATAAGAGCAAGGAGGTTATGATGGAGCTGTATAAAACACTGGTTAGGCCACAGCTGGAGTACTGTGTGCAGTTCTGGTCGCCACACTACAGGAAGGATGTGATCGCTTTGGAGAGGGTGCAGAGGAGATTCACCAGGATGTTACCAGGGCTGGAGTGCTTCAGCTATGAAGAGAGACTGGGAAGATTGGGTTTGTTTTCCTTGGAGCAGAGGAGGCTGAGGGGGGACATGATTGAGGTGTACAAAATTATGAGGGGCACAGATAGGATGGATACTAAGGAGCTTTTTCCCTTCGTTGAGGGTTCTATAACAAGGGGGCATAGATTCAAGGTGAAAGGCGGGAGGTTTAGAGGGGATTTGAGAAAAAACTTTTTCACCCAGAGGGTGGTTGGAGTCTGGAACTCACTGCCTGAAAGGGTTGTGGAGGCAGGAACCCTCACAACATTCAAGAAGCATTTGGATGAGCACTTGAAATGCCATAGCATACAAGGCTACGGACCAAATGCTGGAATATGGGATTAGAGTAGACAGGGCTGATGGCCGGCGTGGACACGATGGGCCGAAGGGCCTCTATCCGTGCTGTATAACTCTATGACTCTAAGCCCCACTCCAGGTACTTGAGCACGTAATCTAAGCTGACACTCCAGTGCAGTGCTGAGTCGAGGTTCATCAGGTAGGATTTAGCCTTCATAGATCTACTGTGACTGTTTCAAGTTATTGCTATGTAGAGGCTTGTTATTGATGACAGGCCAATCAACATCTTGCTCGAGTGCCAAGCTTCGGGATTCTGCAAAAAGCCGAACCATATTATCTGCACCCACCATTACCCACACAGTGAGTTCCTGTCTTTAATCAATTGCCAGTGTCAAAAGTGTCATCTTTCAGATGAGACATTAAACCGGTGCCTTATATGCACTCTCAGGCGCACGTAAAAGATCCCATGACATTACTGGCAGAAAAGCAGGGAAGATCCGCCGTGTCCTGACCAATATTTATTCCTCAACCAACATCACGAAAACAGATTGTCTGGTCATTTGAAATAAAAACAGAAAATGCTGGAAATACTCAGCAAGTCAGGCAGCAAGTGTGGAGAAAGAAAGAGTTAACAAGCTCAATTTTGAAATGGTGGCGGGTTGGCAGTGGGGGGGTGAAGGTGCATGTGGCAAACCCTAATTAAAAAAAAAGTTACCATTTCCAACACGATCGCAATGTAATTGACGGTGATTGAAGTTCTTTCCGGTTTTGTGCCCGGCAGTCAGCCAGCAGGAGCTGCAATGCCAGTTGTGGGGGGGGGGGTGGAAAAGAGAAAGAGAGAGCAAGACTTCATCCGGTGCAGGAACGGAAGATCGGGGGGGGGGGGGGGGGGGGAGAGTGGAAGATCGGAGAGGGAGACGGGGGGGGGGGGGGGGGGGTGGAAGATCGGAGAGGGAGACATTGGAGCAGGGTGGAAAGGTAGGTGCATTTTGTGTTTTAACTTTGTGCAATGGTTTGTTATTTAATTTATTTTGTTTCTTTTTGCCTGATCCGGCCCTTCATGCCGTGGGAAAGCCGCCCAGGTAGGATAAAAATCGTTCCAACTACCTAATATGTCACAAGTAAAGTGCCTTAAGTACCTGAATGAGGTACATTTGGTCCTTTAACTATCATCCCACCGGCTTTAATTACCGGCGGCACTTCCGGATTTGGGACGCCCGCGCGCGCACACAGGTGCGTCCGTGGGGAACTTGGAAGTTGGTGGGTTGGAGCCGGCTTCCGAACCAGCTCTGCATTTCTGCAATTTTCACAGCCCCCCGCCCCCAACATTCAAGTTTAAAATTGAGCCCAATGAGCTTTCATCAGAACTGGAAGTAGTTGAATATTTAACAGTTTTTAAGCAAGTACAGAGCAAGGGAAATGGTGGGGGAGGGGGGGTGGAAAAGAGAAGGGGAGGGGAGGGGAGGAAAGAACAAAAGGGAAGGTCTGTGATTGGGTGGAGGGCATAGGAACATAAGAAATAGGAGCAGGAGTAGGCCATACGGCCCTTCGAGCCTGCTCCGCTATTAAATCAGATCATGGCTGATCTTCGACCTCAACTGGCCAAATCCCCATATCCCTTGATTCCCCCTAGAGTCCAAAAATCTATCCATCTCAGCTTTGAATATATTCAACGACTCAGCATCCACAGCCCTCTGGGGTAGAGAATTCCAAAGATTCACAACCCTCTGCGTGAAGAAATTCCTCCTCCTCTCAGCCTTGAATGGCCGACCCCTTATTCTGCGACTAGGCCCTCTAGTTCTAGACTCTCTAGCCAAGGGAAGCAATCTCTCAGCATCTGCCCTATGAAGCACGCTCATAATCTTATATGTTTCAATTAGATCACCTCTCATTCTTCTAAACTCCAGAGAGTATAGGCCTATTCTACTCAACAACATCTCCTCATAGGCCAACCCTCTCAACCCAGGAATTAATCTAGTGAACCTTCATTGCAATGCCTCTAAGGTAAGTATATCCTTCCTTAGATAAGGAGACCAAAATTGTACACAGTACTCCAGGTAAGGTCTCACCAATGCCCTGTACAACTGTAGTAAGACTTCCTTACTCAAAGACATAGAAACATGGAAAATAGGAGCAGGAGTAGGCCATTCGGCCCTTCGAGCCTGCTCCGCCATTTAATATGATCATGGCTGATCCTCTAACTCAATACCATATTCCCGCTCTCTGCCCATACCCCTTGATGCCTTTTGTGTCTAGAAATCTATCTAGCTCCATCTTAAATATATTCAGTGACTTGGCCTCCACATCCTTCTGTGGTAGAGAATTCCACAGGTTCACCCACTGTGTGAAGAAATTTCTCCTCATCTCAGTCCTAAATGTTCTACCCCGTATCCTGAGACTGTGACCCCTCGTTCTAGACTCCCCCAGCCAGGGGAAACATCCTCCCTGCATCCAGTCTGTCTAGCCCTATCGGAATTTTATACGTTTCAATGAGATCCCCTCTCATTCTTCCAAACTTAAGTGAATACAGACCTAGTCGACCCAATCTCTCCTCATACGACAGTCCTGCCATCCCAGGAATCAGTCTGGTGAACCTTCGCTGCACTTCCTCTGTGGCAAGTATATCCTTTCCTAGGTAAGGAGACCAAAACTGCACACAATACTCCAGGTGTGGTCTCATCGAGGCCCTGTATAACTGCAGTAAGACATCCTTGCTCCTGTAATCAAATCCTCTTGCAATGAAGGCCAACATACCATTTGCCTTCCTAACTGCTTGCTGCATCTGCATGTTTGCTTTCAGTGACTGGTGTACAAGGATACCCAGGTCCTTTTGTACATCAACATTTCCCAATCTATCACAATTTAAATAATACTCTGCCCTTCTGCTTTTCCTTCCGAAGTGGATAACTTCACATTTATCCACATTATTCTGCATCTGCCATGTATTTGCCCACTCACTCAACTTGTCTAAATAGCGTTGAAACCTCTTTGCATCCTCCTCACAACTCACAATCCCACCTAGTTTTGTGTTGTCAGCAAACTTGGAAATATTACATTTGGTTCCCTCATCCAAATCATTGATATATATTGTGAACAGCTGGGTCCCAAGCACCGATCCCTGCGGTACCCCACTAGTCACCGCCTATCACCCCGAAAAAGATCCATTTATTCCTAATCTCCATTTCCTGTCTGTTAAACAATTTTCAATCCATGCCAGTATATTAACCCCAATCCCATGTGCTTCAATTTTTCACACTAACCTCTCATGTGAGACTTTATCAAAGGCCTTCTGAAAATCCAAATACACCACATCCACTGGTTCTCCCTTATCTATTCTACCAGTTACATCCTCAAAAAACTCCAGTAGGTTTGTCAAACACAATTTCCCTTTCATAAATCCATGTTGACTTTGTCTAATCCTGTTGATATTTTCTAAGTGTCCTGTTATCACATCCTTTATAATTGACTCTAGCATTTTCCCTACTACTGATGTTAGGCTAACCGGTCTGTAGTTCCCTGTTTTCTCTCTCCCTCCTTTTTTAAAAAAAAATAGTGGGGTTACATTTGCCACCCTCCAATCTGCAGGAACTCTTCCATAATCTATAGAATTTTGGAAGATGACAACTAATACATCCACTATTTCCATGGCTACCTCTTTTAGTACTCTGTGATGCAGATTATCAGGCCCTGGGGATTTATCGGCTTTCAGTCCCATTAATTTCTCCAGCACTATTATTTTACTAATACTAATTTCCTTTAATTCCTCCTTCTCACTAGACCCTTGGTTCCCTAGCATTTCTGGGAAGTTATTTGTGTCCTTTTCTGTGAAGACAGAACTGAAGTATTTGTTTAATTGCTCTGCCATTTTCTCGTTCCCCATTATAAATTCTCCCGTTTCTGGCTGTAAGGGACCTATATTTGTCTTCACTAATCTTTCTTTTTACATACTTGCAGAAGCTTTTACAATTCACTTTTATGTTCCTTGCAAGTTTACTCTCATACTCTATTTTTCCCCTCTTAATCAATCTCTTGGTCCTTTTTTGCTGAATTCTAAACTGCTCCTAATCCTCAGGCTTGCTACTTTTACTGGCAACTTTATGCGACTCCTCTTTGGATCTAATACTATCCTTAATTTCTTTTCTTAGCCATGGTTGGCCGCTTTTCCTTTTGTGTTTTTGCGCCAGAAAGGAATGTATAACTGTTGCAATTCATGCATTCATTCCTTAAATATTAGCCATTGCCTATCCACCATCATTGTCTTTTAATGAAGCTCTCCAATCTATCATAGCCAACTCACTCCTCGTACCTTCGTAGTTTCCTTTGTTTAGATTTAGGACCCTAGTTTCGGATTGGACGACTTCAAATTCCATCTGAATGAAGAATTCTATCACGTTAAGGTCACTCTTCCCTAAAGGACCCCGCACAACAAGATTATTAATTAACCCCTTCCCATTGCACAATACCCAATCTAGGATAGTCTGTTTCCTGGTTGGCTCTTCAACGTACTGGTCTAAAAAACCATCTCATACGCACTCCAGGAATTCATCCTCCACAGTATTATTGCTGATTTGATTTGGCCAGTCTTTTTGTAGATTAAAGTCACTAATGATTACTGTAGCACCCTTGTTACATGCATCTCTAATTTCCTGTTTGATGCCGTCCCCTACATTACCACTACTGTTTGATTGCCTAGAGACAACTCTCACCAGTGTTTTCTGCCCCTTGGTGCTTTTTAACTCCATCCAGGCTGATTCTACATCTTGATTTTCTGAGCCAATATCCTTTCTCGCTATTGCTCTGATTTCATCCTTTACTAACAATGCCACCGCACCTCCTTCTCCTTTTTGCCGGTCCTTCCTAAATACCGAATACCCTTGGATGTTCAGCTCCTAGCCTTGATCACCCTGCAGCCATGTCTCCGCGATCGCAAATTATATCGTATCCGTTTACATCTATCTGCGCTGTTAATTCGTCTACCTTATTACAAATGCTCCGTGCATTCAGATACAGCGCCTTTAGATTTGTCTTTTTAACATTTTTAGACAGCTTAACATTTTTTTGGACTATGGCCCTATTTGTCTTATTACCATTTTTTCTTACCCGGATCCTATTTGTTAGTGCGCTCTGTCCCTTCCTGACACAATCTGGTTATCCTTACCCCAATCACTTTCCTGCACTGCTTCCTTGTCTTTTCTCTTTAGCATTTTAGATTTCTCTCCACCGGGACCCTCTCCCACTTTGTACTCCAACCCCCTTGAAATAAAGGCCAACATGCCATTTGCCTTACTGATTTGCAGACTCTTTTTGTCCTCCTCACAGCTTACTTTCCCACCTAGCTTTCTATCGTCAGCAAACTTGGATACATTACACTCAGTCCCTTCATCCAAGTCATTAATACAGATTGTAAATAGCTGAGGCCCAAGCACCAATCCTTGCGGCATCCCACTAGTTACAGCCTGCCAACCTAAGAATGACCCATTTATCCCTACTCTCTTTTCTGTCCCTTAACCGATCCTCTATCCATGCAAATATATTAACCCCAATCCCATGACTCCTTATCTTGTGTAACCACCTTTTATGTGGCACCTTATCGAATGCCTTTTGAAAATCCAAATATATTACATCCACTGGTTCTCCTTTATCTGCCCTGCTTATTACATCCTCAAAAAATTCTAATAGGTTTGTCAAACACAATTTCCCTTATATAAAACCATGTTGACTCTGCCTAATCATATTATGATTTTCTAAGTGCCCTGTTACCACTTCTTTAATAATGGATTCCAGCATTTTCCCGACGACTGATGTCAGGCTAACTGGCCTGTAGTTCCCTGTTTTCTCTCTCCCTCCCTTCTTGAATAGTGGGGTAACATTGGCTACCTTCCAATCCACTGGGACTGTTCCAGAATCTACAGAATTTTGGAAGATCATAACCAATGCATCTCCGCAGCCACCTCTTTTAGAACCCTTGGATGTAGGCCATCAGGTCCAGGGGATTTGTCGGCTTTTAGTCTCATTAGTTTGTGTAGTGCTTTTTCTCTAGTGATATTAATTGTTTTAAGTTCTTCACTCATTTACACCTTGGTTTCCCATTATTTTTGGTATGCTTTTAGTGTCTTCTACTGTGAAGACAGATACAAAATATTTCTTTAATGCATCTGCCCATTCTTGATTCCCCATTATAATTTCTCCTGTCTCAGCCTCTAAGGGACCAAAGTTTACTTTTGCTACAATCTTCCTTTTTACATACTTGTAGAAGCTCTTACAATCTGTTTTTATATTTCTTGCTAGTTTACTCTGTTATTCTATTTTCTCCCTTATCAATTTTTTGGTCGTCCTTGTAGGTTTCTAAATCTCTCCCAATCCCCAGGCTTATTATTCTTCTTGGCAACATTATGGGCCTCTTCTTTCAATCTAATACTATCCTAACTTCTTTAGTTAGCCACGGGGGAATCACGCTTCCCGTGGAGTTTTTATTTCTCAATGGAATGTATATTTGTTGAGAATATTGAAATATTTCATTAAATGTTTGCCATTGCTTTTCAACTGTCAAACCCTTTAATTTAATTTCCCAATCTACCTTTGACAACTCGCCCTTCATACCTATGTAATTGGATTTATTTACATTTAAGACTCTAGTATCTGGCTTAAGTACGTTACTTTCAAACTCAATGTGAAATTCTATCACGTTATGATTGCTCTTCCCCAAAGGTTCTTTTACTGTGAGATTACTAATTAACCTATCTCATTCCACAATACAAGAGCTAAATTAACCTGTTCCCTGGTTGGTTCCGTGACGCATTGCTCTAGGAAACCGTCTCAAATACATTCCATGAACTAGTCTTCCAAACTACCTTTGCCAATTTGAATTGCCCACTCTATATGCAGATTAAAGTCCCCCATGATTATTGCATTACCTTTGTTACAAGCTCCTATCATTTCATGATTAATACTCTGTCTAACGGTATAGTTACTAATAGGGGGTCTACAAACTACTCCCACCAGTGTTTTCTGCCACTTGTTGTTACTTATGTCATCCTTTATTATTAGGGCCACAGCCCCTCCTTTTCCATTCTGCCTGTCTTTTCTAAATGTCATGTACCCTGGAATATTTAGTTCCCAACCTTGGTCATTTTGCAACCATGTCTCTGTAATGGCTGTTAGTGATAAATAGATTTGACCTATTTGTGCAATTAATTCATCTATCTTGTTACGAATGCCCCATGCATTCAGATAAAGAGTCTTTAATTTTGACTTTTTACCATTTTTTCCTGCTTGGACCTTTCTTGTTGTTACACTATTATTGGTAAACAATCTCTCCCTTCCTGCCACACTCTGCTTATCTTTACCCAAGTCACTACACTGTTCTATTGTCTTATCTTTTCTCATTATATTTCTAAATTTCCCCTCCCTCCCCCTTTTTAGTTTAAAGCCCTATCTTCAGCCCTAGTTTTTTGATTCGCCAGGACCCTGGTCCCAGCCCAGTTTAAGTGGAGCCCGTCCCATCCAAAAGGCTCCCTTTTTCCCCAGTACTGATGCTAGTGGCCCATGAATCGAAACCCTTTCCTCCCTCACCACCCTTTGAGCCATGTATTTAACTCTCTGATCTGTTTGTCCCTATGCCAATTTGTACATGGCTCAGGTAGTAATCCAGAGATTATTACCTTTGAGCTTCTGCTTATTAATTTATGCCCTAGCTCCTCAAACTGTCGTAGCAGAACTTAATTTCCAGTTCTACCTATGTCGTTGGACCACGACAACTGGATCCTCCCCCTCATGCTCCAAATTCTTTACAGCCACGAGGAGATGTCCTTAACCCTGGCAAAGGGGAAGGAAGCACAGCCTTCGGGACTCTCGGTCGCGGCTGCACAGAAAAGTATATATCCCCCTGACTATACTGTCTCCCACCACTACCGCATTCCTTTTCACTCCCCCCACGTGAATGGCCTCCTGTACCACAGTGCCATGGTCAGTTTGCCCATCCTCCCTACAGTCCTTGCTCTCATCCATGCAAGTAGCAAGTACCTCGTAACTGTGAGGAGTGATTAAATGACAAAAGGGATGATGGTGCAAGGCAAGGAGGGTGGTAATGGGACAAGTAAAGAAATAGAAGATGGGACCAGAGGAGCTGTAAATGGTAACCATTACCAGCACCTGCTGTCCGAAAAAATGGGAGCAGTGGTTATGATCTGAAGTTACTGAAATCAATTGAGTCCGGAAGGTTGTAAAGTGCTTAATCGAAAGATAAGTTCCTGTTCCTCGAGCTTCCGTTGAGCAACAGTGTTGAAGTCCAAGGACAGAGAGGTCAGAGTGGGAGTGGGATGGAGAATTAAAATGGCAAACAACCGGAAGCTCAGGGTCACGCTTGCGGACTGAGTGGAGGTGTTCAGCAAAACGATCACCCAATCTGCGTTTGGTCTCCCCAATGAAGCAGAGGCTGCGTCGTGAGCAGCGAATGATCATTTATCTCATTGCTGTTTATGGAACCTTTGCCCATATTAACGGCTGCCACGTTTCCCTATATTACAAAGTGACTAAACTTCAAAAATACTTCATTGGCTGTGAAGTGCTTTGGAGTGTACTAAGGTCATGAAAGGCGCTATATAAATGCAAGTCTTTCTTTTCCATGAAGTTTTCTGAATTGAGGTAAATTTGGAATGAAAGGAATTGATTTGTACTGAGCCTATGGGAGCCTGTCATTGTTAAAACACCAATACTCTGGGCTAAGGGTTCAAAGACGATGCAAGTTTGCATGCTACATGTCAAAATTAAAATTACAAAGAAAAATCATTTTTGACAAGTTAAACACTGTTCGTAGACAGACAGAATGCCAACAAGACGCACCTGCTTCCCAGTAAAACCCTGGCAAATGACCTTTGTTGCCTTGTCTATGTAGAGGTTTTGCCTTGAGCTGGCGTAGCAGTGTCTCACTCCGCTCCGCTCCACTGCAACTAACAAAAGACCAAAGTTAGCAACACAAGTCCGCATTTGCACTGATTTGTTACATGCTGTACCGACTCAAGGGAGGACCAAAGGCAAAGTGATAATTCACATAGGAACAATGATGGACAGGAAAAGATCCTCTGGTCCATCCAGTCTGTCCTACACAAATGTGATACCTTGTGTATCATAATATATACACTCCCCACCCCATATGAAATCATGTGACTTCCTGGGAGAGGCGAAAAACCAGCTTAAAAACCCAGGCTAATTTGTGGAGAAAAAGATCTGGGAAATTTCTCTCCATCAAATCCCATCACGTCCCGTCACTCCCCCCCGCCCCAGGCGATTAAAACTAGTCCAGGTGATCACTCTGGCCCTGATAATTCTATGCAGTACCTACCTTTTGTATGAGGTGATCTCTGCCTCAGCCAGAGACAGGTCCAGCTCTCGCTTGAAGGAACATATATCTTTATATATTTTGCCCATATTAACAAGATAGAATGATGAAAGAAATTTAACAATTAACATACCAAAGAAATGAGCTACAAAATTTTAATACACCATGCAGACATCATCCAAACAAATAATCTCCCACAGGCATAAGTGCACATTTCCATTATTAACATAAAATAAACAGCTGAACTGAAGTAACGTGCAGGGTGCAAAGAGAGTAAGACTGCTATGGGCCACCAACACGTGCCATGCTTCAATGTCCTACCTTCATAAACTTTGCACAAGAAATGTGAAAGGTAAATGAATTTGTCGATGTAAACGTAGGGAGGTAAAGCATTCACTAAGCTTTTAAAAGCTACTTTTAACTCCATTTCCTACATCCTGAGGAGAATTAGTAATTTACAGAGTGATACGTTTAAACTAGTGTTACTAACTTTCTGTCAAGAGCCACAATCCCAAGAGTAGCCAAGCTTGAGAAAAAGGTAATTCAGCCTACTGAAGCCTAACCCTCTAGTACACCAGCTCTCAGTTTACAACCTTACTGCGTTTTGATCATTAACGTTTGTCACTGTTCTCCTACCTGCCATATTACTCAAAAGGTCATACGTTTCGAATAAAGAAAACCTTTCTAATATTAGTCTTAAAATTTACTTTATTTAAATGCAAATTTCTGGTCCTACTGGCTTAACTTACCTTGACATAACATTCTAGGTTCACTTTATCAACACAAATTTAACACTTAATGCACCTTAATGTGGTTCCTCTCCACAACCTCCTTCTCTTTAGACCGTACAGTTTAAGCTTTTTCAGTCTTTCCTCATAGTTCATCCACTTGGTGTCATTCTTGCTGCTCTTCTCTGTGCCCTCTCCCTTTAGCAGTGGCCAAAAGTGGGCATAATACAACAGGTGGTGGAACCTTAGCATAACCTCTGTAGACTTGTATCCACTGTTCGACTAGCTTTTTTTTAAAAAATTGTTTTGTCACATTGTCTAGACATTAACAACAATGTGCCTACTATTATTCCCAGACCCTTTTCTTCCTTAGCTAACCCTATTCCATTCATTGTATACTTATGGTTGGGTACATTTTATCAACAACAGCATCAACTTGCATTTATATAGCACCTTTAACGTAGTAATACATCCCAACGTGCTTCACAGGAGCAATTATCAAACAAAATTTGACACTGAGCCACATAAGGAAATATTAGGACAGGTGACCAAAACTTGGTCAAAGAGGTAGGTTTTAAGGAGTGTCCTAAAAGAAAAGGTAGAGAGGAGAGGTTTAGGACGGAAATTCCAGAGCTTCGGGCCTAGGCAGCTGAAGGCAGGCCCACCAATGGTGGAGCGTTTAAAATCGGGGATGCGCAAGAGGCAAGAATTGGAGAAACAGAGAGATCTCGGAGTGTTGTCGGACTGGAGGAGGACATAGATAGGAGGGGCGAGGCTGTGGAGGGTTTGAAAATTGAGGCGTTGCTGGACCAGGAGCCAATGTAGGTCAGCGAGCACAGGGGTGATGGGAGAACGGGACTTGGTGCGAGTTAGGATACGGGCAGCAAAGTTTTGGATGAGCTCAAGTTTATACAATACATTTTATGTTTGTCAGTGGTCTGTCAGTTGCATAACTGCTAAATCCTTCTGCAAATTATTACCTGCAGCCTCCATTTCCGCATTTAGTGTTGCGAATTTGACAAGCCTACAATTGGTTTCAGCATGAAGGTCATTTATGCAGATTAGAAAGAACAGAGGCTTAACAAGCACTGAACCCTGCGGTACTCCACCCAACATCGCCTCTGACTGTGCATTATCTCTCTCACTAGCACGCTCCGTTTCCTATTTTTAAAATCGACTTTTATCCAGTGCCAAGTTTTACAATGGATTCCCACGGTTTTCATTTTAATTAGAAGTTTTTCATGCGGAACTTTATCCAAAGGCTTCAAAAGTCTAAAAAAACTATTTCATAGGGAGCTCCACTATCTACCTTATTAGCAACATCCTCAAAGCAGTCAAAGTAGAATTTTACCCTTCATAAATCTACTCTTGATTGTTTCAAGTTACTATGTATTGATGTTAGGCCAAGCTTAGGGATACTGCAACATGCTGCCCATTATCTGCACCCACCATTCCCCACACAATGAGTTCCCGTCTTTAATCAGTTGCCAATAATGTATTCCATCACAAAGAGAGAAAATTGTTTTTAACAATTGGGTTCTAATAGACTCTTGACTTTCTATCTGAAAGGTGGCCTCATCCTGCCTTCTAAAAGCATGCCCTAGACTCCTTTTGCTGGACATCAAGAGGAAGAGAACTGAATTCCAGCTTGATCAACATCTCACAGCTGGACAGAGTGAATGGCGGCCCAGAAGTACATGCTCAAGTCTGCTGAGGGTTACAGGGGAAATGAGCCACATACAACTACCAAGTGATATTGGTCCAGAATTTGCTGGAGTGTGCCCCGCTTGTAAGATTTTTTTTCCTCACCCTTCATCGAGAAATTTTTGCACCACAAATTGCTGGAAATGCGAGCTGATAACAGCACCAAGGGGTCAACAGGGCATCTGGGTCCTTGGTGAACGACAGGATTAACCGTTTAGCTCCTTGACCAATGAGATTTAAGGATAGAGAACGGAACAGAGGAGCGACGGGGAAGGAAATTGGGTGAATTAGAATCAAATTAGATACAGAAGGAGAAATAAAGAGAGGGAAAGAAAGGCTGAATTAAGAGAGAGAAAGAAAAAAGAGACAGATAGGAAAAGTAAAAAAAAATTAAATTTTAGAAACATCTAGGAACAATTTACTACCTGCAGGAATGAGACTCCACGATTTCAATTGTTCCATTTCTTGGCCGGTGAGGTTGAGTGGCATTGCAGGAATATAAATCTCGTCATTAAAAGGGTTTTTTCATTGATAAGTACCGGCCCTAACTTTCTGCGGCAACTCTCATTTCACTTCTCATACCGTAAAGTATAGTGAGCTTTAAAAAACACTGGAGTCTGGCGAGTGAGATGCTCCAGCATTTTAGCAGCTGTGGTAAGTCTATTACCACTTTCACCTACACAGATATTAAGACATAGCTTCCTAATGCGGAGCTCACGCATAGAATTTTCCTTAGTTTTAACAGCACAACGCAGCAATTTCTTGAAACTCACGGGGTGGTTGATGGCGAGCGCCCCTTTTCGCGAGGGTAACGCCAGAGCACCGCAAATCGTCCAGCAATTTGTGGCAATTCGCAACTCAAGGGGTATCTCTTCTTTGCCACAAATTGCTGGGTTATTTGCACGCTAATCACAGTGTGCGCATTAAACTCACTGTTATTTTGCCAGTAAATTCTGGGCCATTATGAGCACCAATACTTTAAACTAATTTGGATGGATTTTGGATTCATTTGCATTAAAATACATTTACCAAATACTCCCGCGGTAGCTTTATAAGTAAATGCAATAGGAAATATAGCACTAAGTTAGACCAAAGGGTCCCAAGGTCAATACAGTCTCTGCTGAAACTCTCCCAATAGCTCAGATAGTAAATGCACTGCCTCATGTGCAACTGATCCATGCAGACCAGGAAAGTACAAGGTTGATCACGAGTCTGTGCTGAGTTAACTCATCTCTACCAGGGCAGCAGTTGGGGCGCTATAATAGGCCAATGACCCCCTCCAGCAAAATGCATATATGCAGATGTGCTTAGACTCAAGATTTTAAATATCCCAGAGGAGCACAGGTCATTAAATATGGCATCACAAGCAGATAAAGCCATACAAAAGGCAAACAGAATTCTTGCTTTTATATCTGTACAATAGAATACAAAAGCAATGACATATTGCTGAAGTTATGCAAGAGCTCAAGGCCATAGTTGGAGGATTGTGTGCAGTTTTGGCCACTCCACTATAGAAAGGATATAAAAACAAAGGAAAAGGTACAGCATAGATTCGCTAGGATGTTACTGGAAGTGAGTGGTTAACATTTATGAAGGGAGACTTCATAAGTTAGGGGTTTTTTTTCCCCACTAGAGTGGAAAAGACTAAGGAGTGACTGAAAATGATTGTCAATATTATGAAGGGCTATGAGGTAAATATTGAAAGATTGTTTCCATTGGTCAATGAGATGTTAATGAGAGGGCACAAACTTAAGAGTCACAAAAATAACTAAAAGGGATGTTTGAAACAGAGAGCTTAGGATGTGGAATTCTCTGCACAAGATGCTGTTGAAGCAGAGTCTATCAATTCTTTTGAAAGGGAATTAGATAACTGCTTGAAAAAGACTATTAAAGGATTTAGGGAGTGAATAGCAAAGTGGGATTAGACTTGGTAGCTCATATGGAGAATAACACATGCAGTCTTGATGGTCCAATGGATTGCTTCTATGCTGTAATATTCGATGATTCTATTAACTACCACTGTACAGCTTGTAAACAAAAAGCTAATTGGACATTCATGCGAAATATCCCAGCAGGAGTCAGTGCCTCAAGAAGAAAAGGGGAAAGTCTTTTATTGGTAAAATAGGGGGTGAGGAAAGTAAACCAATAAAACAGCAAGACAGGGGACTAGGAACATAGGAATGTACAGGAGCAGAAGAGACCATTGCAGTCCAACTAACTGGTCACAAAGTTCAAAAAATACCAACTATACTCTCTCTCTTACGTCCCTCAATTACTTCTTTCTGCCAAAGAAAAAAAAACATTTTGTGTAATATGCTGGCACTATCTGCATCCACAATCCTTCTACGTGAAACAGTTAACTCTAAACTGTCTATTCACCTGGTCACAGAGTATGCAGTCATGTCAAACACCACGGACTAGGGTCTACGGTCATTGTGCTGGTTGTCACTGCTGGCGCTGCACTGCTGATGGAGTGAACATGAAGCTGCAGGGAGACCAGATGAGGGTCAAAATAAAAGTAAGACAGATCATGGACTATACACTATAAAATGGGTAGTTTGGAACCAGCACAGCACGAAAAGTACTGCAGGAGTCCATTAGGTTTATAGATATTGGATTCACTTGTTAATACATTTTTGAGCTGAGAAACTCGAGTAACTGGGGAACAGATCCAAGTAAACCCAGGGAGCGAGGGAAGCAGTTACTGGGTGGACTAACAAGCCTGGAAGAGATGGTTGAGAACAGAAACAAGGAGGCTGCCCAAGGAAAACCTTTAATTATTCCCCCCATCCAAAGAAAATCACTGAAAATGCAGGAATAAAAACAGAAAAATGCTGGAAATACACACCTGCGAAGAGAAGAGGTTAACATTTTTGAGTGTGTACTGAACTAAAAATTAAAAGGAGGCACTTTAGTCAGGTTGGAAAAGGGGGAAGTGGGGGGGGGGGGGGGGAAAAGAGAGGGGGTGTTCTGTTCTCTATTTCTCCAACCTTACTAAAATACTTATCTTTTAGTTCTTGGACCCAATGAAGGGTGTACACATTAACCCAAAATATTAACTCGGCTTCTGTTGCTGAAGACCTGACCAGCCTGCTGGTGCATTTCCAGCATTCTCTGTTTTATTTATAGCATTCACAGCTTTTTTTTTGTTGAAAACACAGAAGCTGGGGTAAAGCTACCAAAGGTGAAGTCAAAGAAAATGGAGTATGTACAGTGTTGTTACTATGATTTTAGTAAAGGATAATATTAGGTACTTGAAATTTGCAGGCTATGGTCGACTCACAACTTCACATTTTGCCGTTTCAAACCTGAACAGCCCGTTTTAAACTACAGATCACTCCCGTGATTGTACTATTAAAGGTCCCAAAATGAAAATCTGCTGTTCTGTGCAAGCATGGGTGCCTTTTGCTACAGTGGCAAGCTTTTGAGTATTGCACGTGTGAAAGGTAGCTTTGTCTGGAAATTTGACATTGAGCTTGTTCCATGCATTTGGAGCATGATGCTACTTTGCACCATGACAGGAAGAGGCCGTGTCAGCCATGACTCAGTTGGAACCACTCTCGCCTCCGAGTCAGAAGGTCGTGGGTTCAAATCCCACTCTAGAGACTCGAGCACAAAATCCAGGCTAACACTCAGAGGGAGTGCTGCACTGTCAGAGGTGCCATCTTTCAGATGAGACATTACACCGAGGTCCCGACTGCCCTCTCAGGTGGATGTAAAACTATTCTAAGTAGAGCAGGGGAGTTCTCCCTGGTGTCCTGACCAATATTTATCCCTAAACCAACATCACTAAAAAAAACAGATTATCTGGTCATTATCACAATGCTGTTCGTGGGACCTTTCTGTGTACAAATTGGCTGCCGCGTTTCCTATATTACAACAGTGACTACACTTCAAGAGTACTTCATTGGCTTTGAAGCACTTTGGGTCGAGAAAGGCGCTATATAAATGCAATTTCTTTCTTTTCATAGATGTTTACAGCACAGAAGGAGGCCAGCTCTTGCTACACCAATCCAAAACTGATCCCACTGTCCTGCCCTCCACCCATGGGACTGCATCATCTTCTGCTTCAAATATTTTTCCAATTTTCCCTTAAAAAGATGCAATGATCTCTGCCTTAACCAATCCCTGTAGCAAAGCATTCTAACAACTCTCTTGCATAAAAAAGATTCTTCTAACCTTTCTCCTCACTCTCTGACAATTTTAAATTGATGACCACTTGCAACTGAGGAAACATTCCCCTATTATCGTCAATTGTGGGGACACACTCAACAGTTTTGAGCATGCCCTATTGGAAAGGGCATTTAAGCCATGGAAAGCGTGCAGCGTAGATTTACTAGGTTGTTACCAGGGATGACAATCTGTAGTTATGAGAGACCTGGAGATACTGGGATTATTTCCACTGGAGTAGAGATGGCTAAGAGGAGATTTAATAGAGGTTTTTTTAAAATTATATGGGGTTTTGATAGGGAAAGAGTTAGACTAACTGGTGTATAGTTACATGGCTTATCCTTCTCTTTCTTAAACATAAGTCCAATATTAAAGCTTACTGGGCCAAAAAGTGATTTTTGCTATATTGATAAACCTGATAGTACTGGATGAATTGACAGAACTTTCATTATTATCCAGGAAAAGACATCTTAAGAATTGTACGGGTTATCACAGCAATATTTGCAAACATGAAATACCAAATTTTAAAAATCCTACAGTAATAAAGCACCAGTCACTGTGTTTCTTGAACCTAAATCTCATTTAATTCCCGTTTACTGACCGAGAGGTAAGGGATCAAAATAGGTTATGGAAGTAGTATTGGTTTTCATATTGAGGTCCAAATACAAAATTACAATTCTTCTTCAATATCTAGTTTGCAGCAGCAAATTCATTTCATACCATTTCACCTGCACAGAATTATTGTCTAATGTCAAAAGGCTGTCAATGAGTTTTCCATGCCACTAGCAGCTGGTGTTGGGTAAGCAGAACTGTTCAATCAGAAAAAAAACAATTTTCAGATATTGTGCACAAGAAATTTTTTTTAAAAGAGTTGGCGCTGTGGACTACAATTGGTATCAGAGGAAAGCGCCGTGTATTAAGGTCAAACTTTTAGTGAGCCTGGATCAGAACAGTTCTTAAACACTGAATGTACAACATGTATCAGGAGTCAGAGTATCAATACCTCTTCAGAAACAGAATATAAAATATATATTCAGCACCAAGGAATCGGCTTGGAGAAGTTGCGGAGCGAGAGAGAGAGAGAACCAAACACACATGAACTGGGGTATAGTTTTCCCAATGAATAGCAGAGCCACAGAGATCGGGAAGGTCCCCGGTTCAATTCCCAACCTGTACTGAGTTTGTTAATCTCATCCTTGGCAGTGGGACTATTAGAGTTCACCTCAACCTAAAGGGTTAGGGAGGCGAAAAATCATTCAGGGTTCCCACTCTGGAACGATACCCAGGGTCTCCAGTGGAGGGGTGTTGCGTGTGAGTGGATGTAGGACAAGGACAACTCAGGGCTTGGCTGCATTACTCTCCACAGTCCAATAGTCTGCCGACACATACTGTCAAGGTGGCCATTGTTTGAGAAGTACCCTAGCAAGGAGTTGGTTTCCTCAAGACAGGAGAGAAGGGGCCAAATCGATGGAGGAAAATTACAAGCAAAACAAAAATGGCTCAGATATGGAGTGGTTTTCTTTTTGTCAGAATTTTATATACATTATGCAGTGAAGTCACACGATTGTTAAAAATGTTTCATGAGCACCTCAAGAAGGTTATTAAAAGGAGCACCAAGTCATACATTGCCTTACAGTTCAGCTGATGGCTTAGTGAATAAATACACTACTTACTGTGCTACTCAGCCACGCATCAAAGAGTCCCGGGTTAAAGTCACAATCTGTGCTGAGTTAGCTGAACCATGTATGTATGAACAGTAGGCAAGCACAGGATCAGGCTCAACTGTTACGCCCCTAAATTGTCAAATAACCTGCCAATACTCATGATCAAGGCTCAAACGTGGATTGAGTGCACCGTCAGAGGCCACTTGGTGCCTGTGGAACAATACCCTAGCACAGATCAGTGTCTGTAGGAGAGGAGCACAGATTATTGGCGAGGGGGATGATATCGCAGGTTCTAACACCATCACCAGAGAATTGGCTTGGAGGAGCTGCTGAGCTCAATAGTGCGAGGGAGCTAAAATAAGAGGCAAAAGATGTGGAAATAGCTGGTCCCAATTTCAAATTTATATATATATAACTAAACTGTTTTGTGTACACCATAAAGGACCATGTTGTTGACCAAAGGCTTATCAAAAGGGCACTACTGTAACAATTTTTTTTCCATTTGCCAACCACACAATAATTGGCAACACATAGTTTGTGTTTTTCTCCCATTAGCAAGGAGGTGGACTATGTCATTGTTGCTATGCAAACTACCATTGGCAGCCGAGCCTTCAGCTGCCTAGGCCCCAAGTTCTGGAATTCCCTCCCTAAATCTCTCCGCCTCTCTCTCCTCCTTTAAGACACTCCTTAATACCTACTTCTTTGAACGAGCTTTTGGTCATCTGTCCTTATATCTCCTTATGCAGCTTGGTGTCAAATTTTGTCTGATAACGCTCCGGTGAAGCGCCTTGGAATGTTTTACTACTTTAAAGGCGCGATATAAATGCAAGTTGTTGTTGTAGTAAACAGTGGAACCAGGAGCCAACACTACATCCAGACAAAGCCCTGGTTAGACCACACCTGGAGTACTGTGTGCAGTTCTGGGCACCGTACCTTAGAAAGGATCTACTGGCCTTGGAGGGAGTGCAGCGTATAATGGTATAGAATGATACCTGGACTCCAAGGGTTAATTTACGAGGAGAAATTACACAAACTAGGATTGTACTCCCAGGAATTTAGAAGATTATGGGATGATTTGATCGAAGTTTTCAAGATATTAAGGGGAACTGATAGGGTCGATAGAGAGAAACTATTTCCGCTGGTTGAGGAGCCTAGGACTAAGGGACATAGCCCAGAAATTAGAGCCAGGACTTTCAGGAGTGAAGTTGGGAAACATTTTTACACGCAAAGGATGGTAGAAGTTTGGAACACTCTTCTGCAAATGGCAGTTGATACTAGCTCAATTGTTCATTTTAAATCTGAGATTGATAGATTTTTGTTAACCAAAGGTATTAAGGGATATGAGGCTACGGTAGGCATATGGAGTTACAGATCAGCCATGATCTTATTGAATGGCAGAACAGGCTCAAGGGGCTAAATGGCCTACTCCTGTTCCTAGAACCATTTCTGCAATAGAAAAGCATCATGAATTCCAGTGATTGAGGTGTACTGATGCTAAGCCATAGGTTTGAATGGAAGGATGGGCTGAATAGCCTCCTTCGTCTGTACTTACTCTATATCTACAACACGCCAACAAAGCTTTAGAAAACCCTCATGGTGTCCGGACCACAGGACTTCTTCAAATGTTATTAGATTTACCCTATCTTTGTGTTTGCGTGCCAGCGCAGTTGTGTGAGAAGTTCCAAGAACCAGGAGGTCACCAGTGTGCAGGGGAAGAGGGGAAAACCATTCTCTCCATTCCCCCCCCCCCAACTGAGGCCCTGGTCTCCATCTCTCCCTCGAGCCCCCATTTCCCCGAAGCACCCATTCCCCAGTCTCCCTCTCCCCCCAGCACCCATTCTCCAGTCTCCCTCTCCCCCCAGCCTCCCTCTTCCAACTCAAGCAATCCCCCCCCCCCCCCCGATTTCAAAACCGGTCTCAGAGCCCATCCCCTTGCGAACGGCAGATCCCCGGCTTTTATGGAATGGGGAGTTGTTTCTTCTTCCATAGCGGCAGAGAAACCGCTCTATTGAGCTGTGCAAGCATTCAATCCTAGTGATAGAGCGGTTTCTCTGCCGGTATGGATGCTGGGTAAAGAGATCTCCATTCCACAAAAGCCGTTTCTATCACCGACTGCTGCCTCACACTGGCCTGCGTATCCCACGTTTTAAGTTGTAAATGGACTTGGTGCATTGAAGGCTGTCCGTAGTTTGTAATTTGCAAGCGTCCTTGGTTTCAAGGTGCAGCTTTTATCTATTACAATGTAAGTTATTTGGGATTGTCAATAAGTGCCGTTTTTGGGGAGTAACCGTTTGTACAGGTCTTACTGTAACTTCAACAAATAATGCTTTTTTAAAATCTTTATCAAATCCTTCCAAAGTCTGTGCTGGAGTTTCCAAAACATTTGTTTCGTACTCATTTTGGTTTGGTAAATCTATCTGCAGTTTACAATTACTGAAGTCACACAGGGAAGGGGTTGAAATTTATCCTGTCAATAATTTTTCAAGTACCAAACGGGATTGTCAGGATATCGATAAAATTATCGACAGAAGGAATTTCAATCCCATGAAGGCCAGCAAATGTCACATCAGAAACCTCAAAAAACAGTAAACATCACAGGCTCCATTCTCCACTTATTCCAATCAATTTGACTAACAGGTCAAGAAGTTCATCATATTACAATCAAAGCAGCTGGAGGAGCAGCAGAAAAGAGCCGCAAGGTTAGAGGTCTGAGTTAGGAAGAAAGGCTAAAAGGTTATCTTATAGAAGTATATAAAATAGTTAAGGAATGAAAAAGGTAATTCTAGCAAACAACTTCAAATTAAATTGAGGGTAAGAAAAAGGATCATTGGTTTAAACTAGTAAAAGGGAAAATTCAAACTGATATCAGGAAATTCTTCACTCACAGAGTGATCATACATAGAATTAGCTGTCTAGAGAGTAGCAGAGGTAAAACCTTTGAAATCAAGAAGCAATTGGATGATGCTGCAATGGAGGAATTTTAGAGTTATTCTGGATGGATGAATGGCCTCCCTCATCTGTAATTATTTTGTGCTTTTATCTTCATCTCCAGTGAAAACATAATCAGACCTAAATAAAGATGCAGGGCACTCTATCAGCTAAAAGCTTTACTTTTATACATGGCTCTCACTCCTCAGCCCATGTCAAATGCAAACAGAATTATACACTCTGGGGAAAAAAATCTAATAGAACAGCAGTAAAAGACTGTGCAGGTGTACTGGTCAGGAGTTAAAAATTCCACCGGTCTAAGGTCCATGGACAAGGCAATGTTAAATACAGTAAAGATTAATCCACAGAAGCCTAACAAGCTCATGGGAGCGTAAGCACTGGACTTTGGATTTCTGAGGAGAAATCATCAGCTTCCTACTTTTTAAAAAAAATAATCTGAGACTAAAGTTAACAAGCATCAATCTAATAAAGAGAAGCAAAGAAAAATGCAAACAAAAAAACATGTTAAGATTGGGGGAGAAACAAGTTAAGATAGGGGGGGAAAAGTACTTGAGAGAGTAATCCATAGAGGCTTACAGCACATTTGGCCAATGTGTCTGGGCTAGCTCTTCCCTCGAGTATTTAAAACGAATTTTAATTCCAAATTTTTTGGTTTTGTTTTAAAAATGCACGTCCAAATGAGGGGCATAGATAAGGTAGATAGTCAAAATCTTTTCCCAAAGGTAGGGGAGTCTATAACGAGGGGACATAGATTTAAGGTGAGAGGGGAGAGATACAAAAGGGTCCAGAGGGGCAATTTTTTCACTCAAAGGGTGGTGAGTGTCTGGAACGAGTTGCCAGAGGCAGTAGTGGAGGCGGGTACAGTTTTGTCTTTTAAAAAGCATTTGGACAGTTACATGGGTAAGATGGGTATAGAGGGATATGGGCCAAGTGCAGGCAATTGGGACTAGCTTAGTGGTATAAACTGGGCGACATGGACATGTTGGGCCGAAGGGCCTGTTTCCATGTTGTAAACTTCTATGACTCGATGACTCAAACACAATACCTTTCATTCATCAAGAAGCCTTCCCAATGCATCAGTTTGCAAAGATACTGGCCAGGGTGAAACCTAGCCATAGAGATCAAAATTATATCAAGCAGGAAGAACCCACTTCAGTAACTGCCACCTCTCTGTCCCTTCTCTCCACCCCCAGTCTACGATGAGCTAGCCAATCTCAGCTGGGGGTAACTGGAGGAATTACAATTGTTCCCAAGATCAGGGACACTCAAGAGGAGGGTTTAAATGGGAAAGTGTTCCCCTCCTGGTCACTACCCAATGATTCCTGCTGGAAAGTGTATGTGTATGGGCAGAATCAGGCTCAGCTATGATACACTTGCCCCCAACTCAGTCCCAGCGGAACAGCCTTTTGACATTCACTGTCTAGGCTTACAACTTAGGTGAAATATCAGAGGGTAACTGGAGGCTTTTGAACACTACCCTGGCAAGACTCAGCACCTAGATAGATATTTCTTTGCCAGATTGCAATTCCTGTAAAGCTGATCTTGGTTACACCCTGCTACAGTCCCAGCGTAGACAGCCTGAAGCGGTCAATCATAGGAACAGGAGTAGGCCATTCAGCCCCTCGTGCCTGCTCCGCCATTTGATAAGATCATGGCTGATCTGTGATCTAACTCCATATACCTGCCTTTGGCCGATATCCCTTAATACCTTTGGTTGCCAAAAAGCTATCTATCTCAGATTTAAATTTAGCAATTGAGCTTTGCGGAAGAGAGTTCCAAACTTCTACCACCCTTTGTGCGTAGAAATGTTTTCTAATCTCACTCCTGAAAGTGCGAACTTCGCTAGCAGTAGCACCAGTACCATTCACTTCCTGAAACTGGTGATACATGGCTCACACCTGCGATACAAGAGGTTCAAATCAACAAAGAAGGAACAGAAAGAACGCAAAATAGAGCAGGAGAGTCAGCATGGGGAAGAGTCAGTCGTGGGTGGGGAAAGGAAAATAAAATGGAAGAAATGAGCATAGATGGAGAGGGAAAATTAAGAAGATGGAGAGAAAAAGGATAAAATGTAATTGGGAAGAAAAATGGGACAGAGAAATAATGGGGAATAAGCAATGAGAAAATAAGATGTAGAGAGGGGTAATGGAGCAAATAGAGGTGTGGGAGAGAGAAGTGGGGAGAGTTGCAGCTCAGACAGAAATGAGATGGAGATACACATATCCTTTAATATTCCTCTTTTTCAAAGAACAATCTAATTCCTTTTGAAAGTACTTATGGAGTCTGTTTTAACAACAAATTTCTGGCAGAAAATTCCACATTCTAACCACCACGTATGTAAAGGGTATTTTTCAAATCTCCTCTTCAATTCTTTGTGATTATCTTAAATTTGTGCCCTCTCACTTAATGGCTTGCCAATCACTTGCTTCAGGGAACATTTCAACTCTTTTTATTTAAAACAAATTTTAAAAATATTTCAGCAATGGGTGTGCCTTCTGGAGGATTAGTTACACTTTTATGGTTGCAAACTGTTGTTACTCAATTCAGTTTAAAAAACAGGTGTGACCACATTAACTTCTCAATTATTTGAACAAGAGCAGTTTCAATGTAAATTATAGAGCAAAATTACTTTTCTTCTTCCAGACCTGAAGTCAGACACTACAGGAGCTACAGCGAGGATCAGTGCATTCATACTCCATCCATCGCACTTGAACTGAATCGCTCAAGAGCTTGCTTTGGGTGTGGCGGGCATTCATCCCAGCACCTCCAAAACCCAAGCTGAATTGGTAGTGATTCGTTAGTGTTGATATCTGACAAGATATCTGACAAAAGGTCATCGACTCTGTTTCTTTCTCCACAGGTGCTGCCTGACTTACTGTGCTTCTCCAGCATTTTCTGTTTTATAACAAGATATCACAATATATGTGCATAAAATAGTTCAGCTAGCTTTGTAAAATGTGTTTAACACTGTATTCAGGAAAAACAAGCAATTGGGGAGTGATCGTCTTAGTATTTTTTCTCTCTTGCTATGCTCTACTTCGCCCTTCCCGGAGTGCAGTTTGGGTCTCAGGTATTATTACGGGGGAGTTCCCACAGTTGAGCTTGGAAAACAACTGGATCTTCCATTGATCCTGGTTACACTCTATCTTTAGCATCACTGCAAAGCTGGAACATCGCAGCAATGCTAAAACTGAGGTGTAAATCCACTTAACAGAAATTCACCACAAACAAAAATGTATGAAAGAATTTGCCACGATATAATTGCCGATTACCTAACTCTGGGAAGCCACACTTTGTGAAAATGACCCATATAGTGTAGCGCTTGCAGACACTTTGACTCAAGTACCCTCAATCCAAACATTTTCCTGCACTTAATGCTGCTCACCCGTGCATAACATCCATCTCTCTGTACTTTTGTTTAAAGTGACTCATTAGAAACCCTACATAAAGCTAAAACTTTGCAAAAATAAAATCTAAGACGTATGGGAGGGGGGTGGGGGGAAGAGAGTTAATGGCTGATAGTAGGGGAGAAGAAATCGGGGTGCATTTGACTCTGCCAACGTGCAGAGCTAATGTCAAACACTGAATGTAAAACACAAGCTCATTTTGTGAGCTCAGCTTGCTGTCTTCCCCCCTCCCCCCCCCATGGGGGTCAAAGGTCAGCCTGCGACGGCCTGTAGCTGAGGTCGTCGGTTAAACGGCAACAAAGTCCAAAGTGAATGTGTTCATGAGAGAGAAGGGGAGCCCATTTCGGGCGATGCGATGTGCTGTGCTGTGCGGTGCGGTAAATACTCACGGAGCAGCCGCCTCAGAAGCCCGCGATGCGCCATCTCCTCTCCTCCCGCACCGGGGTCACTCACCAATGACAACCCACCAGGACCCGCTCTTACAGCCGTCCCAGCACCCCGCCTGAGCCCGGCTCACTGATAACCGCAGGCGAGGGCTACAACCCAGTCATACAAAGCTTCGGTGATTAAATTGGAACCTTCGCTGTTTTTTTTTTTAAATTCGTTTCTTTTTTAAAAAAAATTTTTTTTTAAAGTTATTTTATTTACAGGCAGCTGATTGGGTACCTGGGCGGGCTTCGCGTTTGGGGTGGGATTCTGGGAGATGTAGTTTTCATTGAGCTGGGTGACCAGCAGCAAAAGCAACTGCAGATGATGAAAATCAGAGATAAAATGCTGCAATTGCACAGCATCTTTAAAGGGAAAAAACAAAAAGGCAGGTTAAATCTTGTGCATATGCACAAACAACAGTTGTTTTAAATGCAACCCCCCCTCACCTCTGGATAAAAGTGGCAGCTGTAATTACAACATATAATGTTTAAAAGGCCATTTGAAAATATAACTAAAAATATAAACAAACTGCGATAGAAAAAAAATGAGACATGTCTAACTATTTTTCTACGATTCTTTCTAAAATACATTGTACGTGCACGTATGTTAGGGTTTGCCAACTCTGGTTGGACAGATTCCTGGAGTTTTCATCACATGACCTCCCACCTTAAACCGCCCCACTCGGTCAAACAGCCTTTTTCTCATCTCCCAGTATTTTTATAACTAATAAACGAAAGTGTTCAAAGAAAAGTTTTTAGAACACTTTTTTTGTAATGCGCCTATGATTTTTTTCTCCCCCGGTTTGCTCGCAGCAGAATCCTAGAGATTAATCTTTAATTCTTGGAGACTCCAGGACGATCCTGGAGGGCTTAACAGCTCTATGGTGGGTTGGTGCAATGGGTCTATTACAACACAAGGAATTTGAATCCAGCCTTTCTTCAAAGGACAGGGATCAAGGTCACCTCCCTCTGGCAGCTGTTAATGATTTCAAGTAAAATGTTCAGGTGACTTCAGTCAGGTCAGCAGTAACTTAACTGTCTTGACATTTGACATTTGACTCAGTGGTGCCTTGTCTGAAGTACTCAGGAAATCTGTGTAATGTGGAGACTAAATCTGTTTTACAGTAGCATTGGACTGATATCTTGTGTTTTTCCAAATGAACACAACGTGGTCCTGCCATAAACTGGCCACGGTCTCAAAAGATTGTAATGTGCAGTAATCAATCATTGCACCATCTCCTTCTCTAACCTAAGTAGGAGACTAAATTATGAGGAAGGGTTACATAAATTTGGTTTGTATTTCCTTGAGTACAGAAGATTAAAGGGTGATCTGATTGAGGTGTTTAAAACGATTAAAGGATTCGATAGGGTAGATATAGAGAAACTATTTCCTCTGATGGGTAGGGTTGTCAACCCTCTAGGATTGTCCTGGAGTCTCGAGGAATTAAAGATCAATCCCCCGGACACTGCAGTGAGCAACACCCAGGAGAAAAATCATAGGGGCATTAAAACAAATGTGTTATTTTTTTTCATTTTCTTTGAACACTTTCAGTTATTGTAGAATCGTACAGCACAGAAGGAGACCATTCGACCCATCGTGCCTGTGCCGACTCTGTGAAAAAGGTATTCAATTAGTCCTACTACCCCGCTTTTTACCAATAGCCCTGCAATTTTCTCCCCTTCAAGTATTTATCCAATCACCTTTTGAAAGCTCTTATTGAATCTGCTACCATCACCCTTTCAGGCAGTGCATTCCAGATCACAACAACTCGCTGAGTAAAAAAATTTCTCCTCATCTCCCCTCTAGTTCTTTTGCCAATTATCTTAAATCTGCATCCTTTAATTACCGACCCTTCTGCCAGTGGAAACAGTTTCTCCTTATTTACTCTATCAATATCCTTCATAATTTTGAACGCTTCCATTAAATCTCCCCTTAACCTTCTCTGCTGTAAGGAGAACAATCTCAGCTTATCCAGTCTCTCCACATAGCTGAAGTCCCTCATCCCTAGTACCATTCTAGTAAATCTCCTCTGCACCTAATCTAAGGCCTTCATATCCTTCCTAAAGTGTGGTGTCCAGAATTGGACACAATACTTCAGCTGAGGCCTAACCAGCGATTTATATAGATTTAGCATAACTCCCTTGCTTTTGTACTCTATGCCTCTATTTATAAAGCCCAGGATGCTTTTTTAACAGCCTTCTCAATTTGTCCTGCCACCTTCAAAGATTTCTGTATGTAATGCCCCAGGTTTCTATGTTCCTGCACCACCTTTAAAATTGTACCATTTAGTTTATATTGCCTCTCCTCATTCTTCCTACCAAAATGCATCACTTCACATTTCTCTGCATTAAATTTCATCTGCCATGTGTCTGCCCATTTCACCAGTCTGTCTATGTCCTCCTGAAGTCTGTTATTATCCTCCTCACTGTTTACTACATTTCCGAGTTTCGTGTCATCTGCAAACTTTGCAATTATGCCCTGTATATCCAAATCTAGGTCACTAATATATATCAAAAAGAGTAGTGGTCCTAATACCGAGCCCTGTATACTTCCCTCCAGTATGAAAAATAACTGTTCACCACTACTCTCTGCTTTCTGTCCCTTAGCCAATTTCGTATCCACGCTGCCACTGCCCCTTTAATCCCATGGGCTTCGATTTTGCTAACAAATCTATTATGCGGTACTTTTTCAAATGCCTTTTGAAAGTCCATATACACAACATCAACCTCACTACCCCCATCAACCCTCTCTGTTACTTCATCAAAGAACTCAATCAAATTAGTCAATCACAATTTGCCTTTAACAAATCCGTCCTGGCTGTCACTGATTAACCCATTTTTTCCAAGTGACAATTAATTTTCACCTGGATTATTATCTCTAAAAGTTTCCCCACCACCGATGTTAGGTTGACTGGCCTATTGTTACCCGGTTTATCCCTCTTCCCTTTTTTTAACAAGGGTGTAACATTTGCAATTCTCCAGTCCTCTGGCACCATTCCTATATCTAAGGAGAATTGGAAGATTGTGGCCAGTGCCTCCGCCCTGTATATTAGCTATAAAAATAGTGGAGATGGGGAAAAAAAGGCTGTTTGACTGGGTGGGGGCAGGAGGTCATGTGATGAAACCTTCAGCTAGTGTTGGCAACCCTACTGGTGGTGAAATCAAGAACGAAATTAGAGCCAATCCATTCAGGAGCGAAGCCAGGAAGAACTTTTTTTACACAAAGCGTAGTAGACTTTTGGAATTCTCTCCCCCAAAAGGCTGTGGATGCTGGGACAATTGGAGCCTTCAAGATTGAGAATGATAGATTTTTCCTAGGTAAGGGTATCAAGGGGTATGGATCAAAGACGGATAAGTGGAGTTGAGGTACAGATCTAATTGAGTGGTGGAACATGCTCGAAGGGCTGAACGGCTTACTTCTTCATGTTTCTAACCTCAAAACTATGGAACTCTCAAAAAGGGCTTGTTGGACTTATGGGCTAAAAATTGTAACGCTGGCTCCTTGTTCTTCTCCCCTTAAACCACATAACTTCTTCATTTACCTCATCTACTCCTTTCAGCCTAAGTTGTTTTCTGCACTCTCGGCCTTCTGTGTTCCACAATAAAATTAAAACTTCCCTCCGTTTAAAATGTTTATCATTCTTTCCCGCTATGCTCCTGCACTTAATATTCCATAATTGCTACAAAGAATTAAAATTGGGATTGTGCAGGCCCACTGTTGTCCTAGAAAGATGTTGGGGGTAGTACTTTACCCGATGTTTTAAACTAACGAGTAATGACATAATCGGTGACAGGACAATGCAGTGACTTCACAAAAATACCAAATGTTCAGGTTGTAAGAAACAAAACATTTCAAAATGGCACAAAAATATTTCAAACTTAGCTTTGGCGAGGACAAAAATAAATATTGTTTCTTGGAGGGGGAGATATCAGGGAATTTTATTTTGTATCTGACACATGTGGAAATTTTACCTCAATGAGGTTCTAAGGTTTACGCTCCAATTTGTTTTGAAATCATTTGCAAAAACAAACTCAATTAGGGTTGTAATTAAGTGTCAGTTATGGCTCAGTTGGTAACACTCTCACTTCTGAGTCAGAAGGTTGTAGGTTCAAGCCCCACTCGAGGGACTTGAATACAAAATCTAGGCTGTATATAGTGACACTACTATTGCCAACCAGAATGGAGATAATTGGGTAATTAAACCTGGAGACTGCACTGCTATGAGTGACTGGGATTGATTTTATGTAACTATCCTCCACTCACTGCATTTTGCTGGAGAAATTATCCTGCTTTTATCGGGAGAAGTTGCTGTAGTTTCGGTCATAAGTTCTGTTTGCTTTATTTCGTAGAAACGCTTTTTAAATAGACTCTGTAGACTGTTTGCTGTAGTGTGCTGTTTAAATAGGCTTTGTTGTTGAGTAAATAGACATTTTTGATTTGTAGTTTGCTGAGTAAACAGATTTTGTTTGAGTCCTGCCAACTCATTGGCCGACACAGTGCAACTCATTGGCTGGCACAGTGGTGTCAAGAGACTCTCTGCAAAATCCAGGCTGACACTTCACTACAGTTCTGAGGGAGTGCTGCACTGTCAGAAGTGCCGTCTTTTGGATGAGATAGAAACATGGAAAATAGGAGCAAGGGTAGGCCATTCGGCCCTTCGGGCCTGCTCCGCCATTCGAAATGATCATGGCTGATTGTCTAACTCAGTACCCTGTTCCTGCTTTTTCCCCATATCCCTTGATCCCTTTAGCATTAAGAAATATATCTATCTCCTTCTTGAATACATCTAATGACTTGGCTTCCACTGCCTTCTGTGGTCGAGAATTTCACAGGTTCACGACCCTCTGATTGAAGAAATTTCTCCTCATCTCGGTTCTAAATGGCATACCCCATATCCTGAGACTGTGACCCCTGGTTCTGGACTCCCCAGCCATCGGGAACATCTTCCCTGCATCTAGTCTGTCTAGTCCTGTTAGAATTTTATATGTTTCGATGAGATCACCTCTCATTCTTCAAAACTCTAGTGAATATAGGCCTAGTCGACCCAATCTCTCCTCATACGTCAGTCCTGCCATCCCAGGGATCAGTCTGGTAAACCTTTGTTGCATTCCCTCCATGGTAAGAACATCCTTCCTCAGATAAGGAGACCAAAACTGTACACAATACTCCAGATGTGGTCTCACCAAAGCCCTGTATAACTGCAGTAAGACATCCCTGCTCCTGTACTCAAATCCTCTTGCAATGAAGGCCAACATACCATTTGCCTTCCTAACTGCTTGCTGCACCTTAGATGTTAAACCAAGGCTCCTTCTGCCCTTTCAGGTGGACGTAAAAGATTCCAGGGCACTATTCAAAGAAGAGCAGCCAAGTTCTCCAGGTGTCTTGGCCAATATTTATCCCTCAACCAATTAAAACAGATTATCTGGTCATTATCTCATTGTTGTTTGTGGGATCTTGCTGTGCACAAATTGGCCGCCGCGTTTCCAACATTACAACAGTGACAACACTTCAAAAGTACTTCATTGGCTGTAAAGCACTTTGGGACATTCTGAGGTCATGAAAGGCGCTATATAAATGCAAGTTCTTTCTTTCTACTTTCTTGTAGCCTGAGGAAGATGCTGCACTGAACGATTATGCTTACGAATGCTGGGAGTTTCTGCACATTGTACCTGTTCAGACTGTGTCATCTTGGGAAATGCAGGCACAGCTTGTTGCCTCTCTTCAACTGACAAGAGTGCTAAGTTTGGGAAGAATATCTACTCCAATCCCAGTCTTTTCAGAGAAGCCCAGGCCTTAGAATAAAAGCCTTGATGAAGGTACTCGAAAACACAACAGACAATTTTATGGGCAAATTTGTTCATGTTACCACTAAATATGTAATTTCTTTTATGTCTTTATTTTGCAAAAAAAATCTTACATTAGAAATTTCAGTTGCTGAAGAAGAAATGGCAGCTGAAAGGATATTGAAAAATGAATTTGAGAGTTTTGATTTGTTCAGCTTGTGTTGTTTGATTTTCCTCACAGCTCAGAGTTGGAATTCTGAATTGTCCCTGTTTAATGAATGCATAATTTGATCCAATCAGCTAAGTATGATATCAAAGTGCATCACTTGATGTGTGTCGCTAAAGTCTGTCATCTGAAGTGTGACAAAAAAGGTCACGGCAGATGCAAACAATTTTTATTGTATATTTATACTTTTAGAGTGTATTTTTTTAAAATTCATTCATGGGATGTATGCGTCACTGGCAAGGCCAGCATTTATTGCCCATCCCTAATTGCCCTTGAGAAGGTGGTGGTGAGCCGCCTTCTTGAACCGCTGCAGTCAGTGTGGTGAAGGTTCTCCCACAGTTCTGTTAGATAGGGAATTCCAGCATTTTGACCCAGCGATGACGAAGGAACGGCGATATATTTCCAAGTCGGGATGGTGTGTTACTTGGAGGGGAACGTGCAGGTGGTGTTGCTCCCATGTGCCTGCTGCCTTTGTCCTTCTAGGTGGCAGAGGTCACAGGTTTGGCTGTCGAAGAAGCCATGGCGAGTTGCTGCAGTACATCCTGTAGATGGTACACACAGCAGCTATGGTGTGCCAGTGGTGAAGGGAGTGAATGTTTAGGGTGGTGGATGGGGTGCCAATCAAGCGAGCTGCTTTGTCCTGGATGGTGTTGAGCTTCTTGAGTGTTGTTGGAGCTACACTCATCCAGGCAAGTGGAGAGAATTCTATCACACTCCTGACTTATGCCTTGTAGATGGTGGAAAGGCTTTGGGGAGTCAGGAGGTGAGTCACTCGCTGCAGAATACCCAGCCTCTGACCTGCTCTTGTAGCTGCAGTATTTATATGGCTGGTCCAGTTAAGTTTCTGGTCAATGGTGACCCCCCAGGATGTTGATGTGGGGGATTCAGCAATAGTAATGCGGTTGAATGTCATGGGGAGGTGGTTAGACTCTCTCTTGTTGGAGATGGTCATTGCCTGGCACTTGTCTGGTGCAAATGTTACTTGCCAATTATCAGCCCAAGCCTGGATGTTGTCCAGATCTTGCTGCATGCGGGCACCAACTGTTTCATTATCTGAGGGATTGCGAATGGAACTGAACACTGTGCAATCATCAGCGAACATCCCCATTTCTGATTTTATGATGGAGAGAATGTCATTGATGAAGCAGCTGAAGATGGTTGGGCCTAGGACACTGCCTTGAGGAACTCCTGCACCAATGTCCTACGGCTGAGATGATTGGCCTCCAACAACCACTACCATCTTCCTTTGTGCTAGGTATGCTTCCAGCCACTGGAGAGTTTTCCCCCTGATTCCCATTGACTTCAATTTTACAAGGGCTCCTTGGTGCCACACTCGGTCAAATGCTGCCTTGATGTCAAGGGCAGTCACTCTCACTTGCCTCTGGAATTCAGCTCTTTTGTCCATGTTTGGACCAAGGCTGTAATGAGGTCTGGAGCCGAGTGGTCCTGGCTGAACCCAAAGTAAGCATCAGTGAGAAGGTTATTGGTGAGTAAGTGCCGCTTGATAGCACTGTCGACAACACCTTCCATCACTTTGCTGATGATTGGGAGTAGACTGATGGGGCGGTAATTGGCCGGATTGGATTTGTCCTGCTTTTTGTGGACAAGACATACCTGGGCAATTTTCCACATTGTTGGGTAGATGCCTGTGTTGTAGCTGTACTGGAACAGTTTGGCTAGAGTTATGGCTTGTTCTGGAGCACAAGTCTTCAGCACTACAGCCGGGATGTTGTCGGGGCCCTTAGTCTTTGTTGTATCCGGGCACTCAGCCATTTCTTGAGATCAAGTGGAGCAAATCGAATTGGCTAAAGACTGGCTTCTGTGATGGTGGGGATCTCGGGAGGAGGTCGAGATGAATCATCCACTCGGCACTTCTGGCTGAAGATGGTTGCAAACGCTTCAGCCTTGTCTTTTGCACTCACGTGCTGGACTCTGCCATCATTGAGAATGGGGATGTTCACAGAGCCTCCTCCTCCCGTTAGTTGTTTAATTGTCCACCATCATTCACGACTGGATGTGGCAGGACTGCAGAGCTTCAATTTGATCCATTGGTTGTGGAATCGCTTAGCTCTGTCTATAGCATGTTGCTTCCGCTGTTTAGCATGCATGTAGTCCTGAGTTGTAGCTTCACCAGGTTGGCACCTCATTTTTAGGTACGCCTGGTGCTGCTCCTGGCATGCTCTTCTACACTTCTCATTGAACCAGGGTTGATCCCCTGGCTTGTTGGTAATGGTAGAGTGAGGAATATGCCGGGCCATGAGGTTACAGATTGTGCTGGAATATAATTCTGCTGCTGCTGATGGCCCACAGCGCCTCATGGATGCCCAGTTTTGAGCTGCTAGATCCATTCTGAATCTATCCCATTTATCACGGTGGTAGTGCCACACAACATATTGGATGGTGTCCTCAGTGTGAAGACAGGACATCGTCTCCACAAGGACTGTGCAGTGGTCACTCCTACCAATACTGTCATGGACAGATGCATCTGCGACAGGTAGATTGGTGAGGACGAGGTCAAGTAGGTTTCTCCCTGGCATTGATATTAAGCAACAGTTTAAACTATGTTAAAGTGGGAATGGACGGGATGCTAGCCAGTTCTTCTTTTCCCAGAGAGTAGTGAGCCTCTGGAATGTGTTTCCAGCTGGTGTGCTCTGTGCTGAATCCGCAAGCCTTCGAGTTATAACGAGTTACTTCGAAACTACAGCACAGAAACAGGGCATTCGGCCCAACTGGTCTATGCCGGCATTTATGCTCCATTCGAGCCTCCTCCCTCCCTACTTCATCTAACTCTATCTGCATATCCTTCTATTCCTTTCTCCCTTGTGTGCTTATCTAGCATCACCTTAAATGCATCCATGCTATTTGCATCAACTATTCCTTCTGGAAGCGTGCTCCACATTCTAACCACTCTTTGAGTAAAGAAGTTTCTCCTGAACTCTTTTTGGATTTATTAGCGACTATTTTATATTTCGACCTCTAGTTTTAGACTCCCCCACACGTGGAAATATTTTCTCTACGTCTACCCTATCAAACTCTTCCATTATCTTAAAGTCCTCTTTCAGATCACCCCTCAGCCTTCTCTTTTCTAGAGAAAACAGTCCCAACCTGTTCAGCCTTTCCTGATAAAGATATTCTCTCAGTCCTGGTATCATCCTTATGAATCTTCTTTGCACCCTCTACAATGCCTCTATATCCTTTCTATAATATGGAGACCAGAACTGTGCACAATACTCCAAGTGTGGTCTAACCAAGATTCTATACAAGTTTAACATAACATCTTTGCTTTTCAATTCTATCTCTCTGGAAATGAACCCGAGTGCTTGATTTGCCTTTTTTATGGCCTTATTAACCTGCGTCACTACTTTTAGAAATTTGTGTACCTGTACCCCCAGATCCCTTTGCTCTTCAATATGTTTAGATTCTTATTATCCAAGCAGTATGTGGCCTCTTTATTCTTCCTACTAAAATGCACCACCTCACACTTATCTACATCAAAATTTATTTGCCATTAAATGTTCATTCTGCAAGTTTATTAACGTCCTCTTGCATTTTGAACCATCCTTCCTTTGTATTAACTACACCCCCCAATTTGGTGTAGGCCCCAAATTTTGAAATTGTACTTCTGATTTCTGAATCTTGATCATTGATGTAAATTGTGAACAACAGTGGTCCCAGCGCCGATCCCTGTGGAATATCACTTCCCACCCTTTGCCAGTCTGAGTAGCTACCCTTATCCCCTACTCTCTGTTTTCTGTTTTGTAGCCAACTTGCTATCTATTCTGCTACCTGTCCCCTGACTCCACAAGCTCTGATCTTAGAACATAAGAACATAAGAAATAGGAGCAGGAGTAGGCCAATCGGCCCCTTGAGCTTGCTCCGCCATTCAATAAGATCATGGCTGATCTGATCCTAACCTCAAACCTAAAGAACACAAGAAGTAGGAACAGGACCCGGCCACTCAGCCCCTGGGCCCGCTCCGCCACCCACAGGGCCTTGGCCGATCCGAACTCAGCTTCATGTCCAATTTCCTGCCCGCTCCCCGTAACCCCTAATTCCCTTTACTTCTAGGAAACTGTCTATTTCTGTTTTAAATTTATTTAATGATGTAGCTTCCACAGCTTCCTGGGGCAGCAAATTCCACAGACCTACTACTCTCTGAGTGAAGAAGTTTCTCCTCATCTCAGTTTTGAAAGAGCAGCCCCTTATTCTAAGATTATGCCCCCTAGTTCTAGTTTCACCCATCCTTGGGAACATCCTTACCACATCCACCCGATCAAGCCCCTTCACAATCTTATATGTTTCAATAAGATCGCCTCTCATTCTTCTGAACTCCAATGAGTAGAGTCCCAATGTACTCAACCTCTCCTCATATGTCAAACCCCTCATCCCTGGGATTAGCCGAGTGAACCTTCTTTGTACTGCCTCGAGAGCAAGTATGTCTTTTCTTAAGTATGGAGACCAAAACTGTATGCAGTATTCCAGGTGCGGTCTCACCAATACCTTATATAACTGCAGCAATACCTCCCTGTTTTTATATTCTATCCCCCTAGCAATAAAAGCCAACATTCCGTTGGCCTTCTTGATCACCTGCTGCAGTGAGTCTATAATGCGGTACCTTATCGAAGGCCTTTTGAAAATCCAACTATATTACATCTGCTGCATCACCCTTGTCTACCCTTTCTGTTACTTCTTCAAAGAATTCGATAAGGTTGGTCAAGCATGAGTTCCCCTTTTGAAATCCGTGCTGACTATTCTTTATTACATTTTCGTTTTCTATATGTCTTTCTGTTACACCTTTGAGTAAAGATGCCATTATCTTTCCTACCACCGACGTTAAGCTAACTGGTCTACAGTTCCCTGGACTTGTTCTATCTCCCTTTTTAAATATAGGAATCACATTAGCTGTCCGCCAGTCCTCTGAGGGAGCTGGACCGATTCCTGACAGAGGCAGATATTGCATCATATAGAAGTGGTTTTACAGATAACACTTGGTCCATGCGATCCCCTGGACTGGTTTCGATCGCACAGTGTGGGGGGGCAGAGAGGAATTTTCCAGAGTATTTTTTCCCTTATTGGCCCTGGGTTTTTTCTCTGTTTTTTTGGCCCTTGGTTTTTACTCTGTGGGGTGGAAGGGAGGAAGTGTTTAGTCATTGATGCTCCAGCCACCATTAGTGTGGGGCAGGCTTGATGGTCCTGATAATCTTTTCCAGCCTGTCAATTTTGTATGTTCATAAACATGTCACTAATGGCCTGTGTGATAACGAGGTTTCAGGGGCGGGTGCTCCTATCTGTTCCTCAAACTGAACCAGCCCCAGAACTCCCTAAAACATTTACAATATAAGATCAACACAGGACACACATATACTCCAATGAGGTTTTTATTTCTCTTTTGATACAATAGAAGTTTATTTGAAGAAAACACAATTCTGTTGACCACACGGTAAGTAACCTTGTACATTGTCAAAAGAATGGACTCAGAAAAAGAGCAAATCCTTCCTGTCGGTTAAAATAAAGGACATACAATTTGATTTCCCTCTTTCACTGCTAGCTCCTCCCATATTCAATTTATTCCTTGAACTTTATGAATAGTTTAATCATGTACAGTGAGCAAAATTTGAAAATATAGTTTTAAAAGGTGAAAATGCAATAAAATATTAGCAGTGACTCAGAACTTGTAGGGGAGCCCAAAACTAGGGGTCATAGATATAAGATAGTCATTAATGAATCCAATGAGGAATTCAGGAAAAATGTCTTTACTCAGAGAATGGTGAGAACGTAGCACTCGCTACCACATGGAGTAGTTGAAGTGATGGACATAAATACATTTATGGGGAAGCTAGATAAGTACATGAGGGAGAAAGAACAGAGGATATGCTGATAGGGTTAGATGAAGTAGGGTGGGAGGAGGCTCGCAGTTGTGCTGAATGGCCTGTTTCTGTGCTGTAAATTCTACGAACTCTGGTGTCATTCCACCCCACCCTTAAACAGCACTGCAGCTGAGCGCCCAATTAGTGAATGAGGAGGAGGGGGGAGGGGGCATCGCTGAAAACTTCGTACATCCACAATGGCTTCTGTTGCTGTCTCTCTGATGCTGTGCTCGAAGGATCTTGCATTTATATAGCACCTTTCACAACCTCAGGATGTCCCAAGACGCTTTTCAGCCAATGAAGTACTTTTGAAGTGTAGTCACTGTTGTACTGTAGGACAAACCCACTTGTAGGCTGCTGCGATGAGGCACAGCATGTCACGTTGGTACAGGCAGTCTGCGCTGAGCATCAGATCAACCTCATTATGACCGATGACAACAGGAAACTCGGAGTGGGTTAGACCCGTGCAAAATGGACCGAGAAGGGAAACTTCTTCAACAACAACTTGCATTTATATAGCGCCTTTAACCAAGTAAAATGTGCCAAGGCATTTCACAGGAGCGTTATCAAACAAAATTTAACACCGAGCCACATAAAGAGATATTAGGACAGTGACCAAAAGCTTGGTCAAAGAGGTAGGTTTTAAGGAGTGTTTTAAAGGTGGAGAGGGAGGTAGTGGCCGAGAGGTTTAGGGAATTCCAGAGCTTAGGGCCTAGAGGGAAGGCCGTAGGCTACAGCTGTGTTGTTGTTGAGGACTATGGCAAAGACTAACAATGTAATTGACAGGGAAAGGTAATACATTTCATAAATAAATTAGAAATCGCTACATTAACCGTGATATAAAGTGGATATTTAAATTTTTACAAAAACATGCAATATCAAAACATATCTGCTGGTGGTGCTATTGAGCTGGCAGAAGTTAATGCTCTCGACAGTTCCACCAGCAGATAGTTAATGGTACTACCACCACCAACTTTTAATGTTCTCAAGAAGGTTCACTAGGTTGATTCCGGGTATGGAAGGGTTGTCTTATGAGGAAAGATTGAACAGGTTGGGTCTATACTCATTGGAGTTTAGAAGAATGAGAGGAGATCTTATTGAAACATACAAGATTCTGAGGGGACTCGATAGGGTAGATGCTGAGAGGATGTTACCCATCATGGGTGAATCTAAAACTAGGGGGCATAGTCTCAGAATAAGGGGTCACCCGTTTAAGACGGAAATGAGGAGGAATTTTTTCTCCCAGAGGGTTGTGAATCTTTGGAATTCTTTACCCCAAAAAGCTGTGGAGGCTGAGTCATTGAATACATTCAAGGCTGAGTTAGACAAATTTTTGATCAGCAAGGGAGTCAAAGGATATGGGGAAAGAGCGGGAAAGTGGAGTTGAGGTAAAAATCAGATCAGCCATGATCTCATTGAATGGCGGAGCAGGCTCGAGGGGCCGAATGGCCTACTGCTCCATATGGTCTTATCATTTTGCAACGCTAGTATTAGCTAATGTTACTAATAATTCCGGAGTAATCTTCAAAATGCATTGGGGAGGGTGCAGGGTGTAACTGCAACGTTCTTCATACTTCTGTCAGACAAGCACCAAATTCGCAGGTCAAATATTTAAAAAGCTTTTTCATTGCACTGCACATTTCCTTCTTTATGCCCCCAGTCAACCTTCTCATGTTACTGTGCAAGTAAGTACAAGCTTAAATACATTACTGAAACACCAATAATTGTAAACTAGGGTGTTGGCTGAGGCTCAGTGGTAGCACTCTCATCTCCCAGTCAGAAGGTTGGGGATTCAATGCCCACTGTAGAGACTTCAGCACATAATCTCCGCTGAAACTCCCACTGCAGTACCGACGGAGTGCTGCACTGTCGGAGGTGCCGCAGATGAGACATTAAAACGAGGCCCTTTCCGGTAGAAGTAAAAGATTCCATAAAAGGAACAAAGAAGTTCTCCCAGAGTTCAGGACAATATTTACCCCTCAACCGACATCACTAAAACAGATAATCTGGTTATCACATTACTGTTTGTGGGATTGTGCTGCGTGCAAATTGGCTGCCTTGTTTCCTTACACAGTGACCTGCACTTCCAAAGTATTTCATTGATTATAAAGCACTTTAGGATATCCTCAGGTTGTGAAAGGTACCATATAAATGCAACTTCTTCCTTCCTTCTTTAAAAGGATTCAATACGTAGAAAGAACTTGCATTGCACATCACCTTTCACAACCTCAGGCTGTCCCAAAGCGCACAGCAATGCAGAGATAAAGCTTGCTTTCCAGCAAGAGGATCTGCAGATGGGACTACACCGATTTGTGGCTCACCACAGCAAATGAGTGAGAAAGCAGTCAAGGATCGTCCAACATTTCTTTTTCATTCTCAGGATGTGGGCATCGCTGCCAAGGCTGGCCTATAATGCCCATCCCGAGTTATCATTGAGAAGGTGGTGGTCCATATGGGTGAAGGTGCTCCCTGCAGTGCTATTAGATGGGGAGGTCCTGGACTTTGAGCCAGCGATGAAGGAACGGGTGATTTACAGGTAGGGGAGGATGGTGGTTGTGTTACAAGATCAGTTTGAGAATTTTAATTCTGTTTTTAAAAAAAAAAGCATTCTGGAAACAAAAAGCTGGCATCAGTAAAAGAGAAGCTGTCAGATTGTCGTAAAAACTAATGTCCTTTAGGGATGGAATCCTGCCGTCCTTATGTGATCTGGGCTATATGTGACTCCAGTCCCACAACCAATGTGGTTGAATCATAACTTCCCTCTGATGGAGCCTAGCCAGGCACTCAGTTCCAGGGATGGGCAATAAATGCCAGCCACGCCCACAATCGGAGACTGAAAAGAAAGTTAGGAAGTGTGACTTGGAGGGGAAGGTGGAGGTGATGGTGTTCCCGTGCACCTGCTGCCCTGGTCCTTCTAGGCAGTGGAGGGTGTGGCATTGCCAGTGACACCCACATTCCAAGAATGAACCCTAGAATGGGGGGGGGGGTTCTCTTGGGGGAAGGAGTGGATATTAGAAGAAATATTAAAAAGGATACACAGAGCACATCTGCCCCAATGGGTTCCTGAAGCTAAACGTGCAGGTCAAGACCCCCAACCCATTTTCTCCTAGTCATAGATGGGGTTCCACAGTTGGTCACAACACCCATTAGATCAGGTAACTCTGCACAGGCCTGTATGGCTCCACTACTCCCCGGATAAACCCAGTGAGCTAGCAGGGGGGGGGGGGTTAATAAAAGTGACAGTTTCACAAATCGCAGGCCATGCCTTTGAAAAGAGTGCGCGCACAGGAGTTCAACATATTCCCAGGAAAGACAGGTGAGTAGAGTTACATTCTTTTTATTGAACGTACAAACAATATGTTCATTGATCTGTTTAAAAAGGTGTTGCACCAAAATAAAATACACACCCACACACACACACTGCTGGAAAAAAAAATCCAAGAGTGGTGAATTTCTAAAATTACACATTTATATAAAAAAGATATTTTGTTTTCTGCTGAACCCAGTTAACAGAGGGCTCCGGAAGACATGCCAACCATGAAACAGAGCTAGCTGTAGGCAGTGTGCTACAGCACAAAAACGTTAAACAGTAAACTCACCGCTTTTAAACCAAGCAAAATCTAAGGCGATCGGAACTTTAAGGCAGTCACACGACTGACCACCTCGATTAGGCTCCAGACAACAGTCGAACGACATAAAAATCAGTAAATACCAAACCAGTCCCCAGAGTGCACCAAACATGCTACTAACATGCAGGTGTCCCTTCATCCAGGAATCTGTTTGTTTCAGTTAACTGGCGTACACACTGGGGGGTCAGCCGTGACTGAGGTCGGAGGGAGTCTCACTAGCAGGGCCCCCTTACGTAAATAAAAAAAAATTCACTTCTTGCTCCTTCAAACTTTTATGTAATGCTGATACCAGTCCCTGGGTAGAGTGGATGGGAGGAGTCACTGAACGCAAACACATACAACTGGCCTCCACAATGCCCCGCCGAGTTAAACGATGGTAGTAACATTCCAAATCAGCACCTCGGCAAAACCATCAGGACTCGGGTGGGGTACAAGTACCGGGGACAAAAATACTTTGTTAACACAAGAAGATCGGATGACGAAGAGTCTGTGGCTCATTTGTCCGTGAATACCAAACCCCACTGACTTGCAAGAAGTCCTGGCTGCATTTCCTTTCCTCATCTCCTGAACACAGTGACCCAGGTCCGTGGGCACAGTTTGATATTTGAAACGGGTTCCCCAAAAGGCGCATATTTCCATATTCTGCAGAGAGTTACGTCTGGGCTGGGCTGTTACGTAATCTTCCTGCGGCCAAAGCAGGGAGTCAACCGATTCCACCTTCAGGCCTGGTAGTCAAGTCTACTGTCTGGTAACTTCAAGGTAGCGGAGCTGCCAAGAATCTGCGCTACCCAGGGGAAACCATGCACCCCCCACCCCCTGATATAATAATTCAGTATAAGGCAAGTGACATTAGCCACATGAGAAAGTACAAAGGACTTGCCAGTGGCTTCTTTCATATATAAAAAAACAAGCAATGCAATTTTAAAAAATGAACTGTAAATAAGATATTTGGCAGGACAACTCATTGCTGATTAGGATCCAAACATTTAAGGCAAGGTGATCCTTCACAGTTAAGGAAAACTCGGGTCACGTCGCTCTTCATCAGTGCGAACGTCTCTCTCGGGAGCAGACGGATCCATCCTCCAGGCCAAAGTAAACCCGCTCCGCCATGCCGATGAATAAACCTGTCTCTACCACTCCTGCAGGGACACAGAGACTTTTTAAAAAAAGTACAGCATATTCACCAGCATTTCAGGCCCTTATTTTTTTTTCAATTAATTCTTGGGATGTGGGATAAGGCCGGCATTTGCTGCCCAACCCTCGAGAAGGTGGTGGTGAGCCGCCTTCTTGAACCGCTGGAGTCCGTGTGAAGGTCATCTCAGTGCTGTTTGTTAAAGAGTTCCAGGATTTTGACCCAGGGATGAAGAAGGAATGGGCGATATATCTCCAACTCAGGATGGTGTGAGACTCAGAGGGGAAATTGGAGGTAATGGGTGTTCCCATGTACCTGCTGACCTCTCCCCTTTTTCCTCCTGAAGGTGTCAAGATGCCAAGAGCCACCCAGTGCCTTGCTCAAAAGTAGCCGAGACAACGAGGTTTAGCAGGGTATCTGACTACAACTGTCGTCACTCGACCACAAAGGTGTACCTTCCAGCAGAGATAACTGGACAGCAATCCCGATGAGGAGTCCTGGCCTCCTCCCCTCTCCTCCATGAGTCCACTCCATCACCAATGAGTTACCTCACCAGCCACTGTGGACTTCTGAATTTTGGCCTGAAAAAACAGGTTAAAATTTGGCTTTGACACCAGAGTTAAGGAACCGCGGTGAACCCCACTGTTCCCAATAGGTTAAGGATCAGATCTACACGGCCAGTTTCCCAGGTGTAACCCTGGTTTTTGGAACAGATGGTCAGAGAGTGACGGTACCAGAGACTAGTAAAGATTTTCTAGATGAAATAAAACAAATGGTGGGAAATAGGTGGGAATTATTATAAAATAAAAGCCAAAATAGCAAATATTGAAGATAGAATACCTCAAAAACAAAAAAAAGTCAACTCCGGACATCTCATTAGTATCTTTACTGCAATCTCAGGACAGTTTTCAGCCCAAATGTGCAGGAGCTGGGGGGGGAAAAAAAAAGCTGACTGGTCCAGGAAGCAATGAATTCCTCGGAGCTGACATAAGATTCAACTTGCAGACTTTAAAATAAGTTGTTTGCCACCAGATGCTGTTTTTTTTTTCCAGTTAAAAAAAAAAATTATTACGCTTAATTCCTTCAAGCGAGAGCTGGACCTGTTTCTGTCCAGAGCGGAGAACACCTCATACAAAAAAGGTAAGTACGGCAAAGAATTTTCAGGGCCAGAGTGATCTCCGGGACTAGTTTCCATCACCATGTGGTGGGTGGGGGTAGTCGGAGAGGAATTTTCCAGATGGTTCCCCCACCTCCCCCCCGAAATTGGCCTGGATTTTTAATCTGGTTTTTCGCCCCTCCCAAGAGATCACATGGTTTTGGATGGGGTGTACATATTATGATACACAAGCTATCACAATTGTGTGGGACAGGCTGGGAGGACCAAAGGGTTTTATCCTGTCTGTCATTGTTCGTATAGCTCCTTGTGCTACCCATTGGGCCAGTAATGCAGAGGCCTGGGCTAATAATCCAGAGAAAGCGAGTTCAAATCCCATCACGGCAGTTTGAGAATTTTTAAATTCAGTTCACAAAAAGCATTATGGAATTAAAAAGCTGGTATCGGTAAAAGTGACCGTGAAACTGTCGGATTGTTGTAAAAACCCCCACTGGTTCACTAACCTCCTTTAGGGAAAGAAACCTGTCGCCCTCGTCCAGTCTGGTCGAGATGTGACTCCAGTCTCACACTTACCTGGTTGACTCTTAACTGCCCTCTGAAATGGCCCAGCAAGTCCCCTCAATTGTATGAAACCATTGGGCAACTGGGGATGGGCAATAATTGGCAACAACGCCCACATCCCGGGAATGAGGAAAAAACATGATGCAGATTTGCAAAACAGACAGCACAGACTCAGAAGATGGACAGACAATTTAGATCAACTACTTCATACAGAGGGCGGTGAATAAATGGAGCAGACAGCTTGGGAATGTAGGCACTGTCAGTAAATTGGAGAGAACTGGATATAAATATTTGGCATAGAAAGGGGTGCAGGAGCACACTCGCTCACGAGTGACAGAGGAAAAGAGTGCACATAAGAATGAGCATGTGACAGAGACAGCGAGAGCAAGTGAAAGAGAAACAGAGAGGACATGAAAGACAGCGAGAGGATACGTATGAGACACACAGAGAGAGCACATGAAAGAGCGAGAGCACACAAGAGTGGAAGAGAAGAGAAATAAATAAATAAAATAAAGTATCTTAAACTCAGACCTACCAGATGCAATGGTGTTTTCTGGTCCTGTCCATTCACATTCCTATTAGGAGGCATGTTATGGGCACTGATAAAGGTGTTACTGTGATAACTGAGCAATTTGGGACACAGGTAGGGGTTACTGCTAACTAAACACAAAAATTAAAGCAGGATTTCTACAGTTAGAACTTGCCTACCTGGAATCATTTTAATGCCCACATTCACATTCTTCCAGTCAGAAATGTTACCAAACTTCCAATCCAGGATAAAATTGCCATTATCCGTCACGACTGGTCCCTAGAATAAACCACCAACACACAAACAGTTTCATTCTCAATCCATACAGACCCAAGTCCTCTACAACTTAGAAGAGGTTTCTGCGAACCCTCTCCAAGGTGCTGACTTGCTATGTAACAATTCCACGGGGACAGCAACGGCTCAGTCAGTAGCACTCTGACCCGAGTCAGAAGATTGTGACTTGAGCACAAAGTCTAGGCTGACACTCCAGTGCAGGACTAAGGGAGTGCTATCATCTTTTGGATGAAACGTTAAACCATCTACCCTCTCAGGTGGATGTAAAAGATCTCAGCACTTTTTCGAAGAAGAGCAGGGGAGTTCCCTCCGGTGTCCTCGCCAACATTTGTCCCTCAATCAACATCACTGACACAGAGATTATGTTTGTGGAACCTTGCTATGTGCAAATTGGTTGCCACATAGGAACAGGAGTAGGCCATTCAGCCCCTCGTGCCTGCTCCGCCATTTGATAAGATCATGGCTGATCTGTGATCTAACTCCATATACCTACCTGCCTTTGGCCCATATCCCTTAATACCTTTGGTTGTCAAAAAGCTATCTATCTCAGATTTAAATTTAGCAATTGAGCTAGTATCAATTGCCGTTTGCGGAAGAGAGTTCCAAACTTCTACCACCCTTTGTATGTAGAAATGTTTTCTAATCTCACTCCTGAAAGGTCTGGCTCTAATTTTTAAGACTGTGCCCCCTACTCTTAAAATCCCCAACCAGCAGAAATAGTTTCTCTCTATCCACCCTATCTGTTCCCCTTAATATCTTATAAACTTCGATCAGATCACTCCTTAACCTTCGAAACTCCAGAGAATCCAACCCCAATTTGTGTAATCTCTCCTCGTAACTTAACCCTTGAAATCCGGGTATCATTCTAGTAAACCTATGCTGCACTCCCTCCAAGGCCAATATGTCCTTCCAAAGGTGCGGTGCCCAGAACTGCTCACAGTACTCCAGGTGCGGTCTAACCAGGGTTTTGTATAGCTGCAGCATAACTTCTGCCCCCTTGTACTCTAGTCCTCGAGATATAAAGGCCAGCATTCCATTAGCCTTCTTGATTATTTTCTGCACCTGTTCATGACACTTCAATGATCTATGTACCTGAACCCCTAAGTCCCTTTGGACATCCACTGTTTTTAACTTTTTACCATTTAGAAAGTACCCTGTTCTATCCTTTTTTGATCCAAAGTGGATGACCTCACATTTGTTTACATTGAATTCCATTTGCCACAGTTTTGCCCATTCACCTAATCTATCAATATCCCTTTGTAATTTTATGTTTTCATCTACACTGCTTACAATGCCACCAATCTTTGTGTCATCGGCAAACTTAGATATGAGACTTTCTATGCCTTCATCTAAGTCGTTAATAAATATTGTGAATAATTGAGGCCCCAAGACAGATCCCTGCGGGACTCCACTAGTCACATCCTGCCAATGTGAGTACCTTCCCATTATCCCTACTCTCTGTCGCCTTTCGCTCAGCCAACTTCCTTACCAAGTCCGTACTTTTCCCTCGATTCCATGGGCTTCTATCTTAGCTAACAGTCTCTTATGTGGGACCTTATCAAATGCCTTCTGGAAGTCCATATAAATAACATCCATTGACATTCCTCTGTCCACTACTTTAGTCAACTCTTCAAAAAATTCAATCAGGTTTTCAGGCACGACCTACCTTTCACAAATCCATGCTGGCTCTCTCTGATTAACTGAAAATTCTCGAGGTGTTCAGTCACCCTATCCTTAATTATAGACTCCAGCATTTTCCCCACAACAGATGTTAGGCTAACTGGTCTATAATGCCTTGGTTTCCCTCCCTCTCCTTTCTTAAAAAGCAGAGTGACATGTGCAATTTTCCAATCTAGAGAACTTTGAAAGATTATAGTTAGGGCATCCGCAATGTGCTCACCTACTTCCTTTAAAACCCGAGGATGGAAACCATCTGGTCCTGGGGATTTGTCACTCTTTAGTGCTATTATTTTCTTCATTACTGTTGCTTTACTTATGTTGATTTTAATCGAGTTCCTGTCCCCGATTCAATATAAGTTTTCTTGGGAATTCCGGCATGCTATCCTCTTTTTTGGCTGTAAATACTGACGCAAAGTAATTGTTCAACATGTCCGCCATTTCCCCATTGTCAATGACAATATCCCCACTTTCTGTTTTTAAGTTCACGTTTCCTATATTACAACAGTGTGTTAATTGTATCCATGTGACATATCAATTAGTGTTAATTGTATTCAGGTGGTGGGTATCCATATACGAACGCGCTTATCTAGGGTGTGGTGTGTGGAATGTGGATCTCTGAATAAAGGCTTGGAAGCAACTGAAGACCAGGCTCTAGTATTCTATTCTTCACCATCGGTCTATCCAGTTTAGAACAGTGACTACACTTCGATAGTTCTCCATTGGCTGTCCTGAGGTCGTGAAAGGCGTTATGTAAATGAAAGTCTCAGTTGCTTGCCTCCCACCTGCCCCACTGGTACCTCACTTAAGTGGCTAATTCTCTGTGTGTAACCCTGAACAAGAAATGTCAGGAGGACATTCGACCACAGGGGTGGGAAGTTAAGCACATATTGCGACCAAGTCCTATGCTCTCCTTACACAGTACACATACAAATGGGATCCCAGCATGAATCATTCGATAGTGTTCAGGAGTAGAAATCGTGGTCAACCTCCCCCTCCCTAACCCAGGAGTGTCTAGACCAAATCTAGCATTCCTACTGCCACCCCTGGCTGGAGGTTAGCAAACTCAGCACTGACTGCACAGCTTGCACCCGTGATATGCTCCTCCTGCACTATGTGGGAAGTCATGGACGCTACCAGTGTCCCTGACGACCATGTGTGCAGGAAGTGTGTCCAGCTGCAGCTACTGGCTAACCGTATTTCGGAGCTGGAGCTGCGGGTGGACTCACTGTGGAGCATCCGCTATGCTGAGACTATCGTGGATAGCACGTTCAGTGAGGTGGTCACACCGCAGGTAAAGATTACGCAGATAGAAAGGAAATGGGTGACCGCCAGGCAGAGTAAAAGGACGAGGCAGGTAGAGCAGGAGTCCCCAGGGGCCATCTCCCTCTCAAACAGATATACCACTTTTGATACTGTTTGGAGAGATGGCTTATCAGGGGAAAGCAGCAAGAGCCAAGTTCGTGGCACCACGGGTGGCTCTGCTGCACAGGAGGGGAGGAAGAAGAGTGGCAGGGCTATAGTGATAGGGGATTCAATTGTAAGGGGAACAGATAGGCGTTTCTGCGGCCGCAAATGTGGCTCCAGGATGGTATGTTGCCTACCTGGTGCTGGGGGTCAAGGATGTCATGGAGCGGCTGCAGAGCATTCTGGAGGGGGAGGGTGAACAGAGGTCGTGGTCCATATTGGTACCAACGATATAGGTTTTAAAAAAGGGATGAGGTCCTGCAAGGTGAATTTAAGGAGTTAGGAGATAAATTAAAAAGCAGGACCTCAAAAAGGTAGTGATCTCAGGATTACTACCGGTGCCACGTGCTAGTGAGTATAGGAACAGGAGAATAGACAGGATGAATGCGTGGCTGCAGGGATGGTGTAGGAGGGAGGGATTTAGATTCCTGGGACAATTGGGACCGGTTCTGGGGAAGGTGGGACCTGTACCAGCGTGACGGGTTACACCCGAGCAGGACCGGGACCAAAGTCCTCGCGGGGGTGTTTGCTAGTGCTGTTGGGGAGGGTTTAAACTAGAGTGGCAGGATGATGGGAACCTGAGCGGGGAGTCAGAAGGGAGTAAATTTGAGAGCAGCAAGAGAGGGGAAGACCCAAGGGAAATTTACAATACAAATAGTACAAACAGTTGTTCAAGAACAAGTGAAAGGGAAAAGCGTAGAGCAGCGGAAAGAAAGTGTACTTTAGGCACTACAGATAAAGTGAAAACTAGAAGGCATAAAGAGATTAACCCAGCATCAAAGCTGAAGGTCAAGCTAGGGTGTGTGGCCCAACTAAGAGTTCTATGTACAAATGCACGGAGTATAAGGAATAAATTAAATGAACTACAGGTTCAAATTCAAATTGGAGGGTATGACATGATAGCTATTACTGAGACATGGCTGCAGGATGGTCAGGATTGGGAACTAAATATACCAGGTTATAAGGTCTACAGGAGAGATAGGGAAAATGGAAGAGGGGGAGGAGTAGCCTTAGCGATTAGAGATGAAATCACTTCAATGATAAAAGGAGGATATAACGAGAGGTAAGCAGCCAACAGAGACCTTATGGGTTGAAATGAGAAATAGGAAAGGATCTAAGACTATAGTGGGAGTTGTATATAGGAGCCTTGGCAGCAGCTCTGAAGTGCTAGATTGTATAAATGCAGAGATTAGACAAGCGTGTAACAAAGGCATTGTGGTCTTAATGGGGGACTTTAACCTTCACATAGATTGGGAAAAGCAGACTAGCAACTGTCAGAAAGGTAGTGAATTTCTTGAGTGTGTCCGGGATAGTTTTCTACAGCAAAATGTCCTAGAGGCAACAAGGGGGCAAGCCGTACTAGATTTAGTAATGAGTAATGAACCAGATTTAGTTAACAGCTTAACTGTGCGTGAACATCTATCCAATAGCGATCATAACATGATCGAGTTCAAGGTAGTGTTTGAAAGGGAAAAAAGTGAATCAGCTGCTAAGATTCTAGACTTGGGTAAGGCCAACTTCAATGGGATGAGACAGAGACTGTCCACAGTAAACTGGGCAAATCTGTTAATGGGTAAAACAACTGATGATCAGTGGGAAATGTTTAAAGAAACATTTAACGTGATACAGAATCGGTTTATACCCCTGAGGGGCAAGAACTCTACTTGCCAAAAAAACAGCCATGGACAACTAAAGAGGTAAGGGACAGTATAAGACGTAAGGAAAGGGCATACAAAAAGGCAAAAAAAAGCACAGATCCTGGCGAATGGGAAAGATACAAAGATCAACAAAGGGTCACAAAACAGATAGTAAGAGCTACAAAAAGAATATGAAAAGAAACTTGCAAGGGATATCAAAACCAATACAAAGAACTTTTATAGTTATATTAGGAAAAAGAGGGTGGTCAGAAGCAGTGTTGCCCCCTTAAAAACTGAAAGTGGGGATATTGTCATTAATGGGGAAATGGCGGACATATTGAATAATTATTTTGCGTCAGTATTTACAGTAGAAAGAGAGGATAGCATGCCGGAAATCCCAAGAAAACTAATATTGAATTGGGGACAGGAACTCAATAAAATGAACATAAGTAAAACAACAGTAATGAAGAAAATAATAGCACTAAAGGGTAACAAATCCCCAGGACCAGATGGTTTCCATCCCAGGGTTTTAAAGGAAGGTGGTGAGCACATTGAAAGATTATAGTTAGGGCATCTGCAAAGTTCTCTAGATTCAGGAACTGTCCCTCTAGATTGGAAAAAAGCAGAGTGACATGTGCAATTTAAGAAAGGAGGGAAACCAGGGAATTTTCAACTAGTCAGCCTAACACCTGTTGTGGGGAAAATGCTGGAGTCTATAATTAAGGATAGGGTGACTGAACACCGAGAATTTTCAGTTAATCAGAGAGCCAGCATGGATTTGTGAAAGGTAGGTCGTGCCTGACAAACCTGATTGAATTTTTTGAAGAGGTGACTAAAGTCGTGGACAGGGGAATGTCAATGGATGTTATTTATATGGACTTCCAGAAGGCATTTGATAAGGTCCCACATAAGAGACTGTTAGCTAAGATAGATGCTCATGGAATCGAGGGAAAAGTACGGACTTGGTTAGGAAATTGGCTGAGCGAAAGGAGACAGAGAGTAGGAATAATGGGTAGGTACTCACATTGGCAGGATGTGACTAGTGGAGTCCCGCAGGGATCTGTCTTGGGGCCTCAATTATTCACAATATTTATTGACGACTTAGATGAAGGCATAGAAAGTCTCATATCTAAGTTTGCCGATGACACAAAGATTGGTGGCATTGTAAGCAGTGGAGATGAAAACATAAAATTACAAAGGGATATTGATAGATTAGGTGAATGGGCAAAACTGTGGCAAATGTGAGGTCATCCACTTTGGATCAAAAAAGGATAGAACAGGGTACTTTCTAAATGGTAAAGTTAAAAACAGTGGATGTCCAAAAGGACTTAGGGGTTCAGGTCCATAGATCATTGAAGTGTCATGAACAGGTGCAGAAAATAATCAAGAAGGCAAATGGAATGCTGGCCTTTATATCTAGAGGACTAGAGTACAAGGGGGCAGAAGTTATGCTGCAGCTATACAAAACCCTGGTTAGACCGCACCTGGAGTACTGTGAGCAGTTCTGGGCACCGCACCTTCGGAAGGACATATTGGCCTTGGAGGGAGTGCAGCATAGGTTTACTAGAATGACACCCTGACTACAAGGGTTAAGTTACGAGGAGAGATTACACAAATTGGGGTTGTATTCTCTAGAGTTTCAAAGGTTAAGGGGTGATCTGATCGAAGTTTATGATATTAAGGGGAACAGATAGGGTGGATAGAGAGAAACTATTTCCACTGGTTGGGGATTCTAGGACTAGGGGGCTAAATTTAAATCTGAGAGATAGCTTTTTGGCAACCAAAGCGATATGGGCCAAAGGCAGGTATATGGAGTTAGATCACAGATCAGCCATGATCTTAACAAATGGCGGAGCAAGCACGAGGAGCTGAATGGCCTACTCCTGTTCCTATATTCCTATGATTGTCAGGAGTGGGGTTCGAACACTGGACCTTCCTCGTCTCCCTGATCTGTTCTACACCATTTACCTACTGAGCACTGGGGATGCTCCACATTATGTTTTATTTAACTAAGACTTTCCTTAACGCTCTTAGAGACCCAAAAACCAACAGGTCCCCACTGATCTGCAGGGAATCTGCGGCTGACCCATGGAGGAGAGTCCCCGTTAAGTTCTGCACTTACAGCTTTACTGACAGCCATCCGTAACTGAGCTGCCCCGCCAAACTTAGCGACTATCGCCTTGGTAACTGGCACATAAGCCATTGGGATGACTTCAATCGGAACTCCTCTTTTCCATTTCTCCCCAAGGCTTTTGGAATCCTTCCTAAAATAGAAAAGGAATTAAAAAAGACTAGATCACACAAGTGCTGAATCAAAGCAGCACATGGCATCGTCGTAAGTTGCAGAAACTCCTGGAAACTACAAGAATTTAATGTACAACGAGGCTGGGATTGTGCAGAAAAAAAAACAAATTGCAGAGCTGTACTGAAGTCAATGGTACGAAGGCAAGTTTGTGCCTGATCAGCCTGGAGACCTTACTAGTGGTGTCCCCCAGGGATCAGTCCTAAGCCCGCTACTCTTCACGGTCTTTATTAATGACCTGGACAGTGGCACTGGGGGTACAGTCAGTAAGTGTGCAGATGACACTAAAATCTGTGCAAGAGTTCAGACAGTATAGAATCATAGAAAGGTTACAGCACAGAAGGAGGCCATTGCTGGCTCTATGCAAGAGCCATCCAGCTCGTCCCACTCCCCCGCAGCCCTGCAAATTTTTTCCTATCAAGTACTTATCCAGTTTCCTTTTGAAGGCCATGATTGAATCTGCCTCCACCACCCCCTCAGGTAGTGCATTCCAGATCCTAACCACTCACTGTGTAAAAAAAAAGAGTTTTTCCTCAAGTCACTTTTGGCCGAAGAAACAATCACCATAAATTTATGTTTTTAAAAAAAAATTTGTTCATGGGACGTGGGCGTCGCTGGCGAGGCCAGCATTTAACGCCCATCCCTAATTGCCCTTGAGAAGGTGGTGGTGAGCCGCCTTCTTGAACCGCTGCAGTCCGTGTGGTGACGGTTCTCCCACAGTGCTGTTAGGAAGGGAGTTCCAGGATTTTGACCCAGCGACAATGAAGGAACGGCGATATATTTCCAAGTCGGGATGGTGTGAGACTTGGAGGGGAACGTTCAGGTGGTGTTGTTCCCATGTGCCTGCTGCCCTTGTCCTTCTAGGTGGTAGAGGACGTGGGTTTGGGAGGTGCTGTCGAAGAAGCCTTGGCTAGTTGTTGCAGTGCATCCTGTGGACATGGACAGATCCTGTAACAAGACCATGGGAAGCTTGTAGGTGCGAATGGGTGTGTAGACGGAATGGCATCTTGTCGATTATTCGACTTTTAACTTCACAGGGACACGGGAGATCTGATTTTTATGATGGTTAGGTGTCTAAAGTGGAGGGCGGTTGTATTGATACAAACAGCTGTGCGCAAAAACAACCCTGGAAGGCAACATCTGTCGAAAGGAATATGGCCAGGATGATGGAAAAGTAACATCCACACAGGAGTGTTAGAAGGCCTTTGATAGTCCATGAATTTCTGTTACTGTCTTCAGCCTAAGGTTTTGATTGACAGATCAATCAGGATGTGAAAAACTAAAGTCATTGACAGGAGACATGAAAGGAAGATTAGGTAATGCTAAATCATAACAAAATTGGAAAAAACAATATAAAAATGAGTAGTTGCTGGGAGAGACACCTCAGAATCCGTTTTAAGGTCTGATCAGCCGACAACTTTGCTGTTAACATGTGCGAATTCTCCAGCGAACTCAAGGTTATGTTGTAAGGGCTGCTGTTAAGTGCATGTTTAATTATTGTCTATAATAGTTATGCTTAATAAATATGGGAATATCTACCTTTAATGCTGTGAACCCTATTTTGAGGAGCAGCTGATAAGGAATTCCATCCATCCTCTAACAGCAGGCTCCATTTTTTTTTAATTTAAAGACTAATGACAAATAACCATTGAAGCCCTTACCTGTAATCTGCAACAACAATGAATTTTTTTGCACAACCAGCGACGATCTTCTCCTGAGTCAAGCAACCTCTGTTAGAACAAAAAGGGGGCAGCAGTGTTAACTCAGACAGACACAACCTACCATCTGCATTATCACCAGACTCGGCAAACAAGACAAGGTAGACTGTCTGAATTATCAACGGATACTTTCTGGACAGATGAGGAACGCCATTTGGCCCATGGTAGCTCATTTCCCCCCCCACAAGCCAATCACAGCATCCAACTGCTTCTTCAAACGGTTCCAGGGTTTATGCCTTCACTGGCCGACTCGAAAGTTGTGAAAAATTCTTGTGTGAGACTTATTGGCTGAGTGCCGCATCAAAAGCTCCAGGGAGACGATGGAACTGGAGATCTGAATGATAACAAATCACTCGGCCCAACAAAAGGCTCCCGAATTGCTGGATCATGCAGAGGAGGTTAAACAACGCGAGATGCAAGGTTAAGTGGATATTTTGGAGCATTATTTGATTAATATTTTGGAGGTAGAGCGAATGACTGCAGATCCCCCTCCATAAAGCTGTTCGATTGTTGGGGTAGAGTCAGCACCAGAGCCGACTGTGCTTCATGTGGAAAGAACGGGTGCAATGGGCCCTGCGGCCTGATCTTGTTCCATGGGACATCCAGAGGTTGTGAAAAGCACCATATAAATATAGGTTCGCTCTTTATCTCTCTGCATTTTTCGAAGAGCCATTACAGACGGCATCACAGGTCTTGTGTAACACTCACCCTCCACCTTTGATTAAGTTCAGGTCACAGTCCACCTCATCTGCACCATCAATGGCGACATCGAGCTGCGAGAAGAAAGCAGATCAGTCTATTAAATATGCAGCAATGCAGCCGTCCCCATTAACACTGGCCAGCACATTATCAGAGACACTGTTTTTTTTTTATTATTCATTCTTGGGACATGGGCATCACTGGCAATCCAGCATTTATTGCCCATCCCTAGTTGCCCTTAAGGTGGCGGTGGGCCTTCTTCTTGAACCGCTGCAGTCCGCGTGGTGAAGGTTCTCCCACAGTGCTGTTAGGTAGGGAGTTCCAGGATTTTCACCCAGTGAAGAAAGAACGGCGATATATTTCCAAATCAGGATGGAGAGAGACTTGGAGGCAGGTAATGCAGGAGTCCCTTGAGGGCATCTCGCTCTCTAACCAGTATTCAGTTCTGAATACTGGTGGGGGGGAGGGGGTTCCTCTGCAGAGTGCAGCCAGAGCCAAGACCATAGCACCATGGGTAGCTCAGCTATACTTCCGGGGGGGGGGGGGGGGGGGTGAAAAAAAGAGGGGAAAGGCGAGAAGAGAAAGGTCACGAGAGCAATAGTGATAGGAGATTCCATAGTTAGAGGAGCAAACAGGCATTTCTGCGCCCACAGATGTGATTCCAGGATGGTATGTTATCCTTGACACTGGCACCAGGGAGACATCACTGAGCGGCTGCAGAACATTCTGGAGGCCGGGGGGGGGGGGGGGGGGGGGGGAAGAGGGCGAGGAGTGTGAACAGCCAGAGATGGTGGTCCATGTCGGCACCAGCAACATGGGTGGGAAGAGGGATGAGGTCCTACAGGCAGAGGTTAAGGAGTTACGAAAGAGATCAACAAGCAGGACCTCAAAAAAGGTAGTAATCTCCGGATTACTCCTGATGCCATGCGCTAGTGAGTCTAGAAATAGGAGGATGGAGCAGATGAATGCGTGGCTGGAGAGATGTTGCGGGGGAGGGGGGGGGGGGGGGGGGGGGAGGAATTTAGATTCCTGGGGCATTGGGACCAGTTCTGGGGGAAGGCGGGACCTGTACAGGCCGGATGGATTGCACCTCAACGGAGCTGGGACCAATGTCCTCGCGGGGAGGTTTAAAACTAATGTGGCAGGGGAATGGGCACCAGGATGTAGCATTGGAAAGCGGAAACAAGGGGCACAAAGGATCAGGAGAGAAGGACAGCCCTAGAGTAAAAAATAGTAAGGTATTAGGTGGGGTCAGATCAAGAGAGTACAAGCAAGTCTAAGACAGGTTTGCGGTCCACGTGTGTGAACGCACGAAGTGTGGTAAATAAGGTTGGTGAGCTGCAGGCGCAAATAGCCACATGGGAATATAATGTGGCGATAACGGAGACCTGGCTCAAAGAAGGGCAGGATTGGTTACTATATATTCCTGGATACAAGGTGTTCAGGAAAGATGGGGAAGGAAAGAAAGGAGGCAGGGTTGCAGTATTGATTAAGGAGAATATTGCAGTACTGGAGAGAGAGGATGTCCTGGAGAGGTCAAGGACAGAATCTATTTGGTTAGAGTTAAGAAACAATATAGAGGTGCCATTGCACTACTGGGTGTATTCTATAGGCGACCAACTAGTGGGAAGATATAGAGGAGCAAATTTGCAGGGAAATTACAGATAGGTGCAAAAGCCATAGAGTAGTGATAACCTTCAACTATCCTAAGATAGACTGGGATAACAATACAAGGGGAGGAATTTTTTTTAAATGTGTTCAGGATAGCTTTCTCGACCAGTATGTTTCTGGCCCAACAAGGAAGGAGGCATTGCTGGACTTGGTTCTAGGGAATGAGGTGGGGCAAGTATGTAAGAACATACGAATTAAGAGCAGTAGGCCATTCGGCCCCTCGAGCCTGCTCTGCCATTTGATAAGATCATGGCTGATCTGATTGCAACCGCAACTCTACTTTCCCGCCTACCCACTATAACCTTTGACTCCCTAGTTAATCAGGAATCTGTCCAACTCAGCCTTAAAAATATTCAATGACCCTGCCTCCACCGCTCTCTGGGGGAAGGGAGTTCCACAGACTCACGACCCTCACAAAAAATCTCTCATCTCCGTCTTAAATGGGAGACCCCTTATTTTTAGACTGTGGCCCCTCGTTCTAGTCTCCCCAACAAGTGGAAACATCCTCTCAACATCTACCCCTTCTAGTCCCCTCAGGATCTTGTATGTTTCAACAAGATCACCTCTCATTCTTCTAAACTCCAGTGTATACAGGCCCAACTTGTCCAACCTTTCCAACCTTTCCTCATAAGATAATCCCCTCATCCCAGGAATCAGTCGCGTGAATCTTCTCTGAACTGCCTCCAAAGCAATTATGGTCCTTTCTTAAATAAGGAGACCAAAACTGCACACAGTATTCTAGATGTGGTCTCACCGATGCCCTGTACAACTGTAGCAAAACATCTCTACTTTTATATTCCATTCCCCTTGCAATAAATGACAACATTCCATTTGCCTTCCTAATCACTTGCTGTACCTGCATACTAACTTTTTGAGATTCATGTACTAGGAAAGTATCAGTGGGGGGAGCATTTAGGGAGCAGCGATCATAGTATCATAAGGTTTAGAATAGCTATGGAAAAGGACTCTGACCACTCAAGTAAAAATACTTAATTGGAGGAGGGCCAATTTCAGTGGGATGGGAACAGATCTGGCCTGGGTAAATTGGAATCATAGATTGGCAGGGAAAACTGTAATTGAACAGCGGGCGGCCGTTAAAGAGATGATTCGGGTACAGACAAGGTACATTCCAATGAGGGAGAAAGGTAGGGCAACTGAAGCTAGAGCTCCCTGGATGACAAATGAGATGGAGAATAAGATGAAGCAGAAAAAAGCAGTGTCTGACAGGTATCAGGTTGATAACATAAGTGAGAACCAGAGAGAATAGAATAGAACCAGATAGAAAGTGAAAAAGGAAATAAGAGGGGCAAAGAGTGTGAGAATAGACTCACGACCAACATAACAGGGAATCCAAAAGTGTTCTACTGACATGTTAACAGTAAACGGGTAGTAAGAGGAGGGGTGGGGCCGATTAGGGACCATAAAGGAGATCTACTCATGGAGGCAGTGGGCAATGTTGAGTTATTAAATGAGTACTTAGCATCAGTCTTTACCAAGGAAGAAGATGCTGCCAGAGTCTCGGTAAAGGAAGGTAGTTAATTTATAGTCCATCCAGTATCTTGATAAAGAAGAGGTACTGGAAAGACTGGCTGTACTTAAAATAGGTAAGTCACCTGGTCCAGATGGCACGCACCCTAGGATGCTGAGGGAAGCAATGGGGGAAATTGCGGGAGGTACTGGCCATAATCTTCCAGACATCCTTAGATACAGGGGTGGTGCCAGAGGACTGGAGAATTGCAAATGTTTACATCCTTGTTCAAAAAAAGGTGCAAGATAAACCCAACAACTATAGGCCAGTCGGTTTAACCTCTGTGGTGGGGAAACTTTTGGAAACGATAATCCGGGACAGAATTAATAGTCACTTGGATGAGGGTGCATTAATTAGGGAAAGCCAGCACAGATCTATTAAAGGCAAATTGTGTTTAACCAACTTGATAAAAGTTTTCTGATGAGGTAACAGAGGGTAGATGAGGGCAATGCAGTTGATGGTCAAAGCATTTGATAAAGTGCCACATGGTAGGCTTGTTATTAAGATCACGGCCCATGGAATAAAGGGGGCACTAGCAACATGGATACAGAATTGGCTAAATGACAGAAAACAGTAGCGGTAAACGGTTGTTTTTCAAATTGGAGGGAGGTATGCAGTAGTGTTCTCCAGGGGTCGGTGCTGGGACCACTACTTTTCTTGATATATATTAATGACTTGGACTTGGGAATACACTGCATAATATCAACATTTGCAGATGACGCAAAAGTTAGAAGGGTAGTGAACAATGAGGAGGATAGTAAGAGATATAGACAGGCTCGTGGCATGGCCGGACACGTGGCAGATGAAGTTTAATGCGGAAAAATGTGAGGTGATGTATTTCAGTAGGAAAAACGAGGAGAGACAATATAAACTAGGGGGCACAGTTCTAAAAGGGGTGGAGGAACAGAGGGATCTGTGGATATATGTGCACAAATCGTTGAATATGGCAGGGCAGGTTGAGAAAGCAGTTAAAAAAGCATACGGGATCCTGGGCTTTATAAATAGAGGCATAGAGTACAAAAGTATGGAAGTCATGATGAACCTTTATAAAACACTGGTTCGGCCAGAGCTGGTGTATTGTGTCCAGTTCTGGGCACTGCACTTTAGGAAGGACGTGAAGGCCTTAGAGAGGGTGCAGAGGAGATTTACTAGAATGATTCCAGGAATGAGGGGCTTTAGTTATGTGGATGTTCTCCTTGGAACAGAGACGGTTGCAAGGAGATTTGATAGAGATATTCAAAATCATGAAGGGTCTAGACAGAATAGATAGAGAGAAACTGTTCCCATTGGCAGAAGGGTCAAGAACCAGAGGACATAGATTTAAGGTGATTGGCAAAAAACCAAAAGGTGAAATGAGGAAAAACTTTTTAAAAAAAAAAATAACACAGCGAGTGGTTAGGATCTGGAATACACTGCGAGGGAGTGGTGGAGGCAGATTCAATCTTGGTCTTCAAAAAGGGAACTGGACAAGTTCTTGAAACGAGAAAATGCACAGGGCTACGGGGAAAAAGATGGGGCAGTGGGACGAGCTGGATTGCTCATGCATCGAGCCAACGTGGACTCGATGGGCCGAATGGCCTCCTTCCGTGCTGTAACTTATGATTGGCTTCCCATACATCTGCGGCCTTCCAGGTGGTGGGAAGTCGCGGGTTTGGGAGATGCTGTTGAAGAAGCCTTGGCGCGTTGTTGCAGTTTATCTTGTAGATGGTACACACTGCAGCCATGGTGGTGGAGGGAGCGGAAGTTTAAGGTGGTGGATGGATTAAAGTGGACAAGGTATTTGAGGTGCGGTGTGCCTGGAGCACTGTGCTGTTCAGTACAACATTGGACAATTTGTTCTCTACTGTCTGTGCTACATAGTTGAGTATTCTATTTGCTTTGATGACTGCAGGTCTGCAGCGACTAGACACGTTAAGGCCTCGCCCACCCTCCTCCCAAAACAAAAAAGCAGCACAAGATAGGTAAACCGTTCCCTACCTCAGGGTATCTGTCCAAATCACTGAGTGGCAACTCATGCTGCAGAATCAGTTGACGAGCCTGAAGGAGAAAAGAGAAACAGATACAGTTTGAGTAGAAGCTTCTACATTTACTAATATGGGCTGCGGCCTTACTGTAAGGAAGCTGAAATCTAGCTCTTTTTAAAAAAAATTCATTCGTGGGATGTGGGCGTTGCTGGCAAAGCCAGCATTTATTGCCCATTCCTTATTGCCCTGGAGAAGGTGAGCCACCTACTTGAACCGCTGCAGTCCGTGTGGTGAAGGTTCTCCCACAGTGCTGTTAGGAAGGGGGTTCCAGGATTTTGACCCAGCGACGATGAAGGAACGGCGATATATTTCCAAGTCGGGATGGTGTGTGACTTGGAGGGGAGCTCTTGTATAAAAAGGGTCCATTAACAGTCACAGGAGCACCACACACACCAATCTTTTGGTCATTAACAGGGAACACTCACATATTTACACCATAAACACAGACTTACGTGCTTTCTGAAAGAACAGGTTGCTTAACCTTATGCTACCTTTGTATTCAAGATAAGCCAGGGCCTGCAATTGATAAACTACAATTGACCTTATTGTCACTCGAGTTAAGGAGGGAAAAATTATTGGCTTGGGTTCCTATTGCTGATCACTGTCCATTGACCCATGTGGAAAGCATTGGGTGAGGATAGGATTGGACGGGGCTGCAACTCTTCCTCTCCCACAGTCAGTCAAACATCCCGCTCCCATATACTGCCCAGGTCAATCGTGAAGAGGGTCTAACTTGGGTGAGGAACTGGAGGACTTTCTGAAAACAACGTGGGGGAGGAAAACACAGCCTCCCCTGCATTTCATTCCTTACACAAGAGATGCTACATCCAAAAAAAAATGGCCATGACTGACTGTGAGCAACATTTCCACCACCCCCCACACACTTTCCTTAGTCCAGAGGCACCAAAGTCACCAGCTGAGATAACTCCACACAGATCAGAGGTCAAACCTGGAACTGTCATACCAGCATACAAAAAAATGACAGGCAGGAAGAGACCAGCTGGTCCATCAAGGCTGAGCCACTGCAAAAATGACAAAAAAAACCCCCAGGGCCATTTGAGGGGGGGAAAAAAAAAACTGGCAAATTCTACCTCGACCCCCTCAGGTGCTCGCTACAGCTCATAGTTCCACAGCGTGCAGCGCATTATCGTCATGCCATTGGTAGAAACTTCATCTTGTGTTTGAAATTGCAAAGTATACAGGATGCTGGTGCTCCAACAGAATTAACTTAAATCTCACCTGGAAGGAGGTAGGGACGCACACAACTTTCAGATTCTCGTCTCGAACCCGTTTAGCTGCAGAGAACAGAAACAGTGGTTATTAAAAGAGCGGACCGTACCAGGAATCTAGTCCAGTGTGCTCTCCTCATACAAGAGGATGACTCAACAGGTCAGGTCATAGACATTGTAAATATTATATACACACATAACCAACCAGTAAAATACCCTTACACTATTAACCCTCTTACACCAGTTCACAATTGTGAACACTTCCATTATACCTCCCCCTTAACCTTCTCTGCTCTAGTAAATACAATCCTAGTTTTTCCAAGTCTCTCACCATAACTATATCCTCTTACCCCTAGTATCATCCCAGTAAATCAACACTTTCTTCAACACCTCCAACATCCTTTCTATAATCCTATCCTTGCTTTTGTATTTAATGCCCCTAAATATAAAACTGAATCCCATAGGCCCTTTTCCTTACATCACAACAGTGATTACACTTTGAAAAATACTCCACTGGCTTTGTACGTCCTGAGGTCATGGAAAGTGCCACATAGAAGTTCTTTCTTTGCATGGCTTTTTTAACCAGCCATCCTGCTTTTAAAGCTCTGTATCAGCACCTCTAGATTTCTGTTCTTTCACTCCATTGAGAACTTGACCACTTAGGGTATATTCTCATTCTCGGTTCTGTTTTCCTAAAAAGTGTACAGCAAGCAAGAAAGAGAACTTGCATTTAGATAGCACCTTTCACAACCTCAAGGTGTCCTAAAACACTTTACAGCCAATGAAATACTTGAAGTGCAGTCATTGTTGCAACGTAGAGAAACACGGCAGCCAATTTGCACACAGCAAGCTCCCACAAACAGCAAAGAGATAAATGACCAGATAATATGTTGGTTGAGGGATAAATGTTAACCAAAACAAATGATATTACTCCCAACATATCTGGATTTTTTGACCACTACTCCAAAGAAAGGATTTGGAAAGAGAGTGTGTTACTTTTAACATTGGATTTTTAACTTGAAGGGGAAAAATTTGCTGAGCTATGGGAAAGAGCAGGGGAGTGGGACTAATTGGACAGTTCTTTCAAAGAGCCGGCACAGGCATGACAGGCCAAATGGCCTCCTTCTGAGCTGTATCATTCTTTAATTCTATAAAGGAAGGCACCAAGTTGAAAGGTGGTCAATATGCTAAATAGAAGTTGTCTACCCCAGTAACTAAACAATAAACGATAAATGATTTGTCAACCTCTGGATATTCAGAAACATACCTCAATCATGTTGGAACTTTCAAAAGGATTATATACTTGAAAAGGAAAAATTTGCAGGACAGTGGGGAAAGAGTAGGGGAATAGAATTAATTGGAAAGTCGATCAAAGGGTTGGCACAGGTACGATGGGCTGAATGGCCTCCTTCTGTGCTGTACGATTCTAACTAGCTCAGCACAGATCCTGGGATCAAACCTGAAACTTCCCTGATCTATGGCTCAGATGCTCACTGGATAAACTCACGAAGCAATGGTGTGGGGTTGGGGGAAGAGGAACTATAAAGAGTTTCTTACAGACAAGGATCAGAGTCAACAAAAAAAGTTAATTTTATTACCTGCACACCTACTAGAAATCATACTCAGCACCCACCTATTCTGTCCACGGCATAGACTATTGTGGATCCACTCCCGATACCCAACGCTTGGTTGTTCTAGGACAGAAAGACAATACAGAGTCAGTGGGTTCACGTTAAAGTGACGCTGTAATTCATGTTGCCAAAAAAAGTGTGTCAGGTGTAACTGTTCTCACTGTAAATGTTCACACACAAAAACACGTTTCCAGGCTATGCAATTTTCTGTAATGGTGTGTTGGAGCCCGCTCCTTGCAATGCCATACAAGTGTCAGCTCAAGGCATTTCTGACAGTATTACCCTGCTCCTATTTGCAGATGATACTGTGTTGTTGGCAGAGTCACTTGAGGATCCAGTACTCTCCTTGCCATCTTGAACAATGGGCAAACACCAATGGGATATGGTGGTACATGGCCCCAAGTATGGTACTATGGCTTTACAAGGCTCAAGAGCAGATCTCAAACATATTGATTGGAAGATACAGGGGGCATGTGTCCTAAATGTTAATTCAGATCAGTACCTGGGGCTCCTGGTCAATGCCCACTTTAGCCTGGACACAGTCCTTCAGGACCACAGTTAAAAAGACAAAGACTACTTTGATCCTTCAATGACAGCAAGATACCAATCAATGTAAGCTGAGCTTGTGGCGTATAAGACACAGTTCAAACATTTCACCTTCAAGGTTCAAAGCTTTTAGACATGCAGCAGAAGGGTTTCCTTTGGTCCGTGTAAAAGATACACGAACAAGTAGTGGATTTGTTGACAAATAGGGAACAGCGTTGCAGGGAAGAAGGGCTCCTGCCTACACCAAATGGTCACCGAGCGCTCTGAAAGGGATGTAAGCCTGCCCGCCGCTGCTTGACAACGAGAACTCTGGTTTGTTACATTTACTTGAAGGAAGGTAATGAAACTCAAACAGAGAAGACTGTGGAAGGTAGTCATTCACAGTTGTAAATTATATATAGACTTTACAGCACAGAATCAGGCCATTTGGCCCAACTGGTCTATGCTGGTGGTTATGCTCCAAACTAGATGCCTCTCACCCTGCTTCATCTATCCCTATCAGCATAACCTTCTATTCCTTTCTCCCTCATGTGTTGGTCTGGCTTAAATGCATCTATGCTATTCACCTCAACTACTCCACGTGGTAGCAAATTCCACATTCTAACCACTGAATAAAGAACTTTCTCCTGAATTCCCTATTGGATTTATTGGTGATTATCTTATATTTTTGGCCCCATTGCTTTGGACTCCCCCACAAATGGAAACACTAAGTCTACCCTATCAACCCCCTTCACAATCCCAAAGACCTCAATCAGGTCACCTCTCAATCCTCTTTTCTAGAGAAAAGAGCCCCAGCCTGTTCAGTCTTTCCTGATAGTAATAAATGAGCTTCCCTCAATCCAGTTTGTTTTGTGAGCAGTGGTCTACAAATTTCAAAAGTGTCAATCACACACCAAAAACTCTTTCCCCTTTCTCCCCCCTCCCAGTTCTTTTGGATCTTACAAGGAAGAGGCACTATAATTTTTGGAAAAAAAATATCAGCTGCAAAGGAACTTAAAAACCCATTCACTTCTCTCTCTCCTGCACCCAGTGCAGTTTTGGACTTGATATGAAGGTGGTATCTTTAAGCCAGTCTTTTAAAAAAAGGGGGGGAAAAATAAAAGTAAACATTTTACAGAAAAAACGTTACTTAGCTCTCCCTGCCTACTCAGTGGCAAGCAACTTGGCTTTGCACAATCACTATCCTGTGCCCCAGGTGCTAACGCTAAACTAAAGCTTCAAGTAGGAAAATAGCAAAAAATATTCTACTGTTATGATTCTATTACAATGCATATGCCCAACCCCCCTGGATTGGCTACCATGCAGTTTAGCACCGTACAGAGAGAGAGAGAGAGAGATATCAAACCCTGGTAAAGTTGACGGTGTAAATTAAGAGGTAGTTTTGCTCTAAATTAAAAGGCAATACATTCATTGAAAGCTTTACTCACTTGCACATGATTATCCACTGCCATGTAACCAGCCTTTTTCTTTGCTGCTTCTTCCTGCATGCCTGCGCTCAACTTCCTCCTCGGTATCAGTGACTGCTGCAAGCGGTATCGGCGCGGACCTGCCTGTAACCCCAGCCCCAAATACGCGAGTCCAGGAAGCCTCAGCCACATTGCCACTCCCCGGCTGAACCTCCCTTCCCCACACTCGGGAGCAAGCGGGGCACTGCAGCTCCCCGCCCGCTTCATCTGGGAAATGTAGTCCTCCCTGAGCAACCAGGCCGAGGACTACAACTCCCAGCTTGCATTGACTTGACTTGACTTGAAAGGTCAATTGGTTTATACATTAAAGTTTGTGCTAATTTGTGACAGTAACTGTTGGGAGCTGCTGCTGCTGCTGCGGTCACTTTGCAGCTCGTTAAACCTTTTTAAAAGTGGAAGGATGATCTCAGAGTTAATTGCTTTAAAGGTGGATTCTCTTCTTAAAGGGCTATTGATACTTGGGATGGAGTAGAAAGGGGATAATTTTGTCTTTTCGTGGGGGGGGGGGGGTGGGGGTGTTGGCACAGAGCAGTGTGCAGGAATGGCAGTGGTGAGTTTTTGGCATATGCACATCCACTGGGGGTTGAGGGGAGATGTTGATCACACCCCTCCAAAAATTTTAGCTACTGAGTTACAAATTAGAAAGAACAAAGTTACATTTATATAGCATTCTAAGGGCGTCCCAAAACGCCAATGGGTTATTTTTGAATTGCTGCTGTCATGTCAATAAACACATCAACCAATTCTCACGCATTACAGTCTCGCAAAAAGCGAATTAATGACTGGGCATGCCATGTTTCAGGATTTCTTTGGACCATTTTTCCACACAAAGGACTCGGAGAAAAAAAAAATCTTACTTTTTAAAGCGTTGGGTGTTAAAAGCAAAATAGATCTGTACAGGTTGAGGAGGTAGGGCACAGGCTGCAGCCTTTTGGACAATGTACATTAAAGCCAGTCACTGACACTATTACCCAGGATAATCGGAAACAATCGTGTCATTATTTCCCACGACAATGACTCCCAGCAAATATTCACACCATGGGGGAGAGAATAGAATGTTCTTTCCTGTTGAGCTTTGCACGAAGCTAACTTCAAAGGGAGAGGTCAGGAATTTCCCGTGGGGAACAGGAAAGAGGTGGGGGGGGAAAAAATCTTCACATGTGGGCAGTCAAGTTTTATTAAAGAAAAAACTGCGAGGGCCTTCTATGAGGCAGGCTCAGGAAATCAGAAAGGCTGGAGGAACAGGTATAAGTTAAATAAGAGAGCCTACATGGGAAGGATGGCACGTTCTTTATTTTGTATCATCGCACAAAGATAAGTTTTACCGATTGAACTAAGTGAGTCTGATCCAAACTGTTGCTCTACATGTTTACCTAAAGCAGTTTAATGATTCGTATCAAGCCTCGCCTCACCTAGTGGTAACACACTCGCTCACCTGACGAAGGAGAAAGCCTCCGAAAGCTTGTGATTTTCAAATAACTAGGTTGGACTATAACCTGGTGTTGTAAGATTCCTTACATTTGTCAACCCCAGTCCATCACCGGCATCTCCACATAGTGGTAACTAGGTCTTCCTTCAGAGAGATTGAAAGACCCAAGTATCCAGGCAATGTCACAAGGGGATGCTGTTGCTATGTCCCTGTATTACCCTATCCTACAAGTAGATGTAGGGCTGTGTAAGGCAATTTGGACACTGGATAGTGCATTTACCAATTGGATCATAGAAAGTGTCTATCAGGTTCAAGTTCTCTTTTTCCTGTACCTTCTTCCTTCCTTCTCCACACTATAATGCCATTGGGTAAACTAACAACTAATCATCAGAAGAATTTAGGATTCTCCCCATGCACACGTATTTTATAATTCTCAGACAGGTTAGGACCAGCTTATTGTGTGTGGTATTTAACTGGACCTGTACTTTTTCCAGTATCTCTCACAAGCTCCTAAATATATTGCAAAATCACAAGATAGGAGGTCAGTAAACCTATTCAGCATCAATAGTAGCAACAACTTGCAGTTATATAGCGTGGTTAACATGGGAAAATATCCCAAGGCGCTTCACAGAGGCACAATCAGACAAAGATCTACACCGATCCAAAGGTGGAGGTATTAGCAGGGATGACCGATAGGTGAGTGAAAGAGGTGGGTTTTAAGGAAGGTCTTAAAGGAATAGAGGGAAATGGAGAGGCGGAGAGGTTTAAGGATGGAATTCCAAAGCATAGAAACGAGACGACTGTTGGCACGGCTGCCGATGGTGGGGCAAAGAGAGCGGGGGGGGGGGGGGGGGGGGCGGAATGCACAAGACCAGAGTCAGTGGACCACAGTTTTGTGGGTTGGAGGGTTGGAGGAGGTAATAGAAATAGGGAGGGGTGAGACCATGAAGGAATTTAAACACAAGGTTGAAAATTTTAAATTGGAGACATCAGGGAACAAGGAAGCCTTCTTGGATCTTTTATCTAGAATAGTTCCTCTCCCATCACAACATCTAACGATTCCTCAGATTTTTCTTCTAGTAACACTACTCTGAAGTCCATTCAACAACAATAACTTATGCTTATACAGCACCTTTAATGTAGAAAAACATCCCTAGGCACTTGGTCGGGGTGTATGAAAAAAAGTGGACATCAAGCCAAAGAAATAGATATTAGAAGGGTGATCAAAATGGTCGAAGAAGAAGGTTTTAAGTAGGGAGGGGGAGGTGAAGAGGTGGTGGGAAAGCATCCTTTGCGGATGAAGGTATGGCCATCAATGATAGGGTGAAGGAGGAAGGCCATTTGGCCTATCTTATTTCATCCAAGCACAATGGCCCCTTTGTATCATCCAATTTGTTCTTAAATGATTCCAGGGCTTTTACCTCAACCGCTCTAGTGAGATAAAGGCCAACATTCTATTAGTCTTTTTGATTACTTTATCTACTTGTGCAATAGCTTTTAGTGATTTGTGTTCCTGTACACTCAAATCCTTTTGCTCCTCCACAGCTCCTAATCTCTCCTCAAAGGTACTGACTTTGCTGGGTGTATATCTCAGGCAGCGGTCATCATAGAATCATACAGCACAGAAGGAGACCATTTGGTTCTTCATGCCTATGCCGGCTGTTTGAAAGAGCTATCCTATGAATGCTCTTTCCCCTGTAGGGTTTGTAACACAGTCCAAACACCGGTCCTTACCGATGTCCAAGGGTTGGTGAACTCTGGACCGTAACTTTTGGAAAAGTATTACACAAACAAATTATTTTAAGGTTAAACAATTTTATTGGCATAAGTTCATACAATCTATGCTAAGTAGAGAGTAGTCGTTGAGTTTTCCGGGTGATCAATCTGTCGCACCCAAGGTTATTGTGTCTTATTCAATGTTGTCCTTCTTCCTGTTGTTCTGTCCCCCAATTGCAGTGCCAGTTCCATTGCAATGTGATTAAGCCTCTTTATTGGGCAGTTACAATGTTCAAAAACCAGGTGCAATTAGCTCAGCACTTTAAAATGTGACGGCTCCCCTTATCTGTGCTCATTTGACTTTGAAAGCACTTTAGAATGTGACGGCTCCCCTTATCTGTGCTCATCTGGTTTTATGTGTCCACGATTCTGTCTCAACAGTTTCACAATGGTATCAGTTCTGTGGTATGTTGACTTGTTGAAAACTTCTAGAAGCTTTCCCAAAAGAACTGCTGTTTTAAATCAATCAAAAGTCCAGCTGCACAAAGGGACCATGGTAACAACAGTTTGTTCGGTCTTTCCGGCTGATTCTGTATCTTTCAAAGCTGTCCATTGTTTCTACGTTAATGTCCAATTCCATATTGCAAAAATGTGTTCAAATCTCACACCCCATAGCCCTGCAAATCTTTCCTTTATATAAGTATATATCAAATTCCCCTCTGAAAGGTATGATCAGTAAGTTCGCTGATGATACAAAAATTGGTAGGGTGGTAAATAGCGAGGAGGATAGCCTCAGTCTGCAGGACGATATAGATGGGTTGGTCAGATGGGCGGAACAGTGGCAAATGGAATTTAACCTGGAAAAGTGCGAGGTGATGCACTTTGGAGGGACTAACAAGGCAAGGGAATACACAATGAATGGGAGGACCCTAGGCAAGACAGAGGGTCAGAGGGATCTTGGTGTGCAAGTTCACAGATCCCTGAAGGCGGCGGAACAGGTAGATAAGGTGGTAAAGAAGGCATATGGGATACTTGCCTTTATTAGCCGAGGCATAGAATATAAGAGCAAGGAGGTTATGATGGAGCTGTATAAAACACTGGTTAGGCCACAGCTGGAGTACTGTGTGCAGTTCTGGTCGCCACACTACAGGAAGGATGTGATCACTTTGGAGAGGGTGCAGAGGAGATTCACCAGGATGTTACCAGGGCTGGAGCGCTTCAGCTATGAAGAGAGACTGGGAAGATTGGGTTTGTTTTCCTTGGAGCAGAGGAGGCTGAGGGGGGACATGATTGAGGTGTACAAAATTATGAGGGGCACAGATAGGATGGATACTAAGGAGCTTTTTCCCTTCGTTGAGGGTTCTATAACAAGTGGGCATAGATTCAAGGTAAAAGGCGGGAGGTTTAGAGGGGATTTGAGAAAGAACTTTTTCACCCAGAGGGTGGTTGGAGTCTGGAACTCACTGCCTGAAAGGGTTGTGGAGGCAGGAACCCTCACAACATTCAAGAAGCATTTGGATGAGCACTTGAAATGCCATAGCATACAAGGCTACGGACCAAATGCTGGAATATGGGATTAGAGTAGACAGGGCTTGATGGCCGGCGCGGACACGATGGGCCGAAGGGCCTCTATCCATGCTGTATAACTCTATGACTCTATGACTCTATGAAAGTTATTATTGAATCTGCTTCCACCACCCTTTCAGGCAGTGCATTCCAGATCATAACATAAGTTGAGTATAACTTCCTTGTTTTTGTACTCTATGCCACTATTTATAAATGTAAAGAATCTTACAACACCAGGTTATAGTCCAACAATTTTATTTCAAATAAAATTGTTGGACTATAACCTGGTGTTGTAAGATTCTTTACATTTGTCAACCCCAGTCCATCACCGGCATCTCCACATCATGGCTACTATTTATAAAGCCAAGGATCCCGTATGCTTTTGTAACAGCCTTCTCAACTTGTCCTGCCGCCTTGAAAGATTTGTGTACATACACCCCCAGGTCTCTTTCTTCCTTCACTCCCTGTAAAATTGTTCCATTTAGTTTATATTGCCTCTCCTCATTCTTCCTATCACTTCACACTTCTCTGTGTTAAATTTCATCTGCCATGTGTCTGCCCTTTTCACCAATCCGACTATGTGCTTCTGAAGTCTGTTGCTATCCTCATTGTTTGCTACATTTCTGAAATTGAAGTTTTCCAATGTTAATATTTATTGGGATTTGAGTCCTGGTCCGTCCTAAGTTATCTGAACTTAGTTACTACTGATTTGCGACTGTTGAATTCTGTGCCCTGGACTAGGGATGCGAAAAATCAGCCAGAATTCCCATTCCCGATCGCCGTTCAGTGACCCTGCTGGAATGTGAGTGGAGGTCAAGTGAGGTCAGCATGGAGTGAACAACTTGAGAGTTTGGTAAGTGTGGGAGTGCGGTGAAGTGGGAGAAGGAGGTGCTGCTTTGCCTTGGTTTTCCTAACTTTTTCTGCAGAGCGGCGATGGACCTGAGCAGCAGCAGACTGAGAGCGGGGATAAAAGCAGCAGACCTGCATCAAGAGAAAACTGCAGTGTGACGTCACAGGTGAGACAGGTAAGTGATTGGTAGTGACTGTGGACTAAGTTTTAAGTTAACATATAGCATATAACTAAATTTTTAAAACTAAATTTAATTTAATTAATCTAATAAATTAAACAAGGTAAATAATTTGATTAACATTAAATTGATTAATTAAATAAATAAAATAATGGGAGAACAGGAGATGTGTTGCTGCTGCAATATGTGGGAGCTTGTGGACATTTTTGTCCAGGGCAACTACATCTGCAGCTCGAGGAACTTCAGCTCCAAGTTGAGGAGCTGGAGTCTGAGCTACGGATGTTGCGAGACATCAGGGAGGGAGAAAGCTACCTGGACCTTTTGCTCCAGGAGGCAGCCACACCACTTCGATTAAATACTGTAGAATTGAAACGTGGTCAGGGACAGGAAGGTGTGACTGCGAGTGAGGCAGGTACGGGGATCCAGGAGATAGTATTGCAGGAGCCTCAGTCCCTGTGCTTGTCCAATAGATTTGAGGTTCTTGCAACCCTTGTGGACAAGTGCGGGGATCTTGAGGAGGACGAGCAAACTGACCACTGCACGGTGGTATAGGAAGTCGTTAAAGTGGGGGGAGTAAAAGGAAGGTGGTTGTAGTAGGCAACAGTATAGTTAGGGAGATAGGCACTGTTCTCTGCATCCAGGAGAATGAGTGTTGCCGACCTGGTGCCAGGGTTAAGGACATCGCCTCCAGGCTGGAGAATAACTTGGACTGGGAGGGAGAGGATCCGGTTGTCGTGGTATAAAGGTCATAGGTAGGACTAAGAAAAAGGTTCTGCTGAGAGAGTTTGAGCAGCTAGGGACTAAATTAAAAAGCAGAACCACAAAGGTAATAATCTCTGGATTATTACCTGAGCCACGAGCAAATTGACACAGGGTAAATAAGATCAGGGAGATGAATGCGTGGCTCAAAGATTGGTGTGGGAGAAGTGGGTTTCAATTCGTGGGGCACTGGCACCAGTACTGAGGAAAGAGAGAGCTGTTCCATCGGGATGGATTACACCTGAACCATGCTGGGACTAGTGTTCTAGCAAATCGAATAACTAGGGAGGTAGATAGGGCTTTAAACTAAATGGTGGGGGGGGAGGGGGGAGGGTCCCGGTGGAGAGAAATCTAGAATGCTAAAGAGAAAAGATAAGGAAGCAGTGCAGGAAAGTGATTGGGGTAAGGATAACCAGATTGTGTCAGGAAGGGACAGAGCGTACAAACAAAAGACAACAAATAGGGTCCGGGTAAGAAAAAATGGTAATAAGACAAATAGGGCCATAGTAAAAAAAATGTTAAGATGTCTAAAAATGTTAAAAAGACAAATCCAAAGGCACTGTATCTGAATGCACGAAGCATTCGTAATAAGGTAGATGAATTAACAGCACAAATAGATGTAAACGGATATGATATAATAGCAATTACAGACTCATGGCTGCAGAGTGACCAAGGCTGGGAGCTGAACATCCAAGGGTATTCGATATTTAGGAAGGACAGGCAAAAAGGAAAAGGAGGTGGGGTGGCATTGTGAGTAAAGGATGAAATCAGAGCAATAGTGAGAAAGGATATTGGCTCAGAAAATCAAGATATAGAATCATTCTGGGTGGAGTTAAGAAGCACCAAGGGGCAGAAAACACTGGTGAGAGTTGTCTATAGGCCTCCAAACAGTAGTGGTAACGTAGGGGATGGCATCAAACAGGAAATTAGAGATGCATGTAACAAGGGTGCTACAGTGATCATGGGTGACTTTAATCCAATTATAGACTGGCCAAACCAAATTAGCAATAATACTGTGGAGGATGAATTCCTGGAGTGTGTATGAGATGGTTTTCTAGACCAGTATGTTGAGGAGCCAACCAGGGAACAGGCTATCCTAAATTGGGTATTGTGCAATGGGAAGGGGTTAATTAATAATCTTGTTGTGCAGGGTCCTTTAGGGAAGAGTGACCATAATATAATAGAATTCTTCATTAAGATGGAAAGTGAAGTAGTCCAATACGAAACTAGGGTCCTAAATCTAAACAAAGGAAACTACGAAGGTATGAGGAGTGAGTTGGCTATGATAGATTGGGAAGCTTCATTAAAAGACAATGACGGTGGATAGACAATGACTAACATTTAATGAACGAATGCATGAATTGCAACAGTTATACATTCCTTTCTGGCGCAAAAACACAAAAGGAAAAGCAGCCCAACCATGGCTAAGAAAATAAATTAAGGATAGTATTAGATCCAAAGAGGAGTCATATAAAGTTGCCAGAAAAAGTAGCAAGCCTGAGGATTGGGAGCAGTTTAAAATTCAGCAAAAAAGGACCAAGAGATTGATTAAGAGGGGAAAAATAGAGTATGAGAGTAAACTTGCAAGGAACTTAAAAGTGGACTGTAAAAGCTTTGACAAGTACGTAAAAAGAAAAAGATTAGTGAAGACAAATGTAGGTCCCTTACAGTCAGAAACGAGAGAATTTATAATGGGGAACAAGGAAATGGCAGAGCAATTAAACAAATACTTTGGTTCTGTCTTCACAGAAGAGGACACAAATAACTTCCCAGAAATGCTAGGGAACCAAGGGACCAGTGAGAAGGAGGAATTAAAGGAAATTAGTATTAGTAAAAAAATAGTGCTGGAGAAATTAATGGGACTGAAAGCTAATCAGTCCCCAGTGCCTGATAATCTGCATCACAGAGTACTAAAAGAGGAAATAGTGGATGCATTAGTCGTCATCTTCCAAAATTCTATAGATTATGGAACAGTTCCTGCAGATTGGAGGGTGGCAAATGTAACCCCACTATTTAAAAAAGGAGGGAGAGAGAAAACAGAGAACGACAGACCGGTTAGCCTAACATCAGTAGTGGGGAAAATGCTAGAGTCTATTATAAAGGATGTGATAACAGGACACATGTAAATATCAACAGGATTAGACAAAGTCAACGTGGATTTATGAAAGGGAAATCATGTTTCACAAACCTACTGGAGTTTTTTGAGGATGTAACTGGTAGAATAGATAAGGGAGAACCAGTGGATGTGGTTTATTTGGATTTTCAGAAGGCCTTTGATGAAGTCCCACATAAGGGGTTAGTGTGCAAAATTAAAGCACATGGGATTGGGGTTAATATACTGGCATGGATTGAAAATTGTTTAACAGACAGGAAACAGAGATTAGGAATAAATGGGTCTTTTTCGGGGTGGCAAGCAGTGACTAGTGGGGTACCGCAGGGATCAGTGCTTGGGCCCCAGCTGTTCACAATACATATCAATGATTTGGATGAGGGAACCAAATGTAATATTTCCAAGTTTGCTGACGACACAAAAGTAGGTGGGATCGTGAGTTGTGAGGAGGATGCAAAGAGGCTTCAAGGCGATTTAGCCCAGTTGAGTGAGTGGGCAAATACATGTCAGATGCAGTATAATGTGGATAAATGTGAAGTTATCCACTTTGGAAGGAAAAACAGAAAGGCAGAATATTATTTAAATGGTGATAGATTGGGAAATGTTGATGTACATAGGAACCTGGGGGTCCTTGTACACCAGTCACTGAAAGCAAACATGCAGGTGCAGCAAGCAGTTAGGAAGGCAAATGGTATGTTGGCCTTCACTGGAAGAGGATTTGAGTGCAGGAGCAAGGATGTCTTACTGCAGTTATACGGGGCCTTAGTGAGACCACACCTTTTTTAAAAATTCGTTCATGGGATGTGGGCGTCGCTGGTAAGGCCAGCATTTATTGCCCATCCCTAATTGCCCTTGAGAAGGTGGTGGTGAGCCGCCTTCTTTAAACACTGGAGTCCGTGTGGTGAAGGTTCTCCCACAGTGCTGTTAGGAAGGGAGTTCCAGGATTTTAACCCAGCGATGATGAAGGAACGGCGATTTATTTCGAAGTCGGGATGGTGTGTGATTTGGAGGGGAATGTGCAGGTGGTGTTGTTCCCATGTGCCTGCAGCCCTTGTCCTTCTAGGTGGTAGAGGTCGCGGGTTTGGGAGGTGCTGTTGAAGAAGCCTTGGCGAGTTGGTGCAGTGCATCCTGTGGATGGTACACACTGCAGCCACTGTGCGCCGGTGGTGGAGAGAATGAATGTTTAGGGTGGTGGATGGGGTGCCAATCAAACGGGCTGCTTTGTCCTGGATGGTGTCGAGCTTCTTGAGTGTTGTTGGAGCTGCACTCATCCAGGCAAGTGGGGAGTATTCCATCACACTCCTGACTTGTGTCTTGTAGATGGTGGAAAGGCTTTGGGGAGTCAGGAAGTGAGTCACTCGCGGCAGAATACCCAGCCTCTGACCTGTAGCTAGGGCTCCTTGGTGCCACACTCGGTCAAATGCTGCCTTGATGTCAAGGGCAGTCACTCTCACCTCGTCTCTGGTATTCAGCTCTTTTGTCCATGTTTGGACCAAGGCTGTAATGAGGTCTGGGTCCTGGCGGAACCCAAATTGAGCATCGGTGAGCAGGTTATTGGTGAGTAAGTGCCACTTGATAGCACTGTCGAGGACACCTTCCATCATTTTGCTGATGATTGAGAGTAGACAGATGGGGCGGTAATTGGCCGGATTGGATTTGTCCTGCTTTTTGTGGATAGGACATACCTGGGCAATTTTCCACATTGTCGGGTAGATGCCAGTGTTGTAGCTGTACTGGAACAGTTTGGCTAGAGGCGCAGCTAGTTCTGGAGCACGAGTCTTCAGCACTACAGCCGGGATGTTGTCAGGGCTCATAACCTTTGTTGTATCCAGTGCACTCAGCCGTTTCCTGGAGTATTTTGTGGAGTTTTGGTCTCCTTATCTAAAAAAGGATATACTTGCAATAGAGGGAGTGCAGTGAAGGTTCACGAGACTGATTCCTGGACTGGCAGGACTGACATATGAGGAGAGATTGGGTCGACTCGGCCTTTATGTAGGGTGTTTCCGATCGTGTAAGGGTCGTTCAGCCTTGCTGGTCATAACCGAACTCACTTATTTATGGTCGAAGGTCTGGGCTTTCCCTTATGAATCACACTGAAGGATGATGAATAATGCAATCGACACAGGTTTCAGATTTTGAATAGTAAAGGTATGTTTAATATGTTCAGCAAATCTCAATATGGCAAAACCAATGCTCACGTTCCTATGTGACCATGAACAAATAGATTACTTCCCCTTGAACTTCTTAAACTAAGCCCCTCCATGTACCCTTACTCACGGCTGTTAACTCCCAACACTACACTGCTGAGGTTTGGTCGGGACATGCAGAGGGAACTCTCCACACGGCTGTGAGTTGAGTATTCTGGAGACTGAGGTTCAAATGCTGACCCTGCTGACCTTGGCTGCCGGGTCGTGTCTTCTACGATCGAAGTCCTTGGGGCCTTACCCGTTCCTTGGGGCATGCGACTTCCTTCGTTCCTGGTTGTGAAAGAACGGCCTGCTCTGACCTTCTGATGCTGTAGAGCTGTGAGGCTGGTGTCCCTTTGACATCCACTGTTCGACTTCCACTCTTCAACCTCCTCCTGTTCGACCCTTACTGTTTGATCTCCCCCACTGTTCGACCTCCACCTGTCCCCTTACTGTTCGACCTCCTCCTTTGTTCAACCCCACTGTTCGACTTCCTCCTGTTCGACCCCCTCCTTCCTGAGGCTGCAAAAGTTATACTGTTTTTTCTGGCTGATCTCGTCAGACGGTGCAAAATGCTACGATTGGTCCCTGGAGAGAAAGCTTTGTTTGAATGTTGTAAACAATTTTACAACACCAAGTTATAGTCCAGCAATTTTATTTTAACTTCACAAGCTTTCGGAGGCTTCCTCCTTCCTCAGGTAAATGTTCAGGATCTCCTCGAAGCCTACGCATTTATACATATAGAACAATACATGGTGTTTACAGAATGCCCCTGCAACTGCCCGTTGCCAAGGCAATCACCGTGTTCAGACAGAGAGGTGTCACCTGCAGAACCCCCGAATACACATTCAACAAAAAAACAAACAGGAAAAAAAACAGAGAGAGGCAGAAACATCCGGAAGGCAGAGAAAGCCAGCAAATGACCCATTATATTAAAAACAGATAACATTTGTTCGCTGGTGGGGTAACGTGTAGCGTGACATGAACCCAAGATCCCGGTTGAGGCCGTCCTCATGGGTGCGGAACTTGGCTATCAATTTCTGCTCGACGATTTTGCGTTGTCGTGTGTCTCGAAGGCCGCCTTGGAGTACGCTTACCCGAAGGTCGGTGGATGAATGTCCATGACTGCTGAAGTGTTCCCCGACTGGGAGGGAACCCTCCTGTTTGGCGATTGTTGCGCGGTGTCCGTTCATCCGTTGTCGCAGCGTCTGCCTGGTCTCGCCAATGTACCATGCTCTGGGGCATCCTTTCCTGCAACGTATGAGGTAGACAACGTTGGCCGAGTCACAGGAGTATGAACCATGCACCTGGTGGGTGGTGTCCTCTCGTGTGATGGTGGTATCTGTGTCGATGATCTGGCATGTCTTGCAGAGGTTACCGTGGCAGGGTTGTGTGGTGTCGTGGACGCTGTTCTCTTGAAAGCTAGGTAATTTGCTGCGAACGATGGTCTGTTTGAGGTTGGGTGGCTGTTTGAATGTGTATTATTTTCCCACCTCTCTGGTATTGGGGGACAATGGGAACTGTCGACTATATGAGGTGTGAACTGTTTTCAGATGGGTTCTGTTGTCCCGACCGATTGACTTAATTATATCAACTGGGGTGGGGGGGGATTTCATTGTCTCCTTAGCCAACTTGGAGCCAGTGATGATGTAAGGCAATGTCTCTGTTGGGTGGGATGAGTTTTAGTTCAAAAGCTTGTTTGGGAACTGTGTTTTAAACAGAGTCCTTTTCTCAGCCATTTTCCCAAAACTGGGGTTTTCCCCGGCGAATAAAATCTTGGATTAAGAATGATAATCCGACATGTATTCACTCGAGTTCAGAAGAATGAGAGGGGATCTCATTGAAACATTAAAAATTCTGACAGGGCTAGACAGACTGGATGCAGGAAGGGTGTTTATGCTGGCTCGGGGGTCCAGAACAAGGAGTCACAGTCTCAGGATACGGGGTAGGACATTTAGGAACTGAGATGAGGAGAAATTTCTTCACTCAGAGGGTGGTGAACCTGTGGAATTCTCAACCACAGAAGGATGTGGAGACCAAGTCACTGAATATATTTAAGAAGGAGCTAGATAGATTTTGAGACACAAATGGCATCAAGGAATATGGGGAGAGAGCGGGAATATGGCATTGAGATAGAGGATCAGCCATGATAATATTAAATGGCGGAGCAGGCTCGAAGGGCTGAATGGCCTACTCCTGCTCCTATTTTCTATGTTTCTATGAATTAGTCCTGGTGTGATGCCCTCCATGGTCAACTAGCCTGCCATCGCTCAATGTCTGCGTTCACATAGAAACTAACGACAGTATAGGCAAGGTAGCAGAAGGGGCATGGCACTTGTGGAAATCTACACAAGCAAGGAGTCAATGCCTTCAGTTGAAGAGGGGAGACATTTGGCACAAAATGATCCCAGTTAGAAAAGGTTGAATAACTAGACACTGGCACAGTCTTTAACATGGTGGCCGAAAAACGGGCGCAACTCATATCAATTTCTACCCCGATGCCTCAACATAACATGCTGGAAGAGACATTGCTTTTTGGAAGGAGCGACAAGGACTTGTCATATGAGAACCTTTCAAAACTCCATCACAGGGTCTCCCTTGTGCTGTGTTTCATACGTTAAGTCTCTCGCAGCGGAAACCTTCGGGGTGCGGGTCTTTTAAACTAAGATTGAAGCTAACATGTGGTGGCTCCTTGGTAGCCCAGATAAATGCACCCAGTGAGCCTTGAGTTCCTTGGAGGAGTTTGTGGAACAGCTTCTGGGTGTCCTTTAAAAGGAAAATTCATGTGGTGGGAGAGTAGTCTGAATTGGGTTATGAGATTTCTTATCTCACACACTGAAATGACCAAGCCTTTCCCATTCCAGGCAGTAACTGCATCTACAATCCTAGGACTGCTTCTCCTGCTCTCTGTTATTGCCTGAACCATATCGCTGGTAACCTCCTCACCCACATCAGGTAACACCCTGCAAGGGTAGCGATTGGCTCTTGTCTCAGACCTTCACCAAGGTATTGGTAATGAGTGACTAGCACCCAGCTTGTGACCTCTACAGTGAGCTTCCCACCACATTTGATTGAAGGGGAATGGAGAGCTATATAAACCCTTAGTGAAGACAAATACTTTCAACATAGGGCGAGGCTCGCTAAGCGAACGCCTCGCTCTACGGTTTAGTTTATTCCATTAATTAATTACAACAGGATTCCAGATTTATTTAAAATAAATTTAATATCGAGGTAGCCAATAGCTGAAAGAAATAAAGTAATCATAAATTATTCTAATAAGTGCCCTGAGAGTGAGAGCTCATTGGCTGTTCGGTAACACTCCAAGTCCAGAGGATTGAGCACAAAATCTCGGCTGATACTCCAGTGCAGTACTGAGGGAGTGCTGCACTGTCAGAGGTGCCATTTTCCAGAAGATACATTAAACCAAGGCCACGGCTTCCCTCTCAGATGGGTGTAAAATATCCCATGGGACTACTTCAAAGGAGAGCAGGGTAGTTCTCCCCGGTGTCCGGACCAATATTGGTCCCTCAATGTTTCCAACACTACAACAGAGACTACACTTCAAATGTGTTTCATTGGCTCTAAACGCTTTGGGCATCCTGAGGTTGTGAAAGACACTATATAAACGCAAGTCTTTCTTTCTCAACCAACATCATTAAACAGATTATCTGGTCATTACCACCTCACTGTTTGTGGGAGCTGGTTGCCATGTTTTTTACATTACAAAAGTAACTACAATATAAAAGTACTTCATTGGTTTTCGAAGTGCCTTGAGACAGCCTGAGGTCGTGAAAGCTGTTATATAAATGAAACTCTTCCTCTTTTTCTTTATCACAACAGCAGTGGATTTGTGTTTTCATTTACTTCTCATAGAATGGTGCGAGATGCCTAAAAATGGGCCCCATGTATTTAGCAGTAGGATCAGCGCCTTCACAGATTGGGTGCAGCTCATCCCACTGCTAAATTGGTCTGGTTTCCAACTATTTTATATCCGAAAAACGGGTGCAACACATATCAATTTGTATCCCGATGCCTGATGTAATATGCTGGATGAGACATTGCTATTTGGAAGGAGCGACAAGGACTTGTCACATGAGAATCTTTGAAAACTCCATCGCAGGGTTTCCCTTGTGCTGTATTTCACACGAGATAGCATTAAGTCTCTCGTAGCATAAGCTTTCAGGGTACGGGTCTTTTCAACTAAGATTGAAGCTGATATGTGATGGCTCCTTGATAGCCAAGCTAATGACCCAGGCCAGGCTACCTGATCTCAGCCAGGGTGGCAGAACAGATCCTGAGCATAGCACCCCTGGGAGGGGAAATGGGCTGGTTGCTCTCCAGTGAGCTTTGAGATCCTTGGAGATTGTGGAACACCTTCTGGATGTCCTTTAAAAATAAAATTGATGTGGTGGGAGAGTAGTCTGAATTGGGTTGTGAGATTTCTTATCTCATCTCACACATTGAACTTACCAAGCCAGCCAGAAGCCTTTCTCATTCCAGGAAGTAACTGCATCCACAATCCTGGGACTGCTTCTCCTGCTCTCTGTTACTGCCTGAACCATATTGCTGGTGACTTCCTTACCCACATCAGGTAACACCCTGCAAGGGCAGTGATTGGCTCTTGTCTCAGACCTTCCCCAAGGTATTGGTAATGAGTGACTAGCACCCAGCTTGTGACCTCTACAGTGAGCTTCCCACCACATTTGATTTAAAGGGAATGGAGAGCTATATAAACCCTTAGTGAAGACAAATACTTTCAACACAGGGCGAGGCTCACTAAGGGAAGGCCTCACACTACGGTTTAGTTTATCCATTAATTATTACAACAGGATTCCAGATTTATTTAAAATAAATGTAATATCTAGGTAGCAAATAGCTGAAAGAAATAAAGTAATCATAAATTATTCTAATAAGGTGCCCTGAGAGTGAGCGCTCATTGGCTGTTCGGTAACACTCCAAGTCCAGAGGATTGAGCACAAAATCTAGGCTGACACTCCAGTGCAGTACTGAGGGAGTGCTGCACTGTCAGATGTGCCATTTTCCAGATGATACAATAAACCGAGGCCACGTCTTCCCTCTCAGATGGGGAAAGGCAACCATTTAGAGCCTTCCCGCCATTGTATACCGAGGGGCTGCAATCAGGGAAAAACCACCCCGGGCAGAATGTAAAATTCAAATTGCTGTAATGTTCCTGTAATGAATCTGTAATGTACCTGTAATGAATCTGTAATCAATAATCTGTATTGAGTATAATGCAATGAGACACCCCATAGTGTTATGAACTGTAATTATGTACAATGTGTTCATTGAACTGTACTTGATTTAACCTGCAAATTGTATAATCCGTATTGGTCTGGTTTCCACCTGTTTTATATCCGAAAAACGGGTGCAACACATATCAATTTGTACCCCGATGCCTGATGTAATATGCTGGATGAGACATTGCTATTTGGAAGGAGCGACAAGGACTTGTCATGAGAATCTTTGAAAACTCCATCGCAGGGTTTCCCTTGTGCTGTATTTCACACGAGATAGCATAAGCTTTCAGGGTACGGGTCTTTTCAACTAAGATTGAAGCTGATATGTGATGGCTCCTTGATAGCCAAGTTAATGACCCAGGCCAGGCTACCTGATCTCAGCCAGGGTGGCAGAACAGATCCTGAGCATAGCACCCCTGGGAGGGGAAATGGGCTGGTTGCTCTCCAGTGAGCCTTGAGTTCCTTGGAGGAGTTTGTGGAACAGCTTCTGGGTGTCCTTTAAAATTAAAATTGATGTGGTGGGAGAGTAGTCTGAATTGGGTTGTGAGATTTCTTATCTCATCTCATCTCATCTCACACATTGAACTTACCAAGCCAGCCAGAAGCCTTTCCCATTGCAGGCAGTAAACTGCCTCCACAGCTCTAGAACTACTTTTACCTCCTAGGTGTTATGGGGAGTGGGCAGGAAATTAGACATGAATTTAGATTTGAGGTTAGGATCAGATCAGCCATGATCTTATTGAATGGTGGAGCAGGCTTGAGGGGCTGATTAGCCTGCTCCTGCTCCCTTATATACTACCTCACCCACATCAGGTACCAGTGTTTAGCTCCTATCTCAGGCCTTACACCAAGGTATTGGTAATGAGTAACCAGCATTGAATATGTGACCTCCACAGTGAGCTTCCCACCATATTTTATTAAAGGGGAATGGAGAGCTATATAAACCCTTAGTGAAGACAAATACTTTCAACATAGGGTGAGGCTCGCTGGGGTGGGGGGATGGGAAACGGCCTCACGCTACAGTTTAGTTTTTTCCATTAATTATTACAACAGGATTCCACATTTATTAAAGTAAAAGTAATATTTAGGTAGCAAATAGCTGAAAGAAATAGAGTAATCATAAATTATTCTAATAACTGCTCTGAGAGTGGGAGCTCATTGGTTATTGGGTAACAATCTGAATACTGTCACAAAAGTTACCCCGAGACTTTGCTAATAGCTCAACAGGTTTATTGTGTGAAACAGACTAAGTAAATGCAGCGTGAAATTTTACTGTATTTATCAGCTTTTCATTCGGTGGCATGCTGTTATATCTTAAACCTAAAGAATAACAAAAGTAACTGCTGCCTGAGATATGCACCCAGAAAAAGTCAGTAAATTTGAAGAGAGAAATGGTGAGAGACTAGGAGCTGTGGAGGATAAAGAGATTTGAGTGTCCAGGTACACAAATCAGTAAAAGCTAAGGCACAGGTACAACAAGTAATCAAAGAGACCAGTGGGATGTTGGCCTTGTAAAGGGTAGGTCGTGCCAGAAGGCATTTGATAAAGTCCCTCATAACAGACTGTTAGCTAAAATTAAAGCCCATGGAATTGAGGGCCAAATATTGACCTGGTTAGGAAATTGGCTGAGCGGCAGGAGACAGTATAGGGATAATGGGCAGGTACTCAAATTGGCAGGATGTGACTAGTGGTGTCCCACATGGATTTGTGTTGGAGCCCCAACTATTGATTGTATTTATTAACGACTTAGATGACGGGATAGAGAGCCATATATCCATGTTTGCCGACGACAATAGCCAGCATTGTAAGCAGTGTAGATGGAAGCATAACATTATGGAGAGATATTAATAGATTAAGTGAATGGGCAAAACTGTGCAAATGGATTTCAATGTAGGCAAGTGTGAGGTCATCCACTTTGGACTTAAAATGGATAGATCAGTGTACTTTCTAAATGGAGGTCCAAAGAGACTTGGGGGGTCCATGTACATAAATAATTAAAATAATTATGGAATGGGAAAGGCTTCTGGCTGGCTTGGTAAGCTCAATGTGTGAGAAGAGACAAGAAATATCACAACGCAATTCAGACTACTCTCCCACCACATCAATTTTATTTTTAAAGGACATCCAGAAGCTGTTCCACAAACTCCTCCAAGGATCTCAAAGTTCACTGGAGAGCAACCAGCCCATCTCCCCTCCCAGGGGTGCTATGCTCAGGTCCTATACTGCCAACCTGGCTGAGATCAGGTAGCCTGGCCTGGATCATTAACTCGGCTAACAAGGAGCCGCCACATATTAGCTTCAATCTTAGTTCAATAGACCCACACCCCGAAAGCTTATGCTACGAGAGACTTAATGCTGTCTCGTGTGAAATACAGCACAAGGGAAACCCTGCAATGGAGTCTTCAAAGATTCTCATGATTCAAGTCCTTATAGCTCCTTATACGTCAGGCATCGGGTTACAAATTGATATGTGTGGCACCCGTTTTGTGGGCATTAAACAGGTGGAAATCAGATCAATTATGCAGTGGGACGGGCTGCACCCAATCTGTGAAGGCGCTGATCCTACTGCTAAATACATGGGGCCCATTTTTTAGGCATCTTGCACCGTTCCATGAGAAGTTGTTAGAGGGTATTCTGAGGGACAGGATCTACAGGCATTTGGAGAGGCAGGGACTAATTAGGAACAGTCAGCATGGTTTTGTGAGAGGAAAATCATGTCTCACGAATTTGATTGAGTTTTTTGAAGGGGTAACCAAGAAGATAGATGAGGGCTGTGCAGTAGATGTGGTCTACATGGACTTCAGCAAAGCCTTTGACAAGGTACCGCATGGTAGGTTGTTACATAAGGTTAAATCTCATGGGATCCAAGGTGAGGTAGCCAATTGGATACAAAATTGGCTTGACGACAGAAGACAGAGGGTGGTTGTAAAGGGTTGTTTCTCAAACTGGATACCTGTGTCCAGCGGTGTGCCTCAGGGATCGGTGCTGGGTCCGCTGTTATTTGTTATTTATATTAATGATTTGGATGAGAATTTAGGAGGCATGGTTAGTAAGTTTGCAGATGACACCAAGATTGGTGGCACTGTGGACAGTGAAGAAGGTTATCTAGGATTGCAACGGGATCTTGATAAATTGGGCCAGTGGGCCGATGAATGGCAGATGGAGTTTAATTTAGATAAATGTGAGGTGATGCATTTTGGGAGATCGAATCAGGCCAGGACCTACTCCGTTAATGGTAGGGCGTTGGGGAGAGTTATAGAACAAAGAGATCTAGGAGTACAGGTTCATAGCTCCTTGAAAGTGGAGTCACAGGTGGATAGGATGGTGAAGAAGGCATTCGGCATGTTTGGTTTCATTGGTCAGAACATTGAATGCAGGAGTTGGGATGTCTTGTTGAAGTTGTACAGGGCATTGGTGAGGCCACACTTGGAATACTGTGTACAGTTCTGGTCACCCTATTATAGAAAGGATATTATTAAACTGGAAAGAGTGCAGAAAAGATTTACTAGGATGCTACCGGGACTTGATGGTTTGACTTATAGGGAGAGGTTAGACAGACTGGGACTTTTTTCCCTGGAGCATAGGAGGTTAAGGGGTGATCTTATAGAAGTCTATAAAATAATGAGGGGCATAGATAAGGTAGATAGTCAAAATCTTTTACCAAAGGTAGGGGAGTCTATAACGAGGGGGCATAGATTTAAGGTGAGAGGGGAGAGATACAAAAGGGTCCAGAGGGGCAATTTTTTCACTCAAAGGGTGGTGAGTGTCTGGAACGAGCTGCCAGAGGCAGTAGTAGAGGCGGGTACAATTTTGTCTTTTAAAAAGCATTTGGACAGTTACATGGGTAAGATGGGTATAGAGGGATATGGGCCAAGTGCAGGCAATTGGGACTAGCTTAGTGGTTTAAACTGGGCGACATGGACATGTTGGGCCGAAGGGCCTGTTTCCATGTTGTAACTTCTATGATTCTAAGAAGTAATTGAAAACACAAATCCACTGCTGTTGTAATAAAGAAAAAGAGGAAGAGTTTCATTTATATAACAGCTTTCAGGATGTCTCAAGGCACTTTGAAAACCAATGAAGTACTTTTATATTGTAGTTACTGTTGCAATGTAAGAAACACGGCAGCCCGCTCCCACAAACAGTGAGGTGGTAATGACCAGATAATCTGTTTAATGATGTTGGTTGAGAAAGAAATACTTGCGTTTATATAGTGTCTTTCACAACCTCAGGATGCCCAAAGCGTTTAGAGCCAATGAAATACATTTGAAGTGTGATCACTGTTGTAGTGTATGAAACATTGAGGGATCAATATTGACCAGGACACTGGGGAGAACTACCTTGCTCTTCTATGAAGTCGTCGCATGGGATATTTTACATCCATCTGAGAGGGAAGACATGGCCTTGGTTTATTGTATCATCTGGAAAATGGCACCTCTGACAGTGCAGCACTCCCTCAGTACTGCACTGGAGTGTCAGCCGAGATTTTGTGCTCAATCCTCTGGACTTGGAGTGTTACCGAACAGCCAATGAGCTCTCACTCTCAGGGCACTTATTAGAATAATTTATGATTACTTTATTTCTTTCAGCTATTTGCTACCTAGATATTACATTTATTTTAAATAAATCTGGAATCCTGTTGTAATAATTAATGGAATAAACTAAACCGTAGAGTGAGGCCTTCCCTTAGTGAGCCTCGCCCTATGTTGAAAGTATTTGTCTTCACTAAGGGTTTATATAGCTCTCCATTCCCTTTAAATCAAATGTGGTGGGAAGCTCACTGTAGAGGTCACAAGCTGGGTGCTAGTCACTCATTACCAATACCTTGGGGAAGGTCTGAGACAAGAGCCAATCACTGCCCTTGCAGGGTGTTACCTGATGTGGGTAAGGAAGTCACCAGCAATATGGTTCAGGCAGTAACAGAGAGCAGGAGAAGCAGTCCCAGGATTGTGGATGCAGTTACTGCCTGGAATGGGAAAGGCTTCTGGCTGGCTTGGTAAGTTCAATGTGTGAGATGAGATAAGAAATCTCACAACCCAATTCAGACTACTCTCCCACCATATGAATTTTAATTTTAAAGGACATCCAGAAGCTGTTCCACAAACTCCTCCAAGGAACTCAAGGCTCACTGGAGAGCAACCAGCCCATTTCCCCTCCCAGGGGTGCTATGCTCAGGATCTGTTCTGCCACCCTGGCTGAGATCAGGTGGCCTGGGTCATTAACTCGGCTTTCAAGGAGCCATCACATATTAGCTTCAATCTTAGTTTAAAAGACCCGCACCCCGAAGGTTTCCGCTGCGAGAGACTTAACGTTGGATGTCGTATGAAACACAGCACAAGGGAGACTCTGTGATGGAGTTTTGAAAGGTTCTCATATGAAAAGTCCTTGTCGCTCCTTCCAAAAAGCAATGTCTCATCCAGCATGTTATGTTGAGGCATAGGGGTAGAAATTGATATGAGTTGTGCCCATTTTTCGGCCACCATGTTAAAGACTGTGCCAGTGTCTAGTTATTCACCCTTTTCTAACTGGGATCATTTTGTGCCAAATGTCTCCCCTCTTCAACTGAATATAAGGAATCTTACAACACCAGGTTATAGTCCAACAAATTTATTTTAAAATCACAAGCTTTCGGAGATTATCCCCTTCGTCAGATGAATGAGTGAAAAGGTTCTCAAATCGCATATCTTATACTATGTTGGGACAGCATCACACCAATCAAAAGGTGTCGTTGTTATTCAAACAGGCCAGTCACGGAGAACAGCACGTCCCAGTACACTGGATATACATTGTGTCGGTTACACAGGCAGGCAGAAAGAAACTCAAAATGGCAGAGAGAGAGAGAGAGAGAGAGAGAGAGAATTTTTAAAAACATATAATTTTTTCCCCTATTTTTGCTGGTGGGGTTACGTGTAGCGTGACATGAACCCAAGATCCCGGTTGAGGCCGTCCTCATGGGTGCGGAACTTGGCTATCAACTTCTGCTCGACGATTTTGCGTTGTCGTGTGTCTCGAAGGCCGCCTTGGAGAACGCTGACCCGAAGATCGGTGGCTGAATGTCCTTGACTGCTAAAGTGTTCCCCGACTGGGAGGGAACCCTCCTGTCTGGCGATTGTTGCACGGTGTCCGTTCATCCGTTGTCGCAGTGTCTGCATGGTCTCGCCAATGTACACTGCGACAACGGATGAACGGACACCGCGCAACAATCGCCAGACAGGAGGGTTCCCTCCCAGTCGGGGAACACTTTAGCAGTCAAGGACATTGAGCCACCGCTCTTCGGGTAAGCGTTCTCCAAGGCGGCCTTCGAGACACACGACAACGCAAAATCGTCGAGCAGAAGTTGATAGCCAAGTTCCGCACCCATGAGGACAGCCTCAACCGGGATCTTTGGTTCATGTCACGCTACACGTAACCCCACCAGCAAAAAGGGGAAAAAAATTATGTTTTTTAATATTCTCTCTCTCTCTCTCTGCCATTTTGGGTTTCTTTCTGCCTGTCTGTGTAATTGACACAATGTATATCCAGTGTACTGGGACGTGCTGTTCTCCGTGACTGGCCTGTTTGAATAACAACGACACCTTTTGATTGGTGTGATGCTGTCCCAGCATAGTATAAGATATGCGATTTGAGAACCTTTTCACTCATTCATCTGACGAAGGGGATAATCTCCGAAAGCTTGTGATTTTAAAATAAATTTGTTGGACTATAACCTGGTGTTGTAAGATTCCTTACAGATAACTTAGGACAGACCAGGACTCAAATCCCAATAAATATTAACATTGGAAAACTTCAATTTCGGAAACGTAGCAAACAATATGGATGCAACAGACTTCAGGAGGACATAGTCAGATTGGTGAAAAGGACAGACACATGGCAGATGAAATTTAACGCCGAGAAGTGTGAAGTGATACATTTTGTTAGGAAGAATGAGGAGAGGCAATATAACTGTATAAAACGCTGGTAAGGCCACAGCTGGAGTATTGTGCACTGTTCTGGTCACCACATTACAGGAAGGACGTAATTGCTCTGGAGAGAGTGCAGAGAAGATTTACAAAAATGTTGCCAGGGTTTGAAAATTGCAGCTACCAGGAGAGATTGGATAGGCTGGGGTGGTTTTCCTTGGAGCAGAGGAGGCTGAGGGGTGACTTGATTGAGGTGTACAAAATTATGAGGGGCCAGATAGAGTAGACAGGAAGTACCTGTTACCCCAATCGGAGAGTTCAAGAACTTGAGGACATAGATTTAAGCTGATTGGCGGAAAGATTAGAGGGGACATGAGGAAAAACTTTTTTACCCGGAGGGTGGTGGGTGTATGGAATTCACTGCCCGAATTGGTGGTAGAGGCAGGGACCCTCAACTCTTTTAAAAAGTACCTGGACCTGCACCTAAAGTGCTGTAAGCTGCAGGGCTACGGACCGGGTGCTATAAGGTGGGATTAGAATGGGCACCTGGTTGTTCTTCGAGCCGGCGCGGACACGATGGGCTGAATGGCCCCCTTCTGTGCTGTATCTTTTCTATGGTTCTAAGCTAAAAGGTACAATTTTACAGGTGATGCAGGAAGAGAGAGACCTGGGGGTCTATGAACCCAAATCTTTCAAGGCGGCAGGACAAGTTGAGAAGGCTGTTACAAAAGCATACGGGATTCTTGGCTTTAGAAATAGTGGCATAGAGTACAAAAGCAAGGAAGTTATGCTCAACCTCTATAAAACACAGGTTAGGCCCCAGCTGGAATATTGTGTCCAATTCTGGGCACCACCCTTTAGGAGGGATGTCAAGGCTTTAGAGAGGGTGCAGAAGAGATTTAGTAGAATGGCACCAGGGATGAGGGACTTTAGTTATGTGGAGAGACTGGAGAAGCTGGGATTGTTCTCCTTAGAGCAGGGACGGTTTAAAGGAGATTTAATAGAGGTGTTCAAAATCATGAACTGTTTTGATGGAGTAAATAAGGAGAAACTGTTTCCAGTGACAGAAGGGTCAGTAACCAGAGGACACAGATTTGAGGTAATTGGCAAAAGACCCAGAGGCAGCATGAGGAAACATTGTTTTATGCAGCGAGCTGTAATGATCTGGAATGCACTGCCTGAAAGGGTGTTGGAAGCAGATTCAATAATAACAGTCAAAAGAGAATTGGATAAATACCTGAAGGGGGAAAATTTGTAGGGCAATGGGGAAAGAGCAGGGAAGTAGGACTAAATGAATAGCTCTTTCAAAGAGATGGCAATGGCACGATAGGCCGAATGGCCTCCTTCTGTGCTGTGTGATTCTATGATTCTGTTGTTTGTATGATCCTTTTTTCTGGTCTCGGTAATTACAGGGTAGGATTCTACGAGATGTCTGTCCTTAATTCAGTTCCTTTCAGCAGCACTGTGTCGTTGTACCACTTAAAATAGAAACAAAAACTGCAAATGTGTTAAAAATTATTTTTTGTGTAAAGTTGTTCAACACTGGCTTGACTGTCAGTACATTGCAAAAGCAAACACTAGAGGGAGGTGTTTTTCAGGCTGTGGATAGAAAGGTCTGAGTGCCGCTCAATAAATTCCTGATAAATCATCTGTACAAGAGTGGCAGTTCGGCTAAAATTAATTGGGCTCAGCGTCTTTGAACTTTGACACCGATTCTGTGGCATTATTGTTCAACTGGCATTCTCTGCTAAACCATCCACCAAAACGGCTCAGGGTTTTATATCTGCTGAAAACCAAGATGTTCGACCGGTAGTGAGTTGTAATTGTGAAAAATGACCGACTTAGCTGAGAGTTACCGTCCTTTACCAAGTACAGAATTGTGCTGGTGGGGGAAGGTGATGAGGGAGAGAGAGGGAGGGGGAGAGGAGGGGGAGGGGAAGGGAGAGGCTAGGGGGGAGGTGGGGGAAATTGTTTGAGTTCTGCCGTTTGCTGTGATGATGATAAAAACTCTTAGCAAACCTTATTAAGTTAACCACTCGCTGCACCTCATAAAATACAGAGGTACAGTACCCACCTTTTATACCATCCATGCTTATCACGGTCAGACACCTATATTAGACACGTAGCGCTAACAGTGGCCGGTACCATAGGAGTCAAAGGCGCCACTTATAATGTATTAAGTGCGCCGGCTGCCTCGAGCGGTTCAGTAAGTTCTTCATACCTCGTTAATCCCCTGTACTTACCAATTTACACACCGCTTCATAAGACACTGTGCAACGTTCACTTTTTATGCACTGGGGGTTTCTCTCACAGACTGTTCCGAGTTAAACTGGAATCGTATGCTCACATGAACAAGAATATCGGTGATTACAATATCTAAAAAAAATCACTTTACAGCCAATGGAGTACTTTTTGAAGTGTAGTCACTTTTGTAATGTAGCAGCCAATTTGCACACAGCAAGATCCCACAACTAGCAATGAGCTGGTGATGTTGGTTGAGGGATAAAAATAGCCATGACACCGAGGAGAACTCCCCTGCTCAACTTCGAAATTGTGCCATGAGAGGCAAATTTCCAGAGAGGTTTTTCAAACTGCCTCTTTTCTTGATTGCATGAATTGTTCACTCATCTAAAAATTTCTGCAATTTGCCCCCACCCCCCAACTCCACAGAAAGAAATGATGAGATGCACATGACAGGAATAAGATGCCCCCATACAGCGATGACAGGAAGCTCATAACCCCCCTCCAATCACTTTGAGGTCGAACAACTTTGGACTCGGCCAAACTGACCGCCAATGATTTACTCACTTAACTTTTAAATTCTCGATTCCGATCGCGTTGCCGTTTTACGTCTGACGTGAGTGGTAAAGCGGCACCAGGTGACACTGTGGCTGCACTGTGCCAAGTCGGGCAAATCTGGACTTCGACTCTCCCCTCAATACTCCGACCCTGGCTCCGCCCATGCCCTCACAGTGATATTAATCTAGGAACATAGGAAATATAGGAACATGAGTAGGCCATTCAATTAGATCATGGTTGATCTATATCTTAACTCCATCTACCCGCCTTGGTTCTCCATCCCTTAATATCCTCACCTAACAATAATCTATCAATCTCAGTTTTGAAATTTTCAATTGACCCCCAACCTCAACAGCTTTTTAAGGGAGAGAGTTCCAGATTTGCACTACCCTTTGTGCGAAGAAGTGCTTCCTGACATCACCCCAGAATGGCCAAGCTCTAATTTTAAGGTTATGCCCCCCTTGTTCTGGACTCTCCTACCAGAGAAAATAGTTTCTCTCTATCTACCCTATCAAATCCTTTAATCATCTTAAACACCTCAATTAGATCACCCCTTAATCTTTTATCCTCAAGGGAATACAAGCCCAGTCTGTGCAACCTGTCCTTGTAATTTAACCCTTTTAGCCCTGGTATCATTCTGTGTTACATTATCTCTTTATTCCGTTGGCTGTCAGCAAAATGTCACAGCTGTGCACCGTTGTGCAAATAAAACAAACCACAGGATGTGCAGCTCAATTAAGAAACTCAGTTCAGTTATCGACCAAAGTGACCCGTGCGCATTGTTAGTCGTCATTTAATGTAATGGGTCTGTGAAGTGTTTAAAATCAGCACGGACACCGGATTGATTTATTGAACACCTGATATTTCATTTTTCTTGTGTTTCAGTGTAAAAATCTTTTCCTTATTCGCTATCTTCCTGGTACGAAGATATTGCTTAGCCGTCAGAAACTACCTCCCCGACTCCCAAAGGGCAAGTTGCTGATGCACATAAACAGCAGATGAGGTAATGTGCCAGCCAGACGCCCTGGGAGTTTAAATATTGATAGGATGTGCGGCTTTTGCTAATGCATTAAACCTTTAAGACTTGCGCCGTATCAGGAGATTCTGTGACGAGTGAAGTCGACTGAATTCACATTTAAGTAGGTCAAGAAGGAAAGGGAAAATTGTCCATTTTATTTTTTCCCACCAACTTTCTTCTCTTTTTCCTCTTCTCTCCTGAATATGCGCTACTCTTCCTTTATTGAACTTCTTGTTCTGTACATTCCAATAATATGTACTGGATTTTTTAAAAAATTCATTGTGGGCGTCACTGGCAAGGCCGGCATTTATTGCCCATCCCTAATTGCCCTTGAGAAGGTGGTGGTGAGCCGCCTTCTTGAACCGCTGCAGTCCGTGTGGTGAAGGTTCTCCCACAGTGCTGTTAGGTAGGGAATTCCAGAGTTGTGACCCAACGATTGAACAGCGATATATGTCCAAGTTGGGATAGTGTGTGACTTGGAGGGGAACTTGGAGGTGATGCTGTTCCCATGCATATACTGCCCTTCTAGATAGTGGAGATTGTGGGTTTAGGAGATGCTATGGAAGAAGTCTTGGCGAGTTGCTCCATTGCATCCTGTAGATGGTACACACTGCAGCCACTGTAAGCCGGTGGTGGAGGCAGTGAATGTTTAGGGTGGTGGATGGGGTGCAGATCAAGTGGGCTGTTATGTTCTGGATGGTGTTGAGCTTCTTGAGTGTTGTTGGAGCTGCACTCATCCAGGCAAGTGGAGAGTGTTCCATCACACTCCTGACTTGTGTCTTGTAGATGGTAGAGGGGCTTTGGGGAGTCAGGAGGTGAGTCACTCGCCACAGAATACCCAGCCTCTAACCTGCTCTAGTAGCCACAGTATTTATGTGGCTGGTCCATGATTAAGTGGGCCAGAAGTAAAGAAAAGACTACGGCGGCGGGGGGAGGGGGGCAATCCTGCCCAAAATCAGGCCAGATCGCACCAGAGAATGTTGGAAAATTCAGGCAGTGATTTCCCTCTATCCGCCCCCTGTGGGACTGTCATAGCCTGCCCATTGTTCCCAATATCACAGAGAAACTGGCTGCACAGGAACTCTTTCTTGAACTTCTGTAGGACAGGAACATCCTGAACGATTACGGGATCTGTAGAGGGTTTCCCGCAAGACCAACATTCATACAACGGGTGATAGCGAGTTGGCAGCCCATTTTACATCCCTCCCTGTTTTTATTTCCATTGACTTCAGTGGGAGGTTATGAACACAGACCTATATCTCACCATGGGAGAGAGAATCACAGGTAGAAAGCCTGATTAACAAAGGGCTAGATGTTGCGACGACTTTAAAGCTGGGACCTTACGTGGCGTGTGAACAGAATTCGCACAATATTGTCTGCATCCATCCACTAGGATGGCTTAACAGCGGCCAAGAATTATATAATCTAGGCCCAGAAATCATCCTGAATAAGAAGTATGGCAACGGGTGGAATTCTCCCCCATTGACTGTGAAGGGTGGAATATTTCTGTGTTCGTGGGATTCCCATAAATCGTAAAGCATGGGACAGAATAATCTCATAGACATCCATTAAGAAAAAAGATGATGATAACACTGATAATAGGGATAGCAAATAGTGATCCCAACACTGATTCAAAGTTGTCAATTATATTCAAATACAAATTAAAATGTAATTCCCAGTAAAATGATTGAACATGTATTGTTATAAATGATTCTGATAGCTTCCTGACATTACCGGAACATTGATAGGAAGGGTACGATGAAAAGGCCAGATTCAAGCAATCAGTGGGCAAATGAAAGCCAAGAGGAGATTTAATCGATGTTTTTAAAATCATGACTGGTTTTGATAGAGTGAATAGGGGAAGATATTTCTTCTGTTTGGGGTCAGTAAAAAAGGGGTCATTACGTCAAAATGGTGACTAGGATAATGAGGAGAGAAGTAAGGAGAGATATCTTTACACAGTTGTTAATGGAGCATGGAATGGCTTCCCACAGGGAGTGATAGAGGCAGAGACCATTGCCTCTTTTTAAGGGATAAATCGGATAAATATTTGAAGCAGATGAAAATACAGGGCAATGGGGAGAGAGAGCAGGCTGTGGGACTAGTTTTGGATTGCTCCGTCAAAGATACGATGGTCCATAGCCTCTGTTGGAGCAGTACGGTGGTCTTTGGTAAGTCTCTCCTTCCTCAGAATAGATCAATCTTGTGTTCATAGTATCATAATATCATAGTGGGTGCAGCACAGGAGGAGGCCATTTGGGCTATCGTGCCTGTGTCAGCTCTTTGACAGAGCTATCCAATTAGTCCCATTCTCCTGCTATTTCCCCATAGCCCTGTAAAGTTTTTTCCTGCGAGTATTTATCTAATTCCCTTTTTGAAAGTTACTATTGAATCTGCTTCCACCGCCCTTTCAGGCAGTACATTCCAGACCATTACAACTCACCGTGTAAAAAAAATGTTTCCTCATGTCACCTCCGGCTCTTTTATCAGCATGGTTGAAAACTGGTTGTCATTTCCCAGTGAGGCAGACACCAAGTGTCAGTCAAGGTTGGGATCTGAATTTGCAAGCTGCTATGCTGGTAGCCTAATCCTGAACGACCAGGGCTGTCTGACTGTCCTAAATTATTTAAAGAGATGGGACTATAAACTACTCAGAGGCCAGTCACAGAAAATTGGAACGTCATATCAAATTAATCTGGGACATGAAATCTGTGAGGAAAGTTGGTTTTTAGTTCCATTTGCATCATGACAGAATTATAGAAAACAATCTGTATTTTAAATTCGCTAAGTAGGTTGTTCGCTCCATATTTGGGCATCACCATTATGTGGCTACACCTGCAACCTACACATTTCTACCATTAGATGGCACTTGAAGCTTTTACCAGTTTTGAACAAGGCTCCTTACCTGAAACATCGGGGAAAAATTTCCTGTGTTTTTTCCCGCTGCTCTGCCATAACTTTGGCAGAAACCCCTTTCATGCATGCAGTTACGGTAGCGCAGTGAGAGGGGTCCCAAGGAAATTCACTCCCCATTAATTTGTCTGTTCTCCCCACCGATGCTGCCTGACCTATTGTGTTTCTAACATTTCGTGTTTTGTCAAACATTTCCAGCATCTGCAGTATTTTACTTTATACAATCACTTCAAGAATTACATAGAATGTACAGCACAGAAAAAGGCCATTCAGCCCATCAGGTCTATGACAGTGTTTTTGCTCCATACGAACCTCTTCCCATCCCTCTTCATCTAATCCTGTCAGCATAGCCTTCTAGTTATTTCTCCCTCATGTGTTTATCTAGCTTCCCCTTAAATATTCACCTCAACCACTCCATGTGATAGCAGTTCCACATTCTAACCACTCTCTGGGTAAAGAAGTTTCTCCTGAATTCCCCATTGGATTTATTAGTGACTATCTTATATTTATGGCCCCCAGTTCTGGTCTCCCCCACAAGTGGAAACATCTTCTCCACATCTACCCTATCAAACCCTTTCAGGCGGCCTTCGAGACTTATGACAACGCAAAATCGTCGAGCAGAAATTGATAGCCAAGTTCCGCACCCATGAGGACGGCCTCAACCGGGATCTTGGGTTCATGTCACGCTACACGTAACCCCACCAGCAAGGAAACAAAAAAGTTATCTGTTTTTAATACAACTGGACATTCTCTCCCTCTCTGCCTTTCGGGTCTCTTTCTCTCTGTCTGTGTAATTTGACACATTGTATATCCAGTGTACTGGGACCTACTGTTTTCCGTGACTGGCCTGTTTGAACACCAACGACACCTTTTGATTGGTGTGATGGTGTCCCAGCCTAATATAAGATATGCGATTTGAGAACCTTTTCACTCATTCACCTGACGAAGGAGATAATCTCCGAAAGCTTGTGATTTTAAAATAAAACTGTTGGACTATAACCTGGTGTTGTAAGATTCCTTACATTTGTCCACCCCAGTCCGTCACCGGCACCTCCACATCATTATTTTAAAGACCTCTATCAGGTCACCCCTAGAGAAAAGAGCCCCAGCTTGTTCAGTCTTTCCTGGTAGTTATAACCTCTCAGTTCTGGTATCATTTGGTATTTCCCCATGATAAACGCCTCCCTTCCATCATACAATAAAAAGTTTGCCAAACTCCCTTGGAGACGCTGCCCCTTTAAGGTGATGACAATATGAAAAAGGTGGTGGTGAACGGTCTCCATTCGGCCACCGTAGCCCCTCTCCTCCGACCGGAGCGACTTTGGAAACGGCCACGTCTTCCCGGTGATGTCATCCAGCAGCTCGTCCAATCACGAGGCTCCGGAACTCTCATTCATGAAAAAAAAGTTCCTGAACCGAACTCTCTGGAAGCGTCACGAGAGCGCGCGTCACCCTCTCCTCATTGACCCAACCGGGCTCGGCTCGACCAATGAAAAGCGGCCGGTGGATCGCCTTACTTGCGCACAGTTGATTGGCTCGCATTTAATGAGTGACAAGAAGGCGGACCAACCAGAGAAAGGGATTAAACGCCCCCAACTAAAGAAAAACCACTCGCTCTAAAATGATTGGTCGGTGCGGATGAGTGACAGCGATTTGAACCAATAAGAGGTGTGAGGAGGGTCGATAACCGAGTTCGTGATAAGCTTATTGGCTAAATTGGAAAGAGTGACGGGTAGTTTAACCAATGACAGTGTCGAAGCGCGACGGACAATCCCGCCCCCTCCCAGCCGCCGAGAAACTCGACCACAACAAACACAGGGTTCGTTGAGCGGAACGGCAGAAGCCGAGAATCTCCGGGCTGCTGCTTGAGTCTGGGTCCGGGTTGTGGGTGTGTTGATGTCGGCCTCTTCTCCCTCTCCATGATCGACTTATGGAGGCCTGGGTTCACTATGGCCGCTGGGGCACGTCCCTGGTGCTCCTGCTGCTGCTCTGCAGGTCGCTGACGGTGGCGGCTGGCGGTGTTTTCCCAGATGAGGAGCCGCCGCTATCGGCGAGAGAGGCCCCTGTCGGTTGGGGCCGCGCTTTGAAGTCGGTCCCGGGAGCAGGCGCGGCGGCAGGAGGCGGTCTGGATGCGATCGTGGAGGACGATGAGGCGGAGGAGAGTGAGGCCAGCGGGGAAGAGAAGCCCAGGTAGAGACCCCTCTCCCTCAAACCCCCTCTCCCTCAAACCCCCTCTCCCTCAAACCCCCTCTCCCTCAAACCCCCTCATCCCCAACCCCCTCATCCCCAACCCCCCCCCCCCCCGGCAGCCCTCCCTCATCTCATCCCCTCCCTCATCTCATCCCCCCCCTCATCTCATCCCCCCCCTCTCTCTCTCAACTCATTCCCCCCCCCTCTCTCTCAACTCATTCCCCCCCTCTCTCTCTCAACTCATTCCCCCCCCTCTCTCCCTCAACTCATTCCCCCCCCCTCTCTCCCTCAACTCATTCCCCCCCCTCTCTCCCTCAACTCATTCCCCCCCCCTCTCTCCCTCAACTCATTCCCCCCCCCTCTCTCCCTCAACTCATTCCCCCCCCCTCTCTCCCTCAACTCATTCCCCCCCCTCTCTCCCTCAACTCATTCCCCCCCCCTCTCTCCCTCAACTCATTCCCCCCCCCTCTCTCCCTCAACTCATTCCCCCCCCCTCTCTCCCTCAACTCATTCCCCCCCCCTCTCTCCCTCAACTCATTCCCCCCCCCTCTCTCCCTCAACTCATTCCCCCCCCCCTCTCTCCCTCAACTCATTCCCCCCCCTCTCTCCCTCAACTCATTCCCCCCCCCTCTCTCCCTCAACTCATTCCCCCCCCCTCTCTCCCTCAACTCATTCCCCCCCCCTCTCTCCCTCAACTCATTTCCCCCCCCCTACCTCTTCCCCCCCTACCTCTTCCCCCCCCCCCTACCTCTTCCCCCCCCCTACCTCTTCCCCCCCCCTACCTCTTCCCCCCCCCCCCCCCTACCTCTTCCCCCCCCCCCCCCCCTACCCCCAGTGTGGTACTGCAGTTCATCACACCTCAGACTCTGACTACAAGTTGTGGAAGGTGTTTTTGCTGCAAATTGAGAAAGGGGGTTGGGGGATGGAGCGTGTATATTTTTTGTTGATTCAGCAGTGAGGGTCCAATAGTGAGAAAAGGTAAATTCCAGCCCATGCACCCTCCAGAAATTATTTTTTTTCTGATCTTGAGAAAATGGTAAAATGCTGTGCAGAAGAGAGAGAAATTCTCTGCTTTGACCATAAAACTTTTTCTGCATCGTTGCTGCAGTCACTGCACGCAAGAGCTATCGGTCAGTGGAAGGTAATCTTAATAATCCACTTATTTATTTATTTTTTAAAACTTACTTTTGGGTTGAAGACTTGGAGTGAGCCCATGTGTTTTTGGCTACTTTTATCTTACAACTTTGGGGGGTTGAATAGAATGATAACTAGCCGAAGAGTTATGAGGTAAGTGGGCATATTCCTTTAAGAATAGGGTGCATCTAAAGCCAGAGTTACTTGCAAATATTAAAAATAGAAATTGAAAAAAGCATATGAAAATGTAGGGATAGTGTGAAAGAAAATCAAGTCCCCTCCCTATAAAATATAAAACCATTTTAAATTTTAGCACTCTTTTACAATAAAAAGTTAGGAAACCATGGAAAATAAGGTTCTGGTAATGCCCAAATACATAAATATTTGATACCTCACGGATTCCCTTGCGTTCCGGTTCTCTGGTTTGAAATGCAATATATGTGAAATACTTTTGAAATGTGGTGAAATGCTGTATACATAAGAAATAGGAGCAGGAGTAGGCCATCCGGCCTCTCGAGCCTGCTCCACCATTCAATCAGATCATGGCTGATCTTCTACCTCAACTCCATTCTCCTGCCCGATCCCCATATCCCTTGAGATCAAGGATCAAAACAATTCCTACAGATATAACCATGTGTAGCATTTTATCATGTCTCCCAAATATCAAGGCTGATGGAAGGAAAAGTGTTTGTGCTGAAAGGTGAACTTTAAAAAAAAATTGTTTAGTGTTCATGTTCCTATAGAATCATAGGAATTAGAGGGAGGAAGGAATGAGAAAACAGTGTATAGAGGAGAAAAGGAATGAAATCACCAATTGAAACTAAAGAGTGGAAAGAAATGTGTGTGATCCATCAAGGGACATAGTCTCTTTTTAATTGAACTTGTTTTTGCACTGTGAGATGCAGTTAGTGTGGTTTGTTAATCCTGGGACTAACCTTGTCTTTGTTTTGCTTCTTTCTTAAACTTCAGTTGGTGATTTTTGGAATTGCTTATCTCAGTTCAGCTCTAACTTTCTTTCACTTGTTGTATTTAACAAAGCTCCTTAAGTAAACTTACGAAGCACAATTGCCAGCTGTCTCATGATTATTCCTCGAGGAACAGTTCATAAACAAAGCAAGAACAAGAAATGCCATTTGACCCAAAAGGCCAGTTCCTTTCACAGGCCGGCTGTTAAAGCTCTTGGGTGAAAGTAAAAGTTCAATAAAATTTGACAGCCCAAAGATAGTAGTGTCTGATGGATCTTTGGAAGCTTTCCACAAGTGGACATGACATTATTTCTACTTATTCACTGCAACAGACTAAACTGTCTTGCAGTAGAACCTGTTTTATTCAACATAACTGAAGGGACCCATCCTGATGGATAAGATGAGCTGAGACTCAAGCCCGTCAAATTTGATTTTGCATATTTGGTGCAGCAATACCCAAGTATTGGGAATGAAGAAATGTACAATGCAAACAATATAAAGTCAACTCAGAGATTTTAAGTTAATCTTTTGGCTCTAATTATGATTTATACCAGGAGGAGATTGGTGTTGCACACGGTGTTTTACAGTGAGGAGATGTCTTGCAAAAGTCTTTGTTGTTACTTGACATACCAGTATGCCATTAGGCTATTGCTTCAGTGCAATTTTTCTTTCAGGTTGTGCAAAACACATCTTGTGTAATGCTTTTAATGCATCACTACAAATTGGTTCCACCACTAGTGATGGGTTTAAGCATCAGTAATAAGGATAACGGAAACATGGCAGCAGACTGGACAAGATTGGCATTTAAGGGAAGGTTTGATGTTTACAAGAAGGGAATAGAGGGATGTGGGTATAGGGTGGGAAGAGATGATTAGAGTGAGAGGAAGCTTGTGTGGAGTATAAACACTGGCATATACCAGTTGGGCTGAATGACCTGTTGTGCTGTAGACTCTGTTGTATAGTTCATAGAATAGTTACAGCATGGAAGGAGGCCATGCAGCCTGTCGAGTCCGTGCCAGCTCTCTGCAAGAGCAATCCAGCTAGTCTCACTTCCCCCACCCTATCCCTGTAGCCCTGCAAATTTTTTCCCTTCAAATACTTATCCAATTCCCTTTCAATAGCCATGATTGAATCTACCTCCACCACCCCCTCAGGCAGTGCATTCCAGATCACTACCACTCGCTGCGTAAAAAAGTTTTTTTCTTATGTCTCCTTTTAAGATGTTCTCTGCAGACACAACCCATATTTAGAAGGGCAAAATCTATGATTATGCTGGTGAGCATCTGTGCAAATAGACAATGTGAAAATGTCACCAGCCACCTTTTACTGAAATTCTAGCGATCTCTCCTCAGTGAATAATGTGAGGGTTGTCACTTTTTGATGAGAAACTTTGTTTATCAGAGGACCTCATCTTGTATTTGCCCTGCTTGTATTTTAAAGCCACTTTCTTTGCTCACAGATCCCTGGTTATTATCAGTATGATGGATGGGCGCATTGCAGCATTGGATCCAGAGAATCGTGGGACCAAACGCTGGGAGCTGGATGTGGGCGCTGGTTCTTTGGTCTCAGCTAGTCTTAGCAAGCCCGAGGTAAGAGGCAAATGCCATTACCAATAACATCTTACTACCAACTTCCACCTCTGTGACATTGCCCATCTCTGCCCTGCCTTAGCCTATCTGCTGCCAAAACCTCATCCATGCCTTTGTCACCTCCAGGCTCGACCATTCCAAAGCTAACCTGTCCGGCTTCCCATCCTCTACCCTCTGTAAACTTCAGCTCATCCATAGCTCTGCTGCCCACATCCTATTCCATTCTAAGTCCCGCTCATCCAACACATCTGAGCTTATTGATCTGCATTGGCATTCGGTCAAGTAATGTCTCACATTTAAAATTCTCATCCTTGAGTTTAAATCTCTTCATGGTCTTGTCTCTCCCTATCTCTAACCTTCAGTCCTGCATCCTGCAAGTGCTCTGCACTCCTTCAACTTTGGCCTCTTGTGAATCGCCCACTCCTTGTTGGCCATGCCTTCAGCCACCTAGGCCCTAAACTCAGTAATTCCCTCCCTAAATCTCTCTGCCTCTCGACCTCCCTCTCCTCCTTTAAGACCTTTCTTAAAACCCACAGCTTTAACCAAGCTTTTAATCTCTCCTCCCACTAACTACTTTTTTGGCTCAGTTTCAATTTCTTGTCTGATTGCACATTTGTGAAGCCCCTTAGGATATTTTTTACGTTAAAGGTGCTACATAAATGCAAGCTTTTTTTGAGGCCTCTCCTATACTTTTTTTAGTTAATATGTTGCATAAATTGTACTGCCATCTTGGGTCAGTTGGTGCCACTTTCAACCTGAGTCAGAAGGTTTTACGTTCAAGGCCTACTGCAGGACTGGAGCATATAATCAGTGTGACAGATCAGTGCTGTTCTGAAGGAGTGCTGCATTGTCAAACGAGATTTTAAATCGAGGACCCATCTGCCTGTCCAGATGGTTGTAAAAATCCCATGGCACTATTCAGAGGAGTATAAAGAGTTGTCCCGATGACATGTCCAACACTACCAAACAGATTACCTGGTCATTTATCTCATTTTATGTTAATTGGACTTCGTGCACAGGTACGTCTTAAATTACACACTTGCTAAGTAACTTGTACAGAAGCAGAAACTGGGAATGCCTTTTGAAATTATGATATAACTTCAGTTTTTTCTGATCTGATCCTGTTTCCTGGCTTGCAAACACTTAACTGTTCACTTCTGCTTCTGGCAGTCACTTAGTACTTGGGGCTGACTGCAGACCTGTAGCACTAGTACACAATTTACCCTTTTCATGAGAGATTAAACTAGCAGTCCTGTCTACCTATTCAGTTGATTTTTAAAGATCTTTTGGACTATTTGAAGATGGACAGGGCATTCCTTGATCTACGTTTCTTCCTCTTATCAATAGCACCAAAGAAATCCCATTACCCAGTGACTTATCTCACTGCTGTTTGAGATCTTGCTGGGCACAGTATGACTACTATGTTTAGCTGCAATATAGTCACTGCACTCTCTATAAATAATTTGATTTATATAAGAATGCTTTATATAAATCATAGAAAGATTACAGCTCGGAAGGAGGCTATTCGGCCCATCGAGTCCTTGCCGACTCAATGCAAGAGCAATCCAGCTAGTCTCACTCCCCCCGCCCTATGCCTGTAGCCCTGCAATTCCCTTTTGAAAGCCATGGTTGAGTCTGCCTCCACCACCCCCACTGGCAGTGCATTCCAGATCCTAACCACTCGCTGTGTGAAAAAGTTTTTCCTCGTGTCACCTTTGGTTCTTTTGCCAATCACCTTAAACCTATGTTCTCTGGTTCTTGACCCTTCTACCACTCTGTCTAGATGTGGAGATGCCGGTGATGGACTAGGGTTGACAAATGTACAGAATCTTACAACACCAGGTTATAGTCCAACAATTTTATTTGAAAATCACAAGCTTTCGGAGGCTTTCTCCTTCGTCAGGTGAATGTGGAAATCCTTGAACGTTTCGCATTTATATTCAGAGAACAATACCTGGTGATTACAGATAATCTTTCCAACTGCCCGTTGTCAAGGCAATCAAAGTGTTCAGACAGAGAGGTGTTACCTACAGGACCACCGAATATACAAACGGCCAGAGCACAAAACAGAGAGAGGGAGAAACATCCGAAAGGAAGAGAAAGACAGAAAATGACCCGTTGTATTAAAAACAGATAACTTTTATTCGCTGGTGGGGTAACGTGTAGCGTGACATGAACGCAAGATCCCGGTTGAGGCCGTCCTCATGGGTGCGGAACTTGGCTATCAATTTCTGCTCGACGATTTTGCGTTGTCGTGTGTCTCGAAGGCCGCCTTGGAGAACGCTTACCCGAAGATCGGTGGCTGAATGTCCTTGACTGCTGAAGTGTTCCCCGACTGGGAGGGAACCCTCCTGTCTGGCGATTGTTGCGCGGTGTCCGTTCATCCGTTGTCGCAGTGTCTGCATGGTCTCGCCAATGTACCATGCTCCGGGGCATCCTTTCCTGCAACGTATGAGGTAGACAACGTTGGCCGAGTCACAGGAGTATGAACCGTGTACCTGGTGGGTGATGTCCTCTCGTGTGATGGTGGTATCTGTGTCGATGATCTGGCATGTCTTGCAGAGGTTGCCGTGGCAGGGTTGTGTGGTGTAGTGGACGCTGTTCTCCTGAAAGCTGGGTAATTTGCTGCGAACGATGGTCTGTTTGAGGTTGGGTGGCTGTTTGAAGGCGAGTAGTGGAGGTGTGACACCCAACTTTCAAGGACTGATCCAATTCCTTTCTGAAAGCCATGACTGAATCTTGCCTCAACCCTCAACCCCCCCCCACCCCGCACGCCTCATTGCATTCCAGATCACAACCACCTGCTGCATAAAAAAGTTTTTCCTCATATCGCCTTTGGTTTTTTTCTACCTAACACCATAAATCTGTGCTGTCTGGTTCTTGACTCTTTTGCCAATGGGAACAGTTTCTCTCTATCTACTCTGTCTAGACCTATCATGATTTTGAATACCTCCTCTCAACCACCTCTGTTCCAAAGAGAACAAACCCAGCTTCTCCAGTCTATCCATGTAACTAAAGTTCCTCATCCCTGGAATCATTCTAGTAAATCTTTTCTGCACCCTCTCTAAGGCCCTCACATCCTTCCTAAAGTGCGGTGCCCAGAACTGGACACAATCTTCCAGTTGTGGCTGAACCAGTGTTTCATAAAGGTTCATCATGAATTCCTTGCTTTTGTACTCTATGCCTCTATTTATATAGCCCAGGATCCCGTATGCTTTTTTAACCGCTTTCTCAACCTGCCCTGCCACCTTCAGTGATTTGTGCACATATACCCCCGATCTTTCTGTTTCTGTACCCCTTTTTAGAATTGTGCCCTCTAGTTTATATTGCCTCTCTTCTGACCGAAATGTATCAATTCGCATTTTTCTGCATAAAATTTCATCTGCCACATGTCCACCCATTTCACCAGCCTGTCTATGTCCTCTTGAAGTCTATCACTATCCTCCTCACTGTTCACTACACTTCCAAGTTTTGTGTCACCTGCAAATTTTGAAGTTGTGCCCTGTACACCCAAGTCCAAGTCATTAATGTATATCAAGAAATGATGTGGAGATGCCGGTGATGGACTGGGGTTGACAATTGTAAACTATATTTACAATATATCAAGAATTATATTTACAATATATTTACAATATATCAAGAAAAGCAGTGGTCCTGGCACCGACCCCTGGGGAACACCACTGTACACCTCCCTCCAGTCCGAAAAACAACCGTTCACCACTACTCTCTGCTTCCTGTTACTTAGCCAATTTTGCATCTATGCTGCTGCTGCCCCTTTTATTCCATGGGCTTCAATATTGATGACAAACCTGTTATGCAGCACTTTATCAAATGCCTTTTGAAAGTCCATATACACCACATCAACCACATTACCCTCTCTGTTACCTCGTTAAAAAACTCTTATCAAGTTAGTTAAACACGATTTGCCTTTAACAAATCTGTGCTGGCTTTCCCTAATTAATCCACACTTGTCCAAGTGACTGCTAATTCTGTCCCGGATTATCGTTTCTAAAAGTTTCCCCACCATCGAGGTTAAACTGACTGGCCTGTAGTTCCTGGGTTTATCCTTACACCCTTTTTTGAACGAGGGTGTAACATTTGAAATTCTCCAGTCCTCTGGCACCACCCCCATTTCTAAGGATGTTTGGAAGATTATGGCCAGTATCGCCACAATTTCCACCCTTATTTCCCTCAGCAACCTAGGATGCATCCCATCTGGACCAGGTGATTTATCTACTTTAAGTACAACTAGCCTTTCTAGTACCTCCTCTTATCAATTTTTAGCCCATCCAGTATCTCAACTACATCTTCCTTTTAATGCGACTGTGGCAGCATCTTCTTCCTTGGTAAAGACAAATGCAAAGTAATCGTTTCGTACCTCGGGCATCCCCTCTGCCTCTATGAGTGGATCTCCTTTTTGGTCCTTGATAGGCCCCATCCCTCCTCTTATGACCCGTTTACTGTTTATATGCCTATAGAAGGCTTTTGGGTTCCTTTTTATGTTTGTCGCCAGTCTATTCTCATACTGTTCCCAGACTAGGCCAGTCTATTCTCATACTCAGTGTCCTAGGCCCAATCATCTTCAGCTGCTTCATCAATGACCTTCCTTCCATCATAAGGTCAGAAATGGGGATCTTCACTGATGATTGCACAGTGTACAGTTCCATTTGCAACCCCTCAGATAATGAAGCAGTCCTTGCCCACGTGCAGCAAGATCTGGACAACATCCAGGCTTGTGCCGATAAATGGCAAGTAACATTCGCGCCAGACAAGTGCCGGGCAATGACCATCTCCAACAAGAGATAATCTAACCACCTCCACTTGACATTCAACGACATTCCTATCGCTGAATCCCCCACCAGCAACATCCTGGGGGTCACCATTGACCAGAAACTTAACTGGACCAGCCACATAAATACTGTGGCTACAAGAGCAGGTCAGAGGCTGGGTATTCTGTGGTGAGTGACTCACCTCCTGACTCCCCAAAGCCTTTCCACCATCTACAAAGCATAAGTCAGGAGTGTGATGGAATACTCTCCACTTGCCTGGATGAATGCAGCTCCAACAACACTCAAGAAGCTCGACACCATCCAGGACAAAGCAGCCCGCTTGATTGGCACTCCATTCACCACCCTAAACATTCACTCCCTTCACCACCGGTGCACTGTGGCTGCAGTGTGTACCATCCACAGGATGCACTGCAGCAACTCGCCACGGCTGCTTCGACAGCACCTCCCAAACCCTTGACCTCTACCGCCTAGAAGGACAAGAGCAGCAGGCACATGGAAACAACAGCACCTGCACGTTCCCCTCCAAGTCACACACTATCCCGACTTGGAAATATATCCCTGTTCCTTCATCGTCGCCAGGTCAAAATCCTGGAACTCCCTTCCTAACAGCACTGTGGGAGAACCTTCACCACACGGACTGCAGCGGTTCAAGAAGGCGGCTCGCCACCACCTTTTCAAGGGCAATTAGGGATGGGCAATAAATGCTGGCCTCGCCAGTGACGCCCACATCCCATGAACGAATAAAAAAACCTCTCTTTGCCCTTCTTATTTCCCTTTGCACTTCCCCTCCTGAGCTTTCTATATTCAGCCTGGTTCTCACTTGTGTTATCAATCTGACTATCTCATTGATACGTACAAAATTCTTACAGGGCTCGACAGGGTAGATGCAGGGAGGATGTTTTCCCTGGCTGGGGAGTCTCGAACCAGGGGTCACAGTCTCAGAATAAGGGGTAGGCCATTTAGGAGTGAGATGAGGAGAAATTTCTTCACTCGGAGGGTGGTGAATCTTTGGAATTCTCTACCCCAGAGGGCTGTGGAGGCTCAGTCATTGAGTATATTCAAAACAGAGATCGATACATTTTTAGATATTAAAGGCAGCAAGGGAAATGGTGATAGTGCAGGAAAATGGTGTTGAGTTAGAAGATCAGCCATGATCTTGTTGAATAGTGGAGCAGGCTTTAGGGGCCGGATGGCCTACTCCTGCTCCTATTATGTTTTGTTCTGACATCTGTCATATGCCCCTTCTTTCTGCTTCATCTTACTCTCTTTCTTTTGTCATCCAGGGAACTCTGGCTTTAGTTGCCTTACCTTTCTCCCTCATGGGAATGTACCTAGACTGTACCCGAACTATCTCCTCCTTAAAGGCTGCCCATTGTTCAATTACAGTTTTCCCTGCCAATCTTTGATTCCAATTTACCCAGGCCAGATCTGTTCTCATCCCACTGAAATTGGCCCTCCTCCAATTGAGCATTTTTACTTTAGAGTGGTCCATGTCCTTTTCCATAGCTATTCTAAACCTCATGATACTATGATCGCTGTTCTCTAAATGTTCCCTCACTGATGCTTGCTCCACTTGGCCTGTCTCATTCCCCAGAACCAAGTCCAGCAATGCCTCCTTCCTCATTGTGCCAGAAACGTACTGGTTAAGAAAGTTCTCCTGAACACACTTCAAAAATTCCTCCCCCTCTTTGCCCCTTACACTATTACTATCCCAGTCTATATTAGGATAGTTGAAATCCTCCATTATCACAACTCTGGCTTTTGCACCTCACTGTAATTTCCCTGCAAATTTGCTCCTCTATATCCTTCCCACTAGTTGGTGGCCTATAGAATACACCCAGTAGTGCAATGGCACCTCTATTGTTTCTTAACTCTAACCAAATAGATTCTGTCCTTGACCTCTCCAGGACATCCTCTCTCTCCAGCACTGCAGTATTCTCCTTAATCAATACTGCCGCCACCCCCCCCGCCCTTTCCTTCCATATCTTTCCTGAACACCTTGTATCCAGGAATATTTAGTACCCAATCCTGTCTGTTTTTGAGCCAGGTATCCATTTATTGCCACAACATCATATTCCCATGTGGCTAATTGTGCCTGCAGCTCTCCAACCTTGTTTACCATGCTTTGTGTGTTTACACGTGCACTGTAAACCAATCTTAGACTTTCTGTACTCTCTCTTAGTCTGGTCTCATCTACTACCACACTATTTCTTGCTCTAGTGCTATATTTTTCTCCCGATCCTTTGTACACCTTGTTTCTTTTTTCCAATGCTACATCCTGGTACCCATCCCCCTGCCAAATTAGTTTAACCACCCCCCCCCCCCCCACAGCACTAACGAACTTCCCCGTGAGGATATTGGTCCCAGCTCTGTTGAGGTGCAACCCTTCCGGCCTGTACAGGTCCCACCTCCCCCAGAACTGGTCCCAATGCCCCAGGAATCTAAATCCCACTCCCCCAACCATCTCTCCAGCCACGCATTCATCTGTTCTATTTCTATACTCACTAGTGCGTGGCACCGGGAGTAATCCTGGAGATTACTACCTTAAGTTTATAAGATATTAAGGGGAACTGATAGGGTGGATAGAGAGAAACTATTTCTGCTGGTTGGGGATTCTAGGAGTAGGGGGCACAGCCTAAAAATTAGAACCAGATCTTTCAGGAGTGAGATTAGAAAACATTTCTACACACAAAGGGTTGTTGAAGTTTTGAACTCTCTTCCGCAAACGGCAATTGATGCTAGCTCAATTGCTAAATTTAAATCTGAGATAGATAGCTTTTTGGCAACCAAAGGTATTAAGGTATATGGAGTTAGATCACAGATCAGCCATGATCTTATCAAATGGCAGAGCAGGCACGAGGGGCTGAATGGCCTACTCCTGTTCTTATGTTTTGAGGTCTGGTTTTTCAATCTCTTTCCTAACTCCTTAGAATCTGCCTGTAGGACCTCATCCCTCTTTCTACTTATGTCGTTGGTACCAATATGGACCACAATCTCTGGCTGTTTACCCTCCCCCTTCAGAATGTTCTTGACCTTGGCACCAGGGAGGTAACCAACCATCCTGGAATCACGTCTGTGGCCCAAGAAACGCCTGTTGTTCCACTAACTATAGAATCCTCCATCACTACTGACCTGACCTTTCTCTTTCTCCGTGCCCCCCCCCCCGGCCCCAATAGCTGTACAGCTGAGCCACCCATGGTGCTATGATCTTGGCCCTGGCTGCACTCCCCAGAGGAACCCTCTCCCTCACCAGATATGATAAAAGGCTACACAAATCTCCTCAAAAACCCTTCAGCTGTAGACTTGTGCTCCCGATGTGAGGGTTTGTGCAGGAGGCTGCAACCCAAAAGACAACTTGCGGGATTCACTGAGGAGGACTCATTAGTATGGTGTTTTCCTGGCTACAGCCTTAAGTGAATCCCAGCAGATTTAGTTTTGGTTGTAGTGGGCTGTGAAACCTCCCCATCACAAGCAAGGGTTTTGTACGATGTAAAATCAGCTTTATATTTACTCTGTATCCCTCAATTTTTTTCCGGATTCCTTGACAATGTACATCCCTTCCCTCTGCAACAGGATTTGTAGCCTTTATATTTAATTATCCTGCTTTACTCTTCTTACCTCCCTGCCCACCCCTCTTCCACTGAGGATCCTGAATTATAAAGAAAGACTTGCAATTATCTAGCACCTTTCACTACCACAGGACACCCCAAAGTGCTTTACAGCCAATGAAGTACATTTTTTTTGAAGTGTAGTCACTGTTATAATGTAGTGTAATCCATTATGTAAGATGTAACACCCCTTGATCTGCAAAAGTGGACTGTGGGTTTCTACTTTTCAACATGGCTTGACTTGATCAGTGGTAAATTTAGGAAAGCTGAGGACTGAGATTCTGTGTTAGTGTTTAAAAGTGCCAGTTCACCAGGGCTTGAGCCTTGTTCTTGAAGGGGAAAAGACTGTATCCTAACTCCCTGTGCGCGCATATATATATATATATATATTCTCTCTCTCTCTCTCTCTCTCTCTCTCTCTCTCTCTGTGACTGCTTTTGAGTTTCGGCATTGGTACAGATGGAAATGTTGTACTGTATGGAGTTGCAGGTTTTTTTTTAAATGAGTAATCAATAATCCAATTTTCATTGGAGGGCAGTATAATGACCTGACTGGAAATGGCATCATCTAAAAAGATCCACTGATCTGATCAGGATCAGCCTTCTTTTGAAGTTGGATTAGTGCCTAAAACAGCTGGTTAAGTTTTGAGTTGCATCATTATCTGTGCTGTGAGCTTTGGAATAAATGCTGATACAAGTCTAGGTACAATAACATGATTGAGTAGATTTTTGTGCAGGTGGCCTCCCTCCAATTGAAATATAATAAACTCTATCCTCCAGATTTATTCAAGGTATGTGAAAACCTTAGTGTGTTAGTACAGTATCTTAAGTCATAAGTGGCTCAAGTTACAAGATTAGCCATAGAGACCTTATATTTGACGTGCATCAGCATGTAAGATGCAGCTCTCAAGTTCATTAAATTATTTTTCTATTAGTTCAGTGGCATGCTAATGCTGTCATCTCCTACATCAGTTTACAGTATAGAAGGAGGCCATTCGGTCCATTGTGTCTGTGCTGACTCTTTGCTAGAGCAATACTAAACTAACCCCACTATCTGCACATTGCCTTGTATCTTACTCTGCTTCAAATAATTATTCAATTTTCCCTCAATGGTCTCTGCCTCAACCAATCTGTGGCAAAGCAGTCCATGCTCCAACAACAAATCTGTGTAAAGAAATGTCTGCTAACCTCTCTTTGGTTCTCTTCGCGGCAATTTTAAATTGATACCCCCATTCCCCGATCGTCCCTTTCTCTTCCGCCTCCCCCCCCCCCCCCCCGATCGCCGCTTTCTCTTCCGTTTTCCCCCCCCTCGATTGGCCCTTTCTCTTCTCTCTCTCCCGCCCCCCCACCGCCACCTCGATCGGCCCTTTCTCTTCTCTCCCCCCCCCCCCCACCGATCGGCCCTTTCTCTTCTCTCTCTCTTCCTCCCCCCCCCCCCCCCTCGATCGGCCCTTTCTCTTCTCTCTCTTCCCCGCCCCCCCCTCGATCGGCCCTTTCTCTTCTCTCTCCTCCCCCCCCCCCCCCCCCCCCCGATCGCCGCTTTCTCTTCCGTTTCCCCCCCCCCCCCCTCGGTCTGCCCTTTCTCTTCTCTCTCTCCTCCCCCCCCCGCCCTCGATCGGCCCTTTCTCTTCTCTCTCTTTCCCCGCCCCCCCCCCCCCCCGATCGCCGCTTTCTCTTCCGTTTCCCCCCCACCTCGATTGGCCCTTTCTCTTCTGTCTCTCCCCCCCTCGGTCTGCCCTTTCTCTTCTCTCTCTCTTCTCTCTCTTCCCCCCCCCCCCACGATCGGCCCTTTCTCTTCTCTCTCTTCTTCCCCCCGCCCCCCCCCCCCCCTCGCGGATCGGCCTTTCTCTTCTCTCTCTCTTCCCTCCTCGATCGGCCCTTTCTCTTCTCTCTCTCTCTCTCTCTCTCTCTCTCTCTCTTCCCTCCTCGATCGGCCATTTCTCTTCTCTCTCTCTCTCTCTCTCTCTTCCCTCCTCGATCGGCCCTTTCTCTTCTCTCTCTCTCTCTCTCTCTCTTCCCCCCTCGATCGGCCCCTTTCTCTTCTCTCTCTCTCTCTCTCTCTCTCTTCCCCCCTCGATCGGCCCTTTCTCTTCTCTCTCTCTCTTCTCTCTCTTCTCTCTCTCTCTCTCTCTTCTCTCTCTCTCTCTCTCTCTTCCCCCCCTCGATCGGCCCTTTCTCTTCTCTCTCTCTCTCTCTCTCTCTCTCTCTCTCCCCCCCTCGATCGGCCCTTTCTCTTCTCTCTCTCTCTCTCTCTCTCTCTCTCTCTCTCTCTCCCCCCTCGATCGGCCCTTTCTCTTCTCTCTCTCTCTCTCTCTCTCTCTTCCCTCCTCGATCGGCCCTTTCTCTCTCTCTCTCTCTCTCTCTCTCTCTCTCTCTCTCTCTCTCTCTCTCTCTCTTCCCTCCTCGATCGGCCCTTTCTCTTCTCTCTCTCTCTCTCTCTTCCCCCCTCGATCGGCCCTTTCTCTTCTCTCTCTCTCTCTCTCTCTTCTCTCTCTCTCTCTCTCTCTCTTCCCCCCTCGATCGGCCCTTTCTCTTCTCTCTCTCTCTCTCTCTCTCTCCCCTCCTCGATCGGCCCTTTCTCTTCTCA